>NC_138781.1:47461079-48186730 GCF_965178545.1 Coloeus monedula
ATTAAGAGGCCAGTCAGCCATTCCATGCATGGAGTATTTCTCCCTCTCTTTTTCTATTTGTTCATTTCTTACCTGGAAACCTACTTTTTCCAGGTTGTTTCCCAAGCAGCCTCAGCAGCTAGAGCTAAACTGTTTTAGGATTGGGTCCCTGTTCAAGTACAAATAAGTTTTGTCCATTGATAGTTGAACCTCTTCTTCTATTAGGCAACTTCTCTAATATCAAAGACTTTTGCACCTCAAGACATAAGGAGCAGCACCTCCACTGGAATGGGCTATCAGGTATATCACCGTTCCAGTCACAGCTGGTGCTCCCCACCAGAAGGGATACAAATCCTGAGAGATTACAAAGCAAGGAAGTCGATTGCGAAGAACTGGAAGGAGGGATGGCATTGTGGTACCAAAATGCCACCCAACATCTCCAAAATGATTTAACTATGGTCTTGATTAAAGGGGTTTGCAAGGGTGATCTTTGCCTCAAATAAAAAGCAGAGTACACCTCTTGCTAGACTTACCCCAGCCTCTGGATTCAGAAATTTTATCAGAGAAACAAAATGACAAGCCTCTTTTATAGCCAAAGGAAAATGCACACACTTCAGACAAGTTATCAGGCTTACCTTTCACCCATGAAGAGGCATTTTCTTCATTGACTTAACCTGGTTTTAATCATAGAGCAACTTAGCAAAGCACAAATATGCACTCTGGATGTCAAGCACCTCCATGCTCCAAACACAGCAGCCTTGTGGGACAGCAGCATGTGCAATGGCTCTGGTCAAGTCAAGGAAATCCTCTTGACTTTCATCTGTTGGTGACCTTAATAATGTCAACAACATCTCTAACCTGAAATAACTGCTGTATGACACTAGTCTCTCATGGTATTCTCGTGTAGTGTAGTTATCAATGCCCATTGCAAAAGAAACCCTTGTCCACAGAGGTTTGGGAGATATTATTATCTTGCTTTCTATCAGAATGCTTCTGATGGTTGCACAACATGCTATTGAAAAATGTTGTCTGTAGATTACCTTGTCCAGGACTGTTACTAAGAAATTACTTTTGTTTGATGAATGAACAAGACATGAAATTAAACACTTCTATGTCTAAGCAACCTGAATATGATAAATAAAACTAGAGAAAATTCAGCTGAAGTGAAATTCAAGGATACATCAGCTATCTCTCTAATCTAATAACTATTTTTAAGACCTTCACAGATGGAAGTTTTACTGGCTCAATCAATCTCTCTATGATATCTTTCTAAGTCTTTTTTTTTCTTCTTAAATTTTCATCCTGAATTCTGTGCTGTAGTTTTGATTTTTGTCCGGTCTGCAGTGGATCTAAAGAAAAGATTAGTCCTTTCCTTTTCTACATCAGTCTTTTTGTGTCCTCAAGGCTATGTTCATCTTTTCCTGCAGATGGCTTTTCCTGGATTTAGCAACTTGATTCATTCAGTCATTTTGCCTGACTATATCCTTTATGTCAACTCATTGCTGTGTGTCCCTCTTGAAGCACTGTGCCCAGGAGTGGGAATGGCCCAGTGGAAGGATTAGAGCAGAGGCACATGAGCGTGGTGTTGATGCCAAAGTGGTGGTGGCTGTTGCTGTCATGGTAGGGTGATGTCATGATGTTCTGGGGCACTTTGCATGTGCGCTGTGTGTGAGGGTTGACATTTTGAAGGCTGGTCCAACCAAGTGTGATTACACTCACTACACTGTAGTCGTGCACTTCTACTTTGTTGGACAGTATCTTGCTTTTTTCCCAGTACGTGTTTCCAATTCATGAAGATAATTTTGAATTCTAATCCTAGCCTCTGCAAAGGCCTTTATCACAGTGGGCATCCCATTAATAACCATGGAATTTTTCATTTTGCAAGTTAACATAGACTGAGAGAGGCTGCAGTGATTTAAGTTGTCTATTTTTATGGCTCCTTAATCCCCAGGAATGAGATATTTTTCCCTTTTGTCTGAATGGCAGCTCCCACAAATAGATTAATAGAAATTTTGGCTTTATTTCTTTGTCTACAGCCTTTCAGACTTACCTCTATTTTCAGCGTTTGCATCTTTTAAGTTATCTTTGCAGTCTGGTTTAATTTCTGGAGTCTAAAATTGCTTAAAAAGCATTGCTTTTAAATTGGTAGAAGGGATTTAAACATTTGTGCTGTGCTCCCGTGGTGGGGAAACATCTTTCTAACAAGATCTCTGTTACTCTATAGCTATTTCTTTTGTGGGAATCATAAGAAGGTTTGAATGTCAGATCCTTGTTCTGTTCCTATCCATATCAGTATAACACATGAATATTGAATTCCTTTCAAGAAAATGCTCTTCTGATTTTACACCAAAGAAAATGGGAACAAGTCTAGTCCCTTGTTTTCTTCAGGTTTTCTGAAATGGAAAAAACAAAACAAACCCTGAGGAGAAATCACTGATTTCAAGGAAAAAAATTATGTGAAATCTTACCTTTTATGATTTTATTGTCTTCCAAAAAGATATTTCCTTCCAATTCCTGTACTAAGAACAGCACCCCCATAAAAATAGCTTCGCCTATCTCTGTCACACATTTTGAAGGAAATTTGTTTCCAAGAAATTCAAGAGATTTGCAGATACCCCAAAAAGGTGGATTTTATTTTTTAATCTAAAAGTATCTAGCTCACACAAGTTGTCTCATCTAGGTCACTCTATAATCAGTGGAGACAGCCCATCCCAAAGTAGGTGAGGTGAGTGGTGACTCATCTCTGAGACACTGCTATTACCTAGACAATACTATGACAATTTAGAATAGTTCTGTCTCTTTGGAACTTTGAAGTTAGGTGAGATGACATGAATGGTAGATTATGCTGGTGAAAATCATCATGCTGTGAAAAGTGAAATCCTTTCAACACAGCCTTCATTGTTTGCTTAAAATGATCACTGGGCTCAGGCACAGAGTACAACCTCAAATTGCTCCTCATCAGGTCTTGCTTGCCCTGCATGACGACATAATCCACAAGGTAGTGTGGCTCCCTACCTGGAGGAAAGCAGATGCTGGTTCCCAGGAGCGGCTGCCCAGGGGGACGATGGGAGGGACGAGGAGGGACCATGACTCCTGGCCAGGAGGGGGCTAAGAGGTGAGGAGGCACTGAGGCTAGTTACAAAGCAGAAAGCTCCGTGTCCCTGCTCCCTTACTTTCATTCCACCTTCCCTCCCCACGCTCACAGTGAGCTATTTTATTTGCGAGCAGAAGGAACTCTGTTTTCTGCTCACCCACAGTGGCTTCCAAATGCTTTTAATGGGTATCCTCTTCTGCTCTACCAGAAGGCTGCTTCTACTAACCCAGTCAGGTAAGTGGGGTCTCACTTACAGCATCCTTCCCCCAACCTGCCCAGGACAGGTCCTTGGGGTCACATCTGTAGGGCCAGCACCTGGCACCCCTCCTCACCTGCATCCCTCGCCTGCCCCCTCCATTTTTCTCTAAATCCCATGTTATGGGTTTGCTGTCTGGAACTGGAAGATCCCAAATGACTGCACTGACGTAACATAAAACTCACCCCAGTTGCGAGGATGTAAAGATTGGGTGTGCACTCACCAAACAAGCAAACGTGGACACACACCCTGTTGATCTTGCAGCCAGAGCATCCTGATGCTTTGAGAGCACGAATAGCTTTCTTACTTTGCTTTCTTTGTATACACACCACTAGGGGACGTTTTGTCATCACGTTTCAGTCGCTACACAGTTACACTTTTCCTTAGTGGGTCATGCTTCCTTTTCCGTCTTGGTGCACATCTAGATCATGGAGGGGATGTCTGAATTTCACAAGGCTCGTGAACGACCCGGACTCACTGAAGTTGGGAAAGAGAGAAGTATTTATTTCCCCCATTTCTCCAAAGGAGCCCATCTATCAACATTCCTTATGAAGTGAGGCAGCTGGTTATTTCACAGCTTGCTGGAGCAGCACAAGAAAGCTGAGAGCTGACTCTCATTTTAGCACTAACTGTGGAATACAGACACTGCTAGTGGTTTTGTGAAGAGAGGAGTAGTATACAGCCACTGCAAACCAAACCGGGATGAACATCACTACCAGTGATGCATGTTAAGTATTTTCTGAAAAAACAAGAATGTCTTTTAGACTAAGTAGTAGATATCAATTGGCAAAATTCAAATTTCACTCCTATTTTCCATTCTCATCTCATTTGTCTGAGGATAAGTGACTGTCTTAACCCAAGTCAGTACCCACCCACCCATCTATATGCTTTTTCCCTTCTCTCTAATGCAGACAGAGCAGCTGGTGACTCTTTGGATTCTCTTTATTGTCACAATTGCTGGAAACGCCACTGTGCTCTTCTCTACCTGGAGGAGGAAGCGGAAATCTCGAATGACCTACTTTGTTACTCAGCTGGCAATCACAGGTAGTGTATGGGAGGGGAAGGGGCACCTGACCTACACAGGAATCACTATTAAAATGACCAATAAGAAAATGTGAGTTGAGTGGTGAAGAATTCAGTTGTCACCAGTTGCAGCTTGTCATAAAGCAAATGGATGGCTGTTTATCTTAGGGCTCAGTCTGACTTTGATCTAAAAAGATGTTGCTAGATGTAGTAGTATGCAGCAGCTGCAACTCATTGATGCCACTAAATCTTATCTTCCAGTCTGAGTTTGCATCCGCATTTCCCAGAACCTGTCTCCAGCTGTTGTCATAGAACTGCTTAAATTAAACTAGTTTAAGATTAATCTCTTGTGTTTTTCTACTAAAACTACTCCATCAATTATGCTCCTGCAGTGGAGAGTGAAAATAACTTCATGTTGTCAGGTTTAACAAAGTAAGGGAAATATAACAATATAAAGGGGGAGAGAAATGCATTTAGGTATTTTTTTTTATGGAAGAAAGGATGCTGATCCAAGGACTTTGTAGTTTTTAAACAGAATGTAAAATGTACAGAAGCCTGGTTTGTAAAATGTCAACCTCAGCAAGAGGAAAAGAAAATGAGCATAAGCAGCACATTGTTTCTCTGTGGTCTTGAATGGACTACATTTGTGAGGGTTTAAGTTTCCCAAGGGAAAATATGTGCTGTTTCTATAACAGTGTCCTGCTACTAATCCCTGCTTACAAGACATCTGTGTATACACAAAACACTGCTTACAAGACACTGTTTGTGTATATAGGATATATATATTCCTTCTATTTTTTTTTTTTTTCCTAAGCTATGGTAAGAATTACAGCATTTTTCACTAAAGAGACGTTTAATGTATGATTTCCCACCAATACTGCATCCTCCGTTGGTGTCTGTTGTACCTGTGTTTAAACTGGAAAAACAAATTACTCCACTGCCAAATTTTCAACATGCATTTTTGCAAATAAATGAACTCCTGCTCATGGTCTCAACCACATCTGCTCAGGAGCATGTCCAGTTTTAAGAACTACTCTCAGCTGAAGCAGATAGACCAGGCTGTAAAAATTGATGCAAAGAGGCAGGCCTGTAACTACTGGTGATATGAGAATTCTTGCAAGGTGAGGAGGTAAAGGTTTGCAGTGACTCCTCTTCTGACAGAAGGTTTTTCTATTTGCCTGAGTCATCTGTAGTAAATGGCTTTACTTCTTATCTCAGTTGTGACCTTTATGACACTTCCTTCATGTGCCAGTGGTATTGACCATCAGGTAAGGCAGGTCAATACAGCCTCACCCCCAGCTTGGAAGCATCAATCACAGATCAAACATTACAGTGTTCACAGGAGTTTGAAAATAAACAGTCTCTGCTCAAAGAGTTCCCAATCCCAGATGAATGGAATGTACTC
The DNA here is from genome assembly GCF_965178545.1 of Coloeus monedula. Taxonomy (NCBI): domain Eukaryota; kingdom Metazoa; phylum Chordata; class Aves; order Passeriformes; family Corvidae; genus Coloeus; species Coloeus monedula. The sequence goes on from NC_138781.1 coordinate 47,466,837, forward strand.
AGGCAACCAAGCAGAAGTACAGGCAAAGAGCAGAGGAGCAGAGGAAGCCCCAGATGGACACCATCCATTTTCTGCTTACTGACAGGTGTACTGGGGAGGCTACTGCTGTTGCGGTGCTGGAAAAGGGTCTTAGTGGGAATTTTGCCATTTTGAACCTGTAGGAAAGAGGACTTTTTGTATTAGAATGGAGGTGCATGGAGAACTATTCACTAGGGGTTTAAATACTGCCTGCATGAAGGGAGAGGAAGGTGTTGCAAGTGCAGTTTTTGAGGGAGCTGAGATAATCAGTGGCAGTGGCAAACACAAGGCAAATATACCATTAGATGTGGGCAGCAAATAGTGCAATACAGCTGACGTTATAATTTGACTGAGGTCCATGTGCTCCACTTGCTGATTTTTCTGACTTCCCCTTCCCTAAAATTATCCCTGACTTTTAAAATTGCCTGAGTTCAACAGTCTGTTCCATTTATTATAAAAATTCACATAGAAAGCTCACTTGACATTCACATCTGCAAGGTTAAAAGAAGTAACTCCAGCTTAAACAGCAAGGTTCCTTTCAAGCCATGTCGATTTCTTTTTTGCGATGCAGGAGTCAGAACTCTAATTTATCTTCCTGCACCAAGACTGCCTGTCAGTATTTTGGCACAAGGAAATGACTTAATTCCTGAAATGGAGTCATTTCATCTTCTTATCTTTAGAAATATTATTAAGAACAAAGCAAGCTGGCAACAGCCATCATCCTTTCACAACAAGTTATGAGGTAGACGCAGAACATTATGAAAACACTGACTTGTCACATTGCTTTGACATGCCAAGCATATTTAAATCCTACCAACTAAAGCCTAATCTCCTGGCAAAACAGTTTCTGCTTAGTCAATATTACTACTTCCATCTATTTTGAGGTTCTTAAAATATTTATTATTTCAGCCCCAGTAGCAGAAAGAAGAATAATGGATATAGCTTTATCAATGCAGGCATTTCAAAGCCATTTAAAAACTTTTTGTCTATTGATCTGTGACTCAATAGTTGAGTAGTGCACTCAATTCTCACATTTTCCCACTAATGTTGTAACAAAATGAAATTAAAATACAGCCTGCCTGTTAGAATAAACAAAGTGTTCAAAGCAAAATTGTGGATAATACATGAATAGGAAATTAGCACTGTTGTTCTTCTTGACTGGTTGCCAAGCCAGATGCAGATGAGAAGTAACTAGCTGATTGAGGCTTCTTTCAACACTGACAGAATTCAGTGGTACAATCCACTCGGCAAATCTAGAGAAGACACTTACTGATCCCTTACTACATCATAATTCAACGTGGTGCTCAAGGTTGCAGGAATCCGTAGGAATGTGAGTAATCCCTTCAACTTCAGAATGCTTAAGGATGTTGCTGAAGCCTGGATTCACAATATTCACAATATACACTTATACAATGCTTGTTTCAGTACTGCATTTAAGTCTATGTCTAACTCTCAGTTCATGCATAAATCTCTTTGAAATTATCTGGGAATTAAGCACTAGGAAATCAGCTAAGAGTTAACAGCTGAGCTGAACAATAGTACTAATCACTCAGCATCAGCTAATTTAATGAAGAGGAATATTGCCATATTTGCCTTGTGTTCAGTTTTCAGTTTGCCTTTGGGCATACTCCTCTTCTGTAAAAATGTTTTTCTTAGAAACAAGTTCGTCTGTGCAGACTAAAACTAAAGCTAGGTTTCCTACAGATTTCTATCTCAAAGGTAATTTAGTTTCTCAGAAAGAGCAAGCTCTGAAGAGTACCCTGTGAGGAGGGTAGCTCTAAACACTTTTCCCCAAACAGATTTCTTCTGAGTTTAGCACAAGTTATGCTCATGGCATAGCTATCTCTCCTGGCAGGAAACCTCTCACATCTTCCCCTACCTGATGCCACTTCACATACCTTCAGAGTCTTAGTGTCTTTAAGATGTTTGCCTCCAACTGAAATCACCAAGTGCTTCAAGATCAAAGAGTAGGATGAGTTCACAGGCACCGTATTAAGCTGGAAATATTGAAGGGAAATATTGTTTTCAGAAAAGATTGTTTTTCCACGCATTTATATCTGTATAGGTCAGTTTACTCAGCTCTACCAAATGAAGGCCTTCTTAAGTTTACTCTCAAAATGTAAAAGCAGTGGACATGAGGATATATCAAACTCAATTATTTGAGTAGTAGTGGATAAGGAATGTAATTTATGTGCCAAAGAGTTAACTCAGTAGAACACTTATTATTTGACCAATTCCAAAACCAATCAAGCAAGATATTAAAAAAATCTCCTGAAAGAGTTTTGCTTCTCATTATTTTCCATTCAACTTTAACTACTACTGACAGAGGAACGTATTTATGTTCCTTTTATTGACCAGAAGTAGGTAGTTTATTTAGATCTTTTTCTCCAACATTAACATCTGGAAAGTTGGAACTTGAAATGTCATGACCTTTAGCTCAGTGTGTTTCTCTTTTTCTTCCACCATTTAGCAGAGATCAGTAATTTAGGAACAGTGTTACATTTTGTTCATTTTTAGGGGTAGAAATACACGGAGGCACTTTACTCCATGCCAAATTTGAAGCTATAGTCTGACAGTCTTGTTTGGAAATACTTGCTCTTGTAGGTATTGCTGTGGCTGTAATGAAGCAAGAAAATAGAAGGAGCATCACCTAACTTCTATGGTAGCTTACATATAAACAGGAAAACAAAAGATGTTCTGTAAACATATGTAGCTACAGTCCATATTATGGTATAAATACCAAATCCTAAGGGATAACTTGAGAAAGACAATAAAAAGAAAAGGAGGTAATTTAAAAAGTGATATAAAGATATTTGTATCATTGCCACCTTCTTCAGTTGCACCCAGAAAGCTGAAGGCCTTGATTCTTATCAGCTGCACTCATTTTGTTCAGTGTTTGGTAAAAAGCCAGTACACTGAGAACCTGCTACAAGAGGGCAATGCAAGCACATGGGTGGAAATGGACCCTGCTAAAGGAAAGTGTTTGTTTCTGTGTTGCTTCTACCTGGAGAGAGCATGACTGTGACACTAAAACCAACTGGGCTCAATCACTGACTTCTAGAATAACTTTGGATTACTGAAGGGAGAGACTACCAACTAATTTTCTGGTTAAATGCACTAAATGAGTGCATCTAACTGTGCAGCTACAGGAGTTAGACATTAACAGATTTTGTCCTTCTTTTTCTTCTTCTTTTTTTTCCCCTGCCCCAAAACCTGTAGGGCACTGACTACTTTAATGGACTGTGCCTCTCCTTCAAAAATTTTCTTCATTGTTCTATGTGACTTGACAGAATGAAAATGACTTGTTACTCCATGATCTGTAGAAAAGCTTAATATAATAACACCATTACCCAAATTAACATGTAGAACATTATTAACAGATAATGGTCTCTGTTCCAGCTTTTCATCTGGAAAATGGTACTTGGAATATTTCTGAACTTCAGAGAAATCATACATAGAAATTTATCAGTTTTAAAAGTACCTTAGACATCACAGTGATTATGAGCATTGGAAGTTAATTGCACAGAGCCAATTAGCAGCTAAATCAGCAAGTCACCTTAATGGAGGTAGACTGTTGGCAGCCAAAAAGTCTACAGAGTTCCCAGTTAGACTGGAAAACTTGCCTATCTTGCCAGCTGGGTCTTGGCTGGAACCTGACAATATGATTTACATGATTGTCCACCTAAGACACAGAAACCTAATGCAGAAAAGTGAACGAATTCCCAGAAATGTCTTCTTCCTCTTTCCACACTAATTGTCTGCTAATTTGTGGGAAAAATATGAAGGCTGAGGAAAGGTGAGAGGTTTCATCATCCTACCTGCAGAAAAGAAGACTTGGAGGAAGTTACAATTGTACTGCAGAATTCACAGGTAAAATTTAAAGAAGGACCTGTGCATTTCTTATATTCATTATGTCCTAAAACCTCTTGAAAGTGTAATTAATGTAAGGAAACTGTCTCTGCTAATGGATTATCTGTGTTCTGCACTGCATGCTCCCGTCACTGCTGACAAGGGTTTGTCAAGACTGGGAAGAAAGAGTGTAATTTGTTAATATTCCCTCAGGCACAGACACTGACATTTTACATAGTACCCAATGGCATCCAAATTCCCCACTTTTGCAAGCAGCTTGGTTCCCACACACCTAGCTGGAAGTCTATGAACTCTGCAAATCACCCCAGTGTACAAACAGCTTGAAAAATAGAGAAAGAAATAGGTTATATCCACCCTTCCTCTGTATGCTATGGAAACCATAGCATTTAGTGCAAGTTCCATTTTGCATTCACAGAATAAATGTGATTCAATTTACCAAGAGCATAAATGGTCTCTGGGAGTAAACAGAGCAATATTTGTATTCCTTATTCAATGCATCCCATGAAAATATGTGAATAAGAAAATTTGTTGCATGGCTGCATTATTTGCCTGGAAAAGAAGCAATCAATTTTCCATCCTCATTCTGCCAAGAAGACTAATTCAGTAAGAGGAAAGCAACACGGGACTTACTTTAAATTAGGTATGTATTAGTGTGCCCCCACAAACTGAGACATAATACAGGAAAAGATAAACGTGGTCACAGCCTGCAATACCCTGTGACAGCACGAGGCAAAAAAGATTTGCTGTCCATTGCCATTCCTGGCAATTTAATAATATCTTGGAGAAACTCAAATTCTCCTTTGAACTTTTACTCAGATTTGAAGATGAGTCATAGTTCCCTAGTTTGTAATATGCAACTTGGACACTGGTGCTGTACAATTCCAGCTTGATATTATGAATCATCTTCTACTATACTCTAAGATTTCCTATGTAAAAAGCCATGAGTATTTCTGCATGTCTGTATGTATTCATTTCTCTCTGCATAAACAGTTAGTCAAAACATATTTTCTCTTTTCCCAAAGAAAATATCCAATACATGCATCGCTCTTAAAATGTATTTTCTCCCAAACCAGTCCTGAAGTAGACGGGGTAAAAAGTGGAATATCCTCAGAAGTTAGGAAAGGAAACCAGAAGTGAACTTCATCATCAAAACTGAGAGACAGAAAGAAGATTTGTGTGAAGGAGACATGTTCTCTTTAGGGGTATCAGGATCTCTATTTCACAGTGTTTGGTCAGACAGCCAAAGGAAAACAGAGTACATTTCATGTTTTAGAGGTGAAATCATGAAGCAAGAGGTCTGACATAGAAAACGTGGTGTCCTGAAAATACTTTGTTCCAGTCCAGTCTAATGGTGTAGGAACGTTGAATCTGGGACTAGTGCACAAACATCCATGAAGTTACACTACTTCCTGTGAGGTCTAAAGAAAAAGAAATTTTTTTTGGTGCAAAATTTACCTCCTTGAGAAGGTAAAGTTATGATACCACAAGACTGGGACTATAAGAAAAAAGGTAGCCTTGGAGACTTGGCAGTAATCGTAGGGTCTAAGGCAGTTGGATGGCCTTTGCCTTTCTTGTATGTGCCCAAAAGGATTGGAGTCAAGGAAGTACATGAGTTAAAACAAAGAAATGGCAATGGAGCAAATCTTGCTGCAGTAACCAGAGAGTTTTAGGCCAGAATGAGGTACCCCAAAAAGCTGGCTGGGAGCTATTGTAGATATGGGACATTTGGAAAATGCAGAAATGAGCTGCAGGTTTGCTGACAACAGCTTCTGCTTTAGAATCCAATTCCAAACCAAATACTAAGTGTTTTTAACCAGCCCACGAAAGGAAACTTGTTATGCTGTATTTTTCTTAATGCTCGTGTAGTTTTAGATACTTGAATACTTTCTCAAGAGCTCACTGGAAAGTCCAGAACTGGACACAGTATTTGTGTTTGCTAAGACTCTATCCATTGTAGCTCACTGCAGTAGGAAACAGCAGCATTAGCACAAAAAAAAAAAAAAAAGAGTCAGCCGATGTGCAGTAACTAAAAGGATAGAATGCAATGTCCCTCACATTAGTGGCAATACAAAGGTAATGAGCTCTCCAAATTTTCTACTGGAAGCAAGAATGATCACTCCCTTAAAACCCCTGCAGTGGTTTTTATTTATATAGCCTAGTTTAATCTTACAAATGCAGGAACAAGATGTCCATGATTCATGATTTGTAATTAATACAATCACAACCCATTAGGTAGACATCCTTAAAACAGTGTTTTTCAGTCTGTTTTCTGTGAACAGTGGTCTTCAGATCCCTTTCAGGTAGCAAAACCACTCTGCAGCATAAGCCCAAGTATAGAGCTGAGGTTCATACAGGGAAGGAGAATTCACGAAAAAGGTCTCTTCTTTCCTCAAAGTACAGTACCTAAATGCTCTACTAAATTGTTCTGGAAGGGGCCAGTTTGTGTGTTCATCATACACAGAGACTCAGAGTGGGATTTTCAGTGTGCTTAAGGATATAAGCTATATCTCACTCTGCAACTGCAAAACAGCAGACACACTCTCTCTGCTTGTCAGTAGTTTCAGTACCATTTTCAGTGTAGGATATGGTCATGTGGTTTTTTCCACATTCCAGTGGACCACCTGGGACCCTGAGAATTTAGTAACAAAGATGATATGCCCTCATTTTATCTGCATCTCAATCACTCTAACACTCTGAAGCCAGATATATCTTTTTTTTAGTTTGTATTTTGTGGAGTTACAAAGTATTTTCACTAGATGTGTTGATTCTTGTCCAGAGAATTTGAGTATTTCCTTATATAGCCTTTAGGGACTTAATAGGTTTTAGTTCATAAATCCTCTTGCTTCCAAAGCAGAGGAAAAACTAACTACAACATGCCTATAAATATGCAATAGTGTGCAATGATTATTCCTTTGCAGTGTATATGTATGTTTAAAATCACAAGCAGGCACCAGACTTCTGTTCCTAAGTCATCCAGGAGTGTTTTTGAATGCCATCCCTCAGGTTTGGGCCCCTGGACATCCTCGGAAAGGAAATAAGAAGTATTAAAGTGACATCTTAGTGACAATCCTATCTCCCCAAATTCACCCCAGATCATGCAATTTTAAACTAAGATGGAATCCGCTGTTCTGTTTGGTTTTCCTGGCTAATAAGTAATTTCTGAAAGCATTAAAAGTGATGAACAGACCTTATATGCCCTGTCTTTATCAAAGGCATCGTTTTCTCATTTCAATAGACACACACAGCCTGAACTTGATTCCACTTACCCACCCACAGATTTCCACATAGGAGGTCCACATTTACTACTTCTATTCTTTTAAAAGGAGCTGTCATTCCTTCAGATCTTTGCATACAAATGTTTTTCCTGACTAGACATCTGTGTGATTAAAATGAAAGCATTTCCTTTCAGCTGTTTTTTTGCCAGTATCTTTTTACTCCTCCTTTCACCTGCAATATAATTTCTCTAACCCTGTGCTGAGACTTGCACTGTGCAGCTAAATTACTGCACCATCACAGCTCTGCTGATACCAGTAGGGCTGTATGGAGATTATCAAGATTTCTATGGGCAACTACAGCACTTTGAGGGCTGTAAGACAAAAATGCAGTATGGTCTGGGCTCATATGCTAGAGCACCCATGTGGTATTTGGAAGAAACAGCAAAGAGAACAAAAAAATTCTAATGCTGGTAACTTTTCTAGTCAGCCAAGTGAAATGCAGATTAGGCAAGTATCTTCAGACACCTTTGCTCTCTTACAGCTGAGTGGTTGAGTACTTAGGTGGCAATTTACATTTGCAGGTCTTTGAGCCAAAGCAATTTTAATCTGTGACCTTCTTCACCTGAGGAAGTTACTGTTACTTGGAACATTACACCATTTGCTTTATACAGCATCATTAATACTGAGATTAGCTCAGTTGGTGAGAGTTTGGTGCTAATAATGCCAAGGTTGTGGGTTTGATCTCCACAGTCACTTTGAATGGAGAACCATTCACTTAAGACTTGGACTCGACGATCCTTGAGGGTCCCTTCCAACTTAGAATATTCTGCAATTGTGTGTAATAGCAGGGAAGGTGGAGGACAAATGCCCTGTTAGCTTCTCGCCATGTGTACAGAAGTCTAAAGAAAGTGCACATCTTGACATCAGTCCTGGGAAGAAAAATGGGACATAACTGTCCAATTATAGAGGTAATTGGATTAAATTTCATGTCTGCGTTCTTGCACACTGATATGCATTTTAGGTATTATTCATGACATCTATTTTAGGCGCCTTGTTGTAGGTATGTAAGATACAAAGTCACCCTCCCTATGCTCAATTTATAGCCAATAGAGCAAAACACTCCAAGCAGCTCTATACTTGGGCTTAAGTTTCACTGACTTGTACAGAAGGATTCAATTCCTAATTTAGTTCTCTAAAGTTGACTATATAAATCCCTCCAGTGTTCGTACATCACCAAATACGTCAGGATTACTATTTTTTTTTGACAACTAAGAACCTAATCTTCCTCCATTTCAATCAGACCTCAGAAGGCTCTGACTCAAATCCCATCCCCAAAGTTTTACAGAGAAGGTGTTTCTCAGAACCTTTCAATTTGTTTATTTTTAAGCATAGCAAGGCATAGCAATGTTACCTGATGGAAAGTGCAGGATTATTTCTTTTGTGCTCAGATTTGTTTCTTAATTGCCATCTGGAATTTGTCCAAGATTTTACAGGCACTGCCCAAAAGACAATTTGTTCATAGAATCACAGAATCATTTAGATTGGAAAAGGTCATCAAGTCCAGCCTAATGCTGCCAGCTCCATCATTAAATCATGTCCCTGCATATCACATCTACGTGTCTTTTAAATCCTTCTAGGTATGGTGATTAACCCCTTCCCTGGACAGTGTGTTCCAATGCTTGACCACCTTTTCTGTGAAGAAATATTTCCTAATATCCAAACTAAACTTCCCCTGGCACAACCTGAGGCCATTTTCTCTCATTCTATTGCTTGATACTTGGGAGAATAGACTGCCCCCCAAGTTTCTACAATATCCTTTCAGGTAGTTGCAGAGATCTAAATGGGATCTGGAATAAAAGTGTAGTTTAAGTGACAAATATTACTCCAAACCTGTGCATTAGCACTACAGCTGCATGATTAGCCTTAAAGGAGAATCTTTAGGATCATAGAGCTGATTAGGTTAGAAAAGAACTTCAAGATTTTTAAGTAGGTATAAGTGCTGTGCCCACTGTGTTGGTGGAAAGAAGCATCTGAAATTACTGAATTACAATGTGGATCTGATTCTGTTTCTGCATGCATGAAATACACACACACACACAACCCCCAAAAATCCAAAAGAAGCTTGAAGGTAAGTCACATATTTCTCCACTCCTATTATGTTAGCAGGCAGTAGCAAGAAAGGAAGAGTGAAGACCTACTAAACAAGAACATGATCAGTCAAAATAGGATGGAAATTACATCTGGAAAAATCTCCAAACATTTCATTTACAAGTCAGACTTTTCTGCTACTTCTTAAGGAATAGGGATAACAGCACTGAAAAGCAGAAGTGATCGACTATGCCAGCTTCTTAGAGGTTACTGATAACAAACAAAAAGGAATTTTTTCTTTCAAGACATTTTTACTTTCATTGTAAACTAGCAAAAGAGAACAATAGACAAAATGTTATTCAAATATGCCAGAAGCCTGCACACTAGAAGAGGGGAATAAGGGGTTTTCTGCATGAAGAAACAGTTTACTTTGAAATTGTGGGAACTTGAAGATGCATGACAAAAGAGAGACATTTATTTATCTCATAAAAAAAAAAAAAACAAACCCTGTATACATTTTGAGATTGTATTGGTTTTTTGATGCATATTTTCTAGTCTTCAATGGAAGAACTGATTTCTATATATTTTTGTTTCCAGCTCCCATAGGCAGGGAGAAAACCAGGAGCTGATGCCACATATGAAAAGGATGGAGAGGCCTCTTAGAAAATGGCTTTCCCATGCTACAGAGATAGGGACTGTATAATCAATCACTGGTTTTCTAATGTGTTATGGGAGTGCTGGAGTTACTGCTATATTACTAGTAAATCCAGAGAAAAATTTTAGATTATATTAAATATGGTAATTTCAGTGCTCATTAGGAAACTGTCTCTCCAGTGATATCTGATAGGTCAGCTGAAATACAAGAAATGTCATTTGCTGCTCAGTCTTCTCTGTTTTAATGAAACATGCTTTTAGAAACCAAGGGGACATTCTCTGTTATTTAAATCCTTTTCTCAAGAACTGCAAGGTCACAGCTGTTTGCTCATGGAAGTCAGTAGCCTTCCCAGTAAAAGGGCTGAAAAACAGAGTGGCTTTTCCCCTCATCCTTAGCATGGAATCCAGAGTCACCACTCCTGAGGACAGCTTTGTACATAACCCTGGTAAAGTAAGGGTCTTTCAGTGTTTTGTCCATCTTTCTAAAAGGAGGATACCATGAACACTTCTTCAATGTTTCATTCAGAGAATCAATTTAAATTTGGATTCCTGTTCATCCCTGTCAGAAGCACATGCAGGCACACAGCAAGCTTGACATATTTTAAATACTGAGCTTGTTAGATGGCACACTCCATTTGAAGTAATCCTCACTGTACTGGGTCCATGAGACCCATGATGACTCTACTACAGCACCAATCCACTCATGGAATCCATGCATTTCCAATCTCTTCTGGTCTGCTCTGATGAGGTTTTACAGTGTTGTGATACTCAAATATCAGATAAATTTCTTTGTGTCACAGAGTTATTAGTGGCAAATCTCACTGCTCTAAGACAGGAACTCTAATAAAATTTTAATGCACAAAAGACAGCACCGTGATAAAACGACCCACCTGAAATCTTTGCTTTGCCAAGGTGTCTAATCTAATATTAATAAGTGACAACCACATCAGTTGCACATCAACCTAGTTTCTCTGAAGTGTCCTCTCATAATATGCTGTAAAATCTTCTCTTGCAAGCAGTGAAGCTCTTAGACAAACAAATCAGTAATGTATCCTGTGCCTTTGCAACCTGGCTCTAAGTGAAGACTGCCTCTAAGTCTCGCTGCATGGGTATGCTGGTACTTACAGCTTGCCAAGTTCAATGGGATACCACAATGTGGTATTCATCAAGTGCCTCCCAAATTCCCAGTTTGCCTTCTATGCAGTAAATAAACCAGCTAGGTGTGTTCCAAATAGAGCACCTCAGGTATTTCTCAAAGGCACTTACACGTCTACCAAATGCTTGTTAAACCAAAAGTTTTTGAGTACTGTGGGCATGTAGCACCTCAGCTTACTGGGACCTGGTTGTAGAATGGGTGAGACAAGGTTCAGTGTTGGCCATCTTCTGAGGTCTTGGAGAAAATGGATAGTTGATGGAAATCAGCATGGAATTGTTTTGCACTTGTCTGGGGCAGGGAAAAGTGTTTGTATATTACTTCAAACATGGATTTTCTGTCAGTAATGGCATTAAAATAATGTTTTGCACCCTGAATATACCTTACTGTAAGTGCATACCATGGCCAAAGGCATGGAGCATGAAACAACTTGTATACTTAAACTGAATTTCAGCCCTCTGCCTACTAACTTCTTTCAGTTATGGTGGAGGCATGAACTCCATCACTGAAAGTAACTTTTAAATGCTCTTATTGGGAGGAACTAGACCAGTTATCCAATTATCAAATATCTACTTTTAGAGCTGGAAGTGGAGGATGGGTAGGGGAGCAGTGGAGAGGAGGAAATGAAGGCAGTACAATTCACTCATTATTAAAGTGGAGTCCCTAATACACTAAAATACACCAGAAGTGAAAGTAATTTCCATTTTAGGGGAAATGGTATGCTAATAGAGAAATTGTTATTTGGGATAAAGATCTTGAGGCCAACTGAAAAAGTAAATCCTATGTTGACAACTTGATACTGACTAGAGTGGTGCCTATTGTCTGTGTGAAGGTCTTAGATATTCCAACATATCCTGCATCCTTTATAAGTGCAATTTGCGGAAATATTTCTTAAGGCCACAAAAGCTATAGACAGCATAAAATTAATGCTTAGTTTGCACAAGAAATAGGCAAGAGAGAAAAAAAGATGAAGATAATTACAGCAAAATTTACAGAAAATAAAGTTGGTGAAAAAATTCCCCAGGACACTACAAGGTTTGGCAATACTTATTCAGCTGTTGAACCCTACAGCAAGTCTTGTTGCTCTTCTCTTTCTGGGGAAAGCTCCAGGTCACCTTCACAGGGTCTGATTTTGAGAGAAAGCACATCCTCAGGTGTGCTTCCAACTCTTCAGATAAAGGAGAAAACTCATATGTCTGAACATAACATTGATGGATGTTGCCAGGCAAGGGATGACCTTAGGAGATGGGAAGATTGCATTTTAATGCAACCAGAAACTAAAGCACTATGCCACTTTCTCAGTGAACATCAGGGATATCTTTCAAATGGCTCCTTTATTATTCTACCTGGTAAGGCATACACAGCACATGGGCACAGAAAATGCTCTTGCCCTCTGTGGCCTTCTCAGGTCTCCCAGAACTCACTTTGGGGGAAGATTCACATTAACAGGTGAGCCAAAGCACCTTTGCAGGACTGGACATCTTCAGAGACTCCATGGTTTGGGAGAACACCCATTAGTAGAAGGGGAATGCTTCAGAATGTTCTGAAAAGGTTCCTTCTGTAGGAGATCAGAGTTTACTCCAGAAAGAATGTATGTGCCACCTGCCAGTCATTGAGCTTCCCAGCAACCCACACTCAGACTCCTAACTCCTTGAGCTGGAGGGAGACTCAGAGTCAAACCAGACCACAGTGACTGGCAGGAGAGCACAAGCTGTCAGCTGGAAAGCCATGACACCAACTCCAAGAGAGCACATCTCAATATATTACAATGCATTAGAAATATTAAGGCACTTCAGCTTGTGTAGTTTAGAAGTTATGAGCACAAAGGGCATTTGCCTTTTAATAATGTTTTTATGAGCTGCCTGAGTGGCTTGCAAGCAGTTCAATATCCATTGCTGCATACCATTACTGCTGTATTTTCTAGAAGACTGCTTGGGAAACACAAGAAAGAAAATTACTGTGATCAAAGTCAAATTACAATACACAATTGCATTTCTGTGAATGCTCTATCCAGCTAATACAAATAGACTGGAAAAAATCGATTCAACAAGATTGTCGGAAAAACAAAGCCATGCTTCCAAAACCATGCCCCTTGGAGGTATGCTTTTAAATAACTCTGTGCTCCACTTACATGGTTTATAATGTCAATGAGAATTTGAAAGGATCTGTAAAAGGGAATGGTTTTGAGTTCTTCTATTGGATGTCTTAGTGTGCAGATAATATCACAAACAAAATATTTTGCTCTTGCTCAAGACTAATTTGATTCTGAAATGTCATAAGTGAATGGACTCCTGCAAGATAGAGTTTTGCATTTTCAACTGTATTTCCAAATCCTTAAACACCCACTCATTAGTATACCAAATACATTTTCAAATGAGTGCTTTGGTATGTTAGCATTGTTGTAAGCTAACAATATTTCCACAATATGTTTCTTGTGCCTTGCAGAAAATATTCTTGAAATGATAGTGGTTATAAATTCTTCATATTGCTGAATTTATGAAGCCTGCGGATTATGCTATTTATTCCTCACAAAGATTGTTCCCTACCTAAATAATTTTATGATTCTAAGACGTTTGTAAAAATACTCACATCCCTTCTTGACAATTCATTGCTTCAGAAGTAGATAAACATACTGGGATCTTCATTAATTTTTTCCCACAGTCACATTTTCAGTGTGAATTGTAAATAAACACAAAACTTCATATTTATTCATTATTTGGGAAGACATTCTAATTTCAGAAGTACTTTGCTGGGACGTTGACTGAGAGGATGTGGAAAAGGCACAAGCCAATTGATTTTAGCTTTCAAATTAGAGTTGTTGTTTACACTCTTTATAGTCAATCAATCTCAGTGAATTACCTGCAGGGAAAATTCAGATATCTGGTATTAATCTCAAAGATGTTCATGCATTTTTGGTCAGGAAAAGAAGCCAGACATTTTGAATAAACTAATGTCTTTTATGATTTTAGCATGCTGGGGTTTCAATTTTGGGTTGCAACTGCAACCTTGACACAGTTGCTGCCTGGCTGGCTTAGCCCTTAAACTAAAACTTAGATGAAATCCAAATACTTTTGACACTGGTGGGAAACTTTGACTCCATTATAGCAAAGCTCTGTGTAGGTCTTGGAGGGTTTTCATGCCCTTATGTTAGTCTCAGGTTGAACCCTTTGGGAAGAGTGTCTACATCCAATACTGTCAGAGAGGTCTGACTTGGCCACACTGACAACATCTGATGCACCAGCTCCATGCAGTGCCATAGTCCAAACGTGGTGCATGGGGGACATAGGCACAGCCTTTATCCATACTAGCAACACTGTTTGGGAAAACAGAGCAGCAGCATCTCTAAGTCTGGCTGGAAAAACAATGGTCCTGTTTAGTGCATCTTTTCATAAATTTCTTTCTTCAAAACCTCACATTTTTTGAGCAAGGCAGAGTGCAAGAACAAGTGGGGTTTTATTCTTCTCATGTGTAGTGACGCACAGGGAAACATGAAGGGCAAGAGGTGAACTCGGGGTGTTCTATGGGGCTCCAGAGCAAAAGCAGACATTAGGATGGTTTAGGAAGGTTATTTTGATAACCTTAGGAAGGTTATTTTGATAGCCTTTCCTGTGGCCCGGTGGTAGCCCTGAATATGTTTTGTAGATACACTTGACAGTCAAGGGACTAAACCGTGCATTTTCTACATCAGCAGCAGTCAGCTTTTGCTGTGCCAATTTATGTCAGTTTATAGGAAGCCTTAATTCTTGTTTTGACAGCTACAGAATTGTTCTATGGCCCTGAAGGACTGATTATGGTTTTCCTACCTTCAGCCTTTTTCAGACATTCAAATCCTAATGACAGTTGTACTATGTTTGGATTTGGTTTTGTTTTTAATAAAAGGTGCTTGGCAGATAAATGGTATAATCCTTTGGGTCCAACATTTCAGCATTAAGGGGGGAAATGGATTTCTTTCTGAATTACTTGAAAAATATTATCTCTAAATTTTATGGATTCCTTTTCGATTCCTGGATGGATATCCAGATGGGATTGTCATCTGACAGAGAGGACATTCATTTTATAGTTAGTCTACATGAGAGTTTGACTTCTATTGTTAATTGAAGGTAGGTGTGTGGCTTCTTCACATGCTGGCAGTAAAATGCTGAGAAACAGGATTGCATAGGTGCAACGCTGCCAACAACGTGGCCATAATGACTGTGCTTTACTTGGAATCATCACTTAGGATCTCATTAGCTCCCATTAAAAGACATGACTTTAAACTTTTGACATTAGATGTGCAAATACATCATTAACACCTTTTAGTCCATCATCTGTACTGCAGCACTTCTAGTTGCAATTGAACAGAAATTTGTTCTGGAAATAACCTTTGCATGCACTAAAGCTACATTAAGAAGATAGGGGGTTTTCTATTCCCCTCTTGCATATTAAAGCAGTGATATTTATTTACTTAGATTGTCTTTGTGTCACTAACAATAACACTGACACATTTCCTTTTACCCATCTTTGCTAAGGGCTGTAGGACGACATATCCAACATTTTCATGTGGTACTTCATCACCTGCCAACATGTCCAACTCACGTTCATGTGTTTTACAGGTTTTCTCTGGAGAGTCGCTTCCTTTAACTCCATTGCCTAGCTGGTTACCAAATGTTTACAAATGATTAACAGGCTTTATGGAATTCAGGTCAAAGATATCATGTGGCACTACAGAGACTTAGTTGCTCCATTAGGAACAAATGCTTAGAAGTCCATTTTGGCCATGTTCAGCTCAATTATAGGACTGAGATACAGACCACATGCAATGAATTTTCATCCTGTTCTGGCACTGCAGCACATTTAATGGAAAACAGCTCAGTGTGCGTTTGCCTGATCTACCTTTTCCACATGATGATTTTATATGGGAATTTGCCAATGAAACTTACCAGTGTGCTTTTGTTCATGCTATAAACAAACACCAGGGCAGACAAAGCAGATAGAAAAATGGAATTAACATTATTCTGCTATTCTGCAATGGCAAGCCTAACCTTCAACAAAAATTGAGCTTCTGCATGCAATATCACTGCTTGAGCACCATGAGAACCTGATTTACAGTTTGCCATGAGGGAAGAAAGAAGGCTTTATCCTTACCATTCCTACTTAGACCAAAGTATCTGCATCAATGGTATCTGAGCCAACTAAGGTAGCATTGTAAGAAGTGTGGGTAATCAATGACTACGGTGACCTGGGTGCCTGAAATACACCAACCGAAAATACTCCTAGGATAGGCCACATTTTGTAGATGAGAATAATCATGCAGTTGCTGTTGTGACCAAGATATGAACATGCAGTCCTTCAAATACTTGAGGCAAAAAGTTGGCAAAAGGATCAGTATAGAGGATTCAGAAGAAATAGCTGAAGAATCTATATGCAAAATGTTGAGGAAGGAAAGAATTAAGATGGACTTATTTGGTACTTGGTGTCTTAGAAGGTAATTCTTTTTCTGGAAAACCTTAAAAGTACAGGCACCACTTGAAATATATAGAGCAGCAATGAGTTACAAACAATGTGATTCCTATGTCTTTTGACATAGGTTTAAGTAAGAATGTGTTTAAGTAAGAATTCATCCACAGGAGTGTGTCTTCTCCATTTACACTGAGACTCCCCTATGCAGGGTTTTTTCCCCCACTGCTTTTGTTCTTTCTACCTGTTCTACTTTGCCCAAAGGAGAGAGGGAGGTTTAAATTACTGAGCTGCATTTGAAATATAATTTCCCAACAGGTAAATAACAGTGATGAAACACTTGTTCTTGTTTAAATTTGACTTCCATATTCAGGCATGGTTAAGTCACATCTTCATATACTTAGAGAAGCTTGATTGCTACTTCAAAACCTACAGCCACAGGACTCAATAGAACCTTCACCATGGTTTTTGTAGTTTTGCTGTTACTTATTGCACAAGCAGCTGCTGAAACTCTTTGTCCACTATTCAAACCCCAGTGTGAAACTGCATTCAGCTGATTTTATACCGTCTGTTAAAAAAAATTCTCTCTTTGCACAGAATGAAGCACTGAGCAACTGCATGCAACAAAATAATATTTCATCTAGTAGACAGTGGTCTCATCTATGTGCAAGTAACACAAGATGGAAAGAGGAAACTTTGTCCTAGGGCTCAGAATTATCATCAACTTCATCTGCCCCCGCATATTCCCCTGAAGGGCAACTGCCAATCTCAAACCAGAGTATCTGCAGAGGTCTGAAGAAGGGGGCATTTAAGTGAAAATTACTTACCTTTACTTTCTTGACTAAATCATAAATTTTACAAGAAAACAATTCTCTAGTCATTTCTTCAACTTTGTAGGAGGAACCAGTTTTTCTGAATAATAAGACCACTGCTGGTGTGGTGACCAAGCCCTCTTTTTTGCCCACTCCTGCTCTGTATTTGATGTGCTGCTGCTGTTCCTGCTATCCCACCCTGTTTTGGTGGGTGTCATGCTCCTTCCTGGCAGAACTGCTGGATCAGTCCAGCCCCCTCCAGCTGTACCCCCAGAGCAATGGTACGGTAGGAAGTGATGGTAGGAAGAGATATATTAATAAAGGCAGATTAGACAAAACCTTAGTGCCTTTCACAATGGCAGGGCATGCTGAGTTTTAATTCCTAGAGATCTGATCTCCAGCTATCTTGTAAGTGCTGTTTCTTAAGAGGTTGGTATGGTGCAGTATATGCTTTTCTCAGCCCTTCATCTTTCAACCTGGATGAGCTATGGAGTGAGGCTGGGGCCTCACTGCATCCATCCTTTACATCTAGCCTAACAGGGCCTGCCTCATCTCATGAGAAAGTGGATCTCAGAGCAGAAATATAAGAAATGCAACAAATAAATTAGATGCTCACACAGTTCAACAAAATTTCTTGTCACTTCCTATGAGCCAGAAAGAGAAAGAAAGCACCACTTCTGCCACAAAAAAAAAAAAAAAAATCCACATAGCTTTAACAGGTCAGTTGAACAGGTTTTCTCTTGACAATTTTCAAGTGTGTTTTGCTTCATCCATTACATTTGGTGTTCTGTTCCAGGCTGCCAGGTTTGAAGGAGAAAATGCCCAATAGCAGCACAGTACACATTGCTGGTACCTGTGGTAAAACTGCTGCCTCATGTGTGCTCCAATGCAGGCACCACAATGGAACAAAGTGCTTGCTGATTGCCCACAAAAACTTAATGCACTCCAAATTTTGACTCACACTTTCTGTCCCTTTGCAGAGAGCTGGGATCCTTGCGCTGTGTAAGAGCAATCATACCTGCTTCACATCGACACTTCTAAAATAGTTGAATTCAGGGTTGGCAGGTTCATGGCAGCTCCTGGGGTTGCCAGCCATCCTCCCTATTGGCCCCATCTCCAGCATGGTACCCGGATGCTTACAATGCTGAAGCAAGGGGCTGCAAACAACCATAAACTCAGACAAATGCACCTGGGGGGATTGTGAAGAGTAGGAGTACGTAGTCAAAGCATGAGGGTGACTCTTGCACCCAGGCCCCTTGTACCCACGCTGCTCCATGTGCAGCCCCTCACTGCACCAAGACTACATGGAGAGGCCACATACCAGGCTCTTGTGCCTCAGCATTTAAAGAGCTGAAATGTAATAATTTGAAAATGCATCCTCCAAGTATCTTACAAGCATCTTCTCCTACAGATGCACAGAGCAGGGACGCAGCCTATTTCACTATCAGCTCCTCAATGAGAGCAGAGGGCTGGGTATATTTTTTAGGTAATGAGGTTACAAAATTACTTCTAGTGCAGTGAATACTTGCAAAGCCACCTGTGAAATTTTCAGTGGAAAGCACAGACTATGGGAAGAGTGGGAGAAAACAAGCTGCAGGGGTGTCTGCAGGAGGTAGGGCAGCTTCTCCTGCTCTCTCTGCCCTGTGCCTGTACTCAAGGCAACCTTCAGGACCCCTAAGAACACCTAATTTAAATTGCTTGCATTCTCAGGCCTGTAAAAATATCAGATATGGGTTTTGTTAACTTGCAAGGCAAGTTCACAACACTGATTAGCTGACAGCACATCAAGTGTGATACAGAGCACCAAGGGCAGAGAGCAGTAGCTGCCTCATCAGTTCAAAAATCATGGACAGGAACTTATTTTTGTCATAGAGCAATGATGCCATTTTTGTTTTTAAGGGTCTATCACTCTGTTGAAGGCAGGTGTTAGTGAACTGCTGCTTCTGATTCTACCAGAGCATATGCTCCTTGGGGAGTGGTAGGTGATGGGAATGCACATCATGAGGTCCAAAAAATAAGCGCCATATGAAATGCTCAGCCCTGACCAGGAGCTTGCACCCCTTGTCTTGCCTTGCAAAATGTTGTGTTGCCTCATGCATCTTGGTGCCATCTACAAAGCAGAACAAAATATACCTTGTTAAAATGGAATCACTCTGTAAGTGACATGAAAAGAGAGAGGATATTTTAGTAAGAGGCACAGCTTCACCAAGAAGTCATGGATCACCACATCCAACTTAATAGAACTGTTCTCATCAGAGGAAAATTAAACTGCAGCTGTCGTGTGGAGCTTTTTAACCCATCACAGCTTACCAGCAATCTGCTCTCCACTTCTGACAGAAAAGACTTTCATCCTCAGGGTAAGTGTCTTGAGGCAAGAGTGGTGTCAGTACTAATAATCAAATGATAGAGATATTTTCTTGCAGACTTGCTACTGCAGATTTTTGTCTGAACCTCCTCAGTTGTAGCGAAAGGAATACCCTGAAATCTGCATGAGGTACGTTCCTTTGGCAATACCATCAAGTCAATGAATTTCTATGAACATATTATCTGAGACAGTTGTAACCTGTCTATTCCCATACCAGATCACTAATTACCTCCATTTGCTTTCTATAATAGACTTTTTTCTCTGTGGAGGGCTTTTTGACACAAAAATTTGTTTCACTCACAGCAACTGCAAGCTGATATTTAGATTTGTCCCTCCAAGGACAGTGACTTCTCTTTTACGTTTCTGAGATCAGTCATATGAGGCAGTCCCCACCACCCAAGCTACTGCAATCACCTCCTGAACCAAGTAGTTCCTGGGCTCAAAAGTGTAGAGGCACTCAGCCATGGCCATAAAAATATCCAAAGACATTTTGCTGGGCATGATGGAAACCTGGGTTATGTTGGCCTTTAGGGCCCAGGATTTTCACAGGTTGTTTCAGTACCTGACATATTTCCCAACAACAGATGCTGTAGCCCTATATTCAGCATGTTTCAATCTCCTCTGGGAACAACAGGGTGCTTCTCCTTCTCAGGCATTTTCTTGGCCTTTTTGATAAATGCTGTCTAAAAAGGCTGCATTTTGAAATGCTGACAGGTTTGTAAAGACAGAGACTAGTTCTGCCTTTGAGGACTGGTTGTGGCCATGGTGGCAACAGGGAGGAGGCAGACAAAGGTTTGCAGACCCATCTAGTCGCATAAACCCCACGACACCGTTCTTCCCTCCCTTTGCCCAGGCGAAGTCATCTTTATTCCCTACCTCCCTCTACTTTTTCTTATTATTGAAATCTCATGGAATTTTTCCTTTACATTTTTTTTTGGGAAAATCCACTTCCCTTCAAGGGCACACTTCTTCCATTCCTATCACACTGGTGCCATGTGCTCTCTCCAACAAGGAATTGCTTCATCTGTATCCTTCTTTGAATATACATTTGTCTTAAAAGTCACAAATTATCACTTGCTGACATCTTTATTTTGTATCAAAAGAGAATATATTTCATTAATTGAATTTCTGCCTATTTTTCTGAGTAATTAAACGAGCCTATAACCCCACTGTTGCCTCGCAATGCTGACATAGAACCACAGTAAACACACCACTGCTTAGTAAAAAAATCTAGAAGACTGTAAAGAAGGCAGTGTCAATGACAAGCTTGCACACAGCTATGAGTGAAGGTTGTTTAGGACAGTTTTCAGAAATTATCTTGGTGCCATTTGGCCCAGGGACCCTCATCAGTGAAGGAACACAAGTATCTAACGTGCAAGCCACCACCAGCTTTGTAAGGAGTGGTGAGGATACTCGAAGTAATGAGGACACTGCATTTAGAGCAGTGTATTGGCTATGTTAGCTTTCTCTACCTGATATTTCCCACATAGTGTGCAATGATGCAATCCAGTGACACAGTTTGAGGTGCAAGCTTGCCAAAAGCAGGGAATGTGTGATCTGCTGAGATCATTTCATTGGTTTCATTGCTGAAACCAGCTGACTTCCATGCGCCGACCTCTCTAACAGCACTTCAAATTACATGGCAAATGAGGATTTCAGGATGCTGTGGTCGTGGATGTAATTGCGTCTGAGATGATACAAGGGTGAGGAGGATTCATTTATCAGTGGCAAAATGTCTGCTGGCAATTCATGATCTCTGTACCAAGTTTATAGTGCTGGCATGTTGGGGCTTTGTGTAAAAAGGGGCTTGTAAGATAAAATGTTGTACAGGTGTGAAGAACATGAAGTCTAGTTATTGAGGGTGTGATGACCATAAGAGAATAATGAGCAGCACATTCAGTATCTAAATCACTAATAAAAGTTTGCATTTGGTACTTGTGGCTCTGGGGAGTATATAGCAATTCTTTGTCATAATTTTCAGGTTTGCTGCATTTTTCCCTTCTTGCTGTCTGATCACTGGCACAAAGCACATTATTTACTTGGTGGCCCTATATAAAGTCTGCAGGACAAATCCTCTAGAGGTGTGTGGTTGGGTCATACTAAGAAAGCCTGGTTCTTTGCAGAGATGGGATAAGAAATACCTTCTGCAGTAGGCAGCAGAGGACTGAAGGATCCTCTGAGAAAAGTTAGTCTAGTACTTTTAGGATCAAAAAGACCTGAGGAGGGCATGGGGACATTGAGTGGGAGAATGTTTATATAATTAAAGGGCATTGAGAAATCTGGCTAAATTTAGCCCCCACACACAGCTGGGTGCATTGGCTTTGGTGTGCATGTGTGTTGTGTTCAGGGGCACGTGCTTGGACGCTTGTGCTGAGCCTTCCACAGCAATTCTGAAACTCAGTGCAGCGAGCTCTTAAAACATACTGCTGGGGGAGAGGAGCTGAGGCTACCAGCACAAAAAAAGCTGTGAAGTTTAAGCCTCATTTAAAAGCCTCTGCAGTCACCTGAAAAACCTCACTCAATGGCTCTCAAGGGAAAGACAATTCTGAGTGTTCTTTAAAGCTCCTGAAGTACTTAAGGCTATGGATATATTTGTAGGTAATGACACACAGTGGGAAAAAGACAGAGCTGATCTCCACATTCAGTATTTGTGGAGATGGATCTGCTTCTGCTGCATAAACATTGCCATGGTTCCTGAGCCTGAACACTGGCGGGCAGCTGCATGCGGTGGGATGCAAGGAGGGAAACCCTGGAGAGTACTTTTGGGCTGAGCATCAGCTGAATGAAGGCTCATTCCCCTGTGGATCTCCATCACATGAGCCAGTGAAGTAGGGGCCACCCACAGGTTAAAAATCACACTCCTCATGCAAACAAAAAAGCTGACGAGGGCATAAGCTGAAAGTGTGTTGTCTGGGGCTGCCAGATTGCTTACCTGAAGGAAACCACCAGGACACTGTCTCATCTCCCACCACAGCTGCAGGATGCACCTCTAAAGCACTCTCCTAATGCATTGAAAAGGGACAGGAAAATGGCCGTGAGAAGAGGGAAATAAGGAGATAGCTGAGGTGCTGTCCCTTCTCCCTCCCTTTCTTCTTCAGAGCACTGAGATTAGCAAGAGGGAGGGCAGCCTCTGCACCCTGCCCCTCCCGAGGAAAGCTGAACCCTGATTTAGCACTTGCTTGGCAGTTGCTCAGACCATCAAAAGACAGAGGATACCCTGAGGTGAAGCTCTATTGATGTGTAATACTTTGAACCAATGTATATTTCATTACTGTAGAGAGAGAGAATATGAATCAATAATTCAGGAGTAAGGAAAGGGGAAGGGATAGGTTGGAACCACTGCTGGGGGATGCATTTCACTTTTTGAAACACTTAAACTCTGTGGTTTTTCCAAAGACCACCTTGATTATATACCTACAGTCTTTTCAGTAAAGTCTTAAAGCCACTATACTCATCACAGGAACAATCATTCCTTACCCCATCACCCTAATCAATGAACAACATTTAACATAATGTTTCAAACCGCAAACTTCCTTCTGGAGGTTTTCTCTGATCCAGCCTCTCTCTGGAGGCAGGGGAAGAGAGAAGAGAGAGAAAATGGGGCTGGGAAACACTGAGAGAATAAAGATCAAACCAATATTAATTGAACAGTAGTCAAAAGGAGGGAGGCAAAGTAGTTACACAGATTTAATTTTGAACTGAGCCTTGAAGAAGAGAAGATAAATGAAAGAAGAAAATGAGGAAATAAAGGATTACTGATACAGGAAAAAATAACCCTGATTTTCCAGTGAAGAAAAACAGGTTGCTTTTTCTGAAGCATTAAGCTGAGATCTCAATTTCCAGCTGGAAGTATCTGGAATTTCTGTAATTTCAAAGGGCTTAGAAGAAAACTATTTTGCAAAACATGTGCCTGTTTGCTTGGAAATACTGTTCCAAACTGTTTATTTCTCAAAACATTTTTTTGAAATTGTTGAAATATCCTCTTTCCAAAGGCAGACATTTCAAATCAAAATCTTCTGATTTGAGGGTTAGAACATCTTCATCACACTAAACATTAGATATGGGTTTTGAATTGTAAAATGGTGGTATCAAAATGAAACACTGTACCTCACCACTTTATTTTTTTTTTTTTTTTAACACAGATTGAAGCTGTTTCTTCATATTGCTTGGTTTTGTCCTGAAAAATTGCACAAGAAGTTATCCTAACCTGTTTTCTCCCTTTGTGGTAACCTGTGCAAGAAGAGCAACGTGACATGTTACATGAAGTGGCAGGACACTGGATTGGTACACATTTCCTTCCATGGACTGCTCTGAAAACATTTAGCTTGTCCAAATGAAAAATGGTTTTAAAGACAAAACTTAGTATCACCCATATGTGTAAAACAGGAGTACCAGTTCTTGTGATTCATTTGTAGAATGTGCATCTCTGTGAGCCCTCATTTGTTCAATGAGAAGCAGAACAAAGGCTGGAATATCTCTTTAGATTTTCTTATGGGAGAAAAAAGAAGAAAAAAGAAAAGATAGCCTGAGGTGTATTTAATTTGGCAAATATAAAAGTACAGACATAAGTAGGTTAACTTTAAGCTGACAAGGCAGGGTTACTCATTAATTAATTAAGTTTGCAAATTAACTCCTGACAAAATTTCCACTAACTTTAGCAGCATTTGCTTGCCACTCCAGGTGCTTTCAAAGGAGACTTTTTTAATTGAAAGACAAAGAATAAAGGACGTTAAGTAGCTATTTGTAACAGCTGGAATCAAGCTGACACACTTAGACAATAACTTTGGAATGTTTTCTGAGGCTTTCCCAGCTCCTCTGGCATACTGGGCTGACTGGTCGTGGCTTGACTGCCCTCAGGACTGGGAAGTTGATACATCCCAATGATCATACCTGCCTCTGTGGTTCACCTGAAATCATGTATTTGCTTCTTTTAATGCTTCTTCATTTAATTTCTTGTAGATTCATTCACAGGACTCATCAACATAATGACTGATATCATTTGGCGCTACACTGGAGATTTTATGGCCCCTGATATCGTTTGCAGGGTTGTTCGCTACTTCCAGGTATAAAAACCTCGTGCTTTGTGTCCCCACAGCAGCAAACTCTGACAAAAATGCTGTATAGAATTTGTTTCTAGCAGCAAAAGAGCTAAATGCTGGAAATGTTCATTTAAAGGTGAAACATGTTAGTTAAAGCATATTAAATCTCTTAAATTTTGTGGGTAGGAAAAAGGAAAAATAGCTGGGTGAATATACAAGGGGGGGGTTGGTTTTCCTTTTTTTTTTTTCCCATAAGTTTTGAAATGCTCCTAGTTCAGAGTTCTCGCTGACATCACCTTCTGCAATGGATGCATCTCAACTGCTCTCTCATTATACTTTCTGCCCCAGGTGGTCCTTCTCTATGCCTCGACTTACGTCCTCGTGTCACTGAGCATAGACCGCTATCATGCCATAGTTTACCCCATGAAGTTCTTCCAAGGAGGTAGGAGAATTTCAGTACCTTGTTATTGCTGTAGATACTACTGTATAATTTTTTAGTTTCCAAAATTCCTAACCTTGTTGCTATGAATTATTCATTCCTGCTCTGGCTACATTTGAACTCTGTTACAGTTTTCCAAATGATGAGGGAGCTGTGGTTTCAAGATTTATTAAACTCCACTTAGCCCTCAGCAGTTTTTATAAGTATTGTGTTAGCAAAGAATGAAATGACATTTTTAAAAGTATAGTGGTTTTCATTATCTTCCAGCATTTTCAGAAGGTTATTAGGGGGAAAAGCCTTGTATCACTATACTGACTGTAGGAGCTGAAATATCTGTACCGTCTATTTCTTCACATTAAAAAATAACTTGGATGGAGGGTGGGGTAGTCTAATTCATACAATAGTTTGATATATCTTCAAAATATATAGCATATAAGTTTGGATACCTATTGTTTCTTATAATTTCTTCTGTTTGTTTAGTTTCAGGTTTTTTTACAGCATTCAGGTATATCCTGGCCTCTTAGCAGTACAGTTTAAAGAAAATTAGTTCTTTACTACAGAACCAAAGTGGGGTGTTAAGTATGTTGCACTGAGTGAAGAAACAGAAATAGCAGGTGGGGAGGAAGAAGAACAGTTAGAAGAAGCATGAGGTCTGGAGGATGTGCTTTAATCAGATGCAAATATCATTCTTGTTTTGGAGTAATGACGGCTTTTGCCAGACGGCTCTATTCAGGGGATCAGATTAATGGTCCTTCTGGCCTTAAAAACCTGTGAGTCAATCACAGCTGAGACAGTGGTGCAGCTTTGGCAGATGTTAAGGTCTGGAAGCTTCAAATACTTGTGTGAAATTTAGATTTATATTCCCCAGTGTGCAGATCAACTCTTTCAGAACAGGGAGATGGATATCAAGGTTTTTTCAGTGGGCTTCAGGAGGGGTGGCATTGCTCTACAGCTCCTGCAGGAGGGCTCATAAACCAGGTGGGGCAGGGGCTCATAAACCTGCTGGCTGAGCAGGATGAGCTGTGGGACAAACCTGCTGGCATTTCTTCCTTATGCATGGTACGCGAAAAGCAGCACTTGTTAAATCACCACCTGGGCATAGTAAAGAATTTGATGATTAATCTTTGAAAAGCACTTTGGAGTTGAAACAAACCCACGACAAATCATTTCAAATCTTCATAAAAGCTTTTTTTTTTTTTTTATCCCATCTCCTATACCTATACCATAAAGTTTTTTGGGGTTTTTTTTAAGACTGGATAAGAGCAGACATTACCCCCAGTCAAGGGTAGCAGAGCCATCAGCTGGGTGCATCTCTAGTCGGGGGTAAAAGGTCACAAACAGAGAGAAATGACAAAACTGACAAAACTCACCTGCCTCTTGCCACCTGACACTGTTGCACAAGCAAAGACCATGTTCAAAGGAAAAAAGAAGGCAGCTGCAAATCCAAAAGAAGGCTCTAGAGAGGTATATTTATCATAGCAACTTTCTGGAACATACATAAAATAATCACCTTTTGCACCCAGCTATTTCTTGCAGAGGTGCCATGTGGGATGCTTTTGAAATGCCCTCTTAGCTATTCTTCAGATAGAGAACAAAGAGATTTACAAATCTTTGTCATTGGTGATGACACAGAGGAACTTCATGAACAGTTCTGACTCAACCTGTGGCAAATTTCTTTCAAAATGAAACCCTCATCCCCCCGAAATCCTTCAATCACGAAACAAAAGAGTTCTTTCTTCTTACTGATTTAAAAAATTATGTTTCTGTGTAGCCTTGAAATATAATTTTAGGAAAAAAAATCAAATATTTCACTTTGAAAATGTCAAACAATTTTTAAAATTGTGATTTAGTTACTAGTCCCAAGTCCTGTTAAAAAGCATTTGCAATGAGCTGTTCTTTGCATGGTTTTTAAGAAAGCAAACTTCAACATCTGAATATTTTATACTTTGCAAGTACATAAATGACCACAGAAATTGCAGGATGGGAAGGAAATATGCCTTCTAATCCTAAAGCTTTTACTATAAGACACCTAATTCTACAACCAAGAGGGTATTAAGAATAAATTGTAAAATTAAGAGCAAAAAAGAAAAGAAACTGAAGAGTTATAGCAGAAAATATTTTGTAAATACTTCATCATGTTGAAAAGGTATGTGCCAACAACACGTAAACTAAACAATAGGTGAAAGAAGAAATGCTTAAGTAAAAGGCAAAACCCAAAAATATGTAAACTGATCCTTGCATAGCTTTGGGCTGAAAACAGTGCTATCACTGAGATTCTGGAACATCTCTGCTCTCTCTGGATTTAAAACCTAATTTTAAAGTGGCACTCAATTTATCAAAGGATTGCATAGCATTGACATTCTGGATGGCAGGAAGCAAAAATCCTCCCATGAGGTGACTCCCTGTCCCAGTTGCTGGGAGTTGAGAGATGTGCTCAAACCCATTGTCAGAATGTGTGGATGGTGGGAGCAGAGCAGAGGGGACAGTCACATGGAAACATCTTTTAGGAGAGTCAGAGCCAGAGCTCACAACTGAGATTCCCATCCCAACCCTGCGAGTTGGTTGTGGCCACCCCAGCATGGAAAACTCTAAACCAAAATGCTCAGACTGGTTGAATAGAATATTGTATTTCAAAAGTTATTATTTGATTTCATTTATAACAGATATAGCTCTAGTTATGTGATTTGCTGGCATTTAGAGCATATTAGAGCAACTATTAAAAATGCAGCACAAAAGAAAGCCCTGCTGGTGAGGCAGAAGATTAACATTATTATGATAAAAAAAAAATCTACTTACCTATCAGCTCTGTAAAGCCCTTTAAACTAGCAAGGCCATATTCTACCAAATGCAAGGGACATTTAAAAATAAGAATAAATGAACATTGCAGGAAATGAGTGTTCATTTGTGTATGAAACACAAAGATACAATACCACTCTTGCCCAACCCAAATTGCCCAGTTCTGTTCAAATTAAGGTCATGCTACACAACACAAAAAAATATGGTTTCTTTTCCAGCTCTGATCTTTTTCAGTTAGAAAAACACAGGTGGGCCCCACTGAGGCTTGCATGATTGTAGTTTAAGTAGTCAGTTCACATTTGAAACATCCTTTCTGTCAGGAAATATTTTTCAAAATTTATTCTTAATATCCCTTTTGCTAAGTTTATTCTGTTATGCTTTGGGAAACTTCACAGTTCTCTTTTGCCTGTACAATATTTATAGCCTTAATCTAACCCTCTCACTTACGCAGATGTCATCAGAGTTCCCTTAAGCCCTAGATTAGCAAGACCATACTTTGCTGAACGTGGGTAGCATTTAAAAATGAGCAGGATAACTGAATATTTGCAACTGATGTTTTATAAAGCATAAAATTACTTTTTGAATGTTTCACCCACATGCTTTTGTATTGCTCTTTGAGCTTCAAGGAGGAAAGACATACTTCTTGATATGCATAATTTAAAGTGATTTTCTATTTCACACACAACCTCGGGTATTTTTTAGGACAATAAAGTATTTGAACACTAAAGCTTCCCAGATCAAAAAAAATCTGTTCCCATCTGTTCTTCTCACAGTCTGGCTGAGGAGGAACAACTGTCCCCGAGAATCATAGGTACTCTGCAGATCAGCCCTTTTTCCCCACACTTTTCAGCTCGGGCTAACTGGATTTTAGCAAGAAGGTGGAGGTTTTTGAATATTAAAGCCTTGGGACTTTTTGCTCCAACCCACTGATATTTACAAAATCCCATGGGTGCCACTAGGCATCACTTGGTTTCCCACTTGTTTTTCCCCACTTGGCAGTGGCCAGAAATCAAGAGGATGCAGTAACCCAAACCTGATTGAGGTTTTGGGATCCTTCAGCTCCTGTTCTTCACCATGAAGTCCAGCAGGATCTCCCAGTTCCTGTATTTTGCAGCAGACAAAACAGGGCTGGGCACTTGAGCACCATCATCTGCCTGGTCTCATGGTTAGCAGTCCACTCTTGGCGTGACTTGGGGTTATCAACAGGAGCTGGGTTTGGTCCCCATCATGATAAAGAGAAGTGCAGGGGATGCCCAGGCTCTTCAGGTCCACATTTCTTTGGGACAGTAAAGTTGCAGCTGGAGTTAAAAGCAGATGGTTATGCAGTCTTGTTCTGATCCTGAATTGAGGCATTTTCTTTTTCCTCATAGGAAATGTTCAGCAATCTTTCTCCCTTCAAGGTTCATCACTAGGCATGAAGTAGGGCAGGCCTGCAGACCTTTACATCCATTCATGATGTTTTCTTGGTGGCATAGAGGTACCATTTGCATTTCATGTTTCTGACTTGCTGACCCTGACCTTTCTCGTAGTGTTTCAGATTCAACAGGGCCTAAACATCCTTAAATAAAACTTGCAAAATACAAGCCCATAATGGCGTGGCAATTTATCATGAAAAAACGATGAAATCCCTATTCTCCTTTGAAGTCTTTCCAGCATCAGCCAGCCGCAGCCTAAAATTCCCTTTCTTCACAGAATTTCTTCCTCCTCCTTGCCTTTCTGTCAGTAGTGCTGCAAGGGTTCACTCGCACCAACAACCCCACTGACACTGTCTGTTTGACTCTCGTACACAGAAAGACAGGCGAAAGTGCTTATTGGAGTGGCTTGGAGCCTCTCGTTCCTGTTTTCCATACCAACTCTGATTATTTTTGGGAAACGGCAGCTCTCCAATGGGGAAGTGCAGTGCTGGGCTCTCTGGCCTGATGACTCCTACTGGATCCCCTACATGACCGTGGTGGCTTTCCTGGTGTATTTCATTCCTCTGATCATTATCAGGTAAGCCTGAACCCCAGTCAGCAAGTGTGTGGTGAAAGCTGTCAAGTGTGCAGTCAGCTTAATGCTTTAATTTCTACTCATTCATTACAATTTCATTTCCATACCTGCTGCATAGCTGCTTTGGTTTTTATCACATAATACACGGGTCGTTGTACTTGCCCTGGGTGTTCTCCATGTGGTATTAACTGCCAGAAACACTTTCACTGAATCTCTAAGTGTGTCCACTTATCTCCACAGCTTCAGGCTTGAAAGATATTTTTATAAACCCAGTATGAATATTTATCCATTATTACAAAAGATAATTTTAATAGAAGAACAGGAAACTACACTTAGCACTAATTAAACTAAAATTAACTTGAAGTGCTCTCAAGCTTCACAGTACTCGACAAGTGTTCCTTCACCAGGACTGGAAAGAAATCTCCAAGCATGGAAGCTGCCAACCACTCCTAAAATATGAATAAATGTAATTCTTCCTGTTTTGTAACAGGAAACCTCAGCTGCAGATATTTGAGCCTGATTTGCCCCTAATCCCAAAGGCAATCTGCAGAATCTGTATTAAACTGAGGTCAACCAATACTGCAGACTGTGCTTCGTGATCAGTAAAGTTTATCACCTCCCTCTAGGGCACTGCCATTAGCTCCATTAAACAGAAGTTAACTAGCCACGAGGAGCCACCAATGCAAAAGAGCAGTCAAAATCAGATGTGGAAGGGGAGTGAGGCTCCTTAACTGCCTCAAAGTGCTGCCAGTGGCAATAACATTTCTTCAAGCCTTTATTTTTCTTTCCCTTTTTTTCTCTTTCACTAGCAAGGTTACAATTGTATTTCTTTGTGTCCATCTCTTCTTGTTAGCAGCAAGAAAGACTTGCTGGGACTTCTTTTTCCCCCCATAATTTGGTGACGGGCTGCTTGGACTCTGAGAGGGGAACTAAGTTTGCAGTGTCCCTTGGATTTATCTCTTGGTCCATCTGCTTTTCCAACAAGTTATGAGCCAGGAGTCTCACTTAGCTTCCTGCTTATTAGTACCCTGGGTGAGAGTGGGGTGTGCAGAGGCTGATCTTTTCTAGATGATGACAGGACTGACTACATAACCTAAATAAATGCCTGGAAATTTATTACTGTTTTATCACAGAGATCAAGTTCTGCATCTTCTAATGGTAACAAGTTAATCTCTGATAGAATCAAAATCATGTGGTTCTTGAACTCATCTAGATGACTTTTTGATATGGACTCAAAATGGACCAGTGTTGCTCCCTGAGAAAAGGGATGATTTTTACACTTTGCTCGCAACATGTCAGTTTGCTAAACCTTCCATTTTTGTGCTAGATTGCATAGACAAAAAAAAAAAAAAATCAAGAATGTTCTTCTTAAAGAAAGGACACGATGGCACAATGGCAAGAGAGGGAAAACTACTCCCAAGTTGTCCAATGGCTCTTCCTAGGTAGGATCATTTCTCTGTCTCTGAAAGCCAGCCTAGTTTTCTATATACAAAAAAAAATATTCTTGGTAATACGTAAATAAAAATGTGGGTAGATCTGCAGCCCAGCAGTAGCAGCAAAAGCAATAAACATACACTGCACGGACAAAAAGCAATTTAACGGTGAAAAAAAATGGCACTAGAAAACTTTGAGGCTGGCTGTTACTGTGAAAGGGGCTCTTTTATGAGCTTTCTCAAATAGGTAGCAGTTGGGAAATTCTAGCCAGCATCATAAGTGTTCTAGGAAATAAAACCCCACAGACTGCCCAGTTACAGTCATTCCATAGGTGTGTGAGACGTCTCTTTCACACTCAAACATACAGATTTGCATGGTTTCTATTACAGACCAGCCACTCCTTTTACACACCATCTATACTTGTCTGGCAAGAAAAGGGAAGCTACATAGCAATAAATATTTCAGAGCTGTTGACATTATGCTCCCCTCCTCCCTGCCAAAGAAAGATATTCAAACCAGATCAGCTCTGTGATTTGCTTCACAGTAGATCCCCAGAAGCAAGAAGGTGATGAAGACATGAGGGGAAAGAGAAAGGCAGTGAAACTGGCATTTCATGTGATTGCCCTGACATCTGAGACACGAATAAAACATCCTAAAATTTTTGTGGCTTTAACCTTAAGCAACTTTTACACAAGAAGTTTATGGCAGGACAGGAACTGGCTTTGGAGCCAGGAGCAGCACAGTGTCTGTCACCTACCCAGAAACTTTCCTGGTTTCACTGTTTATTAATACAAATGCTCCTGTGTCCTTGCCAGAAGAAGTCAGATTTTTGACAGGTCCAAAGTGGTGTCTGGCACTGGAAAGAAGGAAAGGGAGCGGTGCAGGGAAGGATTTGTGCTGATTTATTTCTAGTTGTCAGTGATACTATTTTCTTCAGAACAGGGAGGATTGTCTAAAACCACAGAAAAAGAGGATTAGCATCAGGGCAAGGTCAGCAGAGACATTATGAAAAAATGCCATGCAATTTGGAAGGAAATGGCTATTTTTTAGAACACCTTTTTTAAGTCTCAAGCATAAAAGTGAAGGTTGCAGCTTCCCAGCTGATGTATCTGTAAAACATCTGTCAACACAGCCTGAAGGTGTGACATCTGTTTCTTTAAAAGTTATTGGCAGTCCAGGAGTTTAAAGCTAATCCACCTGATGTGGCTGCAGCGTACAAATACTCTGGTAAGCAGTTTGTGGCTCAAGAACAGCAGGAATGGCTGTTAACATCTCCAGGGTCTCAGTTTCTCTGTAAAAGTTTTGTTCCACCCAATACTTTCAGATGCCCAGGAGGTTTGATGACAAGCGAGATGCTATTTCATGATGGTGAGAGAGATCACGTACATCCCAGTTGTGGGTTACTCTGTCAAGAGATTATTTATAAAAATGAAAGGCAATATTTAATAAATGTAGGAAGGCATTTTGTGATTTTTTTTTTTTTAATTTAATGACCTTTAGCCAAAGATGTTATTCAAAAAATGCCACAGCATAACAATGGAGAGAAGATCCATAAATGTGCAACTGAAAAGCCAAGGATCAGTAGAAGAAGCCGTGAATACATATAAGCAGAAGCCAAGGCATATGCCACACTTAGTGAGGAAGCAAGGCAAGATGCACACAGGGAAAAAAATAAAACCTTTTCTGCAAGAATTCATATTGTTTGCGCAGCTACTTTATTTTCTCTGCTGAAGCACTCTGATTTAGCTGCCTGGCAGGTGTCTGACGCAATGTGGGACACTGGCTGGCGGAGTTAATTCTTAATTAGTTCTGCTGCCTGAATCTGCTGAAAACCTAACCTCTAGAGCAAAGCAGTTCACTGATGACAGCACTTTTTCTGGTGCTGCTCATCTGAAGTGCGTACAAAGGATAAAATCTTACTTTTCAGGTGCAGGACTTAATTCCACACTAGATATGCTGCTTTGGCTGAGCTGTTTTCACTTGTTACAGTCCAGACACCATCATCTTTTAAGCTTCTCTCATCCATCCCTCAGCTCTCTCAGTGGAGCTGATTTCACATGTTCCTGACAGCCTTCAACCAACTTGCAGGAGTTGTGTTATTCATAACACTGCAGCCCATGGAATGAATTATTTAGCTGATAACCTTATGCTCACTCTGGAAAACCCTTCCACTGACAAGCTAAACCCCCAGATGTGGTGTGAGCAAACTCTATAGATTCCAAGCCAAAACATGAACCAGAAGAAAACACCATTCTCTACCTCCCCACCCCGCTTTTTAAGAAAATGTATATATAGAAAGGTAATTTATTAAGAAAACTGCAAAAACCTGAAAGATTTTAATACTTCTGAGGCCTATTCCTACCACTTCTTCACAACTAGAGAATCAGCAATCAGTTATCAAAGAGCTTGTGGTTTTTCAGCAAGTTTTTTTATCTGATTATAATACCAATGAACAAGAACCGAATAATGAAAAGAAAAAGTAAAGCTATGATTTGTATTTTTAATCCAAGTGTGTGGATATCTTTGAGAGCTGAAAAAAGTGGAGAATATTTGTTCTTTTCATAGTAAAACTTCCCTTGTCCCCACTGTCTCAGTGTAGTACAGGAAGGGCCACAGATTCTGAGTCAAGTATTTCTTTACAGTGCTTAAAAATTGGACCTGTTCCCTCTTATTTACATTATTCTACCACTTCTTCTGCAGCTGATATAAACTGACTAAACCCCAGAAAACTCATAAAAAGTAATTAGGGAACCTGCAGTAATTAGTTCTCTCCTCTTCTGGGACAAGTGTCATCAGCAATAACCAAAGCCTTTTCTCCTATGCCGAAATACCCCAAGCAAAGCTCAAATGGTATCTGTGATGGTTGAAAACCTCTGGGGCACTGCTGAACAGAGGTTAAATATGGGTCAAATCAAGATTACACACTGCTCTCCTGTAAATATTTGCACCTGGGCCCCTCAGAACCTGTGATGGGGAGACAGAAGACCTACTGGGTTTCTATTCTGCATTGCTGCTCTGTGCCAAAACATAATTATTTTCTGGCACTTGAGTATCCAGAAATTCAGAGTCTTTTAGCTGTTATTCATGATTGCTAAATATATATTTTTTATTTTAACATTATAAATATAATACATAGACATTTACCTAATATAATTGTAAACTCATGTTTTAAAAAAAAAAATGCTAAAGCTCCTCTTGAAACACAGAGGGAAAAGATATCCATCTGCTGTTTAAAATCTAAACTCCAAAGAGAACATTTGCTTTGGAGCAGCTGAAAAATAATTAGACGAGAAAAAAAACAGAATCAGCTAAAAGGAAAAATATGGAATTAAACCCAAGGCATTGCAATGAAATAAAAAATAGATTAAATAAAAGGTATTTCTCTGAATTAAATCAAATAAAGGGACTGGAAATACCATGAATAAAAATACTAAAGGTCATTTTTTGAACTAGATTCAGTGAGCCCGTTCATTTTTGCCTGCGATTTCCATTTCTAAATAAAAACCTTAGATTTTCCACATATGTTCTAATATCTGCCCATCTCTTCACTTACCCATTACATGTGCCTGCAATAGTTTGTTCAGATGAGGTTACTTTTCTCTTTAGACAAATAGTGCTGTAAATTAGCTACCATAAAACAAAGCAGATGCATCACTTTGCACAGATAATTTATAAGGAACAATAGGATGATAAATAGAATGGGGAGCTTAAGTGCACTTTTGTTACTCCTTTTACTAGAAAATACTGAGGCTGCATGGGATGCTGTCATAGTGCAATTATTTAATTAAAAAAAAAATCGGTATATAAAGAGTGGGCAGATCAATAATGCTTATGATTGTTAATATCAATACATAGATTTACCAGAACAAAGTTTATTAAAAAAAAAAAAAAGTGATCTATGAATTAAAATTAAAGATGGGGTGGGATTATTTGCAGTTGCATTTGTATGACTAACCATGAGTTATGTATTTACATGGATAAAAAGTGCTGTAATTACCAATGAGGCATATTAAACAACACCATTAACTAACATCAGGTTATGATGAACATGCCTCTTAATTCTTTAGAATTTGGATCAAGCTAAATGTTTTTGGAGATGCAAAGAGTTTAATTTCTGAGATACATCCATAATGTGAGCCATATTTTTGTGTTTTCCATATCTCGAGACATGCATTTTATCAGGGTTAGAAAAAT
Organism: Coloeus monedula; assembly: GCF_965178545.1. Taxonomy (NCBI): domain Eukaryota; kingdom Metazoa; phylum Chordata; class Aves; order Passeriformes; family Corvidae; genus Coloeus; species Coloeus monedula. The sequence goes on from NC_138781.1 coordinate 47,502,339, forward strand.
CATCACATTTTCAGATCAAAAGCATGTCCTTTCTATCCTGCAGTCTTCAAAGCCTGAGCAGCTACTTTTCAGAATGGCTTGGATGAGTTTTTCATCCAGCTTTGACATTTCCACCTCACTTACAGACACAAAGAAGCCTGACAGCATCTGGACCTAAAGAACTGCACATCCCATCTCCCAGTGCTTTCAGTGGAGACAAGGGCAAACAGCATGCAGGCATATTACATGGGTTGGAAAAAGAGGTTTGTGGCAATGTGTACCACGTGCTTTTACACCTCGGCATTATATAATTACATATAATTATATAATACAGTGAAGGCTGAGCAGTTCAACATCCAGAGGAAGGGAACAGAGATTAGGATATGGTTGGAATGGTGCAGAGTATTGCCAAACACTCCTCTGAATACTGGTTTGTCATCTGTTCTCTGCTACTCTTTTCTCATCTGCCACTTTACTTTTCTAGTGAGAATTTCTTTGAGATTTGACCAACCTCTTCATCCTCCTCCAGCCGCCTTTCCCAAGAAGGAAAGGAGCTACAAATATATTCTGTAAAAAGGCTTATTTTCCCTTGTAAGAAAAATACTTCTCTTCCATAAGCGCCCTCTTTTTACTTTTGTGGCTTTGAAACACACATGCAGCTGCCTCTTATGATCCCATGCTTTAGGAGACACGTTTCTGGAAATTCCAGTTTCTTTGCTGCATGCCACCATTGCTGGGGGAAAAAAAACCAGCTTAGGCACTACTATGAACTGGAGTCCCAGAGAGATCAAATCATAAATGAATAACTGTGGCTGGCACAAGATTTGCTCAGAAGTTTACCAAGCATGACAAGTGACTCGTCTTTCCTGACACCCACCCTGAGCAGCTTTACACCACCTCCGGTCCACTCCTGATAAGGAAGGCTCCAGTGGCTTCAGCTACACAGAAACGAAAGGTGAACAGAGGCAAAAACACCCACACAGATCCACTATGTTGGCGGTACTTTATAAGATGCTGGATGAAAACAAGAATTCAATTTTCCTCTGGAGTTCTAAAAATTAAGGTTTCAAATGAATCAGCATGTAATCTCATATGTGAAATGCCAACAAAGAAGACAGATGCTGTAACTGTATCTGGCAAAAGACATGCCCCTACCAGACTCTGCAGCCAAGAGGGCAGGAATTCTGGGGTCAAAGGGAAAGCAAGTGAGAAGCCTGGCTTCATAATTCAATCCTTATGGCATTTGGCTGAAAGTAAGGAGTCTGAATATTTTGACTACAGAGTTAGACTCCTTTATCCTGATGCTTAAGGAACTCTGAATATGTCCTGGTGGACAAAGGAAAATCTGCATCAGAGAGGACACTGTTTCAATTGCAAATAAAGAGGTCAGGCTAGAGCTGGCAGAATAGGAAGAAAATAGAAATAGGGCTTTTAAGAGCTGGCTGGAATTTTTTTTGAGATGACAACAATTATCATTATAATACATTCTGATTCATTGGAATAATCAAAGGTGAAATGATACGTAAATTTTCCACCATTGTCTGTAAAGATACAGAGAAACTCTCAAGTGTATGAGCTGTTAAATAAACAGGCTCTTGAAAAGCCAGGAAATAAAAGGAAAACGCTTAAATCAGCTGGGAGCCAAGCTGGACTTTTGAAGGGATTAAGGAGAGCAAGTTGTAGTCCACGGCAGATGCATGCGAACCCCTCACCGGGCAAGGATGCAACAGCTCTGCTGCGCAGCCCTGGCTGCACGTTGAATTTACAGCTCTCACCTACTAAGCCTGGAAACCAGATGGCTCAAACTTCCACAGAAAGGAAACCTCCAAACCTCCACAGCTTTTTGAGCACAAATACTGCCTTTGCAAGCATGTCAACAGTTGAGGGTGCTGTAGGAAAGACTCGTATATCAGTCTGAAAGTTCTAATAAGAATAATGCCTCTTCTGATAACAAAAATAAGCCACATAACAGTAAGATACATTTTTGCCTCTATAAAACACCCTGAAATTATGTCCTTCATTGCACCTTTTTCACATAAGGACCACTAAGGTTTATGGCAATTAACATCATCAAGAAGAACATGGGTTCCAATAGCTCTTCAGCCTGAAGGAATTATTTTTACCTATTCTATATTAAATTAATAGAAGACCAGACTGGTTACTGCATAGGGAAAGATAATAACTATTCAAGGTCATTGTGTACTAGGGCAGTTTTTATCTTTCCTACTGAAAGTATATAAACCTCCCTAAATAGGAAAATTGTGGTGGAACTGGTTTTGAATCATCTAATTCTTCCCATTTATCTGACACTTCTGTCCTCTTGATTGCCACCACAGGACCCTGAGACCCAAAACTGAGCACTGCTGAATTTATTTGCATTTCTCATGGATCCTGCCCTCATCAAATTCCCCAGGGTGAAATTTTATTCACAAGCTTCATACCCACAATGTAGCAGCAAAATAGAAGTGCATATACTGCAAAACCAGGTCCCTCCCTTGCTTCCCTCATCAGAGCTGGTGTTCCGGGGCTGACACTCAGATGGATTTGGCTTTGGCTAGCTCAAAATCACCAATGAGCTCTTGCCTGCGAGATTTTTGGCCAAACCACTGCATTCCTCTGAGCCTCAGATTTGACATCTACAAAGCCAGACAACCATAAGGACTTCCATGGTGAAAAGTCTTCAGATCTGCTTCTGAAAAATACTGTGGGAGAGTCATATCATATTTATTATTACTATTATTATTGTCATTTACTATTATTATTCCTATGCAGTCCCATCATCTCTGTGAACTCCTTACACATAGATGAGTGTGCTCTTAGAGCACAAATGACCAGGATGTCTGTTACATTTATTGTGCCTAATACCAGCAACTCTTCCCCTTCTGCAGCGTCATCTACTCAATTGTGATTCGAACCATCTGGGTGAAGAGCAAAGCTCAGGCTGTCATCATATCCAGCTGTCCTGGTGAGTCTCAGCACACCCATGACTCCAGCCTCACGATTCAATTCCAGCTGATTCTCACAAATCTGGGGGTGCTTGGACATGCAGTGTCACATAGGGCCCCCACCACTGCACTGGGAATGGGGTTTCTGTATATGTTGATTCATAACTCATTTCTACATTATTTACCTTCTTTCCTTTGACACTAAATTCTCTTTAGAGACACAATAGGAAACATCTGTGAGAAAACGAACAAAAAGTAAAAACTACTTATTCTAGAGGTTAGAATTCCTGTTCCTAGAACTTTGTCCACTTCCAGAATAGTTTTTTTTCTAGCATATACTAAGCAACACTTTTTCTGTGTTTTCACATGTCCTTGCAAGTTTGAATTTTGCTCAAGATCAGAAACTCCTGGCCACAGAAAGCTCTGAAATTATCTGAGTGTTCCATCCCAGGGCTATACATGCCTCAATGCTTCAGGAAGACCTACTCTGCTTACATTTCCCCTTTTTATTTTGGGTGGCGCAGGTTTTGATTGTTCAACTTGAGCAGACTTGCAAGTGTCCAAATTTCAGGAAATACTGAGATCCTGACTGACACCAGGGGAAGATGGGGCTGTGTATTCCCGTCCTGCCTGTCAAGGTACACTGACACATCCACACACCAGTCCTATTCTTTCACTAGCTGAACTGTTCTTTTCCCAGGTGGCAAAACCTCCACTGGCTACACCAGGCGTGGGTTCATATCCAGGGCGAAAGTGAAAGCGATCAAATACAGCATTGTAATTATCCTTGGTAAGTGAAAAGCCCCACAGCTGGTAGCTAGGGAGGATGCTGGCATTAGGAAGCTGCTTTTCCTCAGCAATCTCTATCATCAGCAGACAAAGTAGATGGCTTGGAGAAGGAGCTTTACTTAGACACCTAGCTTGCCTTCTGATCTTGTCCTTCCTCTCTCTTCTAGCTGATACACTCCTATTTTAGGCATCTGACATAAGCCTTAAATGAAATTGGGTGCACAGCCCCTTGTGTGCATAAAGACATTAAAGAGTCAATGTCTAAAAGGAAAAAGGGAAGGAGTCATCTCTTTCCCATCCAGACTGCTGAAAGATTTGGCAACTGAGTTGTCTTTTAGGCTTAGAGACACTGTACGGCATGTGAGCTGCTGGGGTGGTGCAAGGGAGAGAAGAGGTCAGATGTGCAGCAATTGCATTTGATGTCACAGGTGTGTTGCCTGTTAAGATGAAAAGAATGAGCTCTCCTTTCCCAACTGGGCAGCAGATGACTTAGTGCAGGTGTTCTTTGTCTCCCAGGGAAATGACATTATTGTGATGCAATTAGGAGGCTGATATTCTATCTCAGTAAATAAGGGCAGCATCACACAGGGCCTGTGATTAGCTGCCAGAGACATGCAGGAAAGGAACCGAAGCTGTTTACTCCCAAGGGCTGACAGTCATCCCTTGACACTGAAAAAGAGATTGCTCCTCTTTCCAACACTATGCAAAATTCAGATTGGAGAATATTGTGAGAACAGCCACTTGAGTAGCTTAGCTCACTGTCTAGTGCTAGCATCTGCACATGTGAGAGAGGCCAGTGTGATTCATACAGCTCATAAGCCCAAGAGCAGCTTCTCCATGTCTGAAATTTTCTGCATGGCAGTCAGAGAATGCTTTTGCCAGACACAGCTACTATTACAAGGCCATCAGATGCTGAGAGTGGGCATGGATGCTCAGTATTTCAGCAGACCTTGATGATGTTAGGCACCCAGCATCTCTTGATGTACAAACAGATTGACACCTAACATCTATGGATTTTTTTAAAGCCACCTAAAGTTCTGCGTAGTCAGTGCCATGATCTACACTGACACTGTGTATTGCTATTTTGCATATATCTGTGCATAGACACCTCCTGTTTGGTTGTTTTAGAAAACAGGAGGGGAGCTTAACTCTTCCTTGCATTTTCAGTGAGCACTCAGCTAACTGCCAGCAAAGAAATTCTGATTAAAGTGACAAGAAAGCAGGCGCGAGGTCATTCTGCTGTCTCACCTGAGTCAGGATGCGATCATGTGTCTCATTTCACAATTACCTATATGTTTGCAACCCAGGTATTTATAGCTTAGTTGAGTGAACTGCCTGTCTCAACATTTCTATGTAAATCCTGAATCAAAAGCCTTTGTGAGAAGAGACGGCATAGAAATTTGTGAGGGATGGATTAATTCCCTATGCCTGCAAATAAAGCTAGATCTGTGGCCTTTTTTCCCTATCACCTCTGAACAAAAGCAGAGGCTATGAGCAGTACAGTCATCTTTTCGCTTCCCCAAATTCATCTCTCAAATGGCAGTACAGGAAATTAGGAGAATCTTCCTGCGCACTCCATGTACACAGCACCTTCAGCTAGCATGCCAAATGTCATGTTGGTTTGCAGTAATGCAGTGTGAAAGAGTGTCATTCCTTGCTCCTGGGTGTCTGAAAACCTTATTTTAATAGGTGGCTGTGACAGGCAGCGCTGTCACGGAACGGCATTTTGGCTGTGTGTACATTTAGATTGGCTGCTCACTCCAGGGACCATTAAAAGAGCACTTCACTATAACTGATGATGCTTTAACTGGCTACCTATTTACCCTTTATGTGTTGTGTAGTGTTCAGAAGTGTCTCAATATGTCTAGAGGGAGCACTCTAAACACTTAGAGAAACACACGTAATATATTTTATAGGCATTAAAATAAAAATAAAGACAAATAAAAGCACAATCTAATAACTATTCTCTTAAATAAGATCTTGAATGGGGAGAGGGGTTTTTTTTTGTATGAACAGATATTTATGTGTTATGACAGTCTCTCCAAGAGTGTGTAATTACCTCCCTAAATTTCTAAACTCTCCAATGTCAAGCTCTTCCTCTCTCTGTCTCTTCTGCAGCATTTGTTCTGTGTTGGAGCCCTTACTTTCTTTTTGATATCCTGGACAACTTCAACATACTCCCTGAGACCAAAGAGCGCTTCTACGCATCTGTGATTATTCAGAACCTGCCAGCCTTGAACAGTGCCATCAACCCCCTCATCTACTGCTTCTTCAGCAACAGCCTCTGCCCCCCTTTCAAGTATTGCTCCTTTACTGTCACTCTGACTACCCCTAAGAAGGGAGGGAACACATAAACACAGTCCCTAAACTGATTAACTATTTTTGACTCCTTTAATTCTGACCATTCTTTATTTTTTTTGTAGGGAAAGAAGAGCTCAAAGGCGGGGGGGGACTTTCCAGGACAGGAGTGATGGAAGGCAGGAGATGCAGGTCCTGTCCAAACCAGAATACATCTAGCACAGACAATGCTCTGCAAAGCCACAGTGGCACCTGGACAGAGGAAAACAGAGGTCCCCAACAAGTGAAGTGGATGGGCACTGAATGGCAAGAGCCTGCACCTTGTGCTCTTGTGCACCCTATAGCACATATATTTTGGATGGGCACTGCAGCTTCATCAATTGCACACTGCCAGTGCCAAGCTCAGCATGGGGGTTTGCATGCCTCTGTTGCGAGGCTTCCTCTTGACCCTCTGTTTAAAGCAAGCTGTAATCTATGTGCTCCAAACAGCAAAAATAATTGTAAATGGTGTCTAGTAAGAGTCTTTTCTATTTTTCAGGAGTCACTAAAAGCCATCTACTGTACCATCTGGCTCATATAACTGATAGAGTGTTTACAAGTAATTACAGAGCAAGGACCCCAGTTAAAATGCAAACACAGGCACTTTTCCAATGAGAAGACACCATTGTCACTCTATGTAATTATATCTGGGTTTCATACAGAGCCACTTACAGAGATGTAGCCAGAGAAGAGGAGAATGAAGGGCTGGGATACTGCCTGCCATATCACCTAGCCCACCTTCTCAGCTCACACCAGCTGCATTGTCCCTGTAGCTCTTCCTCATTTTCCAGTGTGATAGTTCCCTGCTGTTCTGCCTTTGCACATCAGTGGCACCCCAGTGTCCCAGCAGGACTCACACTTGACACAGCCATTTATTTCTGGGCTACTAGTGAATGGTTCACCAGCCCCTCCCAGACCCCATGGTGCATCCCATGTGCAGATTCTTCCATGCTGCTGTGCAAAGGCCCTGAGCAATCTCTTCAGGATCCTATGGGGAGCTGCCATGCATGGCCCTGAGCCAGTGCAGATCTATCTCACCACCCACAAGGCAGCATTTCCCTATCCTGTGCCCCCTGTAAATCATCCCTGTCACTTAAATCATGCAGGGAACCATATACATCTTTGCACAAACTCAGAGTTGGAAAAAGACTGAAATTAAACCATAGAGCTCAAATTACATTTAGAAAAAAAAATCTGTTGATAGTCCAGTCTTGTAGGTTTCATTGTAGGTTTCACAGAGCACCGAAGGTCCAGTAGAGCTTTGCTGCAGAGTGCCCAGGCAGCTGGGCTTCCCCTTTCCCCAGCTCTCTGGGCATCCTCCTGCCACATTATTCCCAAATGTAAGGAAAAATTTCTCATGCAGGTGGGGGGGTGACATTAACTTCAATATTCGTTTTACGACAAGGGAGCTTGAAGTGTTTGTATTAAAAATGCACTCTAACCAGCTGCAGGGCAAGTGAGTTTGTTTCCTCTTGGTGAAAAAATTATTCTTACTTAAGCAGACTCAGTTTAAAAAGGGGCTTTTATTATTATGATCTTTTGCAATGAGTTTGTTCCCTGTAAAGCAAGAACTGAATAAAAGTTATTTATAATTGCCTAAATCACAAAAATACTTTTTCCTAAGTAGGAGATATATAAAATCATGGGGCTTTATGCTCTCAGGAAAATAAATAAGGTATCTCTTTTTATTACCATGAAGTTCTGTTATTTAGACTCCATGTCTAAATTTTGCTACTGACTAATTAAAACTATGAATCTGCAGAAGCCTGTGTAGCAGCGACCTTGGATAGACTGTATGTAAGAACTAGACTATTTTTTCCCATGGGCATGTAATAACTTTCCTAAAATTGGACTCCTTGGTTTAAGCTTCACAGATTGTGTATTTTAACTTTCTCATCTGATACATGCACACTGGCTACCTACTTTTGAAAATTTAATGGAGTTTGTAGACTTAATACCCGGAAATCAGAGAACATTTCTGAGCAGCACTTTGATTTGCAAATGTAATATGACTCAATCCCACTAAAATTTACATAATATTCACTGGGGTCACCACATGAATTATCCCATCCATCTAAATTAAGCATATGCATGAGTTAATGTAGGACTCTGGACTGAAATAAAGTCATCATCCATTTATTTTCAAGGAAACAGCTTTATGTTTCATCTGTTATTGTACTATGTACCATTTACAAGTTGTTCTTATCATTTTTCCTGTGGACATGATTGTGATGCCTTTCCTCATATCAGAATCTTTCAGTTTAAATGGCCTCACACTGCTTTTGTCTGCATCCCTTCCAAGTGGTTAAATACAGGAATAAATAATTTATCTTATTTTCTATGCTGCTTTCTTACTGTGCAGGAGATGGCGTTTTACTACTTTTTCTATTCTACACATCTTCTGTTGTAAAGCTGAATTTTTCAATTAGTCTGGGAAACATTTGCATGGTCCTCCTTTGTCTCTGGGGAGAGAGATTTAGGGAATTTCATCTGTCTCCAGCAGGTTTCTTATTCCATGTCTGCAACTCGTTCTACATCTGCTGACTGTTTAGCAGCTTAATGGGGCCAGAGTTGTTCTGACAGACCCCATGCTTAGGAGGAGGCAGCAAAAGTCAGTTTAAGGTCTGATTGCCCAGAGAGGGAGTCTGAACACAACAAGAAGAGGGCACCCAGCTGGTTTGTCCATGACAGCCCAGGAGGAGCTCTAGTTTTCAACAGCTTTAACACTTCAAGAGGCATCTGTGAGATCCTTCTGACATTCCCACGGCCACCAGAAATATTTATATGCATGACTGCTAGGACATAAATTCTTGTATGATCATAAAGTCCTATATGATTGTAGACTCCCAAGAAGCACGGAAAATCAGATACTCATCCCTCAGAGAAGTCACATCAAACAGTATGGGACAAGGATACTTTTCAAACAAACGCTAATCCAAAAAAATAGAAAATGTATGCTTTCTGTGCAAGTTTCAAATTAAATCTGAATGAGAAAGCTATTTAAATCTCTTTCGGATATTTTTGATGTAATTTAAAGTTCAATTCTCTTACACCAGATTTCCATCTCTTGCTAAAAGTGTAAAGCAGCATTTTGTCTTTCAACTTGCTTTTGCCTTGGAAATTTCTGTCTCCACTTTTTGTTTTTGCTTTGAAAAAGCTAATGCAAGGCAGCAAAATTCAGCGTTGCCCATTATGACCATTGAAGAACATCAAAGCCAAAGTCTACCTGGAAACATGTTGCACCCTCCTGCACACTGCCAACCCAGTGCTTAGAGGTGCAGACATTAGCAGTCCAAGAAAAAAAAAAAAATGTAGCCTCTGCTTTGTTCTGGTTTTGCAGCTCTTTTTGAAAGATATTTTTCATGGAAAACATAACTGAACTTTTTGAGATGATTTGACTTCCACAAAGAAACAAAAAATTTTTTTTCTTACACATCTCCAAATTTTGTGAGGCATGAATGAATAAAAGTCCATACTCTACAAGTTACCTAAGCATTTAAATATTAATTGTTTTAGTGGGAATCAGGCACATGTCATTATGGAAGTGGACTTATGAAACGTCCTTTTGGAGTAAAAGCTATTGCAAGCACCAGACCTCTACTAATATCAGTCTCTAAAGACACATAAGCAGAAGTAAAAGCAAGTCTAACACCTACTTTAGCTCAAGCCCTGGCATCTGAATACCAGAAAGCTTTATGTATATTCAGATTACTTATTTTCTTGACAATACAAGATGCAGGAAATCAGGAAAATCCTCTCTCAAACCACAGGCCTCTATGAAAAACAAAGGAAAAATAACCCAACTGAACCTCCTGCAACACTGGCAAAGAATTTCGCAAGATATGAGCACTTTGGGGTAATTCTGAGCCAAGATAACTGAGTCTCTTGGCTCTCTTTACAAGGAATATGCTTGCTGATAAGATGCCTCAAGTTCAGTGTCCCTTCAGAAGTCCTAATTCACTGTTTATGCAGATATGCTTCAGGCAAGAACCCAGAAGGCATCACACTACCTGCCACTTCACTTTACCCCTCACAAGCACTGCATGTACTTTTCAGAAATACTTGATGGAAACAGAACAACAAAAGAAAGAAATTGTAGAAAGTACACTAAAAATATACATAACTCTATACATGTATGCTGTGGGCACAAGTGCCTTTTGTCAAGAGAGGAATCATCCCACAAATAAAGATAAATTGGCGTAGAAGCTATCTGTCTGTACCTTCCAACACAGCGCCTTGGTGCTTACAGGAGCAGAGATTTTAGTTTATTCATCAGCCTTAAGAAACGTGATTAATTTGTAGAGTAAATGCAATTTTTAGTGAAAGGTAAAATATAATTCATTTCTTTAGCAAACTAATTTATTTTACGCAGTGTTTAATTTAGATAAGCATTATAGCTGAATGGCTCATTAGATAATCTTTTGACGGCATCTTTTTCTGAGTATGCATAAAATATAGGGGTAAAGGGTTAGGCATACAAACATATGCATGAATTTGCAAATAGACATCACTAATTCCTCACACTGAGCTGGTTATAGTGGTACGTAATTAGAGTCTTAGCTGTTGATTTCGTCTCAAGCAAGGCAAATGAAAACAGGTTAAAATTCAGCAACTTTAATAAACTCAGTAAAAATGAAAGAGTCTGAGGCATCACACAGAAAGATGGTCTTTAGGACCCAAATAGCAGAAATGTGATAAGTACAACACAGCGTGTTAGTAATCAATTACATCAATTATGAGAAATTCTGTCATGAACTGGGAACTCATCAGCTGGAAATGTCTGAAGAGAAGGAAGCCTTGAGCATCCTCAGCCAGAGGATGCCTGGTTACTGACACCACCATAGCCAGTGGAGTCAGGGGGCTAATATGATCTCCACAGGTGTCTGGTGAAACATTTGTCAGAAGAGCTACAACTGTGCAAGTGTCACCATTGCTCTCTGTTGAGACCACTCTGTGTTGAACAAGAAAAAGAGGAAACATGTAAAAGAACAATCTGAGATTTTGGTTAGTTGGAGCTAGTAAAATGGGAAGCTAAAAAGGGGTATTTCTGCTGCCTGTTAAGACAATAATGTCAGTAGGAAAAGGAGGAAAAGGGAAAAAACTACTTAAAAGCATGGTAAGTCTGCAGCAAACCCTGCCCCCTGGAATACTCTCACTATGAATAAATTTGAAAAAATTCATCTAATACAGTGATCAGTTCACCCAGACCTTGTTGCATGGGTCAGGAACAAGCTTTTGGTTATCAGAGAACCCTTCTAGTTTCTGCTATGGTTGTTTATTGAGATCTAAATCCAAAGCAAGGCAAGGCAAGGCTTTCTCTACAGGCTTTTCAAGGGGGCCAGGAGCTGTTCCTCTCATTTTGGATCTTGCTAATGGCCATACCTCTGTAACGGTGCAGAGAGGAGACCTAATATAAATAGTATCAAAGGGCACTTCTATCTGGACAGATATCATCTTCTTAAGTCAAGCTGAGAGATCTGGAAAAGCCAATGAAATTTCAGGCATGAACATGCTCCATGCTCTCTTCATTGCTGCCCTGCCAATTCACATCACAGGTTTCAGGAAAGTACAAGGTAGCAGCTGGCCTTTTTGCTTGTGTTCAGGTTTTCAGGCTAAGATCAATACTGATGAGAGAAGAGTTATACCAGCAGTTCTCTTTGAAGTATAAACCTCCCTCCTCTTTGCCCAAGACACTCACACTCTTTGGTCTCACATGACAACCTTGTGTTGGAGCAGCAGCCCACAGCTACACTGGTGGCTTGAAGACAACCTGGATCCATTCACCACTACCTGGGTTCCCACTCTACTACCTTCACATGTGCTCATGGTTTCACAAAGAAGTGACTAAAAGCCTGAAATTGTGTAAGCTGTGTATGGAGTGATGGAAGAACTCAACCTCCTGGGCAGGAAACACTAATGCCAAAGGGAAAAATGCTTTTAACTGTAAATTGATAAAGGGTCCTTAACATAAAGGATTTGGGTCCCTTAAATGCTTAACACAGAAAATTAAAGAGAAGGCAGACCTCCTTGATCATGCTAAAAGACACTTTATGTAGCTTCTAGGGAGTGAAAAGAGATCAAGTAGCCAAATATCACCAAGTCCCATTTGGACCCCATGGCTTAATCTTCTCATTGGGAGGATTATTCCAAGAGAGTTTTTAAAAGCCTAGACAGGGGAATTACTGATTTGTATGTATGTGATGTAGGTGGAGGAAGCATGCTCAGTTTTAATAAGGCACCAAAATAACAATGTAGATGTGACTCAGCATTGTGGTGTTTATGAGATGCTGTGGGTGTCAGAAAATTCAAAGAGGAAAGTCAAATGTCGTCAAACACTTGACAATTCCTGAAACATCCCCCAAAGAATGGGTTGGTAATGTGGGATGTGGTGTAGGGTCATCTGGAAATAATTATCGTCAATACTTGCTCTTGCAGCAAATTATTGTTTTTAAAAAAACTCTGATTTTGAACTTTTTTGCATGCTGAGAATATTTTCTGGATCAAACGGAAAAGCGGGGCACTTCAGCACCACCACGACTTTGGTCACAGGGTTAAGGAACCTGCTTAAGCAAGGTCTTGATGTATCTTCTCAGATCCAAAAGCCCTGGGGCTAGAAATAAAGAGACATTTCCTGGCTTCCAATCAATCCCACATGGTGTCCAGCATCCACCCTGTGGTGTTGAACCCCTCAGACTCATCTCCTGACTCCCCATTCTAGGGAAAAGACCCTCACAGAGGAGCACCCTGGAGCTGTGCTGTGATTTGAGCCCAGCTGGCAACTAAACACTGAGCAGCCACTCACTCACTCAGTCCCCCACCACCCCGCCCCAGTGGAACAGGGAGGAGAGTCAGAAGTAAAACTTGTAGGCTAAGAATAGTTCAATGATTGAAACAAAGGAAAATATAATAATAATAGTAGTAAATAGAAGGAAAAAAAAAAAAAAAAGGAGAGAGAGAGAACACTCAAGAAAAACAAGTGATGCACAATAGAGTTGATCACCATCTTCTTACCATTGTCAAACTCCATCCCCATAACCAGTAATCCTGTCCAGGATAGCTCCCTCAGTTTAAATACTGGGCATGACAGTCTGTGGCATGGAGTATCTCTTTGGCCAGTTGGGGTCAGCTGCACTGGCTGTGCTCCCTCCCAGCTTCTTGTGCACCTGCTCAGTTATCGAGCATGAGACACTGAGAAGTCCTTGACTTAGGGTAAGTACTGCTCATCAACAGCCAAAACATCCATGTGTTATCAACATTATTCTCATACTAAATCTAAACCACATCTACCATCTACTTAGAAAAAATGAACTTTATCTCAGCCAAAACCAGGACAAGCTGCCTCTGCCTTCACACCGCTCTGCAGCTCCTCCCCTCCCTCTCATCCTATCTTCCCTCCTACACCAAGATTTTCATGTGGTTTGGGGTTTCTTGTTGAGTCTGGAGAAATGTCTGCATTCTCATGAAAAGGGAAAAAAGAGAAATTTCATGCAAATGAGTCTAACCTGATTCAAGGTGGGGAACATGGTTCTGCCTAAATTTTCTTAAAGAGCACTACTTGGCCAAGAAGAATCACTGCAACACACCATACTGCATGACTACAGTAAATGCTTGTTTCAAATCCCAAAGCCATGGGTGAGATACCTAATTAACAATATATAGAGGCAAGCTGTTGATATGGCTCACACAGGAACTCAGTGAGATATCAGAAAGGGCCTGGTGGGAACCCAGCACTACACGTTTGAACCTGTTTAATATTTGGAGCCAGGTTCTCTGTGTTTATGTATCTCAGCAGGTCTTTATCACCTTTCATTGAAGATATGGTGGGTTCATTACATCAGGCCTACATCTGTGTATTGAGGAATGCAAGTCTGAGCCATTCTGAACCATGACCAATCATCAGAAAACAGGCATAATTTTAATTTTATAATTATGAGAATAATTGCAAAAGATTAGTAGTCTAGCCAGCTGGAGACTTTGCAAAAGCCTGAAGGCAATTAAGCTGCTATATTTTGAAAGTATCTAATAAATTTAATTTCTTTTCTTAGATAAAGCAGCATGAACTTCAGTTTGCATTGTTGGAGGAGGCCTGTTGGGTGATGAATAAATATTTCTGGTTGATTAACCCAGACCTGTCACAAGTCAGGAAGATTCTTTTTGTTGGTTTCAGTAGGAGTTGATCAGGCTCTGTTCAGGAAGAGCACAAGACCTGCTTAATGTGTTTACGTTTACTATTTCGGGCAGGACTGAACTGATTTAACTGCCACCTCAAAACAAACTGACATTTAAAAAACAGGCTGCAGAGACTTTTTTTCAGGTCGGCCAAGCAAAATGCTAGGAGAAAAATAGTGCACACTGACACAGAATTATCTAACAAAACAACTAAGAAATGGGAAGGGAGGAACCACTGAAATGGTGTCAGAGTGGTGAAACAAATAATGCTCACTTCCTATTTCACAAGTCATTCCTATTTCTTTAAAGAATACCCTGATGAAATTCAGGTGATTCAAATTACACTAGACAGGAGAGACAGGAGTATCATAGAATACCAACAGTCTTGAAAAAACATGTATTTGATGACACTATGGGACACAAAATCTTTCCAGGATCATTGCATGAACCTCAGACACGTTCTTGATATTTTTATGGGTTTGGCAGTGGTATGACATAATTCTTGGACCACCAAGTATGCTCAGAGTCACACCTATAGGAACTACAGGCAGTCTCAGGGACAATACAATCCTCTCCACAGTCAAGATCAGAATTCTGATGAATTTCACACCTTCCCACTGCAAACTGGGATTAAGCAGCACAAAATCTATGCTTTAAAGGTCCCAATAGGCAAAAAGCCTTAAACTCAATAAAATGTGCTACCCTGTCCTCAGACTGTGACAAAGTCATAGACAGGCTTTCAAAAGCTGTCTTGGAGTATTTCACAGGCGTCGTTCTCTTCACGGAGAGTTTGGGGATTCACTGTCTCTTTGCACTGTGGGGTAACCCTGGTTTCTGTGGGGTAATTTGTACCATGCACTTGTGTCTGCAGTCTGATCCCCAGTCTGCAGAGAGACGGAATCAGACTGGAAAAAGCCCAGGAAATAGTTACTCACAGTCAAAAACAATGCCCAAGCCCATCATTTGCATAGCCCTCCATATGACACTCTTGTGCATGCATGAGGTTACAGAAAAAAGTCAGGGGCCACAGTACCCAGGTCATTCTACTCCATATTCAGAGCCGGTTTGGATACCTCTGCATGCTGCTGCACCCAGCTGCATCCTTAGACACTGCCTCTGCACATGTACCACCCTTCTGTCTAGGCGACAGTCACACCGACTGACATCTGTCTTTTTAGTAAAGTAAAAGCTTTTGGATAAAAGACTCAGCATGCCTGATTGCTTTGCTGTTTGTTCAAGGAAAAGGTGAGCTTCAGGGTAAAAGTGCCCTAAGTGCTTGTCTCTGCCAAGATACTCTCATTTAAGACTAACAATATAGCAACCTGATTTTAATATTTCTATGGCGTAATAAAAGCCACCCACCACTCAATTTCTGCTTCACAGAGCTAATATGACTCAGATAATTAACTCAAAGACAAATGATTATCAAGCTACAGGACATTCACCAGTGGAGTCATTAAACTGTTTAAACACAGAACCACTGCTTTATTGACTGACAATCTTTGTATGATTAGCTGAATTCATTTCATGATCTTTTCAGCCAGCAGCACAAAATATGACTGCAGTTTCCCAGTTTTCCTCTTCTGAATTGCTACATTAGCTGCCTCTGAAGTTCGAATCACAAGGATTTGTGAAGCTTCTGTTGTTATCTATTAAAGTGATTTATGGTTCATACTACTTCAGGTGGCATACCTGCAAGCAGAGGCAGAAGTGACACTTCTGCTCTAAAGCTGCTTTTAAGTTCTTTAAAACACTGCTGAAAAGCAGAGGGGAGAAAAAAAGACTTTTCAAGTAGAGTGACTATCAGGAAAGTTTGTTTAGTACAAACCACAGCTACGATCAGAACTGCAGCCTGACATTTTGGCATACCAAACCCCCACATTTAGGGCTTTCTCCTGCCACCCCATTGCAGCACCATAAATCCCTTACAGTGCATCAGAAATTCTCCTGTCACCAGGTTGCAGTGTGTTGAAATCCAGAGCAAACCCCACACACTCCCTGATGGCAGATGTCTCCTTTCCATCTAATCCTCCAGCTCCACTTCCTATACAGACAAGGGACAGGAGGAAATGTGGGGGATTAGTGGGGGACAGGCAGGGCTGGCTGCAGGTGCCCTCTGCCAGGACTGTGCAGGCAAAGAGGGCATTGAGGACCTTTCACTGAAGGTCCTTTCCCCAGGGCTCTTGCAATTGCTTTGCTACCAAGCATTATGCAATCTGAACCCTGTAGGCAGATCAAAAAGAAAGTGGAGAAATATCATATTGATCTGATTCAGTATACTTATCAGTGATTTGAAAATATAAAGGAAATCACTTCTGCTAAGTTATGCAGATGTCGAACAGATAAACACAGACAAGGGCTGAGTGTTCACAAAAGCAGAACAAGGACACAGTAAATTAGTCCTATACAAAAGGTGCGCGAGTACAATCAAGCACCAAACTAGGCACCAAGGGGGAAAGAATGTCCCCTCTATCTAGAGAAAGTGGTGCTGTTGTTGCAAAGCCCAAGACTAGAAAGGGACTGGAGATAGTAATAAGGAACAACAAGCATGAGCTCCCAGTATTATCAGGGGCTCAAAGGAGATCAGGGAAAAGAAACAAGGGGTCATTCAATAACCTTCCACACACAATGGGATAAGCGGACATAAAAATCACAGCTTTTTCAAAAAGCTTTTACAGATTTTGGGTGGTTTTTAACTAGTGGAGGGAATTACCATAAAGAAGAAATACTGGATTTTTCATCTTAGATGTTTTCTTATCAAAGTTGAGGAGCTCCTCTTTTATAAGCACAGTTCAGCAAGCCTTCATAAGTTCATGGTATTTGAAAATCAGACTTATATTCTGCAGGGCTTTGCCTCATCCCTTCTAGCAATAGTTAGCCATAATGGGTAATGGCATGAAAAAAGGTACAATGGTTGTCCAGCTTCCAATTTGATTTTTGCATCCTTGGTTTTGGATAGAAAGAAACTCAAAACGTTGATTGCTAATGTAGAACCAAAATTAGTCAAGTGCCCCAGTATCTTCTAGGACACGCTGAACTGGCACAGGGAAACTGGTGGATGGGTAAAGTCTGGGTAAAGCAAACTCCTAAGTTCATCCTGGCAGGACACAGAGAAAACAGAGCATCTTAACAGAAGGGATAAGCAGGACCATGGTTGGGTAGCGGGAAGAAACTCACAGGATTATGAATGAGATTTTCTGCTCCTATTGTTATCAAAGGAAATTCTGCCATTGAAATCAAAAGGAACACACAAACATTGTCTAGTTTATCTGGAAGAAACTCAGAATTTGGACAACATTGTGATATATATGCACTGTTGAGACAGTTACCTTATGAGAACAGGAATAAGATATTAAAAAGAGAGATAAAGAACAGACTGTGAAACTAGGCACCAGAATAAGTGATGACCTTCTTAAGACTAAACTGATGTCAAGGAGTCTTATTCCAGTTTTCAGATATTTGATGACACTCCTATCTATTTTGTCCCATGACCAAGGAACAGAGAGAACTGGATTTAGTGAGAAAGGCAATTACACTTTTAAGCAATCACTACAAGTGCATTATTGTAATTAGCATATCACTATTTGGAATTCATCACTCCTCTCTAACATTTAATCAGTTTAAATCTTTGTAAACTCTTCAATGCTTGACTGAAATGAGCAGCACCTGCAGTTACTGTAGCTCTGGGTGGATTTAAGATAAAAATATCATGATTGCTATCTTTGGAAGTAAAATATATCACAGAAAATTGGTGAAACACCACTCCCTGCAACATTCATCTGTGAATGAATGCCCTGCCATATATTGCTTTTGAGTCTGTCTCCTCTTTCCTTTTCAGATAAACTCAGCCAAGCTCCCAGTACAGGTAAAACAGGGTGTTGGGGCAGATGGTTTCTAACCCCTTTGAGGATGTCATTTCCTCCTTTTCCTCTTCTAGCAACTGTTCTGGTTTGATGTAAATCTTTGCATACGGTACTTTGCATGTAGCAAGTAGGAAAAGAGTGACTTTACATTTTCACAGTGCCGCACAATGATATTACCAATTGCAATTTTAATCTGCAATGTGGACTGCTTATGGCTCTATAGCTGAGTCACTGTGACTGCTTGGATCTGCTTTTGTAATTTTGAGAAAGATTTATTTTTTTAAAAAAAAAAGAAGTGCAGGGAGGGACGAAAGGACTAAAGCAGCTCATTGGTGCTTGGCAAACACCTGAGTCTTTTTCTCTTGAATGGAGGATTAGTGGGCATTAATCCCTCCTGAAGGCAGTGTATTCAGCTGATTCCCATGGGGAGCATGGTCCACTGTGACTATTGAGATGTTCTGCCTCAGAAAAACTTGACAACTGGCCTTGTCTAAGTGCCAGGATGCCAGCAGCCAAGCAGCAATTGGCCAGACTTCCCCTTGAGAGAACCCTGCACCTAGACCAGCAAGGAAAAATCTGTTCCCTCCGTGGCTCCAGCAACAATACTAGGGCTCCAGTGTGCTTGAGTTATCCCTAAAAGACAGGCTCTCTTTCAAAGGACATGACAGATACCTGTCAGCATCTCATGTGTGGGAGTGCAAGCACAGGGCCTATAAGCACAAGGCTGGTTAGTAAGGGTCTTACCAAGAGTTACCCTATACTGATATTTCATTCCACTTTCATTTCAGTTTTTCAAGGTCTGAAATTGGAATCGCACAAACTAATGGCAAAGTTGTAGTATCAACAAAAATACAGAATTAAGTGTGTTTTCATTTTTTCTAATTGGAATAGGGAAGCAATATTGCAAATGTCCAGGTGGGTTTTTTTAATAACCTGTCTGTGTTCAACTGCATCCAAGTTTAGTTTAAATATATTGCTCCCTCTTCACCTTCAAGCTCAGATGGTGGTATTTTTTGTTCAATAAAACAGATGTGAAAATAATTCATTACCTGATGTAATACTGGAGGCTGAGGAAATGCATTTATGAATGCTTTAGGGAATTTGTTTACATGCACTCATTCATTGTCTGTGTTACCCAGACTGAATGTCCTTTTTTTTTTTTCCTAAACAAGACATTTGGAGACATTTTGAAGGTTAATTTAGCATTTCTCAAATGTCACCTAAACTCTGAATAATAAAATTGATCTAATTTCTTTTCCACCCTCCACCACAACAAACTCCTAGCAACTTATTCACTTAAACATTCTTTGGGCCATAGTCCCTGCAAACTGGAGATATCTAGAATCAAGCTGAACTCTTGGTTGTGCTGGAATAGATCCCATTTCCTTGTTTTCCTTTTCTTTCTTCATCATTTCCATAGAAGATAATAAGAGGGCAGACAGTTCCACCTACATCTCCATGCCCTTACAGGTAAAGGTGCTGAGAAAGAAGGGATGGGCATCCCGTAACAGCATTTAGACTGACAGCTTCTTAGACCTTTGGGCAGCAACTTTCCATGGGGTTTGAAGCCAATGGGCTTCCTCACAGCTGTTGAAGCCAGTCTGAATCTAAGGTGTCATGTCCATCAGGCTGTCAGAAAGAAAATTTTATTCTTGTTAGGGTTGTTTTTAACCAGATCATTTCTAAGAACCACTAGCATGCTGGGAGGTGGTAGGGACATTCTTGTGGAAGACAGTGGGAGGTCAAACTGCAGCAGCCCTGACAGATCAAATCTGCACCAGGATCACTGAAAGGGTGCACATATGCATGTGCAAAATTACCTGCACACTGTCAGGCCTGATGAGACACCTTTGACTGTCAGAAAACTGGAGGCACCAGTAGCAGACTCTTCACACTACACAAATTCCTGCCTCCCTCCTACACAGAGTTGTCCTGCCAAGGTCTCAACCCTGCAGACACACCAAATGAGCAAAGATATGGGTGCTCCAGGTAAGACCTGTCTCTGGCTAACCTGCATGTTGACATCTTTATATTATTTGAAAGTAGACATACATATCTGGAGTTGTTAGGCTGCGAGCTGAACTTTATCTGAACTCTACGGTTATGTTGTGTAAGTCGAAGATGGATTAAAGTGAAATCTGGAGCTAACAGTCTGAACATTAATAAGGGTTAGAATAGACAAAGCCAGCAGCTTAAATATGACTTAATAGCTAGAGTGGAGAGCCCCCAGATCATGGTATGTGAACTGTAACAGACACATTACAACACTGACTGCAGATTCAGCTGAAACTCACCCCAAATCTGACCTAAGGGAGTATGAAGACAACAACATTGCAACCATTTGTTAACAAAACACTGAACCAACAGAGTGGTAACACCCCAGACTTTAACTTGTCTGTTTGTCCATACTGTCACGTGAAGCATGGGGAGTTCAAATTGTAAGGGGGTAATTGCCCAGGAATTCCTTTGTTTGGGGTACCTCTTTTGAGGCAACTGCCTTGAGCTACCAGAGACTGTGATTGATCTGTGCCAATGAAGTATCTAGTGGAGATGAGAGCCTGGTGACAAAATTTCCACTGCAAGATGAAGGCAGAGTCAGGCTCCAGTGCCACTTCACACTTCCCCAAAGTGAGCCTCTCACTTTGCACAGGGTGCATCTGTGACCAGACCAGTGCACGAGACACCAGCTGCGGGATGTATTGCTCTGACCTAACCAGAACCTCCCACCACAACTCCTGAAGTACAAATTCACTGCTGACAAACCCCCACTGAGGATGAGGAGGTTTGGTCCAAAGGCTTATGAAACCACTGATCCCCACAATTCAGCTATTTCTATGCTTGCCATAATAAATCTTCAGTAGTCCAATAACAGCAGTTCATGACCATTGCAAGAAAAGAGTCAGACTTACCAGGCTACACAGTGACCTTGAGCTGACTTCTTCATCAGTAGAGTGGGGGAAAAGATGAAATGAAGTTGCCTTCTCAACGTGTTATCAGCATCCATCCAAAGGTGTACTCAAGAAAGGTTGCCTGAAACAGATGAGGGCAGATGGCCAAACTCCAAGTTCCAGTTATTTACACATTTACCAGAAAAATCCAATTCCTACAACTTTCCCCACAGCAAATTCCCAAACAATATTTCTTTTGCTGCTGAATGTGACTTTGTTTTATTTGGAAATATCAGCCACAATGAGCAAGCTCTGAAATACCAGAGTGAAACAACAGCAGGAGGAAGGGAAGGAAGGCATTCAAAGTTACCAGAAGGAAAACTGCAATTTTCCAATCAGCTCACGAACGAGGGTTCACTGACACTCTGACAACTAGAGCTTCAATCAGCCTGCAAAGTCTATTTAATCTAATTTGCTGATGAGATCAGGCCAAGCCTTCCTATTCATTCTGTTCCTTGATCTAGTGCTAACCACACATATTCCTGTAGCTTGTGCCAGCCACCCCTGCACCCTTGGGACTCTCCAAGAACAAGCATGCATATGATGCCTGCTACCCTTTGGTGATAGCACAGAAAAATCCTTCTTTTTAGAAGTCAGCACTAGTCTAAGCAGACCAAATGTATTACCAAAAATGCAATAGTGATAGAACAGCTTTACCATGGTGCAACTTTAGAGAGAAGGAGGCCGATATTGTCTCTGTTACTATAATTACATGAGAGGCGTGTAAAGCAGCAACATAATTACTCACCCCACACTCACTGTGCCTTGGAATTGCGCAAAATTGATAGAAAGAAAACGACAAGTAAAGGGTCACAGCAACACATGCCGTTTCCAGGTGAGGTGCAGTCAGTTACTATGTAAAAGACTAACAAGACAGGCCAAGAAAGACAGAGAGTTTGCCATGGGGAGGTCAGACCCCAGAAGATTTGGATCTGTGCTACAACCACTCAGGCATTCCCCTCCTGGACAGGAAACTCTGAGTTTGAGTTTGGCAGCTCAAAACTCCCACAACCCTTGTTTAACCCAGCACAAATGATGGCAACATGGTTTATCCCCTGCTCACCTGCTCTCCTCATCTGCTAGGCAAGGAGGGAAAGGAGGAAGGATCATGAGCACATTTCCAAGAGGACAACATTGCTCCTTGCTGACTACATTTTTCAAACTGAGCCAGACGCTGCCCTTCCATACACTGGATCAATGTAGCACCAGCAGAGCTCCAAGTCAGAGGCATATTTAAAAGTGCAACTTTATGCCACCAATTACCCTTCCTACAAAAGGTCTTGCTACCATCTCTCCAACCCCATCCTCCTGCATTCCCTGGGCCATTTGCTTCAGGAGGATAAGGTTTAAGAGCAGGGACACTCCTTTGACACGGTGGCATGAAATTAAATGAGTTGTCTATAACACCACTGATGCCAAAAACACGTTTAGGTGTGTATTTGAATGGAGACAGGCTGAGCACCAAAATGCAAGTTCAGTCCATCAGTTCCAGGTACCAGACACCAAGTTGTCTGAGCTGGAGGAGCACCTGCTTCTCCTGCACCCTCCCAGCCCCCCATCCACAGCACACTCTACGCCCGTGGCTAAACATCTCCCAGAAAGTGAGGAAACCCCTAATCTGAGACCAGAAGCACAAAAGCAAGAGCAGGGGCACTTCAGGCAGCTCACTAAGAGGCTCCATGCATTTTCCTTCAGCATGCATGAAGGAAAACGGTGCCAACCACACATCTATAGAAAATCCTGTCAGCCTCCTCTGCCAGCTACAGCAGCTATTTTTGTTTTGCCGTGTAGACTGCAATTGCACAGAATGCTCAGAATTTCCCCCTCAGCTTTCTTTGGGACAGGGATGGACTTTCCTAGAGGTTTGTTGAACTCACACAGTCACCAGTGTTAATGAAAAGCATCCAGAAAGAGCCACTGTCCAGATTGATGCACCTTAATCCACAGAGCAAGAGAGTCAGTTCCACCACAGCTCAGCTTCTTCAGCTGGAAGTGAGTCCAGGGAAACATGAACAGAAGCATGGCTGTACAAAGCAGATTTCTTTACTGAACTTTAAAGATTAGATACCTTTCTGATGCAATTTTTGACCTTCTAAAAATGTCATTTTTATTCATTCAAACAATTTGCAACATGAAAGCTTAAATATTATTCAGGGGAATCCTTTGTCCTTTTCAAAATGCCGTTACATTCATCAAGACACACATATTTGTTATTATGTGCCTCTTTTTAATTCTATTTTACTGTAGTACTGAAAGCGAAGTTCATGACCTTTAACTACACTTTGAATTCCTCTTTACTTGAGTTGCCTCAAGTCTTTACACCACATTGAGCTTGCTGCAGGGCTCCGAGGCTGTTTCTTTACCTTCTTTGAAATATACTTGTCGGGGGGTAGGAGCCAGGGCTGTGCTTCCCAGCCCCCTCACAATTCAGACAAGAGCCCTACACTCCTGGCAATGTCGCCAGCTGCTCTCTGGGCTGCAGGAGGTGAGGGCACCTTAGCGATGCCTGGGAATCTCCCTGCTCTTCCTCAAACCGGCAGAGCAGTATTAGGGATGCAAATACTGCCGTACAGATGCATACAAGGTGGCTTTTCATCTGACTGGGCAGGATACCAAAACCACTGCACCTCAGAGGCGTATCTGCCTAAACACTCAGGGCCAGCGCTGCTGCAGCTACTCTGCCTTTGTCATTTGGGCTATTGAGATGAAAGCTTTGTGCCTTTGCTTTTATGCCAGCTACAGTCTTTAAATCCCTGCCTGCAGAGTCGATATGCTCCCAGCCCTTTACCCGCCCCATCCTTATTTGTACACAGGCAGCAACACCACGTCAAGGAGCATCAGTGCTGCAGGTTTCAGGCTCACACTTTGTCCCCAGCTGTAAGCCAGCACTTGAAAAAAGAGAGCATTTAAATCAGCCTAAATCCAAAGGAAAACAACTATTTCCAGAATGGCAAAATTCCATTATTTTTGCATTTCCATTTAAAGTGGGAATTCTTTTTTGGGTTATGTATTAGCATCTCATCTAGTTATACAGCTTACAAAGGATAAAATACTGGCATAGGAAGTTTTACACTGAAATTAGCTATGTTTCTGCAGTTACCTGAGCAAAAACATATGGAGAATATGAAAAGGGCATGAAAAGCAATTTTCTCGAGCTCTGCCATACTGAATTTATACAGATAACAGCATATGAAAGACTTAACTGAAAGCAAATCCCTGCCACTTTGGACCTTAGATTGAAGTTGGTGACACGCATTCACTCAGTTCAGTGTTTCCAAATTCCTTGTTGCTGCTGAGCTTCATTACCAATCAATTAGCAGATGCTACACTGCGCTGCCAGGTAACAAACTGATCTCACCTTAGCAAATAAACACTCTTTCAACCAGACAACTGTAATTCAGGTCTTCTAGGTGCCAGCTATCCTGGATGTGCAAGATTCCAGAAACTCCTTCAGGCCTCTGCAAAATAGGAGGGCACTGGATCTGTCCCACTCCGTATGGGCTCCTAGGGGGTACTGAGGTATGTTCAGCACATCAGTCATTATTTTTTCAGCACTTCACTGTCTGGGACAACAACTGCTAAAATCTTACAACTCTGTGCTAGGGAGGTTTAGATTGGATACTAGGAAAAATTTCTCCACCGAAAGGGTTGTCAAGCACTGGAACAGGCTGCCCAAGTGGTTGAGTCACCATCCCCAGAGATATTTTAAAAAAGGTGTAGATGTGGTGCTTAAGTACATGCTTTAGACTAGGTGGACTTGGCAGTGCTAGATTAGTGGTTGGACTCAATGATATTAAGGTTCTTTTTCAACCTAAAAATGGCTCTATGATTCTAAAACACTTTTTCCCCAGGACAGACACCGCTGACCAGTGCCAGGGTGGGCAGCCTGTACCCAGTACCTGTCCTTCTGGGTGATACAGGTGGCACCTACCTACAGCACTGCAAAGCCTGCTTGCCTTGTTTAACAAAACCACATACCAGAACCAAGACTTATTCCCATACTTCCTAGAAATTATCTCCTGACCTCTATCCAAATTTCTGGCTGTTTGAGCTGAAGACCGGAAATCTGCTCCTCTCATATTTGGCACAGTTCAATCACTTTACATTTTGTCCTGGATTTTCATACCCATGTCAGTGTTAGCTGTTGACAACACATGAGGTGGCATAATGTTGTTCTCCCCCTTTTTAGCCATTTCTGCAGTCTGAGGCTTTCCTTTATATATCACACAGTAGTTTTCTTCTCTTTATATCTGAGGAAGAGTAGGGGGGATGCTAAAAAAAAATAACAAAACCTTTACCTTAAACAGGGTATCTCAGACACAGATACAGCACCACCCTACAATTAAAGCTCATACCCTCCACCTGTGCATGCACACTCAGGCTGGTGACTGCTCAGGTGATGACTTGCTATACCTTATTTATCATGCACCTCTCTGTCCCCTCTTAATCAAAACAATCTGAATATAAGCTTGAACAATTGTCACGAAACATCTAACATTTTCTAAACGATGGGAAAAAACTATCTGCAGCTTTAA
Organism: Coloeus monedula; assembly: GCF_965178545.1. Taxonomy (NCBI): domain Eukaryota; kingdom Metazoa; phylum Chordata; class Aves; order Passeriformes; family Corvidae; genus Coloeus; species Coloeus monedula. Next base: position 47,527,904 of record NC_138781.1, read on the forward strand.
TATGGAGTTTCTCGCAACAGGAGAGCTCTCAAGCCCAGTTGGTGAGGTATTCAGCTGTGGTCAGTTCTCTACCCAGGACACATTCACAACCTCACAATGCTTATCTTCACAGGTACTCAACTTTGACATCAAAACCAGTCCCCACTTTTCACAATTTGAGGTTTTAGGATGTGACTTTGTAACATACAGCAAGTTTCATAGAGAGCTTGCTAAAGGTTTTCCAGTGTGCATGCTCCTTTACCTTCATCTCTCAGCTGTTGGCTGCACATGTCTACACATAATTTTCACAGGCATTTTAAATTACTTTTAATTTCCACAACACTAAGTATTACCTTGACCTGTTCCTATATCCTATTCCCCATAAAGCTGCAGGAATGCCTCAGCCAACCAAAGGAGAAGGTGGTGGAGGTGGAGAGGCAGCAGACCATGCTTTCTGGCAGCAACAGCAGTTTGTTGAGCTGCTGACATCGGCTTTGTACTCAGAGAGCAGGCAGATTTTTGAACTATTAAAGCTTTCCAAAACAATTGTCTGATAAAATATACTCTGAGGACAAAGCACTGTGAGGGTACCATGGATGGAAACTCTGATCCGGCATTGCGCCTAACAGTGATCCGCTATTCGGATGCCCTCGGACCACACAGCACACATGTGTATGCCTAAACACTGGAAAACCCACAAATGTGTCAAAGTTAATCCCTCCAAAACTAGCACAAGCCAAAATTAAGGTTGTGTGTGACAGTTAATTTATTCATTCTTTCTACATGTGGACAAAACACGTTATAGAACAGAATTACTTCCACAAAGTATATTTGATTTATATAGCACATTAAATAGGCTGCCCTGATTAATTATATTTCATTAGTTTACCTTATCTCAAATGTTCAGTGCATAGCCACACACCTTTTTTACTCCACGCTTTTCAGATATGCTGCCTTAGATTACTATTTCATACCCATCATCACACCACAAGTCTGCATAAGACACATCAATGCAATTATGTCCCCAAAACCCTTGTGAGGAAGCCCATCCTTCCATCCCTCTGGACATAGAAGTCTTGCATCACCTGATCTAAATTGATACTTTCCAGTCAAATTTCCTAGTGGCTTCATGGACAGCTGCAAGTGCACAGCCCTTTACAGCAGATTCCACTTGCATCAGTGAAGGGGCCTGAACTGGAAAAGCCTTGTTCACCCTTTAGTTTGCTTGACTTAGTTAAACTATCAGCAGACAATAAAGGGGGTAAGATATGACTCAACCACACCTTAGGAAATAACCCTCTATGTTAGAGAAGCACACATCACCATCTCCTCCAGAGCTGTGGGATTCTGCCAGTCAAATGTAGACACAAGCACACACTCCACATCCTTGCTGTCCCCAACCCAGTCCCCTTGAACCTGTGCACCTCACAAGATCCACAGAAATACCTCAGCAGCTCCACAGCCTGCCTTCCAAGCCTGCACTGATGCTTATGCCTGCAAACCTACAGGACCTTGGGCTAGACCTACATGCAGCCCCCTCTGGCTTTTTGTTGTGCCCTTGGAAGCAGGACTGTAGCTTCTGCAGGCCAGAGGGTGATTAGCTAAAGTATCCACAGCTCTTCAAATAACATTCAGCCAGCCTCCTTTTCATGGTCTTCCCTGCAGCAGGTGCTGGTTCCACCTGCGCTGACTCAGGAAGGGCTGGGAGTGCTCTGCAAGGGCAGCACCTGGAGCCGCCACAGCTGAGCCCTTGAGCTGTGGCGGTGCCACGAAAGGGGCAGGGAGGTGCATACTCTCCTTGAGCACAACCTGCAGATATAAAGCAAGGAGAGGGGCTTTTCTGTCTGGAGTACGAAGATGGAAATAACATCTCAAAATCAGGCTCATGCAACCAATATGCCTTATAGGCGTCTTGATCCTTCCAAGGAAAGGTCTCTCTCTCTGCCTCTTATGTGCAGAGCTGTGGGAAAAAGCTCTGAAATAAGCACTTTGCAAAGGCAAAAAACTAATTAATAGCCCTATGAAGAGTAAAGCCTGCTCTTCTTAGCTTCCCCTCCTTTACCATAATAACTCCCTTTTCCCATGTCCTCACTACACCTGCACAGAGACAACAGTGTTGTGCTTGGGGCAGAGGTACTCAGGCAGTGGGGTTCTGCTGCTTTTGCACTGTGGGATGTAATGTTAACCTCTATTGCTTTCCTCCTCTGTACCAGCATCACCAAAACCTGTAAGAAAGTGTCTATTAGCGCTTTACCTCCCTGTCAAATTTCATTTAACTCAGGTAGGAGCTCAAAAGTTTTTTGGTGGGGCCTGACAGAGCAGGGCTGTTCTGAAGGTCCAGCACCCCAGGCTCCTATCAGTCTAGTCTGATCCAGCCACTGAAAAAAGCTGGTTGACTGTTCGTGTATTCCTCTACAAAGCCTTTTCTCCTTGATTGTTTGAGGAGTCCTGTGATGAAAGAGACTACAAACTCGTCTGACATAAAAAAATAAATTTATTTTCCCAGATGAATTTCATCTGGACAGATTCCTGATCTGGTTTATGGCACTGATTGCATGAAATTTCATGCTGGCATGCAAGCTGGCTGGGGGACAATTAATTCATCAGTGGCACTCGTGTTTATGCTGTCACATATGTGGAAATACAGCTTTAGCCAGACTAAATCTTTCCCCCATTTTAATATCACTTACCTTAGAAAGGCTTTAGAAGAAGATTGTATTTAACATTCTCATACCTGTATTTTGCATTAGCCATTCTCTGGAAGTTAAATCAGCTTTTCATTTCTTCAAATGTTCATCCTTCGTTTTATTTTTAATTCAATTTTTTATACAATCAATGAAAAAAAGAATAATTTATTGATGTTTTTCTCTAACTGAATGTGATTGCTGTGTCTCCCCCCAGCCTTTCAATCTTTCTCAGGCACAGAATAGTTCTGGGAGGTGGTATTACCACTTGTACAAATTGTGGGTTTAGACTTCAATAATCCCGAGGAAGTAGAAAATCTCTACCTCAGGGAAAGTTAAGTTTATCCTCCTCTAAATCCTTCCAAAATCAAACACACATGTTAGTAAACGGATAGTGAAGTTTCATCCAGTGATGAGACTGAATCCAACCACTCGTGAAGCAAAGTCTGAGTAAATGGGCTCCTGGATGCTGGAAATGTAGACTAGAACCAAGGGCAAGCTCCCTAAAGTTGCTGGAGTAGCACTTGAATGGCATCTCACCTGGCAGTGATACCTGCTACAGACGAAACCTGGCTGAACTCTGGCATGCCAGCTACCAGGTCAGCACGCTCTGTGGTGACAGCCCATGGCACAGAATGTGACCTTCCCAGCTCCGAGTGTGTCTCCTGCATGGACCTTGCAGGTCACTTGCTGCTACCCATCTTGTTCTCACAGCAGTGATTTAGACAGCCACAAAGGAGTCAGTGAAACTCAGGGTCTGCCTCCAAAGGTAGAAGTAACTTCCAGAAAGATTCCCTGCAATGGACTTGTGTTGTAACCACTAGATTTTGCTTAGCAGGCTGTAGCTCCCTGAGAGCTCAGCGAGGGTTTCCTTGCGCAATGCGACCCGGTCACATCCCGCAGTCCATTTTGGACGGCCCTGCAATCTTGCTCTGGTCAGCTATCAGTGTTACAACCAGTGATGATGAAGGAAGGAAGAAGGGTCTCTCATGAGGGTTGAGATGGCTTGAATCATATCTCGTCCCTGCCTTAAGGGAACGGGGGGGAACAATCTGGGATAGGAAAAAGCATAGGTAAACAGGTCACCACAGACTTCTGACCTCTGACTGTGCAGAAACAATAGCTACAGAGAACTCAGTAAGCTGAGCCAGTAAGAGGTTTGGCTCCTTTGCTTTTTACCTTGAAATTGTCTCTCTGCTCACATACTCTCTGCTATCAGCTCAGATGGCAACAGAGAAGGGCAGCCCACAGTCACACACTCATCTTACATGAGAAAGTACCAAGAGCTATCAGGAGACCAGAAACTGATGAAATGCGTCTGTACTGTTTGCCCTCAATTCTATTTCCACATTGTGTGCTTCCTTCATCCTTGGTTCTTAACAAGTGTAATCTGACCCACCAAAAGAGATCAGTGGGATCTGTAAAATTGTCAGAGACTATCTTCTGACATTTTGGCCACTTTATCAGAGGAAATTGCCCTGACTTATAAAATGTCCAGTAAAATTTTCGTGTATATTTTCTGTAATTTCCTGTCACAAATTTGCAGAAGAAAGTTCCATAAGGAACTGTAGGCATTTACAGAGTGGTAGCAACATCAAAAGGTTCATCACTGTTGTTATTTATTTGTGGAATTTAAATAGGGGAGCACAGAACAGGTAACTTTCCATCATAGTTGCCTGCTCTGCACAGACAGATTTAAATCCCTTGAGTCACGGAGTGGAGTATTACTTTTAACACAAAGGCATTGGATGAAGCATAGTGGTAATAAGGGGATGAAAAAAGGTCAGGGGAGGAAGGGGGAAGCACAGTGTGAGGCAATAGGGAGGAGAGGTCCTATGCCTCACCTCACTGACAGCAAAGGTGACAGCAACCACGTGCTAAGGGGGTCTACATGATTTGAAACGATTCAAAAAACACACCTGTAACACACAGATAAACCAAGGAGTTAAGCTGGTAAACAATAGTGATATGAAGTGACATCACCAACCACAGACCACTCCAGTTTGTGGTTTTAAACACACTGGACGTCCTCTTTTGTTTCAAAAACTCTGAGAGCAGGAGTGGGCATTGCACAGCTCACATATTCATTAAGCACAGCTCTTCATGAAAGCTTTCCAACTGAAATGCTTAGCACAGCAGAACAACATCCTCCTGTTACTTCTTCAGTGACTTGTCTTAATATGCTTTAACATCAGTCTTGGAAAAAGAACAAAAAAAAGGAGCCTCAGAGTGGAAGGACTGTGCAATTCTTCTTGTGGCAGCAAAAAACAATTAACAAACTATAGTCCTACATCCAAAGCAAAACGGCAGCTTGAAGCAGTGCTCATTGAGGATCAGGGGATCTTTTCAAAATAAACATTTATTTCTTTCTTGAAACACTTTCAAGATTTACTGTTATTACTACTATTACTACTGTTTATAACTACTATTATACACATAGCCTGGAGTAAGCTACTTGTAGGATATAAATTTCTCTCCCTTCATCTTGGGGTGAAAGTTTCAGTTTAAGTAGCCACTTCTGAGTGACTGACTTGACCGATACATTTTTTCTGGAAGTTGGACCAGGACTGCACACCCTTGAATGAAGGCACACAACATAATTCACAACTTTGGAAAAGCCATTCCTTTGCCTCTTTCATAGTAAAGTTTGTTCATTATGTCCCCAGTGATTAAGAATTCCAACAATCCCTCATTTTGTCCAGAGTGCCTCCTCTGCACATCGACTTGTACATTAGTCAGACCAGGTTATACTCCTTTCAAAGGACTGCATCATGACACAGTATGTTACATTTGTCCAAAGTGCTCTTAAGATGCAATCAAAGTCCTTGGGAAACTTGGTCAAACCACCAGCCACTATGACCTAAAAAAGATGTCATGCAGATTCCCAGCAGCTTGAAGAAATTCTTCAGTAAAGCCCATGTCTGGATTTGCTACTTAGGGTAGTAGCAATGTAGTCCTCCCTAAGAACAAATCCAGCTCCCACTAAATCAGTGGTTCAAGACCACACAGAAGACCACGTGCGCCGATCATTGGTGTAAGCCAAGCATTTTGACAAGATTTACTAAAACCAGGTCACTTTTGGAAGATACAAACATCTTCTCAGTTTCAGCTACACAGTTTTTCTCAAGTCTATTCTGTTCAGTTTTATTCCATTTCCCAGCATGGAAGTAAACAGAAAAAAATTAAATAGAACACTGGAAAAAGAAAAAAACAACCAGAAAGAGACATTCCAAATAAAGTCTGGCTTTATTGAAACCATGTTTCCTTTCGACAGCCCGGCTGCCCCTCGACATTGCAAGTATTTATGCTTTTCAATTTATTTCAATTGGAACTTTATTGCTTCACTACTTCTTGTGTGTAAGGACAACCTTACAAAACAAGACATCAGTGCTGACAGGTTTCTTTCTAAATTCAAATATGAATTCAGCTGCACATCGAGGGTTCAAAGGAAGGCAATAAGACAACACATGTCACAAGCTCCTAATTCAACAGCTTTTTTACAGTATCTTTTTTATTTCAGGCAAAACCTAATGGATGAAACGAACCTGCAGTTCTTCAAGTAAATAGCAAAGACCTCATTAATTTAAAAATTAGTTACAGATTCTGTAAGCACGACTTGCTAAGTAACATTTCATTGGTTTTAAGCATTGAAGGTAGTAAACTCTAAAATTAAAGTTCTGAATAAATAAGTTGTGGAATAGTGCTTTTGATCATCTTGTTACCATTTATTCCTTCTCAAAATAATTATTCCTTTTATTTTTCAAGGTCAGGCTGGATGGGGCTTTGAGCACCCTGCACTAGTGGGAGGTATCCCTGCTCATGGCAGGGTTGGAACTAGATGATCTCTAAGGACCCTTCCAACCCAAACCATTCTATGATTAAATTATGTAGTAACACAAAAATAGCCAAAGCATATGAAAGCAAAGATTCTGTATGCAGCAGCCAGTAGCATGATAACTGCAGCTAAACCCAGCAAAGATCTAGAACAAAGAAAATTAAGGTCAAGGAAAACATCTACACCTAGTGCTTTTACACAACTCATGTTTTGAGTTGAACGGCCTTTGAAATACTCCAGGAATGGAGTATTCCAATTTCTACTCAATGCATTTACTAATCTTGATTCTAGCTTTAGGTTTTTCAAAATTTTTTTAATAAGCAGTGGAAGATAAACTCCAACTATAGATGCATTACATTTTACCATTCCAAATAAAAGAAAAGCAAGACAGCAATTCAAACACCATCATAAAGCTAATTTAGGAAAAAAATAGGAGACATCCTACTCTGGGCTATTTTCAGGCTTTGCTACCTTGCTTTAGCCAAGAAAAAAACTGAAGTAGGACTTTCAGAAATAGTTAACAACTATAAAAGCCAATACTTCAGAAGAGGCTAGGATTTTTTTGCAGAGCTCAGGCAGAGATACCTACAGCAAGACACTAACTGCCAGCAAATAATGTTTGCTAACAGCATCCCGAGACACTCTAGGGACTGGTAGTCAGAGAAGCTGAGCAACTGGTTGCTCAGTAACACGAAGATGATACTGTTCAGGTGCTCAGACACAGGAATTATTAATAATGGAAGTAAGAATTTGGTGCACTGGCTTTGAAAATAAGCTTGGTCAAGCCTAAAGAATGAACCAGTGATTTGCTTCCTTTCAGGAGAACACTTAGAGGAGAGAGGCTTTCCTGTTGCAGGCTCAGTATCACCTTTAAATGCAATCCAGTCAGTGTTTGCATATTCTTCAGGCTAAAAACTGGATGTCATCCTTCCTACCAAACAGGCAAAAAAAAATGCTGCTTGCACTCAAGACTCAATTTAAACATTAATAACCTTGACAGGGTGGAAGACTGGCCACAGGGATCCTCCCCGAATCCTCAGCCAGATATGAAATCAATATTATTCATTCACTCTGTGTTTTCTATCCATATCTCATGATCTATTGGCAATAAGTGTTCTATACATGCTGTAACAGGAAGTAATAAAGTTGTTGAACTACTACATGATGAACCCACTCAAACAACTGATGATTTCAGACATTGTATGAATTACATCCATAATGGAGAATTACAGCATGAGATCAGAAACAAGCCAGTTTGCTGAGAAGGAGATTCTGCCTAACCCTGTAAATCCTGCTATTACTCTGTTCCAACCTAAAAGGTCAGCTTAAAGCTCTGCTACAAACAGTTTATCACAATGCTTGACTTTGATTTTGTACTGCTACAGCTGAGAATTTATTGTAGCACTGAGAGGTTTCACTACCCAAGCAAATTCTGCACAGCTGACCAGCTCTCATATTTACAACTTCTGCATGCTATGCAGGAAAACAATGCTGACTTCTGAGAGCCCTGTGTTTATACCCTTTACATATCTGCTTTTGCTAAAGGAGTTTTCTTCACTTGGAGCAAGCCCTGTGTTGTGGAACTCCGTGTCTTAATCATAAAAATCCAAGAGATTGATTCAATTTCACTGCTTCAACTGAACTGCAAAAAAAGGCAACAAAACATTTTTTTGTAATGGTATATGAACAGAATGAAGTGCAGGCCAGTACTGAGTAGGACTTAGCACCTTCATTTCACAAAGGTGCTTCATTTGGACTCCATACTAAGTATTAAGCTTGCACAATTATCAGAAGTTTGATACCAAATTGTAATTGCGCCCATTGTACTGAAAAAACTTAACGCAAAGCAAGCAATATTTCAGATTCCAACAGACAAATCTGTATGATTGTCATAGTTTAACCCAAGCCAGAAGCCAAACCCTACACAGGCACTTGCTCACTCCTCTACCAGCAGGATCGGGGAGAGAATCAGGATAGCAAAAGCCAGAAAATTCGTGAGCTGAGATACAGACAGTTTAAGAGAGAAAGCAAAAGCTGCACATACAAGCAAAAACCAAGGAATTAATTTAGTTCTTCCCATGGGCAGGCAGGTGTTCAGCCATCTCCAGGACAGCAGGGTCCCATGACACACAGCAGTGACTTCGGAATACAAACACCATCACTCCAAATACCCCTCCCTTCCTCCTTCTTCTCCCCACTTTGGTATACACTGAGCATGATGCCAGGTGGTCTGGAATGTCCCTTTGGTCAGTTTGGACCACCTGCCCTGGGTGTGTCTCCTCCCCACCTTCCACGCACCCCCAACATCCCGGCCAGCGTGGCAGCATGCCATGGCTCTGCCAAAACACAGACCCCAGCCCAAACCAGCACAATGATCCAATACTCCAAAAACGTAATGGAAACTGTCTTCAAGTATGGCAGCATTCTAGTCTTGTGCCTAAATTACTCCAAGGCCTCCATGTATTTAAAGCCAAACTTACTTGTGTTACATTTATTGATTAGGATCTTGCAAAGGGAAAAGAGAGCTAAGAAGCCTCCAACTTGTGTTTTCTGGTTGAGGTTGCAGTGATAAGCATAATGTTAACATGGTGCTCCTATGTGTTAAGTGTTGCGTTATTTAAACAAAAATTCTTTCCTTTGAAACTGAGAGCATATTACTAAGATGACAAGACATTCATAACGTAAGACACCTGATTCAAGAATTCACTTACTTCTTCCTCACAATCATATACTGCATTTTTTACTTTGTATTTTTTCATTACTAAATTTTATCACATTAATATCAAACAGATGACAAAAATTATTTGTGTTTCAGAGCAGTTCAAAGAGAAGGACAGCATAATATCCCTGGAGCTGAAAATTTACAGTGTCTGGCCATGTACAAAGTAATAGTCACCTTCTCATCAAATGATGAACATTTTTACTAACGCACATCTTTGAACCTTAACTTTTGAATGTTTCTTCATTCCACCAGTCTTTTCACATATTCCTGCACTGATATTTTGAATAAAAAGGAAGCCAGAAAGAGGTGTGTGATCTTGGTTTAATCATCTGCAGCCCTTCTGTGCATTTTTTAGTTGAAAGTTCAGCTTCAGTCGTATCTGCTGTGGTAACTGTATTGAACTTCAGTTTAACAGACGTAAGAGAACCGTAACATCTACCAGAAACATGAGAACAATTTCTATCTTTCTCTTTTTTATTTAACCACATAAGTACACGTCAACAGTTGGCATAAACTTCATAAAAATACAGTACCTTTTTGTGCCGAAACACTAGTCACAATGTTTATATAAAGATTTTTTTCCTGCTTCCTTGAATTCAATTAACATTTTAAAAAGTGACTTCCCAAAAGCCCTTTTTTTGTGAGTTTCCTTATAGAAATGTTTCCAAAATCTATTCTGTAAAAGTTAAAAAGCTAATGCATTTTCATCCATTCTCCCTCACCCTCTCAATAAAACAGATTTTAAAAAAATAAGACGTTTTAGAATACTGATCAGTTGTTATACTACTACTTTATCACAGGTTCCCATTTAATTGACACTGTTACAGGCATGATGGATGGTGTTCCTATAACATCCAGGATCACCAGATGTTATTAGGGCTAAAAAGACCCATCATACCAATAGACTGATGTGAACAAAAAAACTGAGCTGAAACAAATCCAAACCATGAATGATACACGGCGAAACATCAGACCTTAGAAATGTTATGCTGTGGAATCACAATTACTGTGACAGCTCCCAACAGCAATAAACATACAAAAATCCTACCAAGTCAGTTAAACGACTAAAGAGTGTCCTTGCACTGGGTATCTCGCAAAGTGAGTTCTCTAATATCTAATTATAATACTGGTGTGACATCAAGATGACAGAAAAAGAGCAGAACCAGTCCAATAACGCTGGAGCAATTATACCCACACAACTGACTACACCCATATCACAACTGGGATAAATTCCACTTTTCTTTAATGCTGATGATGAACTCCAGGCAGGATCTAATATATGGGGAAAGGAAAAAGGGCATTAAATTTTGAAAGTAATTTCTTATCAAGTTAGGCGCTGAAGGTCTAGTTAAGGCAGTGAAGGATTTATTTTAGTATCTTTCTAAGGCTATGACAGATTTTTCCTGAATAAAGCATTTTCCCTTAAGAATTTCATGTATATTATGCCAGCTTATTCTGAATGCATAAGAATGCTAAAAACCCTTGGACACTGAGAAGCTAAACTATTGCTTACTGCAAATATTACCCTTATTAGTCTTCTTTTTTAATATCAATAGGATTCCAATAACATGCACCAAAAAAATGAAGCTTCAAGTCCACCTACGAACTTTTCCATAGCTACTTTTAGCTCTTTTTGGATCAGTGTTAAATAAAATGTGCAAACATATAATCATTTGCATAGCAAATCTCAAGGGACTGACCCTGAAATAGAAATCCAAACTGTTAGGTTTAAGATATTTCTATAATCAGAATTCACTTAAAATGGTAAAAAATAAAATACACATTTTTCCATTTTAAGTCTAGTAAAAAAGGTATTTCTGATTTAGAATTCTTACAGTTACTAGTTTAAAGATTTGAAAGACTGATGCTTCATTGCATTGAAATGTTATTCCTTCGGAATTTTCAAGACTCTGTAATTGCTGTTTTCAAATACTGTGATGAAATATGGCCTGGAATCCTTGCTCATAAGGGTACATAAAGGAATTTTTCCTCTATTAGCAGGATCTTCGACATCCCAAATTTCAGGCATACTGCAGCCAGGCCTAAAAAAGAGGAATATGAAAAGAGAAATGAAAAAATGCCATAAAACCCCCATGAAGCTTGCCTCATAGTGCTCCATGAATACTTGATTGTGCCATCTGTATTTTTTTAAGTTTGTCTTTATACTAGAAAAATTATCAGATTACAAAATCAATAAATATAGTAGTAATTTAAAAATAGTATTGAGAATGTGTAAAATGCATCTGGCTTTTGTAGTTATGTAATTAATAAAGAATTAATTTGGAGGAGGAAGCACATAAAACAACTCAAATTATATAATACATTATACATTACCAGGGACCCTTAAATCTTCTTATAAAATGGAGGGTGGTATACACATTCCTAACATTTCTAAAGAAAACTCAGGAAATAAAACACCTTAAAGTAGTAACTCCTTGCTTTTTATAAAAGATCATAGCCAACATAAATTCCCTGTACAGCTATCTTTCAAAGGTAGATTTACTGAGAATTTTCCAATTTTAACAAAGATAATAGCAAAGAAATTGAACAGATGCATTTAATTTTATTCTAAATGAAAAGAAAATAGAATCAAAAATCCAAACTAATTGTGTTCTGGAGGCCAGAAAGACAAATCAAGGGGAAAGGAGGGGGAAGAAAAAGCATAGGTCTTTCTGAAGAACAGCTTAAATGTGACAAAATTTTTAGTGACTATTAGTGGTCGTAATATTTTGGTGCTCCAATTAGCTTTTACTCTGCACCTTTTATTCATACTAGGCTTTCATTACACACACACATCTGCTCTTGTCATCAGAGAATAATGACTTCTTTCCTTTGTAAATCTCCTCAGTGTTTTACAGTGAAGTTTAAAAATACATACAACACAGCTTTCCAGGTGCACACAAAGAACAAAAAGTTGTTTATGAGGGTAAAGTCAATTACACCAATTACTATCTAGAGATGCTGGACAGAAATGTATGTTGACACTTTTAATAAATAAAGCACAAATCAACACTTTCAACCTACCACTTGATATGAATCTTAGACTACATATTTGAGGGGTGCATTATTCTTATGAGAAAGAAGGAGATTACTCACTTTTTTCTGCTTACACACAATGACTCTTCAAGAATGTAGTAATTCACTCCTAGTTTTATCAAATCCCTTTTTACTTGGTTTGCAGGTTTTCGACTGTACATGGAATACACTACTTTAGTTCTGGCCCTTAAAAAAGAAGAATTAAGTTAGCTGCAATATAGCACGAAAATGTAAGCTTTAACCTTAGACTGGAGAGGAAGGCTTTTTTATTTCACAAGGTAACTATGCTAAAGCAAAGTTTACATTAATAGTGCCATTTGCTAAAGTGTGATTATGTCTTCACAAATATGATTCCAAGAAGAACATATACAGCCCTTTGGTTTTTCTGTAGCAGGAGACAACTAACAAGATCCATGATTACTGTGAACTGAAAGCGTAAAGATATCAAAGCAATGCATTCACCATGTAATACTCAAGGCTAGAAATGACCTTGCCTGGACTGGAGATGATCAGAAGGAATCAATCCTCTGCCAAGTCTCCACAAAAGATCACCCTCATTGTGTCACTATGGTCACACTGCCCTTGCTGGGACATTTTGAAATGCGGAGCACAAGACCTGGAGTCTGCCTACCGTGATCAAGCAAAATCAGCCCTTGGACACCATGATCCTGTTTTGGAACCAGATGACCTTTAGGGTCCCTCCAACCCAGGCCAGTCCCTATCACATCCAGTAATGTCCTCCTCTGAATGTGTAAAGCATGACACTGTTAAGTCCCATTCAGTTTCTGATACTTGATACAGGTATTGCCTGCACCTTATTTACCCCACACATGCCCTGTCCTGTGTCTTTGTAACTAGGATAGAATATTTCAGTTCAAAGGAACCTACACCGATCATCCAAGTCCCTCTGTCTGACCAATTCAGGGCTGACCAAAAGTTAAAGCCAGTTAATGCCAGGCAGAGAAATAAGTACATAAAGCATATAAAATGAATCCCTGCCCTTTCTCTTTTATCCCTACCTTGCTGTTTTCTTGTTGTGTTGGAGTTTTTTTAAGCAGTTTCACCAAATTAACAAAAAAATGATTAATTATTAAATTTAGTAAAAGAAATTCATGACCTTTTCAGATAAATCAATTTCCATTTAGGCAAATGTCCTGATTTTGAAAATAACAAGAGTACAAATCTCAGTAACTCCATTACAAAATTTCAGCTTCAATAATTAACCAATTATCACAAAAAAACAACAGCCAATCACAGAAAGCTAACAAAAATAAACAAACTGGATATCTTCGGAAAAAAAAATCATATCTCTCTACAATGTCAGAAGTAACTAGAATGAAGAAAGGATATAATTGTACAGATTAAATCCAATTCCTTAATTTAATCCTGATTTTTTTGTACTTAAGTTTGAAACCATATCTGTCCCTGGCGTATATACTCTCTGGTGAACACAAGTCCTCAAGAAATAATGCATCAGTTTTCAATCTGACTGAAACAACAAATCCACTTCTATGAGGTTTTAACAAATTTTAAAACATAACCTGATGCCATTCCTACTGTGTATTACAAACATTATGAGAATGAATAGCAGATACCAATAAAACATCAACTGCAAAACTTACCTTAATCCTGCATCTTCATAGTGAGGATGATTTACAATAGGACGAAGTGTAGACAATTTAACACTTGCCATTGTAGGCATTGCTCCTGCAAAAACTGCATCTGAAACACACAATCAAAGGCATTTTTGAAATGAGGAATTGAACAGTCAGAGAAGCAATTCAAATACCTGAACAGTAATCCTGTAGAAAAACCATGAAGAGGGTAGGGTACTCCTTTTTAAAAGGCCGTACATGGGCATCCACAGGAAATGCAGAAAAATCAGTTTTTTAGTTTGCGTTTTTTTAACCTTGAACTCAATGTAAGCCACTAGATAACGAAGCATCTAAGAATGGAGATTTAATGCATCTTATTTTTCCTGAGTGGGTAGAACAACATATTCATTATAACAACACACTTTATTTTTTTCACTTCTTTCACCAGTGTTAAATGGGCAATAAAATCTCAGTCCACCATGTCTTTGACATATTTTCCTTCTAACAAGGCAACTACTTTGTTTCCAACCAGTTTTCTGACATGTTTTAGGAAAAGGAAGGATGCAACCACAACACACACACATTTTTAATTCTCTTCTAGCAAAATGGTGATCATGGACCCACATACAGGACCAGTGTCATTTAAGTAAAAATTTGTTTTAATTGGACTTGGCAAAGATGCTTTTGTTGCAAATACTACCCCAGTGGTTAGAACCTCCAGATTAGTAGCCTGGAGTCTAACAAAGCAAGCTTTTGGTGCTTCTTTTTCATTGGAGATAGCTTTTATGTGGACAAGTAGACATAACAAAGCCACAGACAGTAGCAACACCTCTGCGGTCATTCATGACAGGTTCCATGGCTCTATCTCACAATAAATGGGAACATCCTATATTATTAAATAGTTTACCTTGTCTGGTATTGACTTTTATCCACTCTAAAAGTTCCTCCTGTGGCAAATTGCTAAATTCTCCCATGATGTTCCACTGAGTTCGAAGGTTTGCAGATCCCTCTATTGTCATCAATGCTAAAATAGCAAAGACCAATGTTTTGGGCTGGATTTTATAGAAGAGCCATCCAAACAACTGAAATGCAAGAATCAATTAATTCCTAGACAACAGTTCTGTAATGTTGTATGCAGAACAACTCATTTTTATTTCTCTACAAGGAACCTAACATATATTACACTATGAAACATCTCCGCTATTGCTTCTCCACAAAGCTTCAGATTATAATTCATAGTATTATAATTCAGAATATAGTAATATTATATACAATACATATTATATTTCAGAATATAATTCCTAAGAATTATTCACGTTCAACAAATATTGCACATTACATTTGCAATTCTAAATGAATTTAAAAAAAAAATTTAAAATTACATTAATGTGAACTTTTAAAGTTGTAGCTCAAATGTCAAAATCTACAAGTAAAGATGATTCAGTAAAGCTAACTGGACTTTTACAGTATTGTATCTCCAATTTACATTTAGAGTTTTTATCTGTAGTATACAGATTAGAGATTGTACTGCAAACTTCTGAAACATATCAGAAAAACAGACTTGGGGATAACAAGTTTAATGCCGCTTTAAATCCCACCCTTTCCTTTCTTGAACTGGGGCTTGCATTGTTTCCTAAAGACAATTTGCTGGAGGCTTTAAGCAAATATTCATAAAAATATGAAATAGGTATTTAAAAGAAGTAGTACTAAATTTGCTGTGTTGAAGCTTAGTTTGAGCAGGAACACTTTATCTTACCCATATTTGACCTAACCTTAAATAAGAAAGTATAAATTACATGTTTTCCCAAGCTATTTTTAATGAGAAGGCTTCACACATCAGAAATATCAAACTGCACTAATTGGATACACTTCATTCATAGTACCGTTACCTGTTGGTTTTTTTAAATTAAAGCATGAGACAATAAAATAAAGTCTCTCAACAGAAGCTCCCACTAGGCTGACTACACCAATTAGGTAGTGTGTGTTATCTTTCTTATAAACTAACCACAAACTACCTCAGATTATTAAAATTCTCCAGCCACCTCTTCAAAAATACAGCATACTCTACTCTCATCCTTAAAGACTCACTAAACACTCTAAGAAGTACAGCAGTACTATCCAGGGCAAGTTAATGCACCAAATAGGCCGGACCACTGTGTGGATCTGGAAGGATGAAGTGAAATGAATTAATTTGTAGGCTGTGCTACATAAGCAAACCTCCTTTTTACCAACAGTTGCAAAAATGTCACTTCATGGACATGTTAGAACTTTGACAGTTCCACAGCTTTTCAAATCAATTACAGTACTGTCACACTTTTATAAAACCTCATTGATGTTCAAAGCCTCTGAATTTAGCACTATTTTGTTTACATAAGGAGCCTAGAATGGTTAAATACATATAATGCAAAAAAGAATCTTTCATGGGGTGCTGTTCCTTATGTGTTTTTTTTTCAATCAATTCAAGGTTTTTGGTTGTTCTGGTTTTTTTTTTTTCAAAATGAATACTTTAAGTCTTTCTCCAGCTATTTCATTTTGTTTTCAAAATGTTCATTTAGGATAATATAATTTCTCCTATAAAAAAGAGGAAATGTGTGGATGTAAATGGTTAAAAGTCTGAACAGAAACAACAGCAAAATTTGGGCCTAACTTGAAGCACAAGTAGTAAATTAGATGAGAAAACTGAACTGAGCCCTAATTTAATAACTCCTATTTGTTCAACTTAAGAGAAGTAAAGGTTCTAATCACATGTTTCTAAAATGCAGTTGTACAGAAGAAGGGAGTTACTCCCTTTGCAAAGATGCGCTACTTTATATTTTTATTTTATTAAAAATCCTTTCTTGAAAATGTGTTATAAAGTGAATTACTTTCCAATGAAAAATCAACATTAGGTCACTTCTTTTCACCAGAAAGCATTCCAGACAATGAAAATATTCTTTATTAAAAAAAGAACATTATCATTTTTATTGCCCATCAGCTGACAGAAGCTGCTGGTAATGGGAAAATGGGAAGTGCAGGGATTCATGCAGTGGGCTGAAAGAACACAACATACAAAATTTCTTGTCCATATGCAAATAATAATTTTTAGCCTCAAAATAAATTAGATATGCTAACATAACACTGCAGACAAACTTTCATGGTCTGCTAGATGAAAGCATAGTGTTGGCCTCAATCACAGTAAGATAACTGCCTATGTTAAATTTGCTTAAATTCTTCTTGCGTCTATGAAACCAAATTGTCACTTATTCACTTATACTTCATTCAAACATCTAAAACTTTATCCAATGATAAATGTACTGAGTGTTAATCTATCATTTGGTCACAAGTCCCATCTTCCCCTTCTTAACTTCCTCCATCCAAGAAATTCTGGATCAGTACTGCACATACAGTCAGATTTTTCAGCCTCAAAAAACTACTTCTGCTCAGCAGCCAGTAGGATAGAAAAAGCTCATTTAAAACCACTTGATAATTTCCTGGCCCTACAAAAACAAACCAACCAAAACAAGAACAAAAAAAAAGTTTTCTTATTGCTTGCTTAAGTCTTAGAAGTGATCTGCTCAGTGGTGGCTCAATAGCCTAAAGGGCCAGTGTTTCTCTATCATGCTGAAGCCAGTCCTGTACTACTTGGAGGATTACCAGCCTCTCCCTACTAAAGAAAGCACACATCAATCAGACCGAAAAAGAATCCAGCTTGTCTTCTGTGGGTATCAATCAGCACCAACCCAGGGAATACATTGAACAGGCAAAAGAACCTCCACTAACAACAGGACAAGGAAATAGATTTTATTTTCACTTAGACTGTTCACCTAAAGTTGGGTTCACCTGAACACTTCTCCTAAGGCCCAAGCCAGGGCCAGGATATTCCCAGGCTGTATTATATAGGGCTGCTGGTCATTTATCCCCTTCTGCACAAAACAAATGTCTGAACTACAGCAATCTAAAAGCCCTTCCCTAGCACTCATGACCTATTTCCTTCAAGCCAACTATGCCTCCATGATGCTGCAATGAAGGAAGCAAAAGTCACTGGACCAAAGTCACCCGGTCCAGCAGGGGTAGCTCCCAGAACAGCTTATCATGTTCAACTGCAGCTCCCTGAACAGCTTACTCTCACTCTACAGTAGGAAACAGCAGAACAACCAAAGGGCCAAAACGCAGTTGGAAGCAGCAGAAAATAAAATATCGACAAAATACGCTGAACCTGTCCTCCCTTTCAAAATTTACAAACTAATGATGGGGAATCCTCTAAGATCCAACACACAACAATTATGAAAAGCATCAGCATTCATTAACTGGCCTGATGACCTCAGCTGCAGTTCTAAACACCCACAACAATCCAGGAAGAATTACTGAAATGCTATTACTCAGGTGCTTAAAAAAAAAAAAAAAAAAAATCAGTACAGATTTTACAGTGGCACAAAATATATAAATACTTCTATTTCTGAACTTCACTACAGAACTTTACTACTACTACTACTACGACCACCATCACCACAACCAACAGGGCAGAAAAGCCCATAAAGAAGCACACAGTTAAAAAAAGAACTAAGAGTAAATCAACTTTGGACATAATTAATTTAAATCGTAATTGTTATCTAGAAATTGCATGTTAAAAGAATATTTTATCATTTTGTTTTTCTGACTTTTCAAAAGCAGCTTCATTTCAAGTTACTCAGAAACACCTTATGAAAGGTCACTAAGAAAAATAACCAGTGCAACTGTTATTGCTTAAACAACCAGACCACCTAAGAGGATGTCAGTATTTCAAGAACAGCTAAGAGCTGGAAAACCGAATACCTGTGAATCTTCCAGAACAGCAAGCATGTAGAGGAAATTCCCAAGTCCCAGTACTCAATTACAAGGTGTCTAAAGAAAGAGGTTTTGCCAATTTCTTAGCATTTTATATTGTAACTGTACAGATTCATTTGATGGTGGCAAACACTCAGCACTTTCACCTAGGCCAAATAAATCAGGCATCAAGAAATGGATGAGCACAAACATTTAAGCAGCCTGATACTGCGTAACCTGTCCAGTGTTATGAAGAACTGCCCTTCCCTAAAGATCATTCAGGAAGCAACTTAGTTTTCTGGAAAACAATCCTTTGTTCAGCTGGCTTAACATGAGACAGCTTTCTCCTCTTTGCATAATTCTGTCTCATTCACTGATCTTCCAGTTGTTTGACACATCAAACAGCTGCTTCACAGACAGGAACTGCCTTCACCACACCACCCTAGCTCACCTTTAGACACTTTCTACAAAATCACAGTGCAGTGCAGGGTGACAGGGACCTCTGAAGATTCAGCCATGATGCTTGAGCAGGGTCACCCAGAGCCAAGTGCCCAGGTCCACATCAAGACAGCTTCTGAATACCTCCAAGGACGGAGACTCCACCACCTCCCTGGGCAACCTGTGCCAGTGCTTATCACCCTCACAGTGAAGAAGTTTCCAGATGTTCAGAGGGAACTGCCTGTGTTTCAGCCTGTGCCCATCACCTCTGGTCCTGTCACTGGGCACCACGTGAAAGACTCTGCCATTCCTCCCAGTTCTGTACCATCAGCAAACCTGCTGAGGCTACGCTCTGCCCCATCATTCAGTCCATTGACAAAGCCACTGAACAGTCTCGGACACAGCACTGACCCCTCAGGTTACTGGCCTTCAACCAGATTTTGTACCACTGATCATCCCTCTCTAGCCCAGCTGTTCAGTTTCCAGTCTACCTCCCTGCCTGATTCCCAGACAAAGGACTACTTACCCTACTTTTGCTGCATGTTCAAAGCTTTTAAAACAGCTATTTAAATACAGATTTAATCACATTCACTTCTCAAAAACACAGATAATGAAACATGGAAAGCCTATTCTAAGACCTTTTATATCTGGAGGACATCTAGTAACATTTAATGTTATAGATGATTTCAAAGTAGAAAGATGAAATCTGAGTTAGGCATATGACTTTTGATTTTTAAGACTGAAATGCTTTCAACATGCAAGACTTCAAATGAGACTTCTGGAAAGAATTTATAGACAAAAAATATGCAAGGCAATAAGCTCTGAAGAGCTGTGAAAACACAGTGTAAACAAAATCCAACGCTGGATAAAATTAATAGTCAATAAAAACTTGCAGTGGCATAGAGGTGTGCAAACACAGTAAAACCTAGTATATGTCTCCCTGTGCTCAAGCTCAATACACAGCATGTTGACTTCTATCATAATGCAGTTGGACAAGCTGCATAAAACAACACTTTTGCTTTATTTGGGAAGAGGGGAGAATGGAACCATTTTTTGTCAGGCCATATAATCTGGTTTATTTTTATCAGGTACTCTCAGATTCAGCAATTACACATAGAGAAATCCGCTTTAGGACAAGTATCTGTGTAATACTGTAAGTATTGAGGTATGTACAGGATGAAAAAGACCTTACCTGTTTTGAACACACCAAGGAAGCCATAATACACAGATGTGGTGTTAAAAACAGTTTTAGTCTCATGATTAAAATTGCTAGGACACTGTATGCCAACAGCTGCAATGCATGGAATACCAGCTGAAAAGAAAAAAGAAACCACAAGACACAGAAGCATATTTGCATACTTTTAATTTCTGCCTTAAACATACAACCTCATTTTCAGTATGGCTTAAATGATGAGCTTGTCTGAAAGAGTCCAAGCCAAAGTAAAGATATTCATATTTTCAATGGTGATACTGACTTTCTGTTATCTTTTATCTAAAGTGCATGTAATATGCTAAGGAATGGAGTAACAGCAAGGATAAACATTAACAATAAAAAAAAAAGGAGCTAGAGAAATGGCTATCTATTTAAAAAATCCTTAGACATTAGCAGGCAATTATATATGTAAAATTTCTTGTATAACCTCTTTATAGATGTTAAGAGACCCTGCTTTTTAGTGCCCAAAATACCCAAGTATGGAATAAAAGAAGCAAATAAGATCACCCTTGATAATCGCACAATCAGAGGCAGCTTGCTTTAGTATTCTAAAAAGCAGAGATGTCACTCACTACTCCTAACATTAATCTATGGTACTTGTCAAAGTGCTGTGCTAAATCAGAGGCAGTTTTGCAATCAGTGCTTTTATCTGATTGATTATCATAGAATCATTTAGGTCTGAAAAAACCTCTATGATCAAGTCCACTCATTAATCTAACACTGCTACATCTACATGTACTTAAATGCCTCCAGGGATGGTGATTTAATGCCTTCCCTGGGCAGCTGGTCCCACTGCCTGACAACACTTTTGGGTGTTTTTCCTAATATCCAATCTAAACCTCCCCTAAGGCAACTTGAGGTTAAACCATGACAGACATCTACTAACTCTCTGGGCCACCTGATCCCAGTTTCACCACTCTCACTGTAGAAAGATTTCTTCCTTACAGTTAGTCTAAATCTACCCAACAGGCCCTGCTAAAAAGTTGTCTTTCTTATAGATCCACTTTAAGCAATGAAAGGCCCCAATAAGGTCTCCTGGCAGCCTTCTCTTCTCCAGGCTGAACAGCCCCAACTCTCTGCCTGTCTTCATAGGAGAGGTGCTCTATCCCTCTGTTTTTGTGGGCCTCCTCTGTACCTGCTCTAACAGGTCCATGTTCTTCCTGTGCCGAGGGCTTCAGAGCAGGACACACTACATTGCTTTGCACAATTTTACTAAAAAGAACCATGTGTACTGTTATATTCATTATGGCATATCTCCAAACAGAATTTGAATATTATATGTCATGTGAAATCCTAGTAAAGGAACCAATCTCCTTCTCAGTCTCCATGTGGAAAATGGAAGGTCCAGCCTAATTTCAGTGTCTTTTTGAACAGCTACAGTAAAAGCCCAAGATTCCTCTCTTGTGAAGTCACCCCCATTAGCTAGTATATTCCTTTGTTCAACATTCCAGAGTTATTCTGGTGACATACCAGACCCAACTGAGATGGGGGAATTAATGATGCAAATACTTAGCTTCAAATAAACCACGTGTATCAGCATCAGCCCACTGCAACCTGCATTTCAATATGGAGTATTTGCATTAACAGGAATAAAATTGTGCAGAAGAATCATCTTACCTCACCATGGTTAAAACGTTCTTCTCTGAAAAAAATAACCCAAAACCCACCATTATTTATGTACTACAGAAGCACTGGTTTTATTTTAAAAGCATCTCTAATGGCATTATACAATGCAACTAATCCAGTAAGCATGAGTCAAGTGTCAGGAATTTTTTCACTCTCTATGCAAGCTTTGAAATAACTTGCAAATCAGTAACTATCTTCCTCAATCCCTGTATCTATTTGGAAAACTTGAGTACTGATTTTAGCAGGTTTTTTTAGTTACTTCCATGAGATGAAACTCAGGTATCTTTATAACCTGGAAGAAAATAATGAGGAAAAAAGAACTTGCTTTCACTATTTATAGCAAAAAAGCAAAAAGGCACATAAATACTGGTTTAGGAACAGAGCAGCAAATAAATCATTAAATACAAAGCCAAGGCATAAATGGGTTAAGATGTCTAAAACAGGTTTAGCAGCTAACCTTAGTTTTATTTCTAATATAAAAATACCATTTATAGCACATCCATTCAGTTACTGAACTGCACATAACCAACCTTTCAAAAAGGACCAACTTATTGTAGAATTCTGAATTATGTAGCATATAGTAAATCAAATAAACTTCCAGCAGAAAATTCTGTTTTACATTAAAAAAGAAGACTATACTTACTTTTCATATCGGCCTGTGTGAGACAAGGACCACAGAATGTATTTAATTGCCTGAAGAAAACAAGAGACAACAAAAAGTATGAACAAACTTTCAAAAACATTTTGAAACATTTTCAACATTTGCTAAATTAGACTGCACCTGGGTAATCTCTTTTTGAGATAATACAAAGACAAAAGACATGCAATGTTTTAGCTAAAACTTCTTTTAGAGGATGTTTAATTAGCTAGGCAGTTAGCAGTTATCCCATCTGTTCTTGTGCAAACTGTAAGTTGTTTTTATACAAATTATACATAATCAAATTTACAAAAACAGTTATAAACTCCAGATTTAGTATTCATCAGCTAAATAAGAGAAATTTTTTTTGGCGCTTAACATCAAAGCAAGTTTTATCACTGACTCAGGGCTAGACCTTTGCAAAAATCTTTGTAAAAAGAATACAGAATTTTAAATACATGTTTTTGAAAACCTGTATTTTTTCTAATCTGTATTGGGTTTATGTACCAAGGTTTCAGTAGCAGGGGCAATGCAGGGGTGGCTTCTGCGGGAACAGACTCGGGCCTGGCCCCATGTCAGAGAGAGCCCGTTCCAGACATCTTCAAACAAGATGTAACACTGGCCAAAGCTGAACTCATCAGCAACACTGGCGAGGCCTCTATTGATAACATGTTTACAAAAAGGTAACTCTGCAGCAGTTTAAGAGAGAGCAGTGAGAAAAATGGGAATGAAACAAACCTGAAGTCACCCAGGTCAGTGAAGAAGGGGGAAGAGGTGCTCCATGATAACCATGAGACTGCAGCTTTTGGAGAATACCACTGTGATGTAAGGGTTTTTTTTCCCCTGGAGCCCCGTGAAGGATTACGGTGCACCAGATAAGATATTCACCTGCAGCCTGTGAAAGACCCAATGCCAGAGCAGGTGCACATGCCTTGAAGGATGCTGCAACCCACAGAGAGCCCACAAAAAAAAGCTCCTGGCAGGAACTGCAGCTTGTGGACAAGAGCCCACAAAGGAGCACGTTTTCTGGCAGGAGCTGTGGAGGACCATTGCTGGAGCAGTCTGTTTCTGAAGAACTGTACTCCATGGAAAGGACCTATCCTGACCCAGTTCTTGAACTGCAGCCTATGGAAGGGACCCATTGAGCCTAGGGATGAGGGGAAGATGGTTTTAGTTTTGAGTTTGCTTCTTGAAGTCCTTCTCTATTTTTAATTTACAAAAAATTAAATTGAACTTCCTCAATTCAAGTATGTTTTGCTCTTGACAGTGAACCAGAGAGTGAGCCCCCTGTACTTATCTTAACCTATGAGATTTTTCTACTCTTCTTTCCCCATCATACTGAGGGTAGGGAATGGGAGCATGGCTTGGCAGGCACCTGGCAGTCAGCAAAGGTTGACCCACCACACCAATTTCTTCCCATCTCAAATAAATACACAAATAAATAAATAAATAAATAGCAATCCCTTCAAAAAAACTGAAATGTGAATTCAAGGTAAAGGTGACTCACTTAATCAATCACTTACCCTTTTGATGATTACCCCAAAAACCACCAGAACAACTGGTAATAGCAGAGTCTTTGTGTATCTTACTGGAGTCTAAAATGGAAATCAACTTCATTAATTGCTTTCCTTCATCTATAATTATTCCAACCACCATTTTAAAGAAAATAATGTAAGGAGCTCTTCCTGAAGTAAAATGTAAATGTAAACTCCACCCAGCAATCATACTAAAGACATAATACTAGGGTCATCAGTAAATTATTTCCAGTTCTTTGGCAAGCCATCCAAAGACGAGAAATAGATTGTATCTCACCTGAATGTGAGTACTATGGGATGACTAACCTATAAACATTCTAAATGCATATCTAGATACTGATAAACTAAAACAAGTCTATTAATGCCACATTATGAAGCTTCAATGCTGTTCAGCAGTCTAAACCTACTACATAAGGCCTTTGCAGCTCTCAGTACATTTTCCATATGCTCACAACCAGGTACTGAGAGGCCCATAAAATCTTGTTTGCAGAACTGTAACCTTTCATTTATTCCTGAGGAAGCACTTCTTTCATTCAATCAAGCACATTTCTTAGATCCAAAATCAAAACACTGCTTTGGTTTAAGTTCATTTAAATGCAATAAGCCCAGTTAAATTTAGCTTTAGTTCATTAATTTCTCTTTTCAAAAGTATGCACTTGAACTTACAATGGCAGAAGGAGGTGTGGTTCTCAAATGTTTTAAGTTACAAATGAAGATAAAGCAAGAAGTTCCCTCTTCCACGATCACATATTTTGACCAAATTACCTCTTTTTCCATGAAGTCAAACTCAGCAGCACAGGTATACATTAATGTATCAAAGTCCTTGTAGCCAATAAACTTAGATTTCAATATATTTCCTATATGAGCCTGGTAGGATATACAGGAAAGAAATATCAAACTGTAGTAAGCAAAAACTGTCCTGTTTTCCACAACAAAATAGTATAAATATGAGAAATTAAATTGCATGAGAAATATTTTTAATTAGAGCAGAAGTTCATATCACTTACAATATGGTTACAGGAACACCAAAAATCTACTTCCCGTGTATTAAATAATATCTTTGAGTCTAACACAGATTAGACAATGTTAAATAAAAAGCAGAAAACAGCAGAAAAAAGGGTGTTACCACTGTGATTTGATTCAACATGAGAATAATTTTGCATAGTCGTATTTTAAGATGTGAGCTTCCTATCTTTTACCCCTTGATACACACCTGCAGACAAGTTTTTAACAATATAATAAAGGGGCTGAATGAAGTACAGCAAATGCTGTACTTGTTACAACATGCATTTCAAAACTGTCCTACAAATTAGCTTCAGAGAAGAGTGAACTGACAAACGGAGTAAATAAAGAAAATGTGTAGGTAGAAGATACCCAAGACAAACAAAGCCCTATAAATCTACATTTTAAAACACACATAGAGCATTCACTAAGACAAAAGTAAAGATATTTGTGTTATCACGAATTTTGGTAATAACATCTCGAAGTGGTAATACATAATGAAAGAAAAAGCAAATATACAAGCTCTCTCCCACTTCTGCAAAACAAATACTGGAAATTCAGGAAAGTATATCAGTAAGATATCAAAATCAAATATGAATATTTCAATATTTTTGAAAGACACCAACCAGATACTCTGATAAGAGAACTTACATCATCAGCTATTCCAAACACAAGAGAAGTCAGGTATTTCAAGGTGACTGTCCCAAATAACCAGGCACATCCTTCAATGACCTTGAAAAATACATTTAGAATGAAATGAATATGTTTTTAACTTTTACAAATTTTTTTAAAAGGCTTCTTAAATTTAGCTACTACTTACAAACTCTCCTATGTTACAGCTGAAATAATTTGGTGCAACTGATTTACTCTACAGCTGTACCACTGCATACAATATTGTAGCAGAGGGGGTACCAAAGTTAACTTTAAACAGGGGCAGCCTCACTGTCAGTTCCATCTGTTCTGCACAGATGTAGGGATTGTTTTTGGACAAGAGCTGCTCTACATTATCAGGTTGTGCTACCCTGGTAATTCAAATCTTCAGAGGAATTTGCTGATTTATAGCACCGTCTCAAGATAATCTGAGGTTAAAACTTGATGGAAATATAAACAAAGTATGTACAGTTACTACTTTTAGTTACGTATCAAGTTTATTCCTGTACCAGGAAGGTTAAATTCTTGGCAGTGTAGCTTAATCTAGCTAATTCTTTATAAAACTGGATCAGCTGAATAGGACAACCTGTCTCAGTATCTTTTATTTGGGACTCACAGCAGATGCTTTCAGAGAGAATGCAACAAAATACAAACTGATCTTTGCCCTAATGTAACCAGGGTTTTTATGTGACGATGGGCTACATTCAGTCATGTCATTTAATGGCTGCTAAGAAACCTAAATACCTAGGAGGTATCCTAATCCTTTACTGAATGCCTCTGGTTTTTTTGCTTCCACAGTAACTTTTTTATCCCTTACAAGCTTACTGCTGCTAGCGTAAGGGGCACTAAAAAAACTGTAATTATATCCTACTTTTATCCACTGGCTTTGTAATATTTCCCTTTATTTTACAAGATGTAGAATTCTACCATATTTTAAAATCTCAGCTATTTGGTAAATCTACATTAATAATTATCTTCATACTCTACTTAATGGTAGTAGATTTTGGGGGGGAGGCATTCTAGCTTTTGAATTGATTTTTTTTAAAATAACACACATTGAGACTACATGCAGTATTTACAACGTTACGTATGAATTTACAAAATTAAAAAAAAAATTTCTGCTTTCTCTACAGGTCCTTCTCCATGATTGCCATCATGTATTTTCCTTTTAGGTACCTCCTCAGTAGTGAATTGATGTGTTCAGAGAACTTTCCTTAAGAATAATGAGATTTCTCTGCTGAATGACCTTAAATAAGACCTTATTTAGGATCAATCATTTTATATATGCTTTTAGGGTTGTGGTGGTCTTTTGAAAATTTACCATTTAATCCCACCCTTTGTTTCTGACCTTCTAACATTCACACCTTATCTCATGGAGTTTAATTTTTTTTATAGTTCCAGTTAGACAGCTTCTCCAAAGAGTTCCTGAAATTTATGTACATTACATTCACCCACACAGCCTTATCTACATCCTTCAGAGAAGTCAAACACTTTTTTGAGGCATGACTTCCTTCCACAGAGGCTGCATTGGATGTCTCCCATTATGTTGCACATAAATACAGCTTAACAAATTCCTCACTGTACATGTTTTTATTCTTTTGCAAAAACCAGATTTATTAGTCTGCTGTTCCACAAATGCCTTGGATCTCTATTTCAGAAAACTGATGTGAGATTTGCCTACACTCTGATTTTCCCTGGTACCACAGCCAGGCATGTATACATGCACTGCAGTTTGCTATAAGTATTTTAATTCTTTCCTATTCTAATGCCTTTATAATAACTGTATGAATTTCATCCAGTTCTGCTAACAGCTTACCCTTCATTTAATAAGAATGCCTGTTTTAATTCAGGCATACTCTTGGTATGCTTCCATGTAATACGTTTTTACATATTAACAGTATGTCTTAAGCAGCAAGTCGCTTCTCATATTTTCTACAGTGTTGTTTTTTATTTGTAATAGTTTTGTGAGTGTTCTCCCTGTATGGACATGACTTCTACTACCCTCAAAACTCACCCACACACCCTACAGTGTTTTACTCCGACTTGCTTCCCTATGGAATTTTAAGCTGTTTGCTGTTGTCATAAAAATATCCTTAAAAAATTATATAGGACACATTTTAGTGAATATACTAATGCAGTATCAATCTCCATTTCTGCAAGCACTGTTAGCCTTTTACCTACCTTTTCTAAATTGACCTTTACTTTAAAAGGATTTCCATACAGATCTTAGGTTTTGTAAACATGTAAAGCTGACGATTTAGAATTAAACGTGTTGCCATTTAAAGGCTATTTCAGCTTTCTGATATAAATGTATGTTTATGCCCTCTTTATTTCTTTAGGAATTTAAGGTTAATTGCTGGGAACATTGACAATTTATTAAAGACAGTAGTTCAGCTATATTCCTTGATTTTCAGTGATTAGAAACTAAACCAGAAGTTATTTCTGTACCTGACTGAAAAAAAAAAGGGGTCATAGTTTTTCTCTGAAATTCAAAATATATGGAATTCCTTACCCATACATAGACTTCTCTTTTGCGCCTTTTCAAGACTTTTGGACTCCATTCAAGAATTCCCTAATAAAAAAATGAATGCACATTTTCAGGTAATGTAATAACAACAAGCTATTCTAGCATCCTGAATGAGAGGTTTTTCCTTTTGGTAAGCCTATTGCATCACACAGTTATTTATTAAAAAATCTTCCATAGCTAATACAACCTGAGATACAAACAAATATATACTAATATGATTTCACCCTGCACTGGCAAAACTTGCCAACATAAAATCTCTTCCTGCAGTTCGAGTACAATTAATGGAAGACTACTTTTCTCCTGAACAAGTAAGGGGATTCTGTATTATTCAGTTCTAAGCTTCTTTAAATCAAAGCCAATGAGAAACTGAATCCTGTCTGCTTCTGTGAATGACAAGAGACTAACGCAATAAATAAATTACTGGCAGCATAATACAAACAATTTTCAAGTAAGGCAACAGAGCATGGAGGGTGGTAGGAGTCACTCCTTTCTGTTTCACAGGATGTTAATTTTATGACACAAGCAAGACCCATTTTAGGCTAATTTGACGAACAATGTAATTAAAAGCTTCCAGAAATCCAGTCCATATGAGAGACTGAGGCCAATATAAGCATCCAAATAACACACAAACAACAAATACTTTTTTCAAAGCAGAAAATAAGCAAGGAACTCAACAGGTTGAGAACTCAACTCAATTTGTACTTAATATATAATTTAAAAAGCTGCTACAAGAAAGTAGAAACGATTTATAACAAGAAAACTATACTACAGCAAATATGCAGCCAAGGCAGTTTATTGTTAGCATAAATGAGAAATTACCACACTCCTGCAATGGACAAAAGATAAACAAACAAACAAAGAGACAAAAAGAATCAGAAATTAAGATGATTCACAGTAAGCTAAATAGGATCTGCTCACAACACCTTATCTCCTATTTCTTATGTACATAAATCCCTTATGAGGAACTATATGAAACTGAAAGAGGTTGTGGGTTTTTTTCCTATTTAAGGAAAAATTAAGATAATGAATGATGAGATGATGAATGTTCAGTGAATAATTTCACTTAAATCGCAGTATGATGCAGCAGTTTCAAATGCTCTTAAACCACTATTACATATGGCTTAGTCATTTGTTCTGCACTAGAGGATTCACTACAACAAGAAGCGTTTAAATGAAGCTCCTCCTTGCTCATGTTCTTGTTTTACAGTTACTCTGGCCAAAATTACATACATGGTAAATTTTATATTTTTATAAAAAAGAAGGGAGCTATAAAAGCAGAAGAGCTGAGTCTTAACTGAATTTCTCTTACCAAGAGGTTTTGGTGTAAATTCATGATTTCTTGAATTAGTATTTACCCTTTCACCAGATATCATGATGGTCTAATTCTGTTTCTCATGTTAAAGGTTTCTCATCTGCCAGGTAATGCAGTAGTATTTTACATCAATACATACATAACAGCATTGCAGTCTTAACATGTCCTTTGATTCTTCCTAAGCAACTTACCGAGATAACTACTAAAGATGCAGCATAATATGATGTCAGTAACATTGAATTACCGAACATCAGAATAAAACACACCAGAAGAGATACCTGAAAGAAGAAAAAAATAATTCCATTTAAAATAGTAAAGGTAAGAATTACCTAATGTGTTAACAGCTTTAAATTTAAAAACACCTGCTTTACAGGCAAGTGCAAGACTGATACTCACACTTGCAAATTTGATCTAAAAACACTGATTGTAAGGACTTAATGGCAGCAGGTAGCCAAGTGTAGATCATTGTTTTAATTTATTTTTTTAAAGTACTTAAGAACAAATGCTGGTCATATGATAAATTTATGGGATACAATAGCTACATTTCTGAAGTTATTTCTAACATATTAATTTTTTTCCAAATTACTGTATGAGTTCTCCATCCTGTTTGTTACCTCTTAGATTTCAGGACAACCATAAAAATGTTGAATAGAAAGTTTGATGTCTTCTTTCCTCCTAACTGACAAACATACACTTAAATACCATCATCATCAAAGTCAAGGAAGCAGAACTCTGACTATTTGATCATATGCACCTAATTATGTGAGTTGTAAAGTCAAAGACTGAAACTTTTACCCACCATCCTGATCTACTGGGCTCTCTTTTTTAACAGAACACAATCTGAATTGCATTTTCCAACTTGGAGGGCAAAAAACAATAAGCAAGCTTTGTCTTCTTTTATACACAGGAATAAGGAAAAATAACATAGTAATTTACAGACTTTTCTACTCCCCTCTTCATATACTTAAGACTTTCATTTTCCACAGAAGGAGGAGGGTAGGGGGGATACAAAAATTGAAAACACCACAAAACAGACTGGCAGTTTACCCAGACTCACTAAGCTGTCTCTGTAATATAACATGACTGTTTATCTATCTGAAAATAGGCTATTTATGGCACTCCAGTACCAAAATTATGATATAGCTATTGACATAAGCCAGAAAGCCTAAGTACGTCATCCTGCTTCTGTCAAAATCTACTGAACAAATCTGCTTATTTTGTCCCTGGTTTATATGAGAAATGAGTTGCACAGAACTTACTACTGCCTTTAGTTTATCATTTACAGTATTTAAAAAAATGTTTTAAAACATATGAAATATAATTTAGTTTCTTTTCCGGGAAAATATTCTCTTTTCACCCACTGAGTTAGCATAGCACAATTTTAGCAAAAAAAAAAAAATTTTAAACACAATCACATTTCTTAAAAAAACTTGTCTACATCTTCTTTTATATTTAAAACTGTAATCTCACTTCAAAGAGCAAAACTTGATCATTATCTCAACGTTAAAATCAGCTATTATGCAGAAACTCACACATCTTATCATCAACTCCTTTCTTTCTTGGCTTTCTCACCCAGTTTTGAAAAAAAAAAAAGAAAAATTGGTCTTTGGCTTAATAGTTTATTTTCTTGTCCTCCTTTCTAGATATCTCTCCAAATAGTTAAACCATACTTTCCATGGTCAAGACCTCAGTAGTTTTCAAAACCCAATTTTAGTTCCAATCCAGACCCCTCCCTCCCTTACTACTGCATGTTTTCAACCTTTGTGCAACTAAGGAAAACACTTCAGGCAAATGGTCTCTTTTCATGCTTTGACTAGTCCGAGAGGATTTAAGGTTTTTTAAAAAAGCATTACCATATGAGCAGATAGTATCTTCTGTAATTTGCTGGAGTCAATATAACCCATAATACACACCGCAAACAACGAAGCTATCTAAAATCAAAAGTGAAAGAGAAGTTAAAACACTTTGCACTGGTACACTCTTTCATGCAAAAAAAGAGATTATTCAAACAATCATTAACTTTTATTGCTATTTTTTGCTAAGTACTTAGGCATTTCATAATGACTTCTTTCAAAAATCCTATTGTGGTGCTCTGAATAAGAATTATCAAACATAGTTGAATATTTAAGAAATAAGTATTCAATTTTATAAAAATGCAAGTCACCAAAATGCAGCACTAACACATTACCTTCCACCTTTAAATTTAAAACAAAATTTAAAAAAAAATCAAACACAAAAGATCCCAAACCAAACAAACAAAAAACCAAAACAAATAAACCAAACCAAACAAACAAAAAAAAAAAAAACCCCAACAAACAAAAAAACCCAAACCAACCCAAACCAAAAAACCCAAAATGTATCAGTCAAAACCACAAAAGAATTACTCATTAATTTTAAGTTTTCAGCAAAGTATGGAAACGTCCACAATTTGCTGCTGAGGAAAATAAGACTTGTTGACTTATTGATTAGACAGCCTGTTACAAGTCACATGGGAAATTAATGAAATTATGAAGTGAACCCGTAATTTCAAATTTCAGGTTCAGCATCTTAAACAGGTTATAGTGACAATTTTCTTTCAATATTTTACAGAATTTATTGGTTTCCTCTTATGCAGTTAGAAAACTTGCATAGCACAGCTTATATTGATTGTTTAAAGCTATCAATTCAAACCAAGCAACATCTGCTTCAAGTAAGGCAAACAAGTGAAAAGGTCTGGAGACACAGATGAATTTCAGTCAACAGGCTACATACCAACCAATTGAAATTCAGTTCATTTCAATCAAACACTAAGAAAGTTACTGTATGACAGCATCCTACTGTTCCCATTAGCATTCACTAATTTCAATGGTTACTAAAGTTACCTCAACTACCCAAAATCTCAGATTACACCACTACTCACAGACTCATCAAAATTAAACATGAAATCATGCAAACTCATGCCAGATACTACATGCCATGCAAACACTGGTACATTTAAAAATTTAGAACAGCCTTAAGAGATTCAAGATCAATGCCTTTTTTAATTTTTGTACTTCCAAAACACGAAGTTTTTTCTTGTCCTAATATACTGATCTCAGGCTGAAGGCTGCTTTTATGGGAAAAGTAAATTGTTTTAATCCTGGAGACAGAATGCTAAGTGGTGTAAACGGTCAACTTTTAAACTCAAGACTAGAAAAATAGTGATGTGATAAATGGTGAGACTCTTTCCTGAGAGCAAGAGTGAAATCTGGCTAAAAGGAAAGCGCTGGTATAGTTGTGAATTCAATGGCTGTCTATACAAAGCAGTCCATTTGTCCAGATTAGACAAAGAGGCTATTTACAGGTAAATACAGGCTTACCTGAGTTAGAAGAACAAACTGAGCAAACTGCCAGGGAAGCATGAAAAAGACATTAGAAACACACAGTGCAATCAAGCTTCCTGTATTAATACTCGGAATCCTTGGGAAAAAGAGACAGAATAGGCATCAGTAAGTACAATTACACAGGTATTTACATATAACTGAAAAGCACAATAGAAAATGCAATAAAAACAGTTACCTTGGAAAATAACTAGCAATATTGATCAACTACAAATAATACTGCTCAAGTAAATTTAATATCCTTTTTTTCTTGAGTTTCCATGACAACAGCTCTGATGCTTAATGTTTCTTAACTATTTGATGAGTCACTGATCACTAAACAAGTCTTCTCCTGGCAGTATGTAGTAGAGCAGGCCAAAGTGCGTCATTTGCAAGAGCTTCACCTTCTTGTGACAACTCTACAGTCAGGTCACAACCATTTCCATTTCAGCTGAAATCCCAACTATTTCAGAATGGTCTGCATTTGAAAGTGATTTAACTCCTCTCCCTCACATTTCTTCCATATTTACTTTCTGCAACTTTCTGCTAGCAATCCTGAGTGATGTTTCAGGGAAGGAGACAATGACAAACTCATCCGTAACTGAAACCCCAGTCTATTCTCCATGTCCTGAAATAAGCGCTATTTAAAATATTTAATCCTGTGTTGCTTCAAGTTCAATTCAGAAACACATCACGTTTCAAATTTCACTAAATTCTAGAGAGCACATATGTTTTCCTCATACAGAAACCACAAATTAGTGACAAGCATGAAATATTTTTGCTTAAAAGATCAATAACTACAAATTGGTATGACCTAATAAAGGAAAATTTGTGGTTATAAATACTAAGTTCAGCTAAATCATAAATACATTGTAAATCTGATGCAATGGAGTTGGTGCAGAAACCCTAAAGTATGAATGGTCATGCTTATTTTCCAAGGCATAGGCAAGACAGTAACGTAATCATGTTGCAAGCCAGAAACAATCATGGAAAAGCAGGGCTAATGAACTCAAGAGCATCCCTGCATTAATGTAATTAGACTGCTCTAAATCACTGAACTAGTTAAATAAACTAGTTAATGAGTCATAGAAAACTGCAAGAACACACTAGCTTATGGGCACCTATAGCATCCTCTGTTGCAAAGCATAAGCTTACTCTACGTGCAGCCAACATACCACTCTCCAAGAGGGACAAAACCAATTGATGAAGTATCAGCTTGTTTCTCATGGGAAGGAAGGGACATCAACCAAAAATTCTGATTTTTACTTTAGATACGTATTTGCCAACAATAATTCTGATTTTTATGTTAATCATGTCTTCAAGTTGCAAATTTTTTCCTTTTATTAAGTGAGTAATATGACTGCAGTTCTACTGGTGCAGCGTCTGCAATGTAACAGCCACAGGAAAGTTTCTCTGTCAATGATACCATTGTTACAGCACACGGAGACATTAAAATAAATATTTAAATAAAGGCACTTAAATAAATGTCCTGTGACATTCAATTTTTTTTAAGCATTGTAAAGACCCAAGTATAAACTGAGAGGTACCTGAGAATATAGGTCAAAAGCAACATCTGCATCACAAGGAATGGGTACGAGAAACTTTCACGAAGAGGTGGAGTCCACATAACACGAGTGCACTAAAAATAAAAACTGGGTTAGATGGTAACATTCACTGATAAATTTCCATAAAGCCATGCATTTGTATTTTAAAATGAATGACTACAGATACTCCAATAAA
Organism: Coloeus monedula; assembly: GCF_965178545.1. NCBI lineage: Eukaryota > Metazoa > Chordata > Aves > Passeriformes > Corvidae > Coloeus > Coloeus monedula. Next base: position 47,562,556 of record NC_138781.1, read on the forward strand.
GCAAAAACCAAGCTACACAAGGTTTTAGTCAGAAAGGTAAAAATCCAAGCCAGGAAACAGAAAAGAGGAAGGAAAAGCAAATGGCTTCCATACTTGAGGCCTAATATGCACTGTTTAATTAAAACAGATCACTGCTTTTCCAAAATGAAATGTGGCAGCTAGACAACATCCAGGAAAAAAACCGGACAACAGCTGCTTGTCCCTGGTTCTGCTGAAATTATCAACTCTTCCAGGTAAATCACTCTTAAATTCAGGCAGTGCCTTGCCACACTTGGAAACAGTGAGCAGGGAAATAATCTGAAGGATAAACCAATATACTCCTCATTATGCTAGAGCTCTCTATGTTATAAACACTTCACATTTCTATTAGCAACAGCATGTTAAGTATAAAATCTGAAGCTGCCCTCCAAAACAGGCCAGTACACTAAACTCATGAAATTAAGTTCACACAGACCCTATACTACTTACACATAACTTATGTGTTCCACTCTTTAACCCTGATAAAGCAAAGTGTAATACAGTGAAGTCAACTGAACAGGTTTTTTCATTAATTCCTTAATTAATGGGGTTCCTGACAAATAAATAAAGGGCCTCATAGCAGACGGCTCAGGTACAACTGTTGTCCCCAATGTTTATATCCAGCTCTTTATAAAAAGTGCTTGCACTGACCATAAAGAAGAACAAATACAACTTTATAGGACTACTTTGACATTAAAAAAATGGGTTCAAAGTGGCTATCCATAGATTTGCTTTAAAAATTAGAAGCAGGTTCTTTATGACTACAGGAGAAAAATGTAATTCATCTTAGCATGGACCGTAATGAATCTACGAAAAGCTTGTAGGATACTGTTGCCAGGATGCTCCTTCTTCTTTGCTTCCTAGAATCTCTAAACCATTTTTCAAAACATTGTTTTACCAAAGAAGTCACTATAATCAACATTATGTTGCTTATTGTCTTGTTCTTTCCAAAACATGTTAAATTAATAGTGTAAAATAAAAGCAAAGTACAGAAACCCATCACATTAATCATAGTCCCTGATGTCTAGAGGCACTCTCTGTAGAAGCTCCACCAATTATCATTAAAATAAACCTTTCATAAATATATGTACTAATGTGCTGTCCTCAGCTGACTGCACAGATGTGATGAGTTAATTTTTTTTTAATAAGCAATAAATATAATCATGATTATTCTAAAGCAGTGTAGTCATTTTGAATATTTTTCAAGACTACAGCAACATTTGATTTACCAAATCTTATGACACTGGAGGAGATAAGACAGGAAAAAAATGACAAGCATTTACAACCATAAAAAGGAAGCATTACCTTAAAAGTGGATTGACTAATGTGGGCTATGGTACTTTTCTATATTTGGAATGTAATGCTAAACTCAATCATCTGTGGATGATTTATCAAGGCTGTAAACTCACTTTGCTGCAGGTAGAAATAGATCAGATTTTTCTAAGTTTGAAGTCATTAAAACACAGTAGCACAAGCACAGCACAAATAAAAACATACAGCTTTAGGGTCACTAGCTCAAAGCCAGAGAGCATTTTTACAAACCACTTTTACATAGCATTAGAGCTGAGATACCAAGACTTGCAGATCAGGATTACTCGTGTAGCTCAGTCCTAGCCTTCCCAAATAGGAAAGGAAATTTTTAGCAGCTGGTCTAGCTCGACTGCACGCACTGCCGACCCACACGAGATGATCTGCACATAATCAGAGGCATATCGAAGAGCTGGGTATTTCTTACACACGGGCACACCCACAGCATGGGATTCAACAGAGCACCCGCTGAGGAGAGACCACCCCTGTGCCTGGAACTATATGTACTACCACAACTATATACACAACCATATCAAGTGAGTCTGAGTTATTTCATGCAGCTACAGTCCAAACACAAAGTGCCAGCTGGGACCCAATGCTGCACCTCTGCAAGTAATTCCTACTGTTCTCCAGAAATCCATACAGCTGAGCCTGAGTCAGGGTTGCCTTACTTCAGCTCTACCTAAACCCAGACTTCATCTGTGTAGAGCTATGCAGATCTGATTTCATACCATTCTCCAAAATACATTATCTGTGCTTTTTCCCTAAGTCAAGTCATTCACAGAGAGAGAGAAGCTCTCCTACAGTCTCCTATGGATAGAACTGCTTGTACCACAGTGAAATAAATGTTCATTCTCATTATTGCTCCCACTACCTGGGAGTTTTCAACATGTTTCCTTCTGAAGTTACACTTGCCACCTTTACAGACCCAGCAAAACAGTGCCTATTCTATCAGTATTCCCTAGCAAAGGAAAAAACATCATTTCACTTCAGGATGCCATTAAGAATAGAAATCCACATAAAATGTTGTCTTTACACTTGCAGAACACAAAAGAAGTTTAGCAACTCTAATGGTTACCTAGTCTCAACCAGGCAGTTCAACATCCACGGGTGACAATGCTTTAAAATACTTAAATTCTTGAATGCTTAAATTCTTTAAACATCCTCCATGCATCCATGGGGAATATTTAAAGAAAAACATTTGAAATGAAACTTGAAAATAAAATAGCTATTCCATCACACAGATTTTTGTCTTATAAGAAAACTGTCAAAGCTTACTGTGAATGGAAGCATCTTTAATTCTGTTATGTACAACTTAATGTTCTTACTACTCAGCGTTCTCTATCAAGTTCAGCTCAGTAAAATAGGAAAACAAAACATAAATTCAACCCCAAACTAAATTATACGTAATTAATTTCCATTTAGAAGACCTTTAAAAATTTCCATTCGTAAAATGAACACTAAGAAAAAAAATCAAAAAAACCACCAAAACTGCCCAAGGGAATCAGAATAAAAGCTATGAATTTTCTTCCAAAATATGAAACAATGGCATGAACAGCATTAACTGGGAAAGCCAGGAGAGATATTCTAAGTGACAGTTTCTTTTTTTTTTTTTCCTGCAATGCAGCTGACTTAAGTTTAGCACTGGAATCCTTTATATACATACACTATTTCTAAATTCTGTGTATCCTGGGTACAGTATATCAGTAACACAGAGGTTTCTTTGCACTTTTCTTTGTATTGATGAATTTCCAGTAAAATATATAGCAATTTAAAGAACCTTCTGAAGCTTACTCATATGGTACATGAAGCCCAGTTATGTGTGGAATGGGCATGAAAATAGAGTATTCTGATGTTTTGAAACTTGAAGGCGTTGTGCTACTAAGTTTCAATCTCAGGACCAATTTACAATATATTTCCTGCTGATTTTTTATTTTAAGCACTGAACTGACAAAAGACTGTGCTATGCATTTTCCAGTCATAGTCTATTTAGCTTTCAATTGTGTCTTATTCATTAATTTTATTTGAATTTAAGTTATTTAAATTCAATCTCAAATAAATATGCAACATCACTACATTTAATGAAATAAGAATTAGCTTAAACTTCAACAATAATTTTAAAAAAAGGGGTGGTGGGGGAGGGAGACCTACCTCTCCATGATTGAAAAAGAAACACAACACAGTAACAAGGCCTCCTAGACGACTCCCACTGTGAAAAGAAGAGGAAAAATAGGTAGAACAGAATCTTATAATGGTCAATGTTGCTTAAAAAATGTGAAGCAGCACTTGTGTACAGCTAAGTTTATTGGGGGGAAGGGAAGAATGCTTTCAAGTACCAAAGGAAGGCAATCAACTGAGTACATACAATATTAAAATACTAGTTAGTCAGACAGTGTTTATTTCAGAGCAAACCAGTTCTTCATACATCAACTCTTTTCTGCAGAACACCAATTTTAATGTTAATAACTTGGAAAACAGTTATTCCACTGCTCATAAATTTTGGTTTAGATCATTACATCTGGTGCTTTTAAAAACCAGGTGATATAAATGCAGTACTTCTTCCCTAAGATGTAGAGCAGTAAATTTCAGAATCTGCATGCTCAGTCACCCTAACAGAAAATTTTGGTCTCAATCTAAAGATTAATTTCAGGTAATCAAATCAAGCACATTCAAAAAAACACACTTTAAAATTAACTCATTCTATGGTGAATGCAAGATGCAATTTAATTTTTATGTGAAATACTGTGATGTTAACATGAGGAAGCTTTTTAAGCCCTTGACTTAAGGATTTTTTCCATTTCCAAACCAATCAAATTCACCAATTGAATAAACAGCAAAACTAAACCCAAAGATATTACTTAGATTTATTCCATTTCAAAAGAGCAATACATTTGTTTGAACAGATTTGTAATTACTCAAGTTATATGATACAAAGCAAAGAACATTTTTGTGCCCTCAAGTTCACTACTACTCTGAATGACAGATTATGCCATTTTTGCTACTAAACAAAAGCAGCAGCCAGTTGTTAAGATTCTTAAAAAAACCCAAAAACAAACCAACCAAAAAAAAAAATCAACCACACACAAAAAAAAAGTCAACCAAAAAAACCCCCTTCAAATCCCCTCAGATCCTTCACTCATCACTAATATACAAGTCAAACAGAACCAGTAGGTTCTGGGTACAAAATCTGAGGATTAAAGATACCAACTGAGTGGTAAAACAATCTCCAGGAATTGTGCACTCTTGCACGTAAAACTCAACCTTACATCCTATGAATTCCAAAAGCTTCAACACTAATATGAAAAATGAGAAAAAGAATGTGCTTAACATTAAAAATGTTATCCCTAGAAACAAAACAAAAATTCGCAAAAAAACATGCCAAACCAGAAACAAAACTCAAGGTCTGTGCTTTCTAAAGAAAGTACTGAGAAATAAAGAGCTCAGTGATTTTTCCAATGACATTCATATATAAAATGTGAATTTCTGTATAACTCCCTTAAGAGAAATACTACAAGTTAATGACACAAATATTCAAAGTTTACCTATTTCCTCAAAACATGCACTAGGCAACTTCCTCTTTCTACTGACAGTATCTGCCCTGGGCTATTCCTCATTTGAACTAGCAGCACATGCTTCAGAGACAGAAAGAAAGAAAAAAACCCATGACAATGAAGCCAGAAAATGAATGAGGGGGGAAAACCAATCACATCTCTCAGAGGAAAATATTGCTGCCTTTGACTTTTTGGCAAAACCAACACATGAAAACAGACGTAAACAGAAAACGTATTTCCACTTCTGTTTTTCTGCTGAATGTAGAATCTATTTTTGTATGAAAATGTATTACAGTTCCTGAAATGTAAGGACAGATGCTGAAAACACAAATTTATAGAAAAAGGGAAGTGCATACAATTTGTCCAAAAGAATGCATTATGTCAAAAAATATGTTGCCTTCTCAGTTAAGTTAAAATGGAAATACATGCAAATACGACTTGAGGCAAAGCACTGGGAAAACCCCAATCTTGGTTAAAAGTACACTGTCATTCAACTTGTGTTTAAAAATGAGTTACAGTGATAATTTTAAGAGCAGAAATATGTCAAAAGCTGTTTAAAACACATACAGCATCTAGTTTTATCCACAACCCGGTGGTATCAATGAGATACCACCTCACTGAAATTTTCCACAATTTTTTTCCAGCATCATAATTTATTTGAGGCAAAAAGCTTCTCTATTTCAGTAATTTTTAGTGACAACATATATGTAAAAAAAAAGCACTACTGCTGTACAAACAGATAATCAATGTCCCATAAAAATATTTTTACATTCACTTTTTCAAATTTTGTCTAAAAACTGACAGCTAGTACCAACTAAAAAGCTCAGTCTCAACTGCCTTACCTGAGGTATGTACCGTATATGAAGAACAGTGACATCATGAATCCATTCAATAGAAAAATCACAGCAACATAAAAGGAAGCAGGGTCTCCCAACCCTAACAAAAACCAGTTAATATATGTTGTCAAATATAGAAGAAAGGCCATATTGGTTATAAAGCACCATGCAATCAGTATACTATCTTAATATATCTATATTATATATACACTATCATTATAATATCTCAATTTATCTACAGAAAGAGACAATTAAAAAAACAAAGTAAATGTCATTAAGACTATTGCGAAGATTCAGTCAGAAGACCACAGCTTTGGAAAAAACCAGGAGGAGCAGGGGCAGACATAGCACTGGGGCAGTCAGTGACAGAATAAGCCAAGAGGGATGCATTAACTGCAGAGAAAAACCTGTGAGGTTTAGAAGGCAGAAGTACTACTAAGAATATTCTCTAGACTATGTTTTGACTTCATAGAGCTTTTTAGAACAGGTCTGTTAATCCTAGACTTTCACTTCCCATCTCTTGCAGGAGTAAATCCACCTTTAAACGTATCACACACAATGCTCTTTGCTTCCTTTGTTTCATTATAAGCCAAGATATTTTTCAGTAATGCACGTCTTCCAATTTATTCATTAACAGACACTTCCGCGCTCGCTCCTCTGCTGTTATTCTCTTTACCATTTCTTTAAATCCTCCTGGCTCTAATCATTTCAGCAATACAGCATAAAATGCCTGATTCATTAAAGTGAATGGCAGCAAAACTTCATAGTTTCATATGCAGAACTGATTATTCCCCATTGCTGAAAATAAAGCAAGACAGTTTTCTAAAGTAAGATGATGATATGCTCACCAAACACAGTAGTCTCAATAGCTGGTGGTTCTGTTGGTTTTGATTTTATGAAAAACAGGAATGAAAGGTTGTATACTGTCTATTGTTTCTTACAAAATTAGAGAAAGTGAACCATTCAAGCTCTGAAGTTCTTACAGCCTTTGTGCAAAGGAAAAACACTAACCTGCCATCACACAAAGGCATTTTAAATGATAAAATGAAACAACTTCACAAACTATTATTCAGCTTGAACTGACTGTAGAACACCTTGAAAGCACTTCTTGGTAAGACACTTTTATTGTTTAATACTTACTTGACAAGCCAATATTCCAAATGTGGAAAAAAAACCCCAAAACCAGAAAAACAAAAAAGTAGCAGTGTCCTTGCTTTGGTGTCAAAATCAAAGTATAAGGTTGAAATTCTTATGCTTAATAGTAGGTCATGAGAAGATGATTCTTCTCAGCAGAATCACTAAGTAAGATTTCTCTAAAAAATCTCGAAAACTGAGGGGGGAAATCTTGAAATGTAGGAACTCGGAATGTATTTGGGATCCTTCGGAAGTTACACAAATTAATACATGTACAGTAGGCTTCCAATTACACTTATGACATCTTATTCTTTGTAACAATCCAACATTATGAAGGCTCAGATCATAACTGTGAAGTTTCAAAGTCCAGGACAGGAATTCAATCTAGGCAGGAGGAGCTATTTAATAAGCAAAACCCACATTTTCACCCTTGGTAACACAAGAGTATTTATTATTTCTGAAATACATAAAGCCACAATTGTATGCTTCCAAGGACAAACCATGACAAAACAGAATTTACCTTCACAGCTTTCAACAGGACTAAGCCCTTTTCCTCTATTTACAGTCCAACATGTCTTTGTTGGTACACCAAGGAAATCCATAATGGTGGTGTATATGCGGTACCAGCTGGCGAGGACCACCTAGGAAGAAAACAGGATTTGAAGTTTCTGCCCAGAGTAACCTCTCATGACAACCGGCCCTCATCCAGGATTATTTTCAAACTCAGAATTTATCTCAGCAACTTAGCACTTTTGACCATAATTTCCTAAAGGCATCTAACAGACCAAGTATTCATTAATAGACTAAAATTATTCCTATTGATATTTAGATGCTTTTTAACAGAAATAATTTCATGCATCAAGCTGCAATACTCAGAAAAAAACCCCTACGTATTTCATCGTCTGGAAGGTTCCTCATTTGAGTATTTTTGTTTGTCAGATATTAAAATCATAGATGTTGTTGACAGAGGACAGTTGACCAAATTGAAGCCATTAAAGTCAATTAATTTTTTTGCAACTGGCAAGAATATTAGATGACCAAATCTTTAGGATTTTTACTCTGTTAAATTTTGGTAGGTTAATTTTAAGCATGCATTACAAAGGGCTTCCAGATGCAATGTACAAGAGCATTACCATTTTCCATGCAAAGGCTGTCATGTTCTTGTAACAACAACTCAATTAAATCTCAACACCTGACACAGAAAACATCAGTACTTTACACACAGAAAAAATGACAACACATCTCACAGCAAAGTCATTAGTTAATAACATTACCAAGCTATTCTGTCAGGATATAACTGACTTTATAGAGTTCATAAATGAGTAATGTGGCCATTCCAGTTGAACTGCTTTGAAAGTTATAACCCAGGGGTTCCCAGAATGACAGTATGTTTCACCACTGCAGTATTAGCTGTCTCTGCCCTGTGTCACAGGAAACATATATAAGAAAGATGATTCTTTCTTTTCGTTCCCCATACAATTAATAAGACTCTTATGTCACTTCTATCTTGAAGAAGGGCAAGAAGGAAAAACAGACAATGCGTTTGAGAATGTGATGGAGTAAATCCTCCTGGAAGCCACTTCCAAACATACAAAGGACAAAAAAGTGATTTGAAGCAATCAGCATGGATTTACAAAGGTGGAATCACAGCTGCCCAGCTTTATAACCTTCTGAGATGACTGTCTTCACAGATAAGGAGATAGCTGCGGATATTTTTTTAATCTGGTGCCAATCTGTTCTACTTCTTAAGACTAGATGATGGCACAAGGGAACATCTTCAGCAAGTCTTCAGGATAAATACGGGAAGGAGTGACTGATCCTTGTGGTGCCACTTCGAGGGACCTCAAAAGGCAGGAGAAATGGGCCAACAAGAATGTTCCCAACAGGGAAATGCAAAGTCCTACACTGGGAACAAACACCACCGTGCACCAGTACAGTTGGAAGCTGACCACCTAGAAAGCAGTTTTGCAGAAAAGGATCTGTGAGTCCTGGTGGACAATTTGTACTAGAGCCAGCAACGAGCCCTTGATGCTAAAAAAGCCAAATATATCATCAGCTGTATGTCACCAGGACAAGAGAGGCAACTCTTCCCCTCTACTCAGCACTGCTAAGACTGTATCTGCAGTGCTGAATCCAGTTCTGGGCTGGCCAAGACAAGCAGAACATAGAATAAAAATGACTCATGTAGACTCTTTTAGGTTGACAAGAGAAGAGACAATTAGCACAAATTCAAATACAGGAAATTCCATTTATACACAGGAAAAAAACTTTCTTAATTTGGGAGCTGTCAAACACTGGAACAAGCTGCCCAGAAGTGGAGTATATTCAAAATGAAACTGGAGATGACCCTGAGCGACCTGCTCCACTTCACCCTGGTTTGAGCAGTGTTCAGACTAGATGACCTTCAGACAGCCCTTCCAACCTCAACTGTTCTGTGATTCTAAAATTCATTAGTTGTTAACACCAAGGCTTCAATCATCATGGCTTCATCTGGGGCCTTCACACCCTCCCAATGTAAATCCTATATATTTAAAACATGACTACATCTTTCTAGACTAAGACTCCGTGCCTCAACATTGTGCTTTACAAAGTACAGTATCCTGAATTCCTGGAAGCGTTCTGAACATCTGTGCCCAGGCGTTTCTGGCAGTGCACGTGCGCATACATGAAGCAGACACCTGCCCCATCTCCAGACAAATATCAATAGGCCTGGAGAACCAAATCAGCATCTTTCTTCTTATCACCTGAATGTGCTTTGTTAGGGACATCTGTATAGCAAATTTGCATCACCAGCCCCGAAGCTGACATTACCCAAGCACATAAAGCATTCTTGCCGAACCAATGTTGTACCAAAAAAAAAATCCAATAATTAGTTTATCCACTTAACCTTTTTATGCCACAAGTGCCTGTGTCTGCTGCAAATTCTACAACTGAATACTCCCTAAAAAGGTATCAGGTTAGGTAATTGAAGCAAAAAACCCCATTTTTTTGTCAAAAGCTACTTTACGTGACACAGTTAACATGGGCATAAAAATGGAAGCAAATCAGTAAGCAGTGCAAAATTGCTAGGTCAGTTGGAGCACAGTGATGTTTCTGGAAATTCTACTGTTCCCTATTAGATAAGGCAGTAAATGCAGAACCAGGAAAACAAAAGCCTAGCTTTCAGACCCAGGAGATCTCTGCGGACAAGGACAGTCCTTTGCTATAAAAGAACATGTAGAAAAGTCAAGCCCTTTTACTAGCTGCATTCAAGTGTGCACTTTAAAGCCAACTACGTGGATCTTTGCAACACTCCTCATTTCACCTCACATTTTCATTATCACCACCACACACAGAAATATAAACTGTTCCATAACAACAAACATCCAGAGAGCAAACTTTACACCTTATCTCTCCACCACAGAAACTAACGCATTGTCTCTCTGCCATTCTGCATCAGAAATGAAAACACCACATTTACTAGAACAACCTGACTTATGGAGCAAATACTTGGAAAATCAACTTTATTGGGATCATAACATTGTACAGCTACAAGGACTACCTTGTTGCTTTCGATAGATTTTTTTACTGCTTATGTGTATAATTTACATAAATGATGCATTGATTGCTACAGACTTATTTTACTTTTTTTTTCCTTTTTTTGAAGTTTTCAAGGTAAGTACTGGCTGTACATGCAAGGGAATTGTTTTATTTTTCTTAATTAAACATCCTGTTTAGCAATGGGATTTCCAGACTGGTTTTGATGAAATTAATTTTAAAATCTACTAAACAAACAAACATTTTATTAAAATTCAGCCTTAGTGCTACTAATGGGCTGAAAGAGCTGGAAAGATCCCAAAATATCAAACAGGAAATGAAACACTTTCAGGAAGCATGGCTGGATACTGAGCATCAGAAGGAAACATTTTACTGCCAAGAAATAAATCCACAAGCATCTTCTCACTACCCAACCCTATTATAATCAAAAGAAAATTCTATAAATTCAGACAACATATTTCAAATGTCAAGTTGCACCTACTGACGGTTTTATAAATACAGTTATGTGGAAACAGGAGTATTCAAGAAATACTTAAAAAAAACCCCAAAGCACTATTTATCTAGGAAGGCTAGACATTGAGCAGTAAATGACTAAAAGGAGCAGAGAAGACTATTTGTCTGCTTTGCATGCCCACACAGGCACAGAAGAGATGAATGTATTCATACCTTATCACCAAGTTCTGAGAGTCAATATAATCCTAGAAAACTCTGAATGAACAGACAAGCCTACACATTTTGCACTGTAATCAACCTAGTGCTCTTACAGAATGTCAGCCAGTATACCTGATTGCTCTTGTTTTGATTTCATTATCTAATTTACTTAAGTCATCTTTCAGGATGATACTGATGAGTCCTTAAGTTCATTTGACCAGTTATCTCTGATATTTGAAAGTCAGACTCTAGCTGAAGTCAATAAATCTTTGTCAGCTAAAGGAAACAACTCTTTAGTATTCAAATGATGTTCATAATGTGGCATTTCTAGAACTGAATTGCAATCCCTTCGGAGTTAAAAAAAAATTCCAAGCAAACCCTAAACATGTGAGAGGGCAACAAAAAGTGCTCATCTATACAGCATTTAGATCTAGAGCAAGGACTTAAGAAGCAAATGAAACCACTATGTGCAACTTGTACAAATACATGCACACCAAGAACTTGTACACATACAGCTCCTGGAAGCAGCTCTGCTCGAACAGAGCAGGAGAATGAGTATAAAAGCTAGTACCCAACAATCACAGCCATTATTAGCTGGTTCTCATAAAAATAAGCTGCTGCTGACACATGAAATAACAGAAATGTACATTAACCAAAGGAATCTTCCCTTTGCAAAATGTTTGAGGCACACTGTCAAAACCTTAAGAGACAGAAACCTCAACATTTCTATACTTAAAACACATGTTCTTTTTACTGACAAAAAAGCAGAGTAGAAATGTGATCTAACCAGGTAACAAGTTTAACACTAAGTATGTTCAAAACAACAGCAGTCAGTCTTCCACAGAGGAATTTCCTCTGCAACATCTAAGCAAACTTAGCACTCGTGGATTTCACAGCCACCATGAACTCTGAAGTGTTTAATTCTGTCAGTTTTGTATGTCCTACACAAAACTGAAAACAAAATAACCTCTCGCAACCTGTATCACTACAGTCATTATTGTCACATACTACTGATAATTCACATGTCTTATTTCCTGAAGTACATCATGTCAGCAACCTACCTGCTTTCAGGGAAAAGAACAAAAGAAGGCAAGAAGTATAGAACTGGTCTGCAACTTTAGGGCACAAAATACTAAGATCTAGACAGCTTTCACATTTGATTGAAAATACTTGAAGTTTGGAAATTGATCACAATGTATGAAGTAACTTTCTCATTTGAAATCTGGAAATGAAGTACAGTATTTAAGCAACACTTCATTAGTCACTGTATCTTTACAATCATAGTTTCCAAAGTAACATTTCTTACAAATTTGTAGTCAAAGCTTAAACAACAAAAGATTTGCAGAAGGTATTATATTTAAAACATAGCTCACCTCTGGGTAAAGATTGAACCTTTTTAAGGTGTTAATCACTAAAGGATATTCAGTTAGTCTGTCATTCATAATTGCGCATACTCCATTCCAAAACGACGGTGCCTCGATAATGATCTTGAAGTAGGAATAATAAAGACCCTACAGGAGAACAGATTTATTATTTACAATTAAAGACATCACTTCTGCTTCAGGAACCCCTGTATGCAAGCTTCATTTTAAAACAAATTTCGTAATGCAACAAACAGAACAGGCTTATTGAAGATGACTATCCAGTTTTTCAAATCTCTTCTATTACTGCCACTGCAACTAGCAATGTGGGTTTCTTTCCACTTTGTTTCATAGCATACCTTGAAATCTCTCATTTGGGCTGGTAACTACATATTAGCATAGTATTTCACAAATCTCAAAATAAAAGCAGACAAAAGATGTGTGTGTGTGTACACACACACACACATATATATATGCCAACATTTATTAATTGAAAAAATATTAAGAAAAGGCGGCTGCATGACAAGACTATAACTGAAGCAAGGTATAAGGAACTTGCAGTTTTTCTATTTTGGGTCCTCCAGAACCATACTTTTAGATTATATTATAAGTGAACTGTGAAGTGATACACCCATAGGGATCAGCTGCAAGTCACACAAATACTCTGCACACAAAAGTGTAATGCACGGTAGTTGAAAGAGATCAATATGTATACTTATGCAGAATGTATTAAGAAATTTTGGGAAGCCCATGATCAGATTAAAGACAGAAGTTTTCCAAACACTGAAACATAATCTAACCATTTCTGTGCGAAAAGCCATTTCTCTTTCTAGTGTTGACAGGTGAGAAAAATGACGGTCATTTTCAAAAAGAGTTGTTATGTGACACCTGCCAAAAAATAACAACAATTAAAATGGAATAAAGAGGTTTAGAATATGTCCTAAGTCATAGACACCAAAGAACATTCAATGAATACCCCAAGTTTACTTACAAATTGCTATTGTAATTTACTCATATATTATACCAATATTGTCATCTATCCAGATAATTTTAAATTGAAAAAATATGAACACAAAGTATTTATTAAATTCTCTTATGGCATTAGTAATAATATAATAATGCTATATATTATATAAAATACTGTAATGTATTTTAATTTAAGTGCAGACACTTAATGATTAAGCAGCAATTTTTCATCTGAAAAGCAGGCTTCACTCGTCTCTGAACAGGCTTAAGAAACCTTTCACATCAGCTTCACAAGAACTGAATTGTTCAGCTCAGAGATAATTTAGTCTTGAGAGGAAAGTTCTAAATATAAATTATCCCAATATCTTCTCTAAAAATAACTAAAAATTATATATTTATTATTTTAAAATACTATATTACTCTGAAGCAATAAATTTAACCTTACCAATGTAGGACTCCTGCAAAAACAGCTGTAAAGAAAACAAAAGGTGTGAAGTTACTCAAATATTTAAATAACTGAACATGAAATCGTGTTCACTGCAGTAGTTGCAGTACTACTTCAGAGATGCAAAGAAGGTACTCAAGACTCCAGCAAACAGAAGACTAGGAACATCTGAATAAACCTTCACGGCCTGGTCTTTGAAAATTTTCTGTGGTATTCAGCACTAGGCAGTGTTTCCACCTATATCCTGCATCATTCAAGCTGACCCACCAGTATCTAATGCACGCATTTCAGTTATCAACAAGACTGAATTACAAGCATTTTTTAAAATAAGAATAAATATTTTTAGCATTTTTATGCTGCCTGCTGTGACTGGTCACTCAGCTCCTGCTTAGATTTTCACTAACTCATGCTAAGGCCTGAAGCACGCTACAAGCCATGCTGCTAGGTCAAAGCAAGGGCAACAAACAGGCAGGACCTGGTGGCCTGAAAGGGCTTAAGGTCACTCTGCAGCCATTATCACCTGCAGCCTACTGTCTCCTGCACCTCCTGGTGTATTGATCATCTGGCAGTTTCTTCAGAATGGAAGCTCATGGAAAGGCTGTAGACCAAACTTCCAAGCATTAAGGTGTAAACACATCAGTTTAGCAAAAAAGTTTCTGAAGGAGATCCAGCAGCAGCTGAACTCCTGAGGCTTTCGTGCTTCTCGGTGTGATACAGGGGATGCCAGCATCATGATGAAAAAGGAAGGATGAACACTCCCACCATCATCTAGGTAATTATTTTGCTGAGAGGTACACAAGTTAGAAGTTTCAAGTTGAATTGAAGAACTTTTGAGTTCAAAACCTCATTACTTAAATGATGAATTAGTGAATTCCTATGTTAGACTACTCTGTACAAAGTGGACTGGCCCTTGTTCATCACGTCTGTTTGTTTTCTTTCCCCATGGACTCATAAAATAAATTTTATTTTACAGAACACACTGTAAATATGAGAAATCCAAATGGACCATGACAACCAACACAAATCTGAGACTATAATTGCTAAAAAAAAGATAGACTCTGCACGCAGTAAAATTCCATTTGCCCATTTGAAGACCATCTACACTGCTGCCATGTAGGTACAGAACATGGGAGGTAATCTGAAGGACAAAGGGAAGAGAAAAATGCTGATAAATCAGTGAGGTAACACTCTAGATCTCTGACCTCTGGAGCATGACAAGGTCCAGAAAGAGCAGGAACCACTCCATTTTGCTTGGGCAGCACTGACAACATATGCAGCTTACCATGGAAGCAAAGCCTGCATGAGTGAGGGATAATGTGAAGGTATTTAGAGGGACCATGGTGCTCTTCCTAGACTGAAGGTGTCTCTAGTTGCTCTCCAGGCACAGAGTGGCTTTCTGCCATAGATAGATCTGGCAGACTAGTTGTCTTTAATCCATGAAAATCTTCATGGTGAATGAAGAACCCTCATTCACATAGGCTGTATGGAGCAGAGAGAAACTGTAGAGGACAACCACCCTCCCTGCTTACACCCAGCTGTAGCCAGAGAGGTGCTGAGTACTGTGTCCCTCTCCAGGGTGCTGACTGGCACACACCTTCCCCCATTCCAGCACCCAGACACTGTCGTTGCCTCTCTGAAGATGTGGAATGGGTGAAGTTGCTTGGACATTGGTAAAATACACAGCAATGCCTGCATGCTGTCATGGTCTGAGAGTTAGTGAACATACATTTGTTCAGGCTGCATGTTACAAGACTAGGATTGTCTGTTTCTGGAAAGCAACAGCAACAAGAGAAAGAAAAACACCTTTGCAAATCCACTAAATTTATGTGGAATGGGAGTGGACTTAATGTGCACTTCATGCCCTAGTATAAATACCCAATATATATATTCCATATATATAGTCTGTATATTCCTCCAACACAGAGCCTGGAAGTGCTGTTGACAGTACTTGTTATCATGATCTCCATAAGGTCCATAACTGCAGTTTGTTGCATTATGACCTAATTTTAAAATTAAAGTTTTGTATGTGAAGAAGTCCAAGGTGAAGCTGGCTAAGACAAAAAAAAAAATTAAAAAACCCCCAAAACACTCAAACAAGCAACAACAAAAAAATACCACCACAAAACAAAAAGAAAGACAGAAAAAAAATTACCTAAAAAAAATTTCTAAACTAGCTGCTGGTGCAATTTAACAACATTGACCTCAGGCTAAACACTTTGCACAGAAGTTGAGATGGTACTATACCACACTGAAACTTCCTTCAGAATTTTACAGCTCCACTTCCATCACTGAAGTAGGTTTTGCAAAGACAAGCCTGGGTTCCAGTTGGAAAATGAAGACCTCAATCTTTCACTTAAAACTTCACCTTTTTTTATATTTTGTAGAAAAAAATCAGTATAAGCAGAACTTAATGTTTTAGGAAAGGTTCAGGAGCTCCAGGGGTTATTTTTATACTAAGGACATTTACTTTAGTTCTCAAGGAAAGCAGCAAATGTCTTTTTCAGAAAAGCAGGTATTGATGTGACATGGAATTCCAGGTAAGCACACTAGCTCTATCAGCAATGCAGCAAACCATATTCCATACAAAAATCACTTTTTGCAGTAATTGTATGGAAAGAAACAGAGCAGCCCATACCTTTCTTAGTTATTGCTTATTAAGTAATAGTTACACATTTGTACACGGCATTATTTCATTTCTCAGCAACATTCCTGAGATTCCCAGTAAGATTAGATGCTGAAATACATTCGCATATAACCACACCCCAGCTATAAAAAAATAACAATTTTAAAACAGATCACATGTTAGGTAAGAATATACAGTAAAGTCCAATGCGTATTAGTTGCCCGTACTGTTCATTAACTCAAATTCATGTTGATCCAAATAAGGCAAATATGCAGTATTTTACTGATGCAAATAAATTATCTATTATTATGGAAATTACATTTCACATCCAGACATACCACTTATTTCATAGAGGAAACAATATCTTTAAATCTGATTCTTCCCTTCAGTAAATGCTTTATTGAAAGTCAATGCAGTAAGCGTAAATACATTCACAGTTATTCTGGAGAATTTCATATACATTTTCACAGTATCATTCTATTACCAGTACAAAGTCAAGACCTTTCATAATCACACAGCAATTTATGTTAATTACTCATATTCCAAGAGACAATGGGCTTAATTCATAGACTTCCACTATAAGTCCAAATCAGCATTTTTCAACAGACTGCATTAAGCCAGCTTCTGGTGGAAAACAGCTCTGTTAAATTACCATCCTTGGATCCCATTAATGTCCCTACTGGAGAGGGAATGAAGGAGGGGACAGGAAGGGAATACTATAGTTCTAATGCTGTAAACACTTACACAGCTACTATGTATTTGAACTTGCAGATGCCATTTTCTCACCCAGCCTAAGAATCCCTAAAAGCAAAGCATATGATAAGATTTTTGCAGACTAGGGATATTATATAAAATCTGATAGATTTCCTATTTTTGCCTGTGTGCCATTCTAAGAAAAGCAATATGAATGGCATATAAAAAGGATTCTGATTCTGGCAATTAAATACTGAAGAATAAAGCCATCCTTGGCTTTATTTACCAAGAGAACAACAAATGCTGAGATACTGTAATCCAACAGGATGTGAAGAATACAATAAACTGCTTCATATTTTGCAAATATCCATAAAGTGATCAGGTAGGAATATAGCAGAACTGAAAACAATGAGGAACCTGCAAGTATTGACTACTTCTGCAGCTTAGTCAAGTTGTTACATTTTCAGATTCTGTGCAATATAATAAGGGTGTCTTCAGGAAAAAGGCCTCAAGTCAATGGTCATTATGAAAAAAAAACCCTAACAACATAATAGGGTGAAGTGTTGTATAAGAACATCCTTGAAAGTCTGACAACTTTACTGCTGCACATAAATTGGAGATAATACATAAGAGAAAAAAATTCACACTTTATAATTAAACCAGCTCCAGCTGTGGGAGCCTCTGTTTTTAAAATACGAGCCTTAAAGCTTAAGCAAAGCAACAACAAAAATTCAAATTCCACTCAATCAAAACTCACTATTTCATATGTAGTGTATGTACATTCTTTGCTACTGCAAATACTGTACGTTATTACATACTTTGCTACTAAGGTTTTACTACCATTAAAAAGGAAAATACCTCCCTGAAATATTTAATTGGTTATCTGGGTTTCACAGACAAATTCAAATTCCAGAAATTATAAAACTCTCTCTGATCTCAAATTTCAATCAGAGGAAAGCATTTTTCAATTCTGACTATCAGTTTAACATTTCTATGTCATTTAAGTAACTACGAGTCTAGGAAATGCTGAATAAATAGATGTAAGTAAAGCAATTCAGGAACACTTTATCCATTAATTAGCTTGCAAGCTAAGGGCTGTTTCCCTGCTACTATTTTGCAATGTAATTCATCAAATTGAAGAAACCCCCTTCGGCAGCCAGGACTGCTGGTGGTCTGATTAATAGTACCAGCATCTTTGGAATACCCTGACACTCCTTACTAGAATACCTTTCAGGGTCTATCTAATTGTGCATCTGATAAATATGCTATTACTTAGCATTTGTTAACTCTAGGAATGCATCTCTTTACAAACACTTTAGGTGTTTTTTTCAAGATTTTGGCCATAAGCCATTTCATTATTTCCTCAAAAATATTCCCAAAGATAATAACATCTGAATTTACATCCCTCTACAACTGTATGTACGTCCACCCATACTTCTTCCCAAACAAGCTGTTGCGATTACATTACTTAGTAGGAGCTGCTGCCTTTTTCTTTTTTTTTTTCCTAGAAATTAATGACTGGATAGGAGAAATCCATAAATATGTGGAAATTTTTTTCCTATAAATGTTGTGATACCACATCAACTGCTACAGTAACAGCTTTACAAAAGTTACCAGGTAGGAAGTTATTTCCTTTCCCTTTTCAACATCGGCTATGTTTTTTCCTTTTTCCAAGTTATATTTCCAAATATATTTTGATACAATTTACAGTCCCAGAGAAAGAAAGGTAAAAAGATCAGTATTTCCCCCCGTGACGTGCTCCTTCCACTTACCCAGAAGGACCGTGAGCCATATCTTGCTATCAGCTTTTGTGATGAAGGCCCTTCTGTCGACAACAAATACTGCCAAAAGAACACAAGCACCTTAAGCATCAATTAAGCACAGCCTCTATAAAAGGAAATCTGAACTCTGCAACATTAGTTTTATGTAAAAAAAGTAGACTAGACCTCAAAAATGCTGAAAGAAACTTCATACAGCAAGTTCGTAACTACACATAAAAGCTTTAAACATCACAGAGAGACTACTAAGGTGACTATATAAATCATCAGGTTTTTAATTTCTGAAATAACTTTTACGGAATAACTTGACAAAAGGGGATTTCTACATAGATATGTTACTGGCAAATTTGCTAAGGCAGAAAGTCAGACTTTGAAAGAATACACAACCCTGCATGCTTTCCAGCAGAAATAAGCTGGTCATGCCAGCACTGCAAGCTGCGATAGTCAACATCACCAGAGAGGCTGTTTTAACAAGAGTTAGTTACGCAAACAGCACGTTTCCCCACTTCTCCCCCAAAGGATGCTGAAGTGATAAAAAGCCCTTTCCCTCTTCCTCGCCCCCGTCTCGCCGATCACCGTGTGGGTTTTGTCAGCTTTTCTCTCTCTTCACCCTCCCCGCGCTTTGACAGGCTGGAGCACGGGCCCGGGCAGAGCGGGAGCGCGACCCCGCCGCCGCTGCCCCGGGCAGTGCCAGACACCGCCCGCCCGCCTCCCTTCCTGCTTCCCTCCCACGAGAGGGACCTTCCCGCCCGCCGGACCCCGATCGCTGCTTCCCGAGGAAAGATGTCCCGGCGCTCCCTCCCCCGGCAACAGCCACCCCGTGCCACGGGGCAAGGGTACCGCCACTTGCCGGAAAGAGGGACGGGAAGCGACGCTCAGCTCCACCGCACTTCCCCCGGGCGGAAGGACTGGCTCCCATCCCAGCGGGGGCAGAGGGAGCGAGGAGGGGGCAGGGTTCGGGGTAGCAACCTCACCTCGGAGCCGGTCCCCGCAGACGCGCAGGAGACTCAGGGGGCCGCGGCCCAGCACGTCCCGCTCCCCGTCCGTAGCGGGCCCCTCCCGGTAGGGTCCCCGGGGGTCGCCCCTGGCTCCCCGCCGGCCGCCGCCTCCCTTCCGCATGGCGCGGGCCCCGCCGGAGCCCTGCCTGCCGGGCGAGTGCGGCCGGCGGCCGCGGCTGGGGCTGGCGCCCGGTGACTGCTGCTGGTGCTGCTGCTGCCCGGGCTTGAGCGGCGGCGACTCTTTGTTCCTGCCTCGGCTCGGGACGACCATCTCCGCATAGTCCCCGCCGGGGCCGGGGCGCCGCGCCGGAGGGGAGGGCAGCCGAGCCGACGGGGGCGGTGCTCAGCGAGGAGCTTCCTCCACCCCCTGGCAGGGCCCGGAGGCCACGGGGCGGAGCCGCAGCCGGCGGGCTCGTCGTAACGGGGCGAGGGGGCGGCCGGTCCCCGCTCCGCCGCCGCCGCCCGCTCCGCCCGGCTGGACACGTGGGGGCGGGGGCGGTGCTGCCGGCGGGGCGGGGAGCGGCTCCCGCGCCCCCCGCTCCGCCTCTCCGCTCACGGATGCACCGCCCCGGAGCCTGGCGGGGAGGGGAGGGCGGGGGAAAGGAGGAGGAGGAGGAGGAGGCGGCGGCGGCGGCGAAGGAGGAGGAAGGAGCGGGGTTCTCCCCGCTCACTCGTTCCCTGTCGTTTTCGAGGGACGGGCGCGGTTTTCTCGCTGCTCCCCGTGTGGGCGGGCCTGCCGTGGCCCCCGCGGTGCTGCAGCCTTGTCCTCCGTCACCTCTTGGTGTTTCTCTCTGTTGGCTTTCCCGTTCCCGGGCCGTTCAGCTTTGTAACAGCGTCAGCTTAAAGTGAGTCCACCCCAGAAGTACCCGCCCAAATTCCCAAAATTTTCACTCCCAGAAGGTAACTTGTCTGTGTTGTTGCTTTGTCCTAAGGTGTTCCACACCACAGAAAACACCCCTCTTCCTCCTCCTACTCCTTGTTCTGGAGTTTTATTGTGGGTTTGCCTTTGCAATGCGGCGTCTGCTCATGACCACGATGCAGATCCAGCCAAACCCTTGCTTTGGATTCAGAGGTTAAAAGGCCCTATCGCACAGAAACTCTGTGTAACGCGGACACTTGAGACATGAGATGTTTCATTACTTTCCCAGAGCAGTCACCTTCAGGAGCTGCCAGTAGCAATCCCTGTAGCTCCTACTCTAATTACTCTTCTTTGAAGAGCGGTGAATATACAGCACAACTGTGGAACAAGACCCAGCTCCGGCAAAGCCGCCGTTTCTCCTATTTGTGCTCTCTTGCTCAGCACAGAGCAGTGCTCAGGCAGCAGCTCATCCAATAGGGACACATTAATTTAATTACCACTTTTTGATTATGTTGATTAAATATAGTAACTGCAACCTCTCCAAACAGATCCATTTCACTCTTTCCTCCCTGACCTCTTCTTATTTTTATCTTTTTTGACTGTACCTACTCCTTGCCTTCCAAGTGCTCCTCATTGCTGTCTTCAGGCTTTTCTTTATCCCTCTGCACTCTTCATTTTATGTTCCTGCTCCCAAATTTTCTATGTTTGAGTTTTCCAGTCAACTCTGTTTATTTTGCCTAGCCTTTTCACTTTTTTCCTCTGACATAACATACGTGGGTTTCTTCTAAAATGTTTACAACCTCTTTATGTCCATCTCCTTTTCCTAATTATGAATCCTATCCTGTGAAACACAAGACTTGAGTCTAATGTGGCAAATACCATACTAGTATTTTTAAAAAACTGTTTGATAGATACATAGCTGGCACATTGTTAGCACAGGAAGGTAATTTTGGTTCAGATTCAGCTACTGAGATAATGAAAGTGTAAGAAGGATTGCTTTTGCTGTCTTTGTGGTAGTAGTAAGGCTATTTACACCAAAATAAGGATGTGAAGATACAAACTGGTACTAAACAAACAAGCCTGTGGGACTGACAGAAGGCCTGTGTGTCCACAAGTTCTCTTGGCCCCACGTTTCTTTGCTTGCTGAGGGAAAATCACCCTTCTACCACTACCTGTTTTGGGGAGATAACTGCAAAGGACGTGTATTACACTGATCTCAAAAAAGCAAGCAAGGAAGAAATACTATTTTTCATATAAGACAGCCAGTCTCCTGAGTACCCAGGCTCTTCTTCTGACATGAATTATGTGTGGCAGTTTCATATTGCAAGAAACATTTATCTGTGCTTACTATACACAAAATATAAATGAAGGCATAAAAGGAACACCTTTAAAGTGTTTGAAGACTACCTACTACTTTCCCCACCTGCTTTTCAGGAGAAAAAGTCCCACAATCTGCTCTTTTTCATATTTGATTTTAATTGAGTAGCCTTGTTATAAATTCAAAGGTAACCAAAGGGGTCTATTGTTGCTGTCTGAGTGATTGAAGGGTACAGCCTCCAGATAGAGTTTTGCGTGTAACCAGCATGGAAAAAGAGCAATATGATACGTTCTGCTGATTTTTAACTCTTGGAACCTATATTTCAATTTTTGCCAAAATCAATAGAGTCATGGAACACTTAGAAACTTGAAGGGTTGATATTATTAAGGTTCATAAAATTGCTGGGTGATGGCTCAGCCATTGAGATTAACTGGGCCTACTCCAGCCTGCAGCAGATCAATTACCTTCAGGCTGTTTTCTTTTAATAAAATTCTTCAGGCAATTTATTTCAACAGGTACCACCCACAGAACCTTGTTACAAAGGCACGTACTACTAAACTATTCTAAAGGTTTTAAGAGTTACGGTAAGTGTGCAAAAAACAGAGCATCACATTCTTAAATGTAAAGGTGCCCATATTCAGCAACTGTGAATTGCTACAGAAAACCTCTAACACTACTTCAGAAGAGCTGCATTTTTATTGTCTAAAAATAAAATGACATTTGTTTCAATCTATAAGATACAAGTAGTAAGAAATAAAGCTTGGGCTTATATCATCACAGGAATTGCATATTTTTTTGAGAAGTGCTATGTTTAATATCCAACATCACGTTTCAGACAGTGTAGCTCATTACTAATCCTGCACATCACAGTGAAAGGAGTGACTCCAATAAATCAGCACATATCTTTCTGTTTATAGCAAAAAAGGAGGGGAAGGAAAGAAATATACCTCTGAAAATAAATTTGATTTTTCTCAACTCTCAAGGGTGCTGAAGGATATTTACAAGTCCACAGGAGAGACATCATCTAATCAGATTGTCTTAACTTCTTTTGTCCAAGGAAAGCAAAATCCATAAGATGTTGCTCCACGGTTTTCTGCTGTCCCAGGACAAGGCACATTCTGGAACACAACATTTCTGTTTCTGCTCGGTCTTCTCTATCTCTTTGCTCACACATTTTCTGTGATCACTGGACTGTCTCTTCATGTTTCCAAATCACTCTGACAGATATCAGCAATCTCAGCTGGATAGTGGTTGTGACACACTGTGGATGGAAATAATTCACAGTCCTCAGGAATGAGCCCCTGCAAGTGAAGCACATTGGCCTTGGCAGTTCCTATATATTCTCTAACAGGACACTGGACGGGCACACCTCATGACTGAACAGTCCAGAGCTTGCTTTCCTCCCCTTCCACTCATTCTCATCTTCTGTATTGTTTCTTGACACCAGTTCTCTCTTTTTCTCTTGCCTCAAGTGAGACCCTCACTTTCTAGTTTATTACCAATACCAACCCCTTCTCTCTTCAGTCACCTTCAAGGTGATCTGAATAAGGGTGCCTGCAGAGATTCCTTTTTTCAGTCTGTAATGATGTTTCTTTTACTGCTCTGCTTTGTTCCAGTGGCACTGCCTCCAAGCACATTCTGCAGATTTTGTGACAAGGCTGCCATTTCCACCTACCACAGGGCTTTGCTTCTGTGAAGTTTGTGTTGATCCCCCACACTTTCACACGTTCAGCAGCAGACTTAATAATAGCAGGACTGCATTGTAGCAAGTTAGGGAACTTCAGGCTCCCTTTTCTTGGTTCATTTAATCCAAGGTTAGCATGCAATGAAGGCATGTTCTAGAAAGTATGTCTCTTCAGAAAACAATTGTGTGACTGCTGCATGGTTAGATGTAGTCAACCTAGCATTAAATGAGCCATTTTGAGTGCTGACAGCAAGAGAGCTGCAGCAATGTGGAGCTCAGAGCCTCAGGTAACTAACTGGGATGTTAGAGCATTTTGAGCTCCATGCCATATGGCCATATCTGACTTAACTCATTATTTATACCACTTGTGCTTCAGTCACAGAGCAGACAAATTCTTACTTACAGAAAGATCTTTATGAAAACAGAAAGAGTTGGGACCCATTCTTGTGAAGACCAGGCTAAATATTAAGTGCAGAAGGCAAAGAAGTCTTGTAAGGCAGAAGTAAAGATGCAGGATTGCCCTTGGAGTTCGTACACAGAGGAATTTTCCAGGGAAAAACAAAAATAGCAGAATGCAGTGGCAAGCTATTATAGTGTGTACCTTGTCCTATTTAAAAGCTTTGTGGGACCAGTGCGCTTTCTGCAGGATACAAATATTCCCCCTTGAGCTAACCCTTTAAACATACATTACCTGTATTCTGAAGAGGGGAAAGTATGCTACTGGTAGGTTAATAATCTGATCTCTACTTGCACATGTCTGCTTATATGTATCTTCTCTCACTTTTAAAGTTGCAGCTTCACTTTAACTTTTATATATATGAAAAACTCTGTAGAACTGGATTATCTGTGTCTGTATGGCTAACTGCTCATACAAGCAAAAACTTGTTTCTACTAGAAACAAATAAGAACAATTTACCTAGCTTGCCTACCCTGGCAACAACAACAAAAGAAACAAAAAAATCACGTATTTTGAATGAGAGGTCATGAAAGCCCTTCTATCTTTGACACAGAAATTACTTCCTTTGTTTTTATAATGTTGATTATAAGTCTCAGGCTTCCTGCTGCCAGAATAACACTGAAGAACATTAGTGACTCAGAAAACCTAATTAGTCTCCACCAGAATTTTTCTTACTTCTTTGCTTTCTGTTTCCAGTACCATATATTCATGCTACTTTAAGTGCTTCCCTGCAGCTCTGAAAACAAAAAATAGTTAAAAAAAAAAAAAAAAAGGAACGCTAAATACTATGACTTCAGGAAAGAAATTTAGGCTACACTGGGAACATTTTAGGTAGTTTTAACATGTTTACAGTTACCCTTCTTTCCTTGCTGCAGACAGAATGATGAAAGCAGCACAGCATTCATTATTCATTTGCCCTATTGAGCAGCTGACTGGGGAGATTTGGCAATGCCCCTTCCTAGGCATGGAGTGTGATCATCTCCTCCCAACTGAGGCCTGGAATGTTTCTGTAATTCTTCACTGTTCTGAGGACTTTTAACTCCTCTGCGTGACATAATCTCCTTACAGATTTCAAAATGAGGATCTCTTGCTGTACATGCCACATCCTCATTGCGTGGCATTTGGCCACTGTGAGTAGTCATGCTAATTTGGCATAGATGCCATGATTCACAGCCACAGCAACTGCATCTCATTATGCTTCTATTTGGAGGAGCAAATTACAGAGTAAGTTTTCCGAGGACCACAGAACTCAATATTTACAAGCAGAAGTGATGGATCCAGCTTCCCCTAACCTGATTTACTAGCCATGGTGGTTTTACTTAATTTTTTATGGAGTCAGTGGTTATCTGGTGTGTCTCTAAGTAGCAGCTGCCAAAAGATGCGTCAGAGAACACGGAGGAAACAGCTTGAAGCGACAAGCAGAAGCTTAAGTGATAACAACAGAACAGGACCATATGAACATGGGCTGAGCTACTACTATATCTCATGGCAGATGCTCCCCTATGTGAGATTGAGAATATAGACACCACTTACGGTGGAAATACGGGAAGGCCAGCAATGGACCGAGAACAGAAGCAGGAGAAAAGCAATGATCTGGAAGTGCTCACAGAATAGCTTTTCAGTGAACAACTGGCAGAGCAGCCAGAGGTGAGAAACGGTAGGGCTCCTGAAATATTGAAGTGAGTATATATATTCAATATGAGGCCATATTGAAGTCAGTACATCTAGACTGGTGGAGATTTACTGGCAAATCTGTTTTGGCAAGAGAAGCTTGTGGACCACTGTGAAATACAAACAGCTGTATCAGAAACAGCAGCAGGGTCTAAGCTTGCCTGTTCAGATGTTAGCAAGTTTATTTCTGTTTCACACTTTGCTTAACCTGATTTTCATTTCGGTGGGGATTCCAGAATGTGCTTTGCTGCCCTGGTTACTGAAGGTAGAGAAGAGGCACATTAAGACAGTGATAGAAAGTACCTCTGGCAAACTAAGCAACATGGCAGACAAGACTGAAGGCAGGATAATCCTACACATCAAACACCCCTTAAATGACAAACAAAATCGTGGCTTGGGAATGTTGTTTGCTTCCTGTGTATGACTGAGAAAGGGTGAATCCTTTATGACAAACTGAAGTGACTAAGAGCCACTTTGAGGGCTGCAGGGCATCCTTTCCTGGTAAATCTGGTCTTTTTGCTAGATACCTGATAAAGAGGAGGAAAAAAAGATAATGAGGCTACAAACCCTTTAATTTATACCATAAAAAACTAAAAATGTGATACAATTTTTACACAGAAAAGTTTTGAAAATGGTACATGGAGTCCCTGTTGGTGACTAAAAACAGCAGTTGCATCTTCTCATCTCCTTCCTCACCTTTTCAACTTTTTGACAATCTGTCTCAGAACATGATCCTAAATACTTCATTATACATTCTTAAACTTCATTAAGAATAGCACCCGACTCAGGCTTTAAAGACTGTGTTCACAAAACATTAAGATGTGTCACAGTATCAAGCAACTTGGTGGAATTCATCCCTTTTTTTCAATTTGTTCATGTGGAAATTTGTAGTGATCATGCCTTTCCACTTTCTATAAGTCCGACCCCTCCTTGCTTTTTGACATCACTTCTCTAATTTCTTGAGCTACTGCGAAACAAACAGAGCTCTTTTTCGGTTGGAACAGGGCATTTGTGTCTGATCAGCTGTGCTTGCAAAAAGGCACAACTCTAGCCCAATTTGAAGCTTATTTTTGAGGTCACAGTGCCCTCTACTGTCCGAGGCATCCCCTTTGCTGCTGCATCATGATCATGAAAAACCACAGCATGTGAAATAACACATTCATTTGTGTTTCAATATACTCTTCCGTCTAGACTTGTAGGCCAAGTCTTCGGTTGTTTGATTGAATGAAAAGAAAACAGATTGGTCAGGCCATTGTCATTTCTTGCTGACTCTAATGCTGCTTTGTCAGAGTTGCTAGTAATTTAAATTAAGCCACTGATCTATGCAGAGCTTCAATCACACCTGATTTGTAAATGTTGAGTAAGTCTACATAAGGAAGCACTTTGACATGCATGCAAAGTAAGAAAAATCAGGCCTGTGTTTCAGGTACAAATTGTAAATACCTCTGCCACAGATTTGTATTGCTCCAGGTGATCATTCCAGCTCTGCAGATACAAATTACCTGTTCCATACAGAGGTGTTCTTTACAAACTCCTCTTCCGTTTGTGTTTGCCCTCACTCTCTATCTCTGTGAGTGGCACTGTAGGTAGTTTCACTTCCTTGTGAGTGTCACCTGGAGCACCACAGACTGTCCCTTGAGAGAGCCTGGGACCATCCCTGCCCTCACACCAACCACAGACCCTTGGTGACTCTCCCTCTCTCACCCCAAAAGACCCATTCACCTTTACACAAGGCATGGGCTGCTCTAGCATTAGAAAATCCTACTTACTTTTGATGTTACCAAGACCAATGCAAATCGAAAGAAGTGTCTATAGGCAACAAAAATCCTTAGCCTCACCCACTTCTCAAGAAGCATGCAGCTGGTAGCACTGAAGAGATTATGTGAGGGGAAGGGAAAAACTCCTTCTAAAATACATTGTTTGTTTCATATTCTCAATTTCTTTTTAGTTTGACAGAATAACTCATTATGCTCAGACAGCAGCAGCTGACTTACTCTTTCACAAGACAGGTGCAACCACTCCAGTTCCTCAATGTGCTACAACTTGTTTCCCAGTAGGGGATCTTGTAGCATGGTTCCCCATGGCATGACACGTAGGAGTTCAGAGAATTTCCCTTCTGGAGAGGTCACATTGATGATATATATCAAGGTATATATTGATGATGGACTGAAGCCTGAATATAGGATAGCATTCATTTTCTCCTGCTAGCCCCATAGCAAAATGAGGAGAATTCACTAAATAGTGCACTTTCAGGTATGCACGTACAAGTGTATGTGTTTGCATGCATGTATCTATAAAAAGCATCTATAAAATACTGAAAAACAAACTGTGCTGCTGGGCACAGGAGGCATATTTCACATGACAGACCTGTCTTTAGCCATTTCTCCCATGCAGCTGTCACATCATAAAGTCACAGAGAATTTCATGAGTAGAGCTGTGGTCCCACAGTGTGTTCCAGGGCTGCATTGCAAAGTAACTGTGGCCCACTAGTAATCCTGGGTTTTGCTGAAGAAATACTTGATGGAAAGGATGCTTTTAAAATTGCCACTTAATGGAAGGAGAAAAGGATGTCAAAGAGCAGAATGCAGAATGACTGACAGAAAAATGTGATAAAGTTTAAAGAGATACTTTCTCTTTAGAGAAATCTTCCCAATCTGTTGAGGTGGTACTTGGAAAAATTCTCTCTGCCTTTCAAAGAGAAAGAGCTTCAATGCCCACTAACAACTCACGAACTGCCTGTACCAGGTTTAAAGTAACTTCATGTTAGCACACCATATGCAGAATTCCATTTTGCAGGCAGCATGGAACCTCCACATTTCAGCTGTCATTATAGCCTTATTGCCAGCATTATTAGAAAAACTGCAGAAGAAAGAATACAAAACAGATGGTGTCAGTCTTACTTCGCAGTCATCTATTAACTTTAGTTAGTACTGGAGAGATCTCAGTTGAAGGAATGTGTCCAACAGTGAAAACTGCACTTCAGGAAAGATGTAGAGCCACTGAAAGATAGGAAATTTTCCTAATCTCCTTTATCCTTTACTGTCATTCTTATTTTACATCAGCCATGGTAGTTGCAAAGCAGATTTAGACACCCCTCCACCAAGCACATATACACAGCAGAAAACACCCTTGAAATCTACATGAGGAAGATGTAAAATGTAGCCTGGAGAAGAGTAATCAGAGGGAATGAAATATCAGTTTTCAGTTAGGCAAAAGGTTGCTACAATAAGTGACAGAAGCACTGGATAAGGAGTGAAGGGCTAAAATTTCAGTCTGGGTCAGGTTAGATATTAGGGCTAATTTGTAAAGAAAGTATAGTTAAGCATCAGAATATTTAAAGAACCTGTGGAGTCTCCATTGTTGGGGCGTCTTAAAAACAAATAAGATAAACATCTTCCAGAGGTGGTTTAATTATAAACTGATCTTGGCTTGAATCAAGGAGATGATCTCTGAAGACCCCTTCCTGCCCTACCTGTTATTATTATATATCGGCTAATCCCTCAATGAGTATTTGTGAAAAAAATTCATCCCAGGTATCCCCTGACCCAGCTTTGAGCTGGAGACCACCCAGCTCCTAATATACTGAGGAAAATGTTACTTTTACCCTGAGATGCCATGTTATTTATCATAAAGGCTCTAAGTGACCTGGAGATTAACAGTCTTCTACAATGAAATGCATTGGCAACACCTTCAAATTTTGCCAATACCGGAAAAAGAAGAAGAAAAACAAACAAGAAAAGAGAACTCTGGAAGCAGAAGAGCAGGGACAAACATAATATTTACTTGGGCCTTTCTTTCGAGGTGGGAGAGCAGAAGAAGAAAAGAAGCAGGAAGAGGTAACGCTGAGTTTACAGTGGAAAACTAGCTTGGGTCTTATAGAGGCACACAGGCTTCAGTAATGGGGCTGCCACAGATCTACTTTGTAAGTACAGTGGATGGTCTAAAATGAGGTGATAACAAGGAAGAGACCTGTGACAATAATTGATTAGTAACATTGAGAATAGGGGATGTATATGTGGAATGAGAATGAAGAGGAGCAGGCAATAAATGAGGAAGAAAATGAAAAGTCAGAGGACAAAGAAGGAAAGAGGAAAAAAAAGTCGTATTAGAAAATAACCTTAAATGTGCAAGAGCAAGAGAGGCCTAACTAACTCCAACAAAGATTCTGTGGTTTTCAGTGTTTCATAGGTTTTTAAGGGAGTGCTATGGGTGGGGAAAAAAAAAAATCTAAGTGCTAGAGTGAATCTTGGCCCTGGAACCTGCATCCCCTGACCTGTTGGTTATAGTAGGTCAGAGACCCCAAAACCTCACACTCCTAAGGACATGTAAAAGCCAGTCAGCCATGGTTAAATTTCTCATGTAATTCAAGAGATTGAGAAGGCGTCCTTGTATGTACCTTTTCTACCCCTGGATAAAATAAATGTTGCTTTCTCATGGAATCATATCCACTCTATTGCCCACATTCAAGAGTGGGTCTGTTTGTCTCTTGTGTGATGGATTTTTGCTGCCATCTTCTTTTGAACTGACTCGAGGTTTCTTCCTCCTCAGGAAGAAACAAGTAAGTCCCAAAGGTCTTGTGAAGGACCTGTTTCTGGTCCTCCCTCCTCAATGTCACTTCTACCTGAATTAGAATCATAGAATGATAGAAAATACTGAGTTGGAATGGCCCCATCAGGATCATCAAGTCCAACTCCTGGCCCTGCTCAGGACACCCTAAGAATCACACCGTGTGCCTGAGAGTATTGTCCACACACTTCTTGAAATTAGACAAGGCTTGGTGCTGTGATCCCTCCCCTGGGGAGTCTGTTCCAGTGCCCAGCCAACCTCTGGGTGAAACTTTTTCCTGATATCCAACCTAAACCTTCAATCTCAGCTTCACAATATTTCTTCAAGTCCTGTCGCTGGTCATGAAAGTGAGGAGATCAGTGCCTGCCCCTCCTCTTCCCCTCACAACGCGGCTGCAGATTGCAAAGAGATCTCCTCCTCTCCAGACTGAACAGACCAAGTGACCTCAGCCACTCCCATACGGCTTCCCCTCCAGACCCTTCACCATCCTCATGGCCCTCCTTTGGATGTTCTGTAACAGCTTAATGGTTTCTTTTATATTGTGGCATCCAAACTGCCCCCAACACTCGAGGTGAGGCTGCCCCAGTGCAGAGCAAAGCAGGACAATCCCTTCCCTGGCTGGCAATGCTATGCCCGAGGCCCCTCAGGACACGCTTGGCCCTCCTGGCTGCCAGGGCACTGCTGACTCACATTCAACTTGCCATCAACTGGGAGCCCCAGGTCTCTTTTTGCAGCTCTGCTCTCCAGCATCTCATTCCCCAGTCTGTGCACACAACCAGGGTTGCCCCATCCCAGGTGCAGAATCTGGCACTTGCCCTTGTTAAACTTAATAGAAGAACATAGAAGAACAACTGCACCCCTTGTGCAAGAAGAAAAGGAAAGCTAAAAAAGGCAAAGAAGTTCTCACCCACCTTGTAAAAAGAAAGATTGCAGCTGCACCTTCAAGGTTTTCTTACATTTCTCCTGTAGTAAGCTCTACCTTAATAAACATGATCGAGTTTCTGTCCTATCTCTGCTCTGCTCCTCAGAGTTGCCTTGTTCTTGTCTTACAGTCCCTGTAATTTTAGCACTAATGGACTTGGAATATTTTTTTTCTAGGGTTTAGTCCTCCAGTTTCTTAAAAGCTCTCCAAATATGTCTTGGAAGAAGAAGGAGGAGTCTAAACTCAAGACCAGTCATATGTCTTTACTCCTCAGAGGTGTCAGAGCTATGGCAGACGCATGCTTTGGAATTTAGCATTTCCATTAAAAGAGATTTATTCCTATTTCACTAGGGAGTTCAGCTGAGACAACCTGATCCTTTTGCAGAGAATGTATTCATCCTTTTCAGTGTGTGATTCCATTTCTTTCATTGCGTCCACTTGAATACAAAATCCAAAATCATGAAGATTAAAGAGGAAAATAAGTCCTTAAGCTCATGATTTTTACTCAGTTTCCTGCAGAAAAAGGTGTCTGCATATGCCTATAGGAGTTTTTCTAATTATACCAATTTTTTTACTATTTATCCAGTTTCAACTTAATTCAACATTACACTTTAAAATAGTGGGGTGTGGCTTTCTAATTGGATGGCTTCTGCATTAATAACAATTTAGATCAACACAATCAGTGGGAGGAAAAGGGGACAAAATGCTGAGACCACAGCTCACTGTCAGCATGCTTTCTGAGACTCAAAGCGAAGGGCTGCAAACCTGTGAAAATGATTGCCACAGGAGAAAATACATGTGTCTTTATGCAAACATACAATCTACATAGTTTTGCCCTGAGTAAGGTGTTAGGTGTGGCACACTTACCCGGTTCAGCAGCAGCAAGTCCTGAACAACTATTCAATTACAAAACTCTGGTGTGGAAAGAAAGCTCTAAGTGGGTGCAGACATCTGCTTTAATCCTTGCAAGGCTTCCTGAGCTTTATAAATTGGCTTTTGTGTAAATGAAAATCAGGCTGTGTGTTTTCTGCCTTTTATGGTGTTGAGTGCATGTTCCAAAAGTATTTCAAGATTATTCCTTTGTTAAGATACAGAGCAATATTCTTGTTCTGTCTACCTGGAAGAAATTAGAAGTAGTGCATGTGGATACAAGCCAATTATTTTCTCTTGTTCAGGTTCATTTATTGCAGACAACAGTAATATTTGCTGAAAATAAGAGAGTAAAAAAAAAAATTATATTTTACCATCCATAATCCAAAAAGACATTTATGACTGCCTGGCTGCCATCCAACCAGTAAGTAGAAAACAAACAAACAAAACTATTGAGATAAAGACAAACCAGAGAAAAGCCTAATCAACTTAATAAACCTAAGTAGCTATCCAGTGCAGGCCAGCATGCTTTCATTCACCACGTGGATTTTGCACGTGAGGACCTGGTATAAAATCTGGGAAAACATACCCGAGGCAGACTGTGTTACATATTGTGTATAGGGAAAAAAAAAAAAAAAGGATATCGCTGCCTGAAAAACGTCCCAGGCAGTGAAATTGTGCAGCAGTGGCAGAAGAGGTTCCAGGCGAAAGAGTTGAGTTACCACTGTGTTACAGGGGCTTGAGGTCAGAGGAGAGGGGCCAGCGGGAATTTAGGCAATACCAGAGGTGGCATTTGGGGCACGTGGAAAATACTGTTTATGCAAATCTCTCTTTTTCCTCCTTCTGATTTTTCCCTCTCGCTGTTTACTCTCCCGCCTGCCTTGTCCCGGAGATGCCGAGCCCGCAGGCTCCCTGTGCCAGGGCAGCGGCTGCCGGGGCCCGGCGGGAGCCGCCGGCAGAGGGCACAGGGCGCCCGCGGGACGCGCGGCCGCGCTCCCTTCCGCGGAGGGCGGCGTGCGGCTCGCCCAGGTGGCATCTGCCTCGCAGTTGTATAACCCAGAGACCATTAGTCGTCAATTAGGAACAAACAAACAGAAAAGTTCCTGTGTCTCCGTACGTTCAGGGTAGGCTGAGTGTGAGGGCGCAGGTGAGAAACTCGCTGATGCCTGACAAGAAATCATGAGGGTGACTGCCCTCCATTTAACGCAGCCCGCTCCATCCTCCCCTGCCGTGGCCTTTGCAGTGAGTCACTCCCTGAGAAAAGTTCCCTGATGGTGTCACCTGAGCTGGAAGCATTTCCCTGAGCTTTGAGGTTTCACGGCAAGGTTGCGCTGTGAGTGGACGGCTGGGGCAGGAACTGTGTGCTCATACACATGAACATCAGCGTGGCCATCAGCTGCAACACTCCTAAGCACGTCAGAGAAGGAGGCTTGTGGCACAGAGCAGTGCAAGCTGTTGGCCACAAGCAGAGCACACGAAAGGGAACCATGTCTCTACCTGTGAAACGAGGCTGGTGGGAAAAGGCAGGGCTGGGGCACCTCCATCCTTCAGCAGAACCAGCACTTCACAATGTGAGATCAGGTGGCACCCAGGGTAGTGAGCAAGGGGATGTGGCCCTCAAAGCACTGATCTTGCACGTGCAAAAAGGCCTAAAGCTATCACAGCATACAAGCTACAGAAAAAGGTGTGAAAACTTGTATTGTCTCAGCCTTTACAGTAGTCAGGATTGCAATTTTACGTAAGAGGTGGAGTTTTCTCTTGGGATGGGGTTTTTTTTGTTTGTGGGGTTTTTTTTGCATCTAACAATAAAAGCTATGATGGAGTGGCAGTGTATAATACAGTAAAGATTAGATAGTCACGTGAAGGAGGGTCTTAGGACCCCACATGGCCAAGAAATTCAGTGATAAGTGGATTTGTCAAAAGAAAGATCTGGTTCCTGGAAGCGGAAATGAGTTTCTAATTCAGACCAAATGATTTTCAGCTGGAAATAGAAAGAGGAAACTATATCAGAAGTTGAAAATAAAAAGTTACTTGATAGGTAATAAAGTGTTTTAGTATTTTAGTTGAAACTGATGTAAATTAGTAAGTTAACAAGGAGTGGTGATTAACCTGAGGACACAGTCAAATACTTTCAGTGAACATGACATTGTGTATTTACCCAAAATGCATGTGTGTTCTTGTTCTTCATTTAAATCAGCCCTTTATACTCCTCCAAATTTAATTTTTGCATTATCATTTAATTCTGAATTCATTTTCCCCTATTTTTCCAGTTCATCAGCCAACCAAAAACCATCCACAAGCCCATTTTTTTAGCATCCTAAGGACTGTGTAAAGAGTGACAGGGAAAAGTCACTTTGCCATTACTGTTTATTTTTGTTATGTAACTGGAATAAATTATATTAGAAATAAACTTATTTGCTGACATAGCAATAACAGCAAAAGTTATTCTGTTTCCAGCCCCAAATATTAAAAAAAAAAGAAAGAAAGAAAAAATAGAGTGTTCAAACAAGAATTATGAGGTGGTTTATTTATTACTATCCTGAATTTTGAAACAGATTTATTTCACCTTAGTTTCCTCCCACCTTTCTTCTTTTTAATGGAAGGTGGGCTTCTCATGTCCATGCTTTTAATGAAAACACAAGGTGAAACAACACAAAACTCACAGTAAAATTACAAAAGAAAAAAAATCAGAGGATCCCTTGGAGCGAAAAAGGTTAGTTTCCCTAATGCTGAAGTGAAATGTTTTAGTCTTAAAATTAGATTATGGGGAATGCAGCCATCCCATATTAAAATTTAAAAGTAGTCTTATACCTTATAGCGCTACGTGTGGATATCCGATACATGTGGGTCTGGGTGGAGCAAGAAGAACTAGTTTATAAGGTCCTGTATGTATAAATAAGGAAATCCAGTTAAAACAGCTGAAACCACACTTGTGTTAAATGAACAAGCTCCCTGGTATGGTCCTTTCCATCACAAAGATGCATAATACCTATAGAATCAGGTTTATGCCACAACTTTTTCATGTTTAGGACTCATTGCTCTCTTTACTAGCAAAAGTGCAGACCATCACGTAACATTTTTGCAAAGGCTTTTTTTTTTTTTTAACTTGTGATTTCCTCACTAACTTAAAACATTTCATTCAAAAGCTAGTTTTCAAAGTGACTTCACATGGAGAAATCTATTTTAAGGCATTGGTTAATTCAACATCAGTGAAGTGTGGAGAGAAACAAAAATGAAGTCATTGTTAATTTTAAAATTATTTATGTCATATTCAATGGTGGGGGAAATTTTGCAGACCTCTCTTTCTTTTCTCAATTTTTTTCCAACAGATTGGTGCACTTATTAATTCTTATGGCTTTCATTAGTTAAATGAAGATGATACACAGTTCTCTGTTTCCTTTTCTGGGGTCTTTTTCGTCTTCTCTGAATAATTTCTCCATCTGGATGCACGTTCAGCACTTGCCATGAATCCCAGATAAAGCAGAAATCCATTATTGTCGTCCCATTTGTTGTCTTTGTGTGTTTGGATAACTGGTTTAAGCCACAGTCGTGCAACTTATTTTATGTGGACATACTCCAGAACCAAAGCAGTAAACAGAGAATTAGCAGTGTATTCTAACACAAAAATTTAGAGTAAGCATTCGTATTTCCTGTATTTAGGCATGCTTACGCTGGTGCTTTTTAAAAGTTTTTTCAGTTAGAATCTGGTATAGCTGAAATTTGGATGTATGATCTGCTTTTCCTTCAGGTTACATGTTATGGAAACCTTCTTTCTAAGTTAGAGTTGTCTTTAACTGTACTGCAGTTTTGTTTACGGTCACATTGCACGTGTGACTTTTAGTATTCTTTTTTGTGGTTTGCAATTTCTCATGTGATTTTAGGTTTTAAAATGCCTGCCCTATTCTTGTGTTATCATGCAGTGCATAGTCAGTGCAAAGTTTCATGCTTGGCACATAGAGCAATTCATCTCAAAATTACATGTTATTTGCTTAATTTGGTATTTCTATTTACACTAACTCTAAATACCCACTTGGATCTTATGATCAGCTTCCAATTTATTTCTACTGCTGCATCCGGACAGTTGCTATTTACGTCTTTCTGGATTTTCCAGTGTGTTCATTCTGCTGAAAGTGTCCATCTCATCACAGCTGCACTGCGGATTCACATTTCCAGAATAATACAAGTGTTAAAAATATTCTAAGCCATAAGTTTTTGTGTGTGTGAGAGAGACTTGTACATTGCAGATCTTAGGTTCTAGGCTCTTAGATCAGTCAGGGAATCCACAGCCTTGAGCAGCTCTAGGCACAAGCTGACAAGGCACTTCCTCAGCATCAAATACACTCTGTGTGTTTATATGTTTGTGGGCAAGGTGGGGACAAACCAGTCCCAACCCTGCTGCCTGCTTTGCTGCCTATATCAAAGCTCTGAAGAGGAAAACATTTTGCTTTTGCTGTTGGAGAAGTTTTACGTGCAGAATGGCAGCATCTGCTCCGGAGAGGGGGGAGGCACCACTTCCTGGCAGCGGTAAGGGCTTGCTGATCTGATGCTTCTCCATGTCATTTTACATTCTGACTTCTTTTATATCAAGACAGCTCGAACCCATTCCTTGAATTTTGGACAGCAAAATTCAGTTTTGCCTATATTGTAATGATGGCAACTCTGCCTTTGAGATAAATATATGGACTATTTTGCAAAGCAAAAAAGAACGAAGCTCTGAAGAAGAGGATCCACAAACAAACATGTCCAAAACCCCACAAAGACAGAACAAAGTAAATTAACCTCTTCAGCTCACATGAGTTCTCTTATTATTGAGTTAGCAAATAAAAAGGAAGTATCCATGTGTTCTCTAACAGTTTGGCCAAGGTTGAAAGAACAGGAGAACAAAGGCATGATATTATGGCATGGAGCAAAGGAGGCTTTAAAATAATTCAGGAACAAATGTTAAAGTGTTTCGGCTGGTCTCTGAGAAAAACCATAAAGCTTTCAAAATAACAAACACCATAGCAAAGACTTTCTGTACAGGACTCAGAAGCACGACTCTTACTAAAATTACTGCGAGCTGTGCATCTATCTTTGTAATGGCTTTGAAATCTCAGCCTATAATAGCCCTTGGTAGTCTTTTCCCTCATCAGTTATATAGGAAGGAAAACATTTCCTGGGACTGAAAGCACGAGTAGTTGTCCGTCCATAACTACTGAAATCATGCCAAGTTGTCTTAAGTGCTAGATAGACTCTACAACACATACTAATTCATTTAAGAACAACTCAGAAGTGTTTAAAGCCTTGTAAAGGAAATTATGGAGGCACAAGTGTTTGGCTTTTATATGTTCAGTCAAAAATGTACAAGATTCCTAGTGCTTTGTAAAATGAAGGAGCAAAGAAGGCCAAAGTCTTTAAACATCTGAAACAATCGAATAATCCTCTGGAAATGCACTGTTTGAGATGACTATGTTAACTGAAAATGGAGAGAACAAATAAACTGAAGCTGATAAATCCCCTGAGTACTACTAACTTATTTGTAATATCATGGGAGATGAGTAGTATGACTGGTGTCTCAAGTCTGAAAGCTATGATGTTCAGAGGGAAGGTAATTGAAGCCTGCCACTCCAAAGCCCTTGGTAGGTGTTCAGATATTATCAATGCAAATTTTACAGCCAACAATTTGCATCAAGATAAAAAGTAATTCCTCCTTTGGCTGCCTTGGGATCAATCCATGAGAGAGCACAGGAAGAAATAATAATTGATTTGTGATGATGTATCAACCATGCCTTTAAGATAAACAGAAACTGTCCTCTCCCACACTTGACTTTTATACCAGAGTGAAGACCAGTGAAGACCACAGAGTTGTTGTCTCAGAGAATCACGTGGGATTTTGAATAGAAAACCCCTCAATTGAAAGCAGTCCAATTTCAGCGACCCTATTAAACGCAGACTACCTGTTTAAGTATCACAACTTACTCCACCTCTGTGAGAACTCAAAGAGAGGGTAGTTTCTGATGACAGCAAATACCTAAATGATTTAGTATTTATACTTACAACTATATATGCATTGTCCCTAGAAGCTGACTGGAAGACAGTGCAGACTAGAAGTAGACATAGTGAACTTCTCCAGTTCCATATAATTGTTTTCACATCATTTAAGATGTCTTAAGACAGAGACCGAGGTAAAATCCCCAAAATCATTCTAGTTTGAGGTGACAAAGCCATATGAATGCATTGCCTTTGAAAGTGCAGATAACAGACTTGTGACACAGGTGACAGACACAGATTTTTTGGTATGTACTTTGTTTCTATGACTCTCTCAGAACAGCTGACCGAAGTTAAGCATCTAAATAGAGAAAAGCCACAGCTGTTCAAGGAACTGTATCACGTCCACCTTTTGGGGGGGGGTTGTTTGTTCAAATATCATCAATTACAGAGTCAGTTGCAAGCATTTTCCCTTTTTTAATTTGTCTTACTCTTTGAGCTATTCTACAGTTGTTGGTAATTTAAACAAAGAGCTAGCTGAGTGCCCCTTGCATATCTGAAGGACAACCATTCAGCTCACCATCATTTCTGCAACCACCCTTCTCCAAACACAAGAGAACACAGACTTTTGAAGGGGGTACTCCGGGAGTTTGTGAAAACATGACTCAAACCCCGGAGATTCTCTAGGACAAAAAACCCTGAAGCCACTCAAAATTACTGCATATATTCCTGGAAGGCTTCACAATGGGAATAAAAACAATTCAAAGTCAATCAAGAGGCAAAAATTGTAGAGAATGGTTGCTTGATTTTAATTCATCAAGTTAGGCAGTGTGGTTCCTGCAACAGACCTACTTTCCATCCTAAAAAACCTTAAAATACTGAATTTTGATGTGTCTGCCTGTCAAATTATATTTTATATTAACAGAGCTAAAAATGCTGCAGTGGTGATATATCTAACACTCTCTGCATTGGGAGAAATTATTATCCTACTCTTCAAAAAAACCTCTCTGTCCTACTTTTCTGGTAGGCATCCCCATAGGTTTTTCTTGGTCCCTCTGGTTATTACCCTGGAGAATAAGGACCAGCTTCTGTATTGCCTGCAAAAGTCCCTAGAGCCTCACTGACCAACCCTGATATCAATGACTAACTTTAATAAAGATCTTGAACATTAGACCACTGGCAGTTTAATTTTTATAGTTATCATTAGTGATTATTCTTAGTTTATATATATATTGAACTGTTGGTGTATGATCTAAATATTTTATGTGTATTTGAAATGACCTTGATTCAAAATATTGTTTATTGCTCTGTATTTCAAGCATACCATTAAATCAGTACATTCATTGTGCTCCTGCACAGGAAGTTTAGAAAATAGCATTCTCCAAATAATTTGTTTTCTGCCTGCTTATCTCCAAGATAGGTAATTTGGATATAAATCAGTTTTCTAAATGCGAAACACAAGGCAGCCTACAGTCATCATGACTACTCATCGGTCTCTTCAAAGTAACCCTACTGCGAGACAGTTCAGAATCTTCATTTTGTTTAATCCCCTGGTTTCTCTTTGGACAACAGCAAATAAAGGCTCCAACTATAGAGGTGTTTGTTGCACAGACAACTTGTTCCCAAAGGCCTTGATTCTGCAAAGTGCAAGGAGTTTTGCTGTTGCAGAGCCACTGCAATGCTTAAGCGCTGATGTAACTTCAAGCAAGCAAACCTGCTGATTTCAATGGGACCATTGGCATAAGTATGACTTGAACGAGTGTACAACCAATAGTTCTGATTCAGGAAAGTGCCAATGCACACGCCTGGTGTTACTTGTAATCAAGAAAGCCCCCTTAGCCTCAGGTTAAGCAAAAGACTTTCACGGCATTGAATATCCATGAGAGAATGCAGGTGTTTTGCTACTAAGATGCCATAAAAATATAATACAGAGACAAAAGGCATCATACAGAGTTACCAACTCAGCGATCTATCCTAATTTTCATATATTCCAAATGTTAATGAGATACATTAATGCACAGTTGCAACTCAGCATAGTTAAAGGTAGATTTGAATTACCTGAGGCTGTTATCTCCTTACATTCACAAACCAAGACAATGCTAATGCTGCTGCTGCTGCTGCTGCTACTGCTGCTGCCGCCATAACTTGGCACCTCACAGCTCTTCTATCCCACTGAGCTTCTTTGCAAACCAGGGATCTTGTGACCTAGTTGCAAAAGACCCAGCAGCTGATCTCAATTTGAAAACAAGATAAACTACAGGTGCATAACAAAAACTTTTGGAGCAACATGAGAATTTTGTCAGAAGCTGCTTTAAGGGGTGGCTCTCATAGGAAGCTTGGAAGTACCTCAAGAGATCATTTGATTATCCTAAGGCAAGATTAGCTTTAATCACAACATTCTTGACTAGTGCGTGTTCAACCTGTTCTAAAAGACCTTGAATGATAGGTATTCCTCCTTATATTCTCTGGGTAATCCTGTACTATGCTTCACTATCCTTCCTCTTTGAATACCTTAGATAGAGTCTTAGGTAACTCTCGCTTGCTTTAATGTATGCTATTACAATTGAAATAAAATCCTATTAAATAAAAAGCCTTCAGCAGTTATGGAGAGGAATTTATTCCTCACTTCTTTACATTCTTCACTTCTCCTGACTTAACACCCCTAATTACATTCTCTTCTTACACTGTGTTTCCTAGGTCTGTATTTACTATCTTGGGGACCCTGAGAACCCCATATTTCAGCCATTTATTTGGGTTTTGCTGGCAAACCCAGTAATTTTTGTGAATATGATTGCAAAGCATTTTGAAAAAAAAAAATTGTGTAACTCCATGCAAACTACAATTGTATTTAACTACAGTACAATTATCACTCCATATGAATCCAAGACTTGGACCACCTTTTGTAGATGAGCAGCCCTAAAGAATTTTGTATACTCTCGGAAACATCTGTGACTGGTTCCACTGCCCTCAGCAACTTGATTAGAGGAAAAAAAAAACCAGAAGCAGAAAGATTTGGCTAAATAAGAATGATATATCAAAACACCCAATATTTTAATGAAAGAAACTGCATATCCACACATTTGCACTTCTGTACAGTTTTTGTGATATATATATAATTTTAAGCTGTTTACAAATAACATTTAATGCTTCAAATATTACATAATGTTGATATTATATTTCTAGCAGAAATAAATATATTGCACTTAAAAAGAAACTTTTCATTAGATGTTGCTTCATAGTTTATGTTCACAACTTTTTTTTCCATAAAAAGATTTCCCTCTACCCCCACCCCATACACACAAACACACACTTCAGTACATGGTGAATGTGCTCACGCAATGCATTATAAACAACAAAGTCAACACAGCAAACAGAAGAACTGTGGTACATTCTGTTAAAGAGGTTACATCCAGTTTTTTACCTTCCTTACTTTTAAACCAAACCTTTCCTCATGTTTCTGAAGGTACAATTAAAAAAAAAAAAGATTGTTTAAATGTGCTAAAGGTAAAATACAGCAAACTGTATTTTTTGTCCTTAAACTATCATAAAAAGTTACTTCAGAGCTTATTTAATTCACTGCTTAGTTTTCTCTTAAAAAGATAAAATAAAGAAAAAGAAGTTGTCATTTGATAATCTAGAGATTATATGCAAGGACATTTGATTACAGAGTAATACATAAATCCTCTGGCCAGCAAGTAGGTGT
This sequence comes from Coloeus monedula, assembly GCF_965178545.1. Taxonomy (NCBI): domain Eukaryota; kingdom Metazoa; phylum Chordata; class Aves; order Passeriformes; family Corvidae; genus Coloeus; species Coloeus monedula. Next base: position 47,604,472 of record NC_138781.1, read on the forward strand.
TTAGTAAAGAAACCGCATCTCCTGCAGCAGAAAGTGCTCTGCAAAGAATAGTGAGAATAAAGTCTCACTAAAACCAAAATTAATCTTGCAGTGAGTGAATGTCATCCCCCTGGAGATGATGAGTATACGCACTGTGGCCACAACTTCCTCAGGACAAGAAGCCAAAACTGTTACACTGATCTCACTGTTGCTTTTACCCTTATCTAGGAGTAAATTCCCACAATTTGTATTAACTTACTCTTTTGGAAATCATCCCAAGTTTTTGCAGTAATTTCCATTGATATTTCTGTTTCTGCATAGTACACACGCATAAAAGGATGTACTGTGTAATCAAGTTGCCAGCCCAAATGCTTTTCAGTTGAAAAAGGTTCATTTTCAAGTGCCAGTTAGTGTTTGCTGGACGTTGGAAATGGCAAGTTCTTCCTACATGTGTACATGTTCATGCAGTGTCCCCGCCTTCGTGGATAAAATAGGCTGTGAGAAATTCTGCAATTGCATTCTGAAGGTTGTAGTGCCAAGCCTGTTAGCTACCATACAACTTACCATCCTTGAACTCATGAAGAAGGATTTCCATTAGGAACTCTATCTACTTAGACTATGCTTGTTTTTCAGTTTATACCCAGAAGAGTATGACTGAAACCCAGTGGCATTGATTTGGTATCTTTGACAGTGCCTCAGGCCATATAAAGCAATGCTGCAAACTAAGGAGCTAAATTAAAAATGGGGGGTTTTATGTTTAGATCCTCAGGGCTCCAAAAGTAGAAGAAAAAAAAATTCAGACAAATACATCCAAACCGGTTTTGTTAATATATCAGATGCTTTTGTTGGATTAAAGACTGGAGGGCGTTGACAATCTATAGATAAAACAGTAATTCAAAAAAACCACAAAAATACTTGTAACACTTCCGAGGAAAATTTTATCATTCTCTTTGAAAAGCATATTCAGGCATGTTCTCTCCATTCTTCTTAAAAAGAGACAAACAGGCCCCCTCCAAAAAAAAAAAACCCAAACAAAATCAAACATAAACCAGCTCCATTTTTATGAGCCAAGAAAAAAAGCTCATAAAGGTGAAGAGCACTTCTCATGGGATATAAAATGTGAATTGTATTTGGAGTATAAATTCTAGATTATATTTGGCATTCCTAGCCCATCGACCAACAACAGATGTTCTGTCCTGAAAGTGATACAATTTCGACAGCAGTATAGCAAGTCCTTAAATAAATTACTGGGTTAATGTCAAAGTGATAGAGATAATTTAATTTTTTTTTTCTTTTCTTTTTTTTTTTTTTTAGCAAAAGTGATTTCACTCTTTAACCAGTTAATTACAAATTTGCATTCATTTTCTGCCAGTTGTGAGTTCAGTGCAAAAGCTGATTTGTACTTGGGCTTTAATCTTTTCTGTAGTGTTCCTATATTGTTGCTGTCATTGAAGTCACTGTTCTTACTGTGAAACTTCTTTTTTAGATGACAATGTGGAATGAAATCCTGCCCCCGTTACAGCCAATAAATTTCCATTTGACTTCAGTTGGGCCAGAATTTTATTCCTGGAATCACTCCCATGCTTCCCCAGGCCCACAGGAAGGTGAGAGGGAAAGGGAGCAGAAACACTGCAAGGTGGCAAGACCTCTTTACTGGACGTCCTGTGACCTCTGTGAACTTAATCCCTTAAACCTCAAATCTATGCAACTGGTTTTGTAGGTAGGTCTGGGAGGGCAAAGAAGAGGAAATGAGGAACGGGCCTACCTATTCATCTCATTCCTGGGGAAGGCTGTGACAAGCTGCCTTCATTCCCTTGCTTGGGACCTGCCTGTGATTCTGCATTAGTGGGGAACCCAATCGATTTCTGCTGCAAAGGAATGAAACCATCAGAGAGCAACACAAGGAGGGATGAGCACACTGAGAGAGACTTGGTCTAACTGGAAAAATCAAGCTGTGGATTTTTCTGCAGATAGTTCTGCATCATATATAATACAAAATTCATCAGAGAGAATTTGGATTAGGAGTTGGCTCTATCATGTTTTTATATCGAGACAGCCTACTGCCATGTTTTCTCAGATATGAATCCCACTTCATTTGTAGTGGAAAGCACTTTTCTTTCATTTAATATTTTTGTAAATGAAGTTGTCAAAATCCACTTTCATTCTCCAGAAGCGGCCTGGAGAATTTTCTCTGAAACAGTATTGGGGCATTTCTGCATGCCAAATATTGGTATTCTCAGAGCAGGGACTGGGACAGGGCTGAAAAGATTGTAGAGTTTATTTTTCTGAATTAGCTTCATGAAGGAAGGTCATGTATGAGTAGCCTTTATGTCACATGATGACCATGCCTAAATCAGCCCTCCTGTTTCAAACTTGTTTCTGGAGTCCTGTAAAAGTTGCCAACTCACTTGACCCTTTCCTGATGGAAGTATCGGCAGTAAAGCTACTGGCTTGAATTCTGAACCTAACCATATCCTCTGCAACTCCAGGTAAGTTAATAAAGCTGCAGAAGGAACCAGATAAGAGAAACTGAATCTCCCCACAGGCTTTAGCACATGTCATCCTAGGGTTTTCGTACAACTCTAACAGAAGTCAAGCAACGGAAGAGAAAACTTTCTTCCAAACCTCTTCTGTAATTTTTGTTCCTATAGAGTCATATGTACTTGAAGAATTACATTCCTTTAGGGTCAGTATCACCTAATTTCCTGAAAAATAGGGGGTTTATATCAAAACCAGTTATAAGTAGACACAACCTTGCAACATGCACTTTTCCTGTGAATCTGAGAGCCTACAGCAAAATCTAATATTTGGGTATACCAAGACAAATTCAGTGTCTGATTCTGAGCCATTTAAATACCACAACGCTTGGCCTGTTATATTAATTTATGGAACTCCTTGTAGCAGGTCTGAACCCAGAAATTGTAAATAAATGTTCCTTTTTATTTACATACAGAACACAGGAGTTGCAAATTGGCCCAGGTCATTTTTCATCAGCAGGTCCAACAGTGATTAACGGGGAATTAGGGTGATATTGCAGATAACTTCATTGAAAAGGTGATTGAAATGGCCAACTTGAGAAGATTTCGAATTTGGCTACTAGAAAATACATAGTGATGGTCCTTTTCTGTGGGATGCATGTGCTTTGCCTTGCACTTTGCAGAGATGGGAGTAGGTGACTCAGTGTACCGCACTCTGCTTTTTATCATACGACACCAACACAGAATGGTCAAAAGTAGAGGAGAATAGAGGGAAATAACTCTGTTTTGTGTTCCAGCTCTACAGAGATCTGTAATATATGAGATTATATGTGCTAGTTCTTTTTGGCCAGTACGTGTGTTGTCATCCACAGCTTGGATGCAACTTGACACAGAAACTCTGTGTCGACTTGTTATTTACAGTGGAATCCCAGCTCTTGCCACACGGAAAACCAACATCACACTGGTACTGTTTCCAGCAGTGCAGAGGATTCATGCTAGCTCTCTGCAGACGTCATTATTTTCTTATGCCTCTATAGCTCCTCCATTGTATCAGACACAACATACGAGAAAAAGAGGACAGTACTTTGAATGAGAACCCCAAATACTAACTGAAGAGAAGTCAGACATGAATTTAAAAAAAAAAATTGTGTGAAGTTCTGTATTGATATTTTCCTAAGGAAACTCCACCATTCTTGTGGGACATGGAGAAACTGGTAGTACAACCCTCATTTTCCTGGCCAAGGAGCTTGTATAATAAAAGCCATGACCAAACCCAAGAAAATCCAAACATGCAGAAAGATACTCCAACGCCACTCATACCAGTCCATTAATTACAGTTTGATCCAGAGAGTCTATAGACTGATCTAGCCTGAAATTGGGTTAACTTGGCACACACGTGCAGCTAGAAACAGGTCTTCAGTGGCAAGCACAGCAGCAAACAAGCACTGTTTTAAAATTTGAAATCTTGGGTTTCTAAGTTTAAGTAACAGATTTTTCCAAATCAGAATTTTTCCTCATTATACCTTAACCAACAGTTAAATTGCTCCTCCTCAGATATAGGACAAACTTCCTTTTAGACTGAAGGCCAGAATACATTATTACTACTACAGTCCTGTAACACAGTTCTTTTTTTGGAACCGATAAGTGTTTTGTGAAAGAAACAAACAAAGAAAGAAAGACTTGTTAATAATGTTCTCTTTGTGATTATAGTAGCAACTAAGGAATACTGGTTTTGGTGAATATAAGCCAGTCTTAAAAAGGACAGTGGTCTTCTCCACTTTGTCCCATTTTCAGCAAATGTATGCTGAGATAGCCTAAAACATGCTCAAAGTTATAGCAATACATTTTTCTGTTTAGATGCTCATCAGTCACAAGAAGAGATGAAGATGAGTAATAGTATTGCCTTTTTCAGAATTCATCTAGCATATGAAAAAAGACCTATAGACAAGTAGTTTGTACACTGCTGCTTAAAGATAATCTCTTTCTGCTAGATATAATGCACCTTTGGAACAAGCTGCACGTGACCAAAGATCCTGGGGACTTTGGGATCCATTTTGGCTGTGTTACACATAGATCTGCTAGCAGCTCCAAGCTGCATGCTCTCTTCTTGTGATCCCTCAAAAGAGGAATCTATATCCACAATGCATTTTCTTAGCTGGTTTGTTACGAGTTCAGCACTCCTGCCACAGGCCTTTCAGGAAGGTCCCTTGTATTTTTCATAGCAAACTTGCACATTTAAAATCTTGTGTTCCACTTCTCTTACATCACTCATACAAACGGTGTCATCACTGCGGAGGAGTGACGCAGTCCTTGGATAGCTGCGTAAGGACCCTGCTGAAAATAATGGTGGTACCTTGGCATGTGGAAAGATGGGAAAGTGGGGCCACTGCCTTGCATGGAGCTGGCTATAGCAGAGGGTGTAAGAGGCATCCCCAGGCGGCTGTATGGAGGCAGAGATCCTTGGATCGGATGAGGAATGGGTGTAGCTATGGATGCAGTGCTGGTACCCAGGGCACTCAAAGACTGTGGATGCTGAAATCCCGGGAAACTGGTTGAAGAGGAAACCCAGGAACTGAGAGACAGGTTATCAGATGTTGTAAAGGCTGACCCTGCAAGCAAAGAGAAAGAAGACCTAACATTGGCACTGCGACACACAAAGCTGGGAAAGTAGCAAAAAAGGAGAAAACGAGTCTTTCACAGCAAGCCTGGTTTCAATGACCGGTTGTCACTGGAAATACTTCCCAAATACTTCCGTCTTTAAAATGTTATTTGCTGGTTGCTGTCCTTTATCGCTACATCTTAGACAAATTTCCATTTTCAGAAGCTGTTTGCAGTGGTTCAACAGTAAAATCAGCTTTGCACATCGAATATTTTAGGTATTAAACACTGAAGCATCTTGTAATGGTGCCACTAAATACTGAAATATCTACTCTGACATGGAAGCTCACTGAATTACATCCCTGCTTAGAAGACATGCTTGTAGATTTTTACATCAGATCCTTAGTAGAACTGTTTTGTTTTGGTTTTTTTCCTAAAATTTCAGTATGGCAAAAAATGCAGAAAAATGTAATTTGCACTACAAGTTTTCCTTTTTTTTTTATCCCAGTAAAACTTGTCAACACTACATCTTTCCAGTCAACCTGATTCTTTCTATAATATAGAACAATAAATTATAAAAACATAAATGTCAAAGTATTTGTTGTTTTTCCAATTGTGTACAATATTCTAATAAACAACACTAATTCATAGTAAGAGATGCAGAACATGCTCTGAAGGTAATTATCTACTTTTGATCAAATGGAAGTGTTCTGTTTGTCATTTTGTTTTGGGCTTGTTTAATCTGAAAAGTTCCAAAAATTATTTCCACAAATCTTTCAACTCTTTAAAATACTTTTTTCCTAAAGATTGAAGAAACATTAAAAAAAAAAAAAGAAAAATGGTTTCTTGAGAACTAATTACTTATTTCATGTTGACAGTAAAATTTTGGGGAAATGATAATTTGCTGGGATAATTACACATGGTCATTTTCAAATCTGATGATTCTTTTGCCCTTCATCTCTGTAGTTCCTCTATGCATCTGGTCATCATTATATGTCTGATTTCTAGAAATGGGGAATACAATAAAATGCTGTAAATAAACTCTTTGTATTCCTCTTCAAACAATAACTCTTGTGTCTTATGTATTTTCTTACTTGACCAACTTTCTTACTTTAGAAAATAAATTTGTTGACAAGAGTATTTGATGAAATATAAGTTCAATTCAGTATTGCAAAACATTCTGAGACAACAAATTTTGTAACAGGTATTAGTTTCCTAAATCTGATTCAAGAAGGGACCTTCATCCAAACTGTAGAATGAAGACATATGAAGACTTCTATCCGTCAAGGTAAACTTACTGGACTTAAGTATAGTAACCAATCATAGCCACATACTTAAACCAAAACTATAAGCAAAAAATAACAGAAATAAAAAATGACAATTGTTATTTTTTAAAAATCATAAATCTCTTATAGGATATACTCTCAAATCATGATTAATTTTTCCTCTGCTTAATGAAACAGGTAAAACAGCCCAGTAACAGGAAAAAGGAATTGTGCCAATTTAGCAAAGGAAACTTGAACCAAATCCTGGTCCTACCACTGAACCAAATCCTAACTGCTGGGAAATTAGAATCCAGAGCCAAACAGTAAGGATGGCACAATACTCACAGACCACAGCAAAACCCTAGACAAATCAGAGGGTATCTGAGCATTACTGCACTACAGGGAAAGAAGGATGCAAATCTGGATTTGCCCGGGTTTGCATTTGGCTCTGTTCCAGGTGGCTACTATGAATCCTGTGTGTGGAAGCAGGCACACAGAGAACTATGTATTTCCTATTTGTTAATTCCTTTGGAAATAGACATCTTGGGATAAATACAGTACTGTAGGTTACTGCTTCCATCTTTAGATGGCTGAAATTGGCTGAGCAGAGAATGCTCTGGGAGGGTGCTGAAGTAGTTAGAAAGCCTATCACTGCTATTTATTCCTTTGGTTTATGCAGAATAAGGTATGTGATCCTTTCTCATGAATGACTGTGAAATGATTGTGGGCCTGGAACTCTTCTATAAGGAACAGCTTAGAGAATTGGGGCTGTTCAGTCTTGGGAAGAGAAGGCTTTGGGGAGACCTAATTGCAGCCTGTCAGTGCTTAAAGGGGGTGTGTGAGAAAGCTAAGAACAAATTTTTAGCATGACCTGTTGTGACACGTCAAGGAGTAATGGCATTAAACTAAATGTGGATAGATTTAGACTAGATATAAGGAAGAAATTTTTTACTATGAGGGTGGTGAAACACTGGCACAGGTTGCCAGAGAGGGGCTGGATGTCCAATCCCAGGAAACATGCAAGGCCGGGCTGGGTGGGGCTCTAAGCAACCTGATCTAGTTGAAGATGCCCCTGCTCATTGAAGGGGGTTTGCACTATGTGACCTTCAAAAGTCCCTTCCAACACTAACTATTCCATGATTTTCATGAGGAACTTTCTCAAGCATCCTTTCCTGCTCCAACTGCAATGGTCTCTAATTGCAGCTTAGTACTCCAAAAAGTCACATACCACTTTTGCCAGCACCAAGGAGATTAGTAATTCTGAGGCAATCAAGGTCTCAAGGATTTTATAACACACACCACCCAGCACCGTATATATATGTGGCTCTCAACTCTTATTTGTATGGGGGAACATCCATCAGTTTTGCATGCAAGGTGGTTTTAAAATAAATCAGAAGAAATAAAAATATCTATGGAATTTCAATAAGAACATTATTTCTCTCCTTGTGTCTTGGAGGACTTTTCCTTATTTAAGGGCACTAGACCTAGAGAGAGAGCAAAGGTAGTACCAGTTACTCATGTGCAAGAGCATTATGATTTACCCTCTGTGCATGTCTCTGGTTGCCCAGAGCGCTCACACCCCATGTAGCATATGGCTCCCAGATTAGACAAAAGTTCTTTGCCATGATTCACAATCTTCCTCACTTACTCATTTGCCATATTGTGAGCAAATGCAGAACTGTACCTTTTTATTACACATAAAATTCGTTGTCATAAAGTATTATTTCCCTCTATGACACCTTTCTAAGGATTCTCTCCTGAAGAGATTTAATGGCCTGCTCTCATACGGAGGTTCACCTGGTTCATTTTGTCACTCCCAAGGGAGGACATCATGCTAGGAAGAAATTTAATTCTTGAAGAGAAGGTGCTTTTCTCTGAGCACTTCCAGCAATGGAAAATTTAATACTGTCTTCCACAATAGCTGGCCTAGGATCTAAGCTGACATGAAGCAAGGTAAGCCCCCAGAAGTATGTGAAAGGATGGCATCACACCAGGTGAAAAGTTGCTTTAGAAACTCCATAACCTAAGGGCCTGCTCTTAGAATAGACCTGTAAAAACAAGGCCACCTAATCACATTTTGCTGAAGAGCAACTCATGGTTAAAAATAAGTGTGTTTTCCCTGCACAAGTCCAAAGAGCTATGACCAGAAATAATGCTCTTATCTCTTAGCAGCACTGTATGAAGTTAGAGGACAAGACAAGGGCACTGCCAGTCGGAAGACAGATAGACCTGCTTTACCTCAAGTGGCTGTGGCATATCAGGCAGGTCACAAAGTCAACATGCAAAGTATAATGCAACACAAGTTTGTGCTAGTCAGCAATCCTACAGGAAGGGCTTGAGATCTATTTCCAGTGGCAAATTATGACAGATGCAATTTCTCCAGTAAGCATCCCCACAAAGAACAAGTCTGTCTTGCTACTACTTTTGCTTCTACTAACGCAGACAAACTGTTTGATAAAGCATTTGGGGCTAATTTCTTCAGCAGGAACAGCATCTTTCAGAGACTAACAGATAACAATTAAACATCAATTTTTCAGGGCGCTGCCAAGTTTTCTTCCTGAGGAGGCAAAATAGGTTAACCACAGGCTGGTTGAAGATGAGGTAAGTTGAAGATGAAATAAGATGAACTAAGTCCTCTGTTCACAGAAGGCTGGAGAGGCAGCAAGTGGCACATCTACATGGTACTTTACAAATGGTGTGGATCCCAGCTAGAAAATCCTGCCAAGAGATGGGGGGTGTTAATTTGTTCTCAGCACCACAGTAATGAAGTTGTCTGGTTTGCAGACATTTTGAAGAGGAAGCAGAACTAATTCTCTTCTGATGGCAAAGACTATATGGTTGTCTCTAGAACTGCCTCCTGAATTGAACCACGCACACCAGCGCCATGGGCGTATCAGATATCCCAAAGAGCCAAAAGGTAACAAGTATTCTTCTTCATTATAGGACTTCATGGCAGAGAGACACACCAGAGAAATACTTTAGAGTACCACAGTACTGCCTGTGGTCCTGCTTTTCTCAAGCATAACTGGGTCACAACAGTTTACATCATGAGCATGTTTTCCTACCTCTGCTTTGTGTTGCCTGGCTGTCATCGCCAAGATCATCTTCTCCTCCGTAGGTCCGAATGGGGGATCGGGCATAGGAATGCTTTTGGATAAGGCTCTCCACACTTTCTCTGTAAAAGGAAACAACCTAGTGTATCAATACCATCCTAAACACAATCCTAATTCATTTAGGTAAATACAATGCCTTTTCCTGTCCAGATCATAGCTTTCTCACACAGATTCTTGAAAATTTCTTAACAAAAGACTTACCTCATAGCATGACATTGGAAATGCCAGATTTGGCCTGTGTTTTTTTAATATTGCTGATCATCTCTCACCAGCTTCTCCAGCAAAGTAGAGTCAACTTCCTACTGCGTTTCCTGGATGTGGTCTCAGGCAGTGAATGTAAGACCAGCACTCTTCATAAATTTGAAAATGCAAACTCTGCAGTTATTTTTGCTGAGTGATGAGTCTGGGTTCAAAGAGACACCTGTGGTCCAGCTCCTTTCAAACAAGCTGTTGCATCACACATGACCACCTCATTTCCTCTCCCCTTTTTCTGGAAGCAGGGGCAAAGACAGGTGTGTCCAGACACAGCTCAGCTCTGACCATGCTCTCTCAGCACTGGGAGTCGAGGGCAGTTTGTAGCAGGAAGTCTACAGATACTACCGATCTCATGCCACATCTATTCTGGGAGGTTAGACGTGCCTGACAGGCCCCTGCCTTGCTGGTAGCACAAAGCACTGAAGTCACCCAAACCATTTTTAAATAGAAGGAAGGCATATCTGCATGATAAGCCTTAGTAGTTTGTAAGGAAGATCCAACCTTACACATTCCCAGAGCATTTCCATGTAAGTAGGTGGCATTATACCAAAGATGAAAATGACCTAGGCACATTTCCAAAATGGCTTTGACCTTCTGTTCCTGTTTAAAAAATCTAAGTAGCAATAGTTGTTTAAATATGCTGCTTGATGAAGCTTTTGTCTGAATTTACCATTTGTCTATTCATACTTGCGAATGCCCTTCGCTTAGAGAATATGTCTGCTGCAGAAATTCCAAGGAAAAATATTTTTCAAGTAACATGAGAAATCACAATGGCAAATGTTTTCCTTTCCTACAGAAAGTCCATTATGGTCATTTTGTCCTTGGTCTATCACTGGCATCATTACTTATGCTAGTGTCCTCAGAAAAAAAAAATAAATAAAAAGAGGATCTTATCAAAGTGATTTACTTGTGTCAGGATTGGAAGTGGACTGAAAGCAATGGCAGTTCCTACATAGAGGATAATATAATTGGATTACTGCCTTTTAAGTGATTGAAAACAGTAGGCATATCAGGGCTATCTCAAAGAAGATTTTCCAAAGAAAAAGACAGATGGCATTGTTTACATTATGTGCTGAATGCCTCTTGAAACATTAGGCTTTCTTCTGAAGCAGAATGTGAAATGCAAAGAATTTTACTTGACCAAAAGGACTATTTCATATAAGTAGAGCATAGCAGAATAACAAATTAGACCAGTGTTGTCTGAGTGATTTAGATATTGGTATATAAACATATTCATAATCACAGAATTATTAGTCTATAAAGGTCTGAAAAATAAATTTGATACAGGTGATTGTCTGTATTGTCTCTATTGACATTATTTCAAGTAAGGGTCTGCTTATAACAACAGAGATTACAGCATGTAATAATATCCTGATGCAACAGAAACAATGCAGGCTCTAGTTTTAGCACAGTGGGCCAATTTCACCTCTCAAACATTGGATCCAATGGCGGCTTGGGGATAAACTCACCCCAATAAATTTACATTTGAATTACCTACAGGGATTTAAAGCTAAATCAAATGCCCACAATTATTGCAGACAAAATTATTTCCAGATGGGTTTGTATGCTAGACAGAGAACTCTATTATTCTATATGGTTGTCTTCTTTTAAAGGAAAAAGAGAGATGACTTCTTAGTGAACCCTGAATCTGCAAAGTTTGAAACCAGGGAACTATGTGGTAGGTTTATTTATTTATTTTACGATGTAGTGTTGCAGATAGTATGCAAAAGGTTTTGGAAGATTAATCTCATTCATCAGCACAAGAGGCAATGGTTTTTATGGCAGAGGGAATGGTCTAATGTGGAAACTTGGATCAGAGAAAGCAACTAATCTCACAGAAACAGTTCCTTTTGTGCAGCTGAGATTCAAGATTCAAAACTGTATGGGCTTGTCTTGACTAACCACGTTGGTTGTTTATGCTATAATCACAAAACACCTAGTGAATTTTCATTTTAGAGGTTGAGGCTGTGATTCTCATCATGAGTGCAGAGCTGAGATTCACACCAGAATTTAGGCACCTGCTGCCACAGTCTTCAGGTGGGGTGGCCCCTCCTCTTTCCACATACAACACATGCTGCATATAAACCTCCAAACAGACCTACAAAATGCAAAAGGCTGTGTGCATCTAAGTGTGCAAAAGGAAACAGAGGAAAAAATGCAGTGTATTTTCTCCACTCATAAAGCTTGTCTCTGAGTTATCCTCCAAGCACTTTCTTCCACTTAGAAAAACAAGAGCAGAAGTCCGCATTTAGATTTCTTTCCTTCCCTTTGTGTTTCAAAAAGGAAAGGGGTGGTGGCCTCTGCACCATGCTGCAATATTCCATCCTCAGAGAACATCACTTTGAGTCTTGATAGGGAAGACAGCAGTTGCAACTCATTTAACCTATGAAAACATTTGGAGTTTCCCACATAGGTTGGAAAGAGGAGACTAAACTCCTCCACCATTTAAAGACAGAAGTGCCTTAAGACTTACTCCAATGCAGATATGCAGGAGGAAGCAGAACTTTAACAACAAGACTTAAGTGCCTGTGAAATCTAGTTCAGAATGCAGGAACAAAGCTGGCAATCTGGAACACAGATTCCTTCTTATACCCTTTTTTTCCACTGGGTACAAGAGGACTTGAATCTCAAAATCTTTCTGGAAATTCTCTTTATGGAAGTATGAACTCTTTAGGTTATCCCAAATATGATTCCCTGGAGAGATGATTCATACATTTTTTTCAAGTCTCAAAATATTATGATAACACTACTAAAAGGGAAAGACATTATTACCTCTGGCTTTATAGTTCTGTATGCAACATCAGATATCTCAATGTGGTTCAAAGGATTTATGGAAATAATTTTATAAATTACTGAATGACAAATCAATATTTTCCACTTTATGATTCCATGATCAATTTCAAAAAATAGCAAGTGAAGAGTATGGTGTGGTTTTTAAAGCTGTTTTGCATATTTTTCAACACTGTTCCACAGTAAACTGTCTGAAGAACCAAGTGACTTCCACTTACTCAATACTCAACTTCTGTTTCTTTGTTTGTGATCAGAGACTTGTTATCTAATATGGGGACCTAACAATTTTTACCTTTTAATGTGTCTTAGAACTCCACAGTTTCTTCTATTAGCAGGAAATTAGCATCAAACTTTGTTCTGAGAGATCAAAAACTGCCAATGGAATAAAGGAAAGATGTCTTCTTTCTGTCAAATATTTTTGTGTGGTCGAGCAACAAGTTTCAAGTCTTCCACACTGTTCTTCACCTCACAGATATCTTGCAAATACCCAGAGGAGGGGGGAAAGCACACACATACATACAATATATAACTATGATTAAGCTGTGCAATGTGTACAGCTGGATAATAGTAGGAGATGACAGGCTGGAGAAGAGCAAGTTAGGGACTGAAGCTGCTTGAGAAAAAGGATCCACATGCCAAATGGAAAGGAAAAAACTAAGCTCGTATTGGCAAGCACACCCACAGAGGACAGGCTGAGGAAGGACAAATGTGAAGAGAGATAATAGGAAAAGGAGCGCAGGCTGATCACAATAATCTGCATTCCAGCAGAAGCACACTTTGAGCCCACCCCTGTCAATAAACCTTATTATGAATGAAGCACTTCTCTCCTTTGTCCAAGAAATAAAACAGCAAAATTTGAACCTGAAATCAAATCATGCAAAAGGCTGAGAGAACTCATCAATCAGAAAGGGTTTAGGGTACACAGGGAACATCTTGCTATTCTGCAGGTTCTAACCTCTTGATTAAACATTTCACTCTTGCCTCTGCTGGCAACTGATTCCAAAACTTCCAGCTAGGGATGCTTTGTGTCGTGCAGCTCCAAGCTGAGTCTTTGGCTTTGTTTAGTTAACAGTGCCCTGTACGTACAGAGTAGCCTCAGACGACCAAAAGAAGATAGGAAAATCCTGATGTAACTGACAAATGAATCACTTAACACTTTACAGACCAAACCCAAGTTTGCCATGGATTTGAACTAGGAGAGGGCAGAAAATAGAGCTGGCTTGGTAAGTAGCTGAGGCTCTGTGAGAGGATGCTCACTTTCTTTTGCTGTCAACCCAGATTATAGAAATTCTCTCAGGAGATGATAAAGTCCCAGATTACCCTGAGCAGGATCTTTAATCAAGATGAAAGAACAGAGCTTCTTTGTAGGTGGGAGCAGGCATCTCTGGTGTAATTTTTTCTCCTCCTTTTGCTATTACCCTACGTCAGCTGTGCATGCATAGCAGCCTGGTGATCACCACAACCCTGGTTCTGAATTTGGCAGAAAGAAAAAGGCCATGGAAAGCCTACCTTCTCCCTTTGGGACAAGAATGCTTAAGAGAATATATTTAGTGTTGATGAAGGTGTCAGAAAAGCTGATTCAGAACTAGCTGGCTGGAACCAGGGCATCCAGTATCTATCTTAGATCTATACCATGGCTACAAAGAGGATGAAGTCTGATGTGAGGGGCAGCCATCCCTTCCAGTGGGAGCCAGGTTCAAGCTTGTTTGAAGACAACATGCTAAAGTCAAACTGCAGTGAAAAAGAGCAGATGGCTGAGCCAGGCACTCTGAACTTGTGTCTTCTGCGTAAGTTACTGTTTCAGGAATGGCTCCAAGAGGTAAAAATTTCAGAGCAGAGCTGAACAGTCTCTTAGTATTAACCTCTTTTTTTTACCCCTTGCTATCCAAGTGCTAGGTGTGCAGAAAGGTAAGGATATCCCCAGAATCTGCTCCCTGTTCCTGATGTCATGGGGTTTGCTTTTTTCTATTTTTTTTTCTTTTTCTTTGCAAGGAAAGGCAATGTTGATTAAAAAAAAAAAAAAAAAAAAAAAGAAGGAAAATAATAAAATAGTAAAACTGACAATCGTGTTTTGCTTGGCCATTCAGTCCAACACAAAGAAAAATACAGAACAGGATATAAAGTGTATGAATTATCAGTTTGCAGCCTGAATGACTTCTTTAGTTCTGCATTTCAAAGGTTTCCTTTTTTTGTAGCTGCCAGTTAGTATGTTTGGAAGAAAGCCCAGATAACAGAAGACGTCAGAAGTGAGGTGAGGTGAAGACAGATGGAATAAATGGGCTGAGAAGGCACAAAAATAAACTTGTCGGAAGTCGAACTGTAGTAGAACTTTTTTTTTAAGGGAAAAGATGACTAATTTGTCCAAGACACAAGTGCTAAAAACAAGTCTGTAAAAAAAAAAAATCTAAACCCAAACAAAAAAACCAACCAATAAACAAAACTCCCCTCAAAAAACCAACAAAAACCACTCACCTCCCAAAAAACCAGAACGACATAGCAGGAAGAACAAATACATTTCTGTAACAGCAGCTGTGAGTGAACAACTTATGCTGTCAGAACCACTGTCCAGATATCACTCAATCTTTCCATTCCTGTGGCTTTTATTTGCTATTTTGCATAGGCACAAACATACAGACATATTCATTTTCTACGTATACCTGCTCTTACACTGGTAGATGAATATTAGAGGCTGACCATAGGAACATAATTCAGGTTATGGATGGTCCATGGTATGGACCAAATCACTGAGCAGAACAAAGTAGTTCTGTTCCACTGCTTAGATTAAATGTGAACCAACCAGGGACAAAACAAGACCTACAGACTACCGTGGCTCACGTGACCTGACCCAAAAGCTAATCCACAGCCTCAAAACACTTTCACACGAAGTCAAAACTACCGGGCAACTGTTGGATGGATGCATCCATTTATATACAAAAAAGGCATCCATTTATATACAAAAAAGAAGGGAAATTAGTCTTAAATTATGAAAAATCTGGGGTTTGATCACTGTAGAAAAAAAAGTGTACCTCCACAATGATATTTACTGCCACCCTCCCAGTAAAAATCCAGCAGTTGTAGAAGAGCTGTAATATGCATGGATGTGACAAAGCCTGGCTGAAGCCATGGCATGGGAAAAGTAATGACATTTATGAAGAAGGGGCATGAATATACTCACCCTACTTCTCTCAACTGCAAATGAAAATGAGAAAACAATATTACATAGCCAGCCCCGTGGAGCTCCACTTCACTCAGTGGAGCAACCATTTCTGACTGTAGGCACAGCATAAGAGGTGAGGACAGAGCACTACTGTGCTTGAAACTGTGACTGGGGAAAGTCCCTGGAAAACTTCCTCTGGGGTGGAAACCATAGACCTAACTTGACATCATCCCCTCCTCTTATGCACACACTACATCTGCATGAGGTGGGTGGAAACAACTAGAATAATATTTTTATACCATTTTGCACAAGTAAGAAGCTAGATAACAGAAAACCTAAGTGAAAATGAGCCAAAGTATGAGTGCTTAAAACCTTGGGAGCTAAAGAGGTTTTAGCTGGCACAGGGGCTTTCTGCTGGGTGAAAAGGCACAGTTGCCTGGCTAACAACAAGCGGAGTCAGAGGAACCAGATTTGACGGGAATAATTCAGGTGTTTAAACATAGGCAGGTAGTGCTTTCAAATTTGCTAAGGCATCCAAGCCACCTGCAGCGTTCTGGAAGGGACGGCACAGAAAATACAGACAATCCACCCACCCATCTGAAGCAGAAGCTGAAGGCTGGACTAACCTCAGCAACATCTGAAATGGCGCTAGATACCAGGCATTTAGGCACCAGAGTCCCTGGTATTTTTCCCTAAATTCAGGACTCCTTCTCTTCCCTGAACCGGAACATCAGAGATGATTGTGACGCTGTATTTCCCCACCCCACCCCACCCCACCCCTAGCCCTGGCCACCCCCTCAGGCTCTCCCTACTGGTTCCTGTACCCCAACTCCGCCCGTGTACCGCCCCCGGCCCCTGAGAAAACCCCTCTGCGCTGGGATCACCCGGTCTCTCTGCCTCAGGGAGCTAGTTGGACCAGAGGTAACAATGAAAGTCCTCTTGGGCTGCCATGAGGGTCCCTTCTCTGCCTCCTTTACTGTTACCGTGCTGCAGAGCCCAGCTAGCCAGAGCAAGAGTGCGGGGCCATCTGGAAAGGCCTGCAGGAGGGCAGAATGGCTGCCCTGCCCTAAGCAGCCCCGCTGAGCTCTCTGGCAGGGTTGAGGCTTGCTAAACTAAACCTAGCACTGCAACAGATGATATCTCATGGCTGGTTGCTGGCATTCACAGACTGACAACTAGCTGAGAATGAAAGATCAGCTGGGAGTTTGACTTGTTGGAGAACTATGACAGAGCCCTACTTAACCATGGATGTGTGGCTAGGTCATAGAGCATGTATATATTTCTGGCTGTTGGTAGGGGACTTCCAAGAGTCCAGGAAGTTCTTCTAGACCAACAGTAGGCAGCAGGAATGGGGAAGAAGGCCACCCTGTGGGGTGAGCAGGGAAGGGATGGGAGAGAGGACGGCTGTGCACAGCCCATCACTGAGCATGTGACTTTGACTGATACTTCAGCAGGGAAGTACCCATATCCAGGCATTAGCATGAACTTTGTTTACAGCCTTATAAACCAGCATGATGTATTTCCACATCTCAGAGATGAAGCTCCTCAGGGGAAAATCTGGAATTTTATTACCATGCAAATCCAGTTGGGATGCTGCTCTCTGACTTCCCCATCCCCCCATCCTTCCCTTCTCTGCCTAAAAATGACTTGGGTGTGCAACCATACTTTTCCGTACTTCCTTGTGAAGTATCCCAGAAGCATTATTGGACTTGTGCAGATGGGTATACTCACTTAACTCTCTCCTTAATAGTTAAAAATCCACATCCTGAACGTGCCTATCACATACTTGGCTCCTGCTCTTGAAATTATCACCTTTTTCACTGACTTTTTTGAATGGTATGTGTAATTATGATGGATTTATTTATCTGTTTATTTTTAGCAGGCTAATTCTTCACAACAACTCGAAAGATAAATTCAGACTCAAGATTAAAAAAATTCATGGATTCTTCCTCTGCGTCCTTTATGCCTTTGGCAGTTTTTTCTTCAGCAGAAATGCCTCATTACTGCATTTGGCATCCCATAGTCAACACCACAGTATGCTAAGCTCCATGTTCTGGTAATTGCTGTTAATTGTTCAATTTTTTCGTTCACAACCACTATGGGAGCCTTTTTATAGTAGAGGAGATGTAAATACCATGTAAAAAGATCAAAAGGTGTGTCAGAAACTTATCTGAATCACAGTAGCTCCAGATAAAGTCTGCCCCATTGCTATAAATAGATTACCACAAGTAATGTAGGGAAAGGGGTAATTGTGAAAGGAACCTTGCATCCTACTAAAAATTCGGTATATACCAAACTCACCCAAGATTTTTTCAATAGTTAAAAGGCTTGCATATAGCTATGAGGACAAGGAAACCATTCTATGGTATTTAGACAGGAACAAAAGAAAACGCAGGGCATTTCAAAAGTTTTGCTGTTGCCTTCCTCTACTGTTGTGCAAATTTCACTATCTTGATATATATTGTTTCAGCTACAACACATACAATGCCCACAGCTTTAATCCTAAAGGCATTTTCAGCTTGAATTTCTTACATAAGGATCGTAAATCTAGAATGGGAAGCCTGAAATCGTTAAAGTCACATATTTATAAAATCATATTCAATTAGGTTAAAAAAGTGCAATTTCTGTCATCATGTCATAAAAAGATGTGTTTTTCTCTCAGATCTACTATAAAGAAAAGCTCCCTATATTGTTACAGATAGAGGCTGTTTTCAATCAGTTACAAGAAGCAATCCAATTACTGGATGGTTTAGTGCAGTAACTGACTCCAGACTAATTTAATTTCTTTAGGTCTCTAAAGATCAATTGATCTGATTTGTTTCCCTCCCCAAAGGCTGTTTAGGAAAAAGCAGGCTTAAATACCTGGAAATGAAATACAAAGCTCTGTACACTTTCACACTACTTAGGTCATTTGGAAAAGCTGGAACTCAGGATAAATGAGTGCTGCCTTGGCCCCAACATCACGGGATGCTTTACGGGAGGCCATTAGGATCACCACGCCACACTGTAGATTACACATGCATGTGCTGCGTGCACGCCTGCTTAGGGAGCAGTGCAGGGAAAGTATTTTCACAGCTCCTAGATAACTACTCAATTTTCAAGAGCTGTGCAAGAGTCCATTTGGCCTTCGTAGTCTTCCCTAGCAAATAAGTATTTTTCTCCAGCAGTGATCTTATAGTTTCCAACTAGACTGAGCAAGAGTCATGCTGTACTATTCAACATTCATCTATTTGCAATTCATGTCGCAATGGACATCAAGAAAGAAATTCCTCCTGTTGTCATATCTCACTTTGCTATTTCCTTTGCTTTTTTTCAGATTTCTTTAAGCAATTTTGCTGGTGCTAAGATGAAATATACAGAACCAGTAGGCACTTAAGAGAATGGTGTCCTCATCTGCCTGAATATTTTAATGCCAGAACCAAATAAACCCCTTCATATTTCTGGACCATTTGTATAACTTTGGCAATTCCCAAACGGTCTCGTACAAGCCCACTTGCATGTTACACTTTTACTATCTTGTGACTTGATGTGTTGTGCAGCAGGTTTTGTATTTTTAAATACTATTGTAATAGCAATCAGGGCTAAGCTTTCTAATTTAAGTCAAAATCAGACGTGACCCAAACTTGGGCTCTCAAATCCAGAGTTTTAATGTAAGTTTAATAGTTTTCACATTCTGTTTCTTGTATTTATTGTAGGCTTCACATTTGTCTGCCTTATCTTTCATGGCAACGTTTGTGCCTGGGCTTGGCTGCCTGTCTCAGGCTCTATTCTTACACTTATCAATAAACAAAAGGGCACTGCAGCTTATGCTCAGCATTTCTGACTCCATGCCATGTGCTGTTATAATAAGATGTCCTCCGGAAAAATTCCCTTCATATCCAGCACCACGATAGTCGGTTCATCCGCACAGCGGTAACCAAGTTTTTCTTCCAGCTTATCTGTTCAGACTCTTTCCGCCCTTGCAAAGCTGTGTTGTTAGATGTCTCCTGTCTGTAAAACAAGGAAACCTCTTCCAACAGGTCCTCCCTTGCTTACTTATTGCATACAAACCTGAGCTTTGGATGTTGTTTACCTCACTATTCTGTTAATACAGTCGACTATGCTATTTTTGTTAAATTTGCCCTTTTTTTCTGTTTGTTTTCATTTTCAATGAAGGCTTTCACTTAAGAAACAATTTTCAACAACTTTGCTAGTGTGCACTGCAGCCTACAAGCTTTCTTTCCCCAAATTACTGGTTTTTTACCCCTTTACTCAACAGATCACTAATGATCCAGTCACTAGTAAGGTGTAAAGGATACCACTATTTCCCATCCATGGGCCTGCTTAGATAGATGTACTTTTGAACTGCTGTGAAGGCTTTCTCTAGCTCTGTGGCTATGACTCCATTGAGCCGTTTGTCCTCTGTATGCACCTGTGAAAAATGATTCACAGATGCATCTGGATATCCCCACATAGGAGCCTGGAGAGGCTTGGCCTCTCCAAACTTTCTTTCATTATTGTGTAGGAAAATGCTCATAGGAAAAATTGGATGTGCTATATCCATCTCCATCGAGTTCTCTTCCAGCTTAAAGGACAAAGACAGCTTAATTTGCTTCATTTGCCAAGCTATTTGACACGATATGATAAAAATGTGGCGTGCTGGAAAGCTACCAAGAGATTGAAGTTTATTTCCTAACTCAGCTGTGGATTAATGCTTCTGTCCCTATGGCACAGTTGCTTCTAACGAGCTGTACACACACAAAACAGTTTCCAGATAAAGCTTTCCCCTGATGCAGCTTGTAATACAACTTTGGTGAAACAAAAATGGCATCTTTGTTGTTAGAGTGGGAGTTATGGGAGTCATCCTGATGGCAGTAATTGCCAGTTCAGCGTCTGGGACTGCTGAAGCAAATTTTGGGAGCTATCATCTCTCTTTTCCACTATGTTGAGCAGTGGGGAGCTGTAAAGACATTTTTCACAGGACCACTACCCTTGTTTCCCATTGACCCAATTCACAGCCCTCAACAGGATTAAATGGCATGATAAGAAAAAAGCTTTTCATTCTGAAGTTGTAAAACTGACCCTCTTCCCCCTTCAAGAAAGCCCCTGAGGAAGACAAATATATCAGCCCCAACTGGAACAGATGTCAAAACTCAAACCAGCTCTTTCTTCATAAAGTTTATAAGAATTTTTAAAGGATGTGGAGGAGTCTTACTATATGCAGTAAGATAACGTTAAAATGCACAGGTTCTCAGGAGTTGAAAGGATGCTTTTCCTACAAACTCTCTCTTCTCTTTATCTTATCTGCATGGAAAGTAAACAGAAAGTCCCCATTACCTCTCAATATCAGTGAGTCTGGAAGAGTCACGGAATCCTTTAGCAAAAGGGTTGCTGTCAATTTTCAACTTGGTTATCTGGAAACACAGAAAAGAGCAACATTACACAAATATAGTGTTAAGGTACTGCAGTGTACAAAGTGTTAACCAATCCATCCGCTGTGACCTCACTGCTAATTTTATCCGCGTGCCCCGTGCGTTTGCATGTATGCTGCTCTTGAGACACTGCAAAGCTGAGGAGGCAAACCAGGGTGTACTGCACATACGGCAGTGGAAAGACCAAAGGGCACAGCAGGCTCAGCCTTCCTGTTGCCTGGAGCAGGAGGAACCCACCCACGTACAGTATTACAGCTTCCAAATACTTTAACAGCATCAATCAGGTTGTCTCTTCCACAAGCAGTACAAATCACCCTGCTAACAGCTGAGCCTGCTTGATGGAGCCGCACATCAACCAGTACAAGCCCAAACGACCTGAAGCCATGGCTTCAGTTCAGCACCGCCTTTTCTTTTACTGGGATGGAAATGTTCTCAGCCAGGCCTACCAGCCACCGCACAGGGGCAGTTTAACTGGTTTTGTATGAAAAGAGGCTGAGGAAGGGAAGGAAAAATGTGGGGAGAACTCAGATTTAAACTGACAGGGCCTGCATTGAAGGAGTAACCCCACTGAAACTATCAGAGTCTTGAAAAAACACAGATCATGAATAAAAACTTTCCTCCCTTCTTCAAAGGTAGCTATAAACCTGCCCAGTGATTCAGTCAGCCTTTCCATTTTGACAGAGAACCCATTGACCAGGAATCCCTCCTGCCCCAAAGCATCTGAGCTCCCCTTAACTTTGCGGTGAAACTTTTCAGGCATATGGTGGTGACTTTCAATATGTTTTTTTGAGGACCAAGAAAAGAAATGCACCATTGTCCTTGTGAAATTTTCTGTCTATCCAACCAGTTTCGATTTGGTGAATAAAACCTGAGACATTATTGTAATATTTGGATTTTCCAGCCATACTTCTTCCAAGAGCTAAAAATAAAATTTTAAGTGGAAGTTAGACCTTGATGAGAGGCAACACAGGACCCATCCTACAAGGCAGTGAATGCCACCAACTCTAGCTTAAACCCACGAAAACCAACAGCTCTCAACATTTCATATCAAGGGGCTTTGTCAGCTTGACTTCCCTCAAAAAAAAAGCCTGTATCGAAGAGGCCACAACCTCATTTTTAATAACCGGGCCTCAAGACTCAGGAAAAAAAAAAAGGGGGATCTTTTCCAAATCCTCAAACAATGAAACACTCTCACCAAACAAATATATTTCAAAATGGGGTCGCTTCTCCCCCGAAACAAAAAAGAAATGAAAAATAAAGAGGACAACTGGACCCAACTTTTAATTCTGAGAAAGAGGTCTTCTGTGAGGAAAACACAGAGAGGAAGGGACATGCTAACAAAGGCAAATTCTGAGTTTTTAAGTAACACTCTTCCAGTGGTCAAACACCATGGACCTGAGTGCTGGTCGAGGGTTTGAAGCTGTCTCATGGCTCAGATACAACTGGTGGAAATAATGCTGAAGCCTTGCTACAAGGACCTTGAAACAATTCAGAAAGTTAGTTACAGACTCATTCTACTTCCAAGATATCCATAAGCCCTCAGCTCATGGTGATGTTGCAGCGTGGCGAGTCAGTGCCTCACGTCCACTGAACATTTTTATGGCAGCGTTTTGAAAACCACCTTTAAAAATACAAGCTCTAACTAGTTCCATTGACTGAGATCACCGACACACCAAGCCAACTGCACTACAAAACAATAAGGATGTCTATTCATCTCTTGAGCATATTTTCACCAATCAAACTTCCATCTTCCCGATATTAAAGTTTTGGTATGACATCACAGGAGAAACTTTTTGTATCCACCAAAGCCAGATGAGACTCACAATCATTTATGGCCATATTTTTCCTCAGAGACTGTCTCACAAACAATCAGAGAACATCTGCTAGAAAGCATTTTAAAATGAAATCTGACCTACAATTCAACTCTGTGGCAGTGGTTTGACTGTTTAAATAAATGCATGCCCTTTAAATCTTAAATTATGAGATAGTTTGTTGAAAGTGTAATGTATTTAGCTTTTATCTAATAACCTCCAGAAATGTAATCAATCCCTCCTTAAAACAGTTCTGAAAGAAATGGCAAAAATGAAAAAAGGCTCCATTTTCATTAGTCATAAATAAAATGACAACATCAACCTCTAGGGGTTCCGGAGATGTTCCATTGAGAAATTTCCAGGACTCAATGTATGTGCTTTGGGAAGGTTGGTTTAGAAACATCTCTAGTGTAAATATCATCGGTAGACGCAAATTCATCCTACAGAAATAAATTCCGGGTTTAGCTGGTTTTGTGCCTGTTACTGTTTTGCTGGTTTTTAAAGAAAGTTACATGGAAAAATCTAACTGCCTGTCCAAACATTATTTTCTTGAGATTGCCAGGTGCTGAGTGTGTTTTCTACGGCATTCAGATACAAATCTGAGTCTAAATCAATACATTAAAGCCTTAAAGCAGGATATGGGGTCCGTCATAAGGACTGACTTAATACTACTACTATTATCTTCAGAGCTTCCTTGGCCCCCTATGCAGTAGTTTAGTTTTATTCATAACATTTCAAATTTAATTACTTTTGCTTCATATTAAGAAACGCTGACTTCTTTAAACAATCCAGCAGGTTCATGGACTCTGTGATGCTACCTGCCCATATATTTGGACGGGGCCTGTATTTTTCTTAACTTGAGGGAACTAAGGAGTGAAATAGGTGGGTTTTTTTGAAGTACCATAGTCAGTAAGCCCTTAAAGCATGCTCTGAATCACACTGAAGGCAACGACATATTTCCACTGACTTAAATATTAAAGCCCAATCCACCATCAAGCAGAGCCTCTGTTCTCTGATTGTTTATAGACTTCCTAAAATTACTCATTAGCAATCCATTGTTATGATCTCCTCCATTTTGTATATATTATTCCCTGGCATGCAAATTGAAATTCAAACATCTGGATGTAATCTGGGCAGCCTCTGAAAAGCGTATCTCTGAGTGGTTTTCCTTACATTTGAGCCTTACAGCTTAATTAGTCGACTTTTTAAGCCCATGAAATTATCATGTGCAAACCAGAATCTCTCTCAGCTCATAGCTTGTGGCATAAAAGATCTCTGCAAATAAGAACAGTTCTTTAATGAGCTATAATTAGAAAATGACTAAATGTTAATATGCAAGCAGCTTTGTATAGACAGAGGGGAAGACGAAAGAAAGCCTCTTACTTGTCATTTTTACTCTCATGAATAACCCTTACGGCTCTTTGAAGTCTGTAGTACTACTGTATATTCAGGAATTACTCATGAATGTGAGTAAGATTGGCATGGAAAGGTAGGTTATGGCTGACATTTTCCTGGTTTACATGGGGCAGAAGGGAGTCTTCAGCAGGGTAGGATCTAGTTTCATCCATGGAAATTAGCTGCTCTACTCACCAGTTGATTCTGGTAGGCAGTAACAGCAGTAAAAACTGTCTCTGGAAAGATGAATGTCCTGAACTCTTCTGATTTCAGATTGAGCAAAGAAGCCGTGTGATCCTTCTTCTTAATGATGTGGACCCTTGGCTGGTACTTGTGCATGGAGTTCAAAATGATCTGCGAGAAAGAATGACACAGCACTGTCCTGAGAAGAGGGTTGACAGAGCCCTCAAAGCTATAAAACCATAGGGGGGGAAAAAAGAGATCTAATTAACACTGCAGGGGAAGTGTCTGAAATCTAACCAGCCAGGGGCTGGTTTTCAAAGCAAACTCTCCAGCTCCTTTGGGCAGTTCCAGGAAATGAAGGTGGAAAAGCAGGCATCCCAGGAGCTAGACTCCTCTCACTCCTACGCCACTGGTGAGCATGCATATCTTGAAGCATAAATACCTGTTCCTACAGGTGAGGTGTTTTACATACAGAATTAGTCACTACCAGAGTGTGCCCCAGTTGGCAGGTGCGAACTGAAAGCTAATGGCCAACACTCCCCATTTGCAAAAATGCGCAGGTGCACAATGAAAACAGTCACAAATCCCTCCAAAAAAAATGACGGAAAAAATTAGACCCATCCAAAAACCTACCAGCAGCAGCAACACAAACCGTCTGACCAAAAGTAAAACTCCACGTAGCCTTCCACTGTGGCAAACTCTTAAAACAAGCTACTTCATAGATGCTCTTCACCGCAGACTACCAAAAATGAGAGCAAGGAGGGAAACCAGTACGGAACCCCCAAATGACTGGGTTTTGCTATTCTATCCTCATTAATAATTGTTTACGAGCTCCCAAAACAATTCTAAACCCAAGCTACCAACCAACCAATTTCAACGTTCACTGGAGTCAAACCAAGAGTTCCCCTTGCTTCAGTTACCACTGGCTGGAGGCCTGTTTGGCTGCCTCTAACCACAGTATTACAATATAAGAATTAAATACAGAGCTCAGCTCACACCAGCCCTTGTTTTGGATATAATCACAGTCACAAGACAAAATTGGCAATGGTGTGGGTGGTTCTATTTTGCAGGGGCCATAACGACATTACAGTCAGCTCCGTACATCTGGAACAGCTAATGTGCATTCCTCAGGAAGCGTTAACTTCAGCTGAAACATAGCAGGAGCAGTGCAGTATTTCATGCTAAGTCAATGAGAAAGGTTGCACATTGCATTGGAGTGGAGAGCTTAGAGACAGCTCTATCATAGCTACAATTTCCATCAGCGTTTTTCTTTGCTGCTCCTTTGGGGCCAAATATTGCCAAGACTCACACTGGGACTTTGGGGGGAGGCACACAGCAGCAAGAAAGATATTACAGTGACAGTGAACCATCATCTTGGAAGTGTTGCATGTCTGCTTTAACCAGCTCAGGTCCTTTTTCAAAGCACTTCACCATTTTATACAGCAACACACACAACAGCCATGGACCTTGCCTTTAATACCCTTAGCACTTTACCTTCTCTTTGTAAAACTTTGTCTTGTTATCCTAGTAATTTGGAGTGCTCTAAGCAGATGGAAAAGACATTTTAAAGCAGGGTGTGTGGATGGCGATGAGCTTACTGAGAAGTTGGCCCACAGACCTCGGTGCTTTCCATTGCCTTTCATGGCCATGATATCCACACCAAGGCATTACATCTGAGCAGCAGTCAAGCGGAAGGAGGAAGAAGTTGTGACAGAGCAGCTCCCACACATGCCCTTTCCTTTCACTCCTCTCTGAATGCAAATTGTGATAAAGAAACTACATTTCTCAAACAAGAGCACGTAATCCCTTATGAAAGTTTTCCAAAAAATGAAGTGCACATAGATAACATCCCCTTCCATGGTACTCTATGTTTCTCATTCCCACCAGAGGCAAGTCTGGTCATTCATGTACCAAACAAGTACTGAATGTAGCCAGGAGGTCACAGAAGACCCATGGCCAAGGTAAAAGTAAATGTCACATTTCCTTCATGTGAGGATCTGTACCTGTAGTACTCCACCTGCACCCCCACACAAGTTGCTGGTAACACACACAGACACTCCTTACTATCCATGCAACATCTCATGTTAGGACTATATAAAAATATCCTAAAGGAGTTGGATCCACAGGGTGTACCTCACAGAGTAGCCTCCAAGAGTGGCCTCAAAGTCCAAGCAGTCCCCTCCTGCATGGTGTAGCTATCAGAAAATCCATCATGCCAGCTCTGTGACAGTCCTGCTGGCATGTCCCAAGAGATACATCAGGTGCCCCTATACTCATGGCAGCCCCCCTGCACACACTTGCTGGCAGCCACAGGCCCCCAGCCACCCCATCCACCTTTGTGCTGACAGCCTGCAGCAGGGAAGATGACCAGGATCCCTCCTTACAGGATCCTGATTGCTGTAAGGTCAGGCAGGTTTGTAGGCATCTGGCTCCCACTGGCTACAGACCAGTCACCAGAGGCAATCTGGATGCCAGCTGCAAAATTCCAAGGTGGTTTTGAATTCAGGAACTGTGCCGTGAATGCCACTTCCATATTCACCAAATAAGAGCATTACCACGTAAAGTTTTCTTTCTGAAAACACGAAGGTTCCTAACTTCTGCCTGGTTGACTCTAAAAAACCTTGGGCATAACTCCTTGCAGCTATTCCAAACCCCCTGCTTTCACAGTTATTTATTAAACATGTTCACAGCTTTGTGTTTGCTTTTGCAAACATCCATGTGTTTGAGTTTTGCTATTGTAAATGCCAAAAAACCAATTACAATAATGTATACACTCACAGCTCACCTCACCATAAACCAGAAATTATGTCACTCCAATGAAGGGCAACAAAAGGTCCTAAAGAAAGCACTCTGTGTGAAGAATGTCACCAAAAATCTGGGGGGAAAATGTCACATTCATAAATATTTTGCAATCAGAAAAATGGCAATTACTTGCTTGGCGGTAAAAATCTAGAGATAGGAGCCATTTCCTTCCTCTGGTAAGGATATCTGAAAGTGTTTCCATGGAGTGAGCTGTATGTCATGCACACAGAGATAAGACTTCTGCCTGGTGCTTGGGGAGACTATGTGCATAACTATGGGGTTACACACGCTGCTGAAGGTACACAGGCAGAAATGCTTGCCAACTCCAAAAGTCCCAGAATAAGAGAAAACAAACATATGCTAGAACAAACAAATGCCTCTCTTCTCTACAGATTCCTTTCCAGGAAGTGAACCACCCTACAAATAAACCACAATTACCTTAACACCCGTAACTGTCTTCTGGACGATGAAGAAAGCAAGAAAGTAGAACAAACTGGAATCGGGTTGGATCCCTGTTCCCTACCTGCAACTAGTATTTAAAGGTGTCTTTTGGGTCATCCAAATTTCCTCAGGAACTAACATGCCTTATCAAACGTAATTAAAAAGTGAAGACTAGCTTTTTCAAACTGAAGTGAGAGATTTCAGGAGGTGTTTCAATTCTCCTCTTCTCCTTGTACACAGGAGTTCAGAAACACCGTGGGCCATAGCACAGTGAGCCCTCCTTAAAGGCTTTAGAGCACTGATTTCTTCCTTAATTCTACTGATCATCCACTGAAGCATTCACATAGCTTCAATAAGGCAGCACATGAAACCTGACATCCTAATTTGAAACATAAACCCCCACAAAATATTAAAAAGAGAGGGCTCCGTGAAGGGGTAACACCTGTCACTCAAACCTCAACACAGGATCAAGCCTTCAGGGCTTATACTTAACTGAACACACAAAACTTTCCATTGTGGTTGGCTGTCCAGAGCCTTTGTGTAAAGAATGGGATCAACCTCTGCTTCTCCGGAAATTAATGGGAAGGCTGCATCTCAAACACTACAGATCATTTTCTCCCGCTGCCTGTATTTGAGATGATTACATCTTCTTGCTCTGCCACATGTCTCTGTTCCCGACAGCTCCTCAGACCTACTTCTTCTTCCTCCTCCTCTGGGCTTCTGGGAACTGCAGCACTCCTAACTAGCTTGCAATATACTGCTGCAAGCCCTTTATTAGAGGCACACATGGCCCCTGTTATGATGAAAAATGCTTCTTTTTAAGTGCTCACGTATACTGCTCTATCATCACTTGGTGATAGAGCCCACAAATCTTCAGCTTTGCCCTTCTACAGATTATGAAATAAAAGAGAAGAAAAAAACAAAACCATTCTCTACTAGTCATGAAGGGAACAACGGTGGGAACTGGCTTCAAGAACAATATATCCACAGATGGATCTCTACAAAAGAACAACACAGAGGCATCTATCTGGGCTTTTTTTGTTTATTTGTTTGGGGGTTTCAGCCATTTTGTTGTTGTTGTTATTTCCAGGATGTATTTTAAATTATCATGGCTGTGATTGAATGCTCAGTTCTTGAAATGAGTGAAAATTCTCTTTTGGATGAGAAACATTTGCACAGAACACAGCTGAGACAAATGGTCACTGTCTCACACAGTCCAGGCAAAAAAATACCACACTAGGAAAGGATTTCTGATACATTGTATTCTGCAATTATTCAGCTGAACAAATTAGTTCCCCCTACACATGCTTTGGAATTCAAAATCATTCCTCTCTTCCCAACACCTCATTTACTAACACTGCCTTTATGCTCATTCTTCTGAACTAAACTGCCTTGTTCTCAGCCAACAACTCCTTCAAATCCGTCCCCTTGCTCCTTCTGTCTTCCCTGGGAGAATCAACAAGCCCAGAGGCAACAATTTTAGCTCTTTCTTCACAATTTGGAGGCACTACCCAGTTGTTCCTGCACTTTAGAGGCATTTTTAGGGAAAGGACAGGACAGACAATACCTATTCTTATCACCTACTGCTAGGCAGTCAGGTAAGTAAAGGAGTTGTCCCCACTGACGGAGCATAGCAGGAACCCATGGCAAGCAGCTCTGAATCCTATTTACCATCTTCCAGCCTCAAGGCTTGTGACAAAGAACTGGCACCAATTAGAGCCAAGACCTGTCTCCTTCAGAGGCCCAAGTCCACCCTGTGGCACCTTGGCTTACAGTTAGCCTACAGTTATTTCAAGGGCAATTGAGGCACACTTATTTTTTATAATTTTATAGACCTTGCTTTGGTGTCAAGTCAGTATTTTCTTCTGACTCTGTGCCCATGCTGCAATGAGTCTGGAAGTAAAAGAGCTCTTATTGATGGACCCAGCCCTAACAGGTGACCTGAAGTGACCGGCAGGGAGCTTCCAAGCCCACATGTAAAAGCACGTGGGTTTGCTGGCTGTGGGACGTGGCAGAGCATACTGCCAAGTCACAGCAAACTGCAAGCAAAAGCACAACAAAAGGCTCATCTGCTTTCCTTCTATCCCTTGCTCTCATCCTCAGCTCCACCCTGAACTTGTCCCAGATGGATGTTTTGCCTCTAGTGGTAGCAGGGTTTGATCTGGGCTCTGCCCTATGAAACACTTTGTAAAATCCCGACTTTTAAAGTTGCCAATTCCGCAACAACAGAGGAGCCCAAAAGGGGCCTTAAACGTGTTAAGTCGGATGCATTCAAGCTTCACACATCGTCCCCCACTGTAGTATGAAGGGCTGGCTAAGAGAGGTAACATGGGGACCACGGCAGCCTTTCCCCATGGCAGTCTCTCTCCCATTTAGCCCTGTGGCCCAAGCAAGCAATTCCCTGGTGATTTCTTTTCCCTTTCCCACCCGTAGGGCTACTCACATGGCCATGCTGATCCAGCTCATTGTTGGTGAGTTTGACTTTTTCAAAGGACACCATCTGCTTCAGCAGTTGCTCTCCTGTGAATGGGGAGTCAGGGTGCACATACAACCTAAAAAAAACCACAGAAAAAATGCCTGCTCATAAAAAAAATCTCACCTCTGGGCTTGTGTGTGGGTACCATCTCTGTATGAAATTAAAATGCACATATCATTCTGCTTTTGGGATATGCAGTGGTTTCACAGACATGGACTTCCTGAGAGCTTAGGATAATACAAATCTGCTGCTAGAACATGACACCACTTCCCCCAAATTAATGAATTCCTGAAATAAAGCTATTAATGAAGGACAGTAAAGCAGATTACTTATTTAATTCACTAGAACATAACTCAGAATCCTGTGTCTGAGTGCTAGACTGCTCCTTAACCATCCCTATTATTTTATCCTGCTATCTAAAACGGAGACATTAACTAACATTTGCTGTTGTGTCTTTTCCCAAATGAAAAATTGATCATGTCTTTCCCCACAGCTGTACTAACAAGCACTTAAAATAACAATGACTACAGCTCCAAGAGAAAAAACATGGTGTCATTACAGAGATAATGGGGGAATGCAGATAAAAATGCATTTTTCTTTATATGTAACATTAAGCCGTGATAATGATTTTAACCTGCACTCGATCACACATTCGCTGTGGTGACGTCTGTTTATAAGAGGTTGAAGGCTGCAGTCCAGCACAGTGGTTTGACATGAAAAATTAGTTACAGCTCTGCTATTAACAATCCTACACTTGGGAAATTAAGCAGAAGAAAAGGAAGCAAGAAGACATGTAGATACAATGATGTATACATTATGACTACACTAATTACAAGTGCCATGCTATTTAAGAGCAATGATTTTATAGGAATAATGTATTGCTGAAAATTATTAACTCAACTGCTCTTTTGTGATGGCAAATTAAGAGTCGGGCCAGACCTTCAGCTAGTGCAAACCAGCCCTGTTCTGCTTCTGTCTGCATTGGTTATCACTCACTGAGGGCCTGACTGTCATTTTGGGTGATGTCTTTGGCCACACAAATGACTTTCTTCCATTAGGTGGGTGGGGCAGCACTGAACTGCCAGGTTAGGAAGATAAACATTTGTCCTTGTTGTTGAGCTACGATTTTAGAATGGAAAAACCACTAAATGGTGGGGCGTAACTCTCCAATAGACCACACTGATCCCTAATCAAGGAATGCCCATACTAAAGACACTGGGGATAACAGTCCTGTTGCTCAAAGAGGAAGGAGATTTGATCCTGCATTCTGTTTTTGCCAGCAGAATCCCCAAGACACAGTGAAGCTAAAGTGTTACCAGCACAGCTCACCTCAGATGTGCAGGATGTTTGCCTTACATTGATCCAAAGCACAGCTTGGCTGCTCTAGCTATGTCCATGGGAGGGATGCTGAGCCAGGATTCCTGTCACAATAAAATATTCCTAGCATGCAGGCGTCCTCACTGCTATAGACTCTGCTGATTGTACTGCAAAGCCCATAAAAAATGGTCATGTATCTGAAAACCCAAGACCTGGAATTGTGTTATGTCAAAAGAATCTTAGCTCTCATGAAAACTAACTTTGCCTTCCTCTAAAAAAACCTGAAAATTTCAAAATTTAGAGCCCTGAATTAGAGAAGGCAAGACAAAAAGAGTTCCAAACATGCCCTGCAACTTTTCAGCCAGCCTTGTGATTTTTTTTTTTTTTTTTTTTTGAGCCTGACTCCTAATTTTGAATGTCTGGATAGCTAATAATGTTTACTGTGATCACAGAGTGTCAGACTCAGCACGGTTTGGCTAATTGGGTCCAAAAAGCCAAAGTATTTCAAATATGTGCTGGGAATGAGTAAAGACCTCCCTGTGCTGAAAAGCTGAGCACAATTGTTTTACACCATGGATAGTTAATGCTTGGCACTGCTTTAGAACTACCGGGTGCCTGTAAGCTGAGTGCTAACAGGAAAGTCACTGAAGGATGGGCACCAGAATATCACTTACTGAAATGCAACAATAGACCTTACTTTTTTTACCCATTTGCTACACCCCATTGATCCCACTGCAACACAGGGTTCGACCTGGTGAGCTACACCTATTTCCCACACTTCTCCCACAGCCTGAGCTTGCACACCTCAGGGAAGAGGGTTGAACACTTGACATAGTGATTTCTGAAGCAGAAGTTGTTGGGAAGACCACGAGTGTGCACAAGGAAACAGGTCGGCAAGATAAATGTGCACATTCCAGCACAGCACACAAGGCTCTCCCAGAAGTTTGCCTGGGATCTGCTGCCTAAGGCCAGCCAGATGTGAGGAGCTGCTCACTTTGATTCATAAAGGATTGAGGAGCCATATTTGGGTGTGAATTTGCTCCACAGTACATAATGTTTAGTGATATATGCAAGGTTTGAGTACTGCTTCTTTCTTGTGTATTTTGGAATGCAGCACTGCACTCCCTCTATTTAGTTTAACAGATGGTCTGGTCCCACAAGCCCCATGCATGCTACTTTTATTTACCATAATATTTCAAATAATTTGCAAAATATAATACCATTTAAAGATTTCCTGCCTAGAGTTCTCCATAAGTGTGTAAACACTATAACTTCATTAAACAAATTATTGTAGAAAAATACAGTTAAAAAAAAAAAAATAGGGAGAAATTTTTGAGTGAAAGAAATGAGGCAAAAAGGGAAGAAGATCAAATAAAGGTACATGCTGAAACTTACTGAACTGATGTTTCACGCAGTCTTAACAATGTGGAAGACAAACACAAAATATCACATAGGAACTCTATACCCAGATAGCACTTAAGAAGATTTACAAAAGACTTTCTGAAAAGTATTTTTATTTAAGTGTTCGTTGCAACATAAACTTGTTCATTGCAACATAAACTTGCCTTCAACATTGACAGCAGGAAGACAAGGATAAAACTGGTTTTAATAGAAAGTTCCCTGAAGGGCTAATCTTTCAAACAGAATTGCAGAATACTTATTAATTTGAAAAAAACCAAAAGCCCAAAAAAACCCTACAAAACTGTCTTAGTGTTGAAAGTTTTTTTTTAAATGGAAAGAGTAAACCATCGAACTGGTTCAATCCTGCAAAGTCTTACACCCAGGCACAATGCAACTCCTGAATAATTCCTCTGATGTCACTGTGCCTGTGCAGATGCAGGCAATGGTGTGTGGGGAACAAGTACCTTGTTACCAGTGCCCAGACACTAAACACACATACACCTCTCACTGACACTCCTCAAATAGGCAGAACTAAAACCCTGTGTTTGGAGGACAAGAAATCATAACTTCATTAAGGGCTTCTGTTACTGGAGCAGGACCAAACTCGTTTCAAGATGGGAGGAGAACTACTTTTAATCTGTTCAAGCAAGACTGAGACCTCCCACCTCAAAAGATGCATTAATACTCTAGAAGAAGCACTGGTAATGCAAACATTGGCACGCTGAACCTCTTGACATCCTTTTTCTCAC
This sequence comes from Coloeus monedula, assembly GCF_965178545.1. Taxonomy (NCBI): domain Eukaryota; kingdom Metazoa; phylum Chordata; class Aves; order Passeriformes; family Corvidae; genus Coloeus; species Coloeus monedula. Next base: position 47,638,092 of record NC_138781.1, read on the forward strand.
CAAAGTGTAAAGAGGACAACGTGCATAAATGTATCTGTAAGTACCATCCACACAAAGAAGCAGCTATCTCTGCCTGTGCTCTGATCAACAGTCTGTTTAACTATGCATCCTGAAAATAAAGCAGGAAAGGTGTACGTTTACACATGAGGGCAAAGCATCCTGAAAATGGAACAGCACAGATACACTTTTGCACATAGGGGCACTGATCTGTTGAGGACTCCTGAACGTTACCACAGTACAATAACAACTATTAAACTTCAAGAAGGTTTTATCCAACACTCGGCAGAGCAGTTGCTAATTATTCCAATCTCTTGTCTTATGTTCTAGTATTTCCTTGTTGAATGAGTCTGTGCCAGAGAGAGTGTGAATTAGTAATCTATTTAAAGGTATCCCAAAAGGGGCGTGAACAGAAAAATAAGAAGGGGGAAACCCTGCCTTAAAATTGTTTCTGTTCTTCTGTTATTCCTTCTTTTGATGCTGACTCCTTTGGAGCAGGATCTGTGTTTTTTCTTTGGGTTTTGATCAGTGCCCATTACAATACGTCAAATGAAGCCCTCAGACATTTACCACACTACAAGAAGGAGTTTTTGGCCACGAAAACAAAGCAGACATAACTCCTAGGTTGCTGTCTTTAATCACAGCTTCTTCTCTGCCTGCGCTTTTTGTTTATTTACTTCCCTGAACAGCCTTCCAGAGATCACCAGTCACCAAGATTTCAGTTCAACACTTTATATAAGGAAATCGTGCACTGTTTGGTGCCTATACTCACACACCAAAAAAATTTGTTTCCATTTCTTGCGTTTCACTTATAATTTCTGCCTCTGTAATAAGCAAGTTCTTAACCCCAGGCTAAGCCACCTGGAGCAGATCTGTGTTCCTGCACAGAGCCCTCCACAAAAAGTTTCTTTGAAGCCAGAGAGGCATCCGTGTTATTTCCCTATCTCCGGCTCTGACTCAGCAAAGCCTTTCGACGTGTGCTGCAGTCTTACTGGACTTGGGGACTGAAGTAGGTACAGAAGTGCGGGGCTGAATACGATGAAGTGTGGGTCTCCTCTGAAGTGCCCTCCCACTGCACAGCCCAGCGCTGCAGCCTCAGCTGCCCAGTGCTTAAAGGAATCAGTCAGTAATTATATTAATAGAATGACTTTAGCAATTAAACTTCTAAAGCGTTTGTTTCTGTATAGGAAAGGGAATTTATTTTACAGAGGGTTTTTTTTTTTTTTCCTGATGTATCAGAATATGTCATGATTTCTTAACGAAAAAGAAAGTAACTATGCTGTGGAACTGATGTGTATTTTGCCTGCTGTCTAAGAGATGATTAGAATCAAGAATAAAATCACTGGTTAGCAAATGTTGGATATGTTACAGAAATAATATCTTTTCAAGCCTAAACAGCAATGAACTGCAATTTATTTCTACTTTGGCTTGGCTGGTGGTGCCTGGATTGCTTTAAATTATGAGGTCAAATATTGAGGGGGCAAATCCAAGGGACAAATAATTTTTTTTTTTTAATCTTTCTTATCTGAGTCATGACAAACTTCATTAAAAAAAATTAAAATAAACAATATGTATAAAAGAACTCTTAACCAAATTCTACATGTTTTGGAATATTCAGTATAAATCAAACCTCAGGCAGAGATCTGAGGCCAGATTCTGCAGCTCAAAATTTGTAATCAGAGTTTTTAACCAATTTTGTTGAGCATGGACTCAAAATTTTAGAGCACTGTCTGCAAACAAAATGGAAAGATTAATACAAGGTATTTCTTGAAGAAAAAAAAAAGTAAAGAGAAATAAAAGACCAGCAATAAAATCTACAAACCTTGCAGGGAGAGGAGGGTCAGCTTTTCCAGCCACTAACCAGGAAGACCTGTGGTAGGCATATCTATATCTTTTATTGTCCACAGGAACTATATCCATTAACACAATATACTTGGCCTCAGGATCCACTCCCGAGAAGGAAACCCTGATCGTAGGAAACATTCTCCTGAAATAAAGGCAAATCAGAAAATAAATATTTGGGCAGAGAACAGAAATAAGAGAGCTTCTGAAAGGCTGCTAAAAGTAACAATTATATTTAAATCCCCTGAAAAAACTTAAAGCATCTATTGATTTTGTCTCCACATGATGGAAGCTAAATCTTGTGTCTCTCTAATAAGGAGACAAAAAGCAGCTTGAAATCGAAACGATACTTGGGAAGCAAAAAGAAAAATATGGTAAAGGTGAAAAAGTAAAGGAGAAATATACTATTTGCCTGTTAGTTAAAAGTACACAACGATTTCAGAAGATAGTTATAGCTAAGGTACATAAATCTTTAGAAACTTGGATTTTCTTTTAATTATTTATTTTTTACGGGATCCATACTACTGTAAGGGAAGTATTCCAGAAATTATTTCGGTCATTATTCTCCCATATGTTAGATGAGTGTTTTCTTAAGCCTGCTCACAATATTTTGAATGAAATTTTCAAAACTAGAAACTTTCTTTTCTGTACTAAACTTTTGACAAAACACAATTTTAAAGTGTAAGGTTATCCTGTGGACCAGAAAAAAAAAGTTAAATAATTTTTAACAGGTTATAATTTTGAACTTTAAACTGCATGTTTTATACCTACTTAAAAAAAAAAAAAATATATATATATATATATATATATATACCGATAGAACTAACCAGTTAGGGAAAAAAAATTAAAAAGCGTCTGGGAACGACATTAGTAAAAAGTAACTTTGGGGATTGAAAAACCCGAAAAGACATTTGTCTCCTCCGGACTGCATTTTACTGACCCAAACCCCAAAAGCTTTACTGAAGAAACGGCATGGTTTGAGGTGACAAGAAAGCCTGGAATTCTTTTGCGCATTTTTGCAACCGAGAGAAAAGAACCAACCAAACCAAGCTCTGACTTAATCATTCTCCCACGACCCCGCGTTCCCCTTGGTCTGTACCAACCTAGCCCCTCGAAATCACTGCGAGATTTTAGTCGCAGACCTGACTATTGGGGAAACAACACTTCTACCCTGCCGTCAGGACGCCCCGGATGGATTTCAGCCGGCCCCGCTGCAGCGCCCCGCTGCCGCCCCGGGCCGCCTCTCCCTCTGCCCCGGCGGAGCTCCGCGCACCGCTCCGCGCAGCGCCGGGCTGGGCCCGCCGAGGGGCTGCGGCAGTTACGGGGCTTCACCCTCCTCTTCCTCCCCTTAACCCAGCCGTGCTGTTCTCCCGTTACAAAAACCTGCGGGGTTTCGGTAATTTTGTCTTTTTTCCCTCCTGTCCAAAGCCACTTTTCGAAAGATGCCCTGGGGGAAGACCCGGGGCTGCCCAGCCTTACCTCCCGGATTTGGTGATGATCATCTCGGTACCCAGTTCATGAAACTTGTCCCAGAGCTCCTTGGTCTCCAGGCTGCAGGAGATTTTGGCCATCTCCTCGCTGGGGATGATGGGAGTGGTGGGGATGAGGGGCTCGGTGCACAGGGAAGAAGGGCTGCTGCTAAAATCCCCGTGAGGGTCCAGGCTGGATAAATCACTCAAAGGCTGGGCGCAAGAGGATTTCTCAACGAATTGTTCTGCAGGGTTTGAGGAAAAGGAGAGAGGGAGAGAGAAAAAGAGAAAGAGACACAGAGGATTCAGCCAGGACAACGCGACCACCGAGACGAGCTATTTAAAAAACTAAATATCTATAAAAAAGGCATTTTTCATTCGACTGCCGCCGCTCTGCCCCAGCACACCCGCAGACCCGGCTGATTCTTTAGGCATCCGCTCATCATTTGAGGGCAGCGGTGGTGATTTTCGGAGATGAACTCCGGGAAGAGCCCGGTGCGGCGCCACTCCCCAGAGACGCACCGGGGGAGACACCCGGGGTGCGGCGGGAGCGGCACGGTCCCGGCCTCGCCGCCGCCCGGCCGTGATCCACTCCGCGGGGCACGGCGGGGCAGAGCCAGCCCTGCGCGCTGCCCCCGCCGCTAACCGAGGGGTTCCACGAAAAGGTCACTAATTCTCATTAAAACGGGAGCGTTGGGCGCCGAGGGGCTGCTGAGGGCCAGGGTCACGCTGCGGGAGCACGGGAGGCTGCTCCTGGACTGCACCGCTGACAGAGAGCGCAACACAGAAGGAGCCCGAGCGCGGCCGCGCAGGCTCCGCGCGTCCTCCGCGGGGAAGAGAACCCCAAATACCAATTAAACAGCGGGCACGGGCTCGCCCTCCCGGAAAGCTGGGTCTGCCTTTCTCCCTGTTTGCTGACACTGAACAGGCTCCTTTGGAGAAACTGTCTCCAGGGGAGCTGCGTGCGGCCGCGCAGCCTACGCGGGTGCAGTAGCTGCTGCCGACGCTGGCCGCCCGCCGCGCCTGGCTTCCGCCGGCGCTGCCGCCCACCCCCGCCCGCCCCGGGAGGCTTCGGGCGCTTCAGCAGCTCCGTTGGGAGTTTCCGCCAGAGGCGAGGCCAGCAGGGAGCAGGGCTGCGAAGGCTCTGCCCCGGCTCCGCGATGCGGCACCGGGATACGGCGACGGATCCGCCGCTCGGCGCCAAAGAACAGGAGGAGCACGAACGCGCCCTGCCCCTCCAGGGAAAGGTTTTGCCTAAAGCTCCTGTTAATAAAAACCGAGTTACAGGCAGTCGTTTCCCTTCGATTTTTAGTTGAACGACATGCGGGAAGGGGTTAAAAAATTTTGAAAAGGCAAATTAAATAAGCGTTTTCAGAGAAAAAACCAACCAAACAAAGAACAACTCCACTAACACTAACTTTAACACCAACCCATGTAAATATGCCGATCGGGAATACTACAACATTCTCGGCCTACATTAGCGCCCAGACTAAAAACTGAAGTTCACAAGGAATCCCTAGACTATGTGAAATCTTTTGAGACAGTTGATTAGGTGGAGCAGACGCTGAGGGAGCTGCCTTTGCTAAATTCTTTTAAGATTGAGTGTAATCCTGTTCATTGGCGCCCTGAAAGATTAACACATATTTTGTAGTTTTCTGCGAACTCCTGGATACACGCAAGGATGACAAACCGCAGAAACTTGGGGGGCCGAGGGGGAGGAGGCGAAGATGTTAATGTCTTTTAAAAGCTTTCAGGATTCTGAATCGAGGCAACCGAATAGAAGCGAAATCGCTTACCCGAAAATCGCGAGCACTTAAACTCGTCCCGGTCTATGTAGAACAAAACAGCATGTATGAGCCTACATCGAGGAGCTGTGAAAGGATTTTCAGGTCTATGCACAAGTTTTACTACCCTTGTAAGCCTAGGCACGATAACAGAGAGTCTCTTAATTGACTTCAGAACCAGGGTGGATTTGCAATAAATATTTAAGAGATTCATTTCATATCAGTGAAGAGAAATGGAACTACCTTAGAGTGTGGGATTATTCTACAAATGGCGAGTCTGGATAAATAAGAGGCGTAACTGAAACTGGAGGAATTTAGGAAACTCTTTATGCTATAAACAGCCTCGCCTAAAAACGGCGATAGGTGATGAAGGCGCTCAACCTTCAAGCTTAGGTGGTGCTGCTTTTCCCTCCGCAGGGAAAACCTTCGGGCAGGGGGGACGCGCCGCTTCCCCGGCCGGCTGCCGGAGCACCGAGAACGGTGAGCCAGTGCGGCCAGGGTCAGACGGACGGACGGGAGCTCCGCACCCCACGGACACCGGCGGTCACCCCCATCCCCACTCACCCAAAGGCTTGATGGTGCTCTCGGGGGACTCCTTGTCCTTGGAACTGCCGCTTGACATGAGGGCGGCAATGGAGAAGGCGTTGGCCCGGGAGGAGAGCTGTGGCTTAGGGGGCGGCGTGTACTCCATGGCCACTGTGCGGGGAAGCGGCGCGGCTCGGTGCGGCGCTGCCCGGACGGGGCGGGCGGGAGGACCGGCCGGGGGTGGCGGACCGGGATACCGGGAGCACTCTGCTCCCGGCGCCGCGAGCTCCCCCGCCTTAACGCGGGGCCGCGGAGATCCTATCGGCCGGCGGCCAATCGGCGCCGGGACACGTCAAGGGCCCCGGCCCGGCCCGGCCCGGCCGCGGGGGAGGGGGCGGAGGCGGGCAGCAGCGGCAGCGGCGGCAGCAGCAGCAGCAGCAGCAGCAGCAGTAGTAGTAGTAGGAGGAGGAGGTGGAGGAGGAGGAGGGACGGACGGGAGGGAGGGAGGGAGGGAGAGAGAGGAGAGGAGGGGAGTGGAGGGGAGGGGAGTGGAGGGCAGGGCAGGGCAGGGCAGGGCAGGGCTCTGGCCGCCCGCGAGGTGGGGAGGGGGCGGCCGGCCCTCGGGACGGCTCCCCGCAGCCTCTCCCCTTTTGGGCAGCCCGGCTGCGGTTCGGGGTGCGCCCTCCGCTCCTCTGAGCCCTGGGGGCGGGAACGGGGGGGCAGGCCGCGCGGCCGGGGATGCTCCCGGGAAGGTCCCCAGGCTATTCGCTTTGCCGAGGCAAGAAACGGCGGAGAGGCGCTTGAAAGGATGAAACGTAACTGTGGATTTTTCTGGTACGTGCGTGTGAGTGTTAATTTTCTCTTCTACATTCAAATGTTAAAAGACCACAGCTTTCAAAGCAGCCGTTTTCGTCGTTGTGTGCTTTCCGCTGGGACAGAATGTTCCTTAAGGCTCATCGTGCCCTTGGTTTTCCTGCACCGGATCCCAAATGTTGTCATCCCGGTGAGATGTACTCGCCCCCACCGACTCCAGGGGAGACCCTTGCAGCATCCCCCTTTTAGCCAAACCAGCGCGTGGGCCGCTGATCGCACAGTTTTCTTCAACTCCATTTCATCGGCTGCGCCGAAATAGATGGTACTGATCAAGCACATAAGACAGAGAAAGTCGGGACGGGCTGATGGTACCAACGAGCAGATTATTCCAAGGTAGTGATTTAAGTAAGTTGCTCACCAGTATTCTTTCACACGTATAATAGAAACATACTCTCATGAATAAATAAATAAAGAAAAGCGGTGCGTTTAATTCCTTTAAATAAAAATATTACTAAAAATATTTACTCGCTAGAACGATTCACAAGAGGACATGCAACTTGGTCACTGAAGTTCCACCTTTTAAACCTAGAACACAATCCAAGAACTTTTAGTATGCACGCTTGTGCCAAGAGCCATACATAGCCGGTGTCTCTCCGTTCCTGCTGCACTTAATTAATTAATATGGAGAAACAATTATTCGGGTCACCCTTCACAGCCAGTGGAGTGGGGAAGACGAAACAGTGCTTTATCACTTTGAGTTCAGCGGGAACCAACTGCAGTTTGCCTTTTTATTACCTGAATTTTACCAATAGATAGAAAACATGTCACAAACGGGACGTGCATATTTAGAAGCGCCTGAAGCGTCTGGCAGAGGATTCTGGCGTCGCCCGCAGCAGTCTGGGGGCCCAGTCTAGCCTCAGGCATTAGCGGGAGGAGAGGGGCGAAAGGGGAGAGCCCGGCCAGTGCCGCGGCCGGCGAGCCGGGAGGGCCAGCTCACGAAGCATCGCCTCTTGCTTGACACAGGGAACCAGAGACGAGCGGTTCTGCCGACATCAATCTTAAGCAAACAAACAAAAAGTCCCTCCAACAGTTTACCACTTTATCCCGAGGGACATCCCGCCAAGTACGGGTCCGACTTCCCTGCGGGACAGCCCTGCTCCTGGGACCCCTCCCGGCGTGCGAGGGGCGGCGGGACGGGGGTCCCGAGCTCCCGGCCCTGCGCTCCCTTGGCTCTACCTGAAAAGCAGGGTTCGGCCTGCCTGAAAAGAAAGACAAAGGAGGGTACAAACAGCCGGGGAAATTATTCTATTCACCGTTCCTCTGGTGACGGGGCTGCCTAAGTCTCCTTTGGTTTCCTACCTACTGTATGCGCCGGGCAAATAAGGATAATAAAACCCACGAGCTCCCGTCAAAGTAACAGCACAGATCCTACTGGGGGAAAAAAAACCAAAAACGCTCAAACAAAAAACAATCTCTCTTTTTCCCTTGCTTATTTCTGTCCCCCAGCAGTGAGGGTAACATACCTGTGCCTAGCAGGGGCTGCTCCCAGTCCATCGGGGCTGAGGGGAGAGGGGTGGCGGGTGGCCGTGGACATTTCAGTGCGTCCGTCTGGGAAACACCGGCTCAGCCCCGGCAGCTGAGGAGCTCCGGACTGATTTCTGCTCTCCCTTGCCACCGGATTTCCAGTCCCGCGCGGCGCCCGGTCATTGCCTTGGCCCGGGGGAGGAGGACTCGGCCGCAGCGGGGGGAAGCGCTGCGCAGTGAAAGGGGCACGGCGCACCCGGGCGCGGAGACGAGCGGAGCGGCGGGCGAGGGGGAACCGAGGCCACGGCGCGGTCGTGGAGCTGGGACGGGGCTGCCGGTCACCTCCGGGCAGTGGGTTGCCCCTCTGGGAGAGGAACTGGCCTTGGGGGCTTGCGGGTCTCTGCTCGTACCTTGGAGGTAAAAAAAACGGGGTGGAAAGAAACCAGGAGCTTCGTTTTATTTTATTTTAAACGGGTCCGTCCACACGAGATGGCTCTTCTTTTGCTTGGTTAAGCCATGCAATTTTTCGCTCTATCCCACGAGAATCTATATTTTTTTAGGGGTTTTTTTTTCCCCTCGCTCCGCCTCTGATAAGGAAATGAGCCTTGTCTAGACGTCCAGAGCACCCCCCTCCTTCCCCGTGGGCAGGGAATGGGTCTCATCTCCGGCCGCCTAATTCTCGCTACGGCTCTCTCCCCCGCCGGGGCCGGACTGGGGAGACACAAGGATCAGGGAACCCGAGTGCGGAAAGGGAGAGAGCCCGGCTCCCCTGGGCTGCATTGCCGTCCCTGCCCATGGCCCTCTCCGGCGACGGGACGGCTTCCAGAGACCAGGGGGTGGCAGGGGAACATACCACCACCACAGTGCTCTTGATGCCTCTCTGCTTTCCCAACCAAGTGGATGTATTTAATAACGTCCGCGCGCTCTTCCCAGGGGATGCGAACCGGAGCTGCCAGTCCCCGCCGCACCCAGGCACAGAGCGGCTGTCACCACTGTACCGACCCCCTCCCGGGAGCAGAGTTACTGACCCTGCTGCTCCCCAACAGGGCGGTTGCCTCGTTTGAACCCGTTTCAATTAAATCCTTCGTTATTGTTTATTCGTTTATGAAGAACACGCAATCTACACTGCAGTTTGGTTTTAATCTAGCAAATCCATGTGTTTGTCGCGGGTGTCAGCCTGCTGTGGCAGAGACATTTCATTAGGCTTCATTATTCTTGTAAAGTACTTTTTTCTCCCCTTCCTTGGTCTAAAAAGCTCCTTACTCTCTTGTGCGCCAGCAAAAACCAGCGTGTGGTAATCGCTGCACACCTCGTCGCGTTCGTTCGGTTCCCAGCTTTAATCAGGATTAGGGCTCAGTTTCGCCGCCAGGTTTCAAACAAGGAGCCTGCGGCCCCCCTCCAAAACCCCTCTCTGATCCCTGAAAAGCCAAGGAGTAAACCCGATTCCGTGAAAACCATGAGAACCACTTCTTCCCGGCCCTTTCCTCACCTAGACAAAATCGCGACGGCAACGACACACGAGGGACAAAACACCCGCACAAACCCTCCGGCAACCTAGGGTCCAGAGGGATGGTTTCAGGTGAGCCTTCGCTTGTGTGACAAGAGCTCCGACGCTGCGCGTTTCTGCGCGGCCGCGCAGGGCCGCCGGCGGGGGGGGTGTGAGGAGAGGGGCGCAGACCGTGCGGGGAGCCGCGCTCAGGTTTTAAGCAACTCTTTCGCGTAGTGATGAGGGGCCGTCGCCCTTTCTCTCTCTCTTTTTTTTTTTTTTTATTCTCGCAAAAGCCCCCACGCCGCACACTTCTCGCCGCAGAGACAAACCTGGGCTGTGGTACCCGTGGGGCTGCCCCCCGGAAATGGGCCCGGCACCGAGCCGAGCTGGCACCCGCTCTTCTCCCGGCTGTCCCTTGGGATAACCTGACATTTGCATCCCATCCCTCCTCCTCCGTTACTTCCCCGTGTCCCCTCCGGATCCGTCGCCTGTGCGGAGGGCAAGATCACCTTTCCCTTTAATTAGGAACCTATAGGTGAGGGGTGCCGCTGCCGAAACCCTCCCTGCCTCCGTCCCACCCTGACCGCTGCTGGCCTGGTGCTGCCCGGAATCTGTGTCTGACCCTCCAGCCCACACCCCCTCTCCAAGGTAACCTACAGCATTGCTTTGGGATCGAGCTTACTCCTGCCTCGGGAGGGAAGAGTTAAAATTTTTTACTCTTTCTTATTTTTCACCCTTGTAGATGAGAACAGTTTCTCCAGTAAAAAGAATGGTGTTTATTCGCTCGGGCGGAGTCTCAGGATCGCCCGTTCGTGCCTTGCGAGCGCACCGCTACTTTACAAAGCGATGGTTACAGCACTACTCGGCTCCGGCTTGGGCTCTGCTCCTCTGCAACCTCACGCGATTATCAGCCCGGCTTTCAGGAGCTTTTTTCTCCTCCGCTGCACATAATTCTATTGCTCTGTCCGCCGGATTCCTCCTCTCTTTGCGCTCCCCGATTTCGGAGCAGCCCCCGCTCCCAGTGCTCTTGCTGCGGCAGGGACATCGCTCCACTGCCGCCGCTCCACGCTCTCCCCTTCACGGAAAGAGCCGCGCCAGCAAGGCAGAAGCCCACGTACCCGAGATCCAATTTCACAACAAAAACATCTCAATGTCACCTACGGCGAGAAGGTGGCTTATTGGAACAAAATGCGAGGCATTTTAAACCCATTAGGCATCTCCCAGATGCAAATCCAATGGTGGAAAGAGAAAGGCTCTATTAAGACCCGAGGGCTGACAATTAGATTATAGTCCAATTGCCAGTGGATAATGTGCTAAAAGCTTTCCCATTTAGTGTAACTCCTCGCTGAAAATTATTCACACTTTGCAGGCTGCCGCGCTCCTGAACGGGAGACGTCTTTGTCCGCGTAGAGCGCGAACAGCCGGGCATAACTCGACACAGACACACGGACAGATGCACACGCAGGAGGTCTCGCAGCCAGGAGGATCACTGAGCACATCCTTCCCGATCCAGAGCCGTGTGGCAAATCTGTTCGTGGTACAAGCTGACGAGCGCACGCACCGCCGCTACAAAGGCGCCAGGACAAGTGCCCCATGGGCGCACAGGCACCTCTTCCAACGTGCCATACTGTGTGTATTTAGCATGGTTTGTGTAGAGCATAGCTTGGAAGATCATCGAGTTCTCAAGCACACATTGCCGCGTCAGCTGCACACAATTAGACTTTAATGTTCCTTCATGTGCAGAAAATACACTATTTTCCGTATAAACCTAAAGTTTGTATTTAATGACAGGGATGACATTTTCATTAAAAATAAATATCTGAGTTTGGGTACTCCACAGATTATTTCTTTCAGTTTAAAACCGTCACTAAAAGCTGATGAAATTTTCACTGAGGGCTTGGACTCCCAACTCTCTGCGGCTATAATTTGAATTACCACCAAGCAGTACATGAGTTCGGATGTGATAATTTAATTCCAGTATTGCAAAATCTTTGTCATGGGGTGAGGGGCTTTGCAGCCGCCGATGCCGTGCCTGCCCGGAGGGCGTGGGGACTGTTAGCCTCCCTCCCCGCGGCGCGGACAGGCTCCTGCACCCCTAGGGAAGACGATGCTCTACGGCGGCCGGCCAGCATCACGTCCTGCCCCAGGGGAGTCCGCCCTGGACCGGAGGGCGGTGGAGGACAAGGCTGGGTTCCCCATAGCAGGATGGGGTAGGCAGAGGCAGCCAGGGCCTTCCTGACTATTCACTGAGGGAATCTCTGCCCCCCATCATGTCACACGTACCAAAAATCCTGAGCCTTTTTGGGTTTTTTAAAGGTATATACATATAAATAATAAACACACAAGTTTGTCTTGCTCACCTTCCCCAACGACACCGAATTGAAAACTAAAGCAAAACGAGTCATCCCCCCAGACACCCAGAACTGCTCCAGGACCAACGCAATGCACACCAGCCTTGAAGTGACCAAGCACCAGCTTTGGATTTTGGGGTTTAAATTGGTGGTCTGAAGTGTTATGAAAAGCCACATCTTTAATGCTCTATTTTTATACAACCATTTTATGCTCAATTTCAAACCAAAGTCCTTAGGAGCCCTTCCACCTGTTTTGCAGAGTTAGAGGAAATATGAATTAACTGGCAGAATTAAGCAGAAAGGCTGGAATGTTAGAGAGAAAGATGAGATCAGAAAAGCTCCTTCACAGGTCTCGAAAAAGACAACACAGAAACACATTGTCTGTCCAACTTCATTGGAGAGAACATTTCAATGGCATGCAAAAGAATCTGTTTGTCTAGTTTCTTTACACAAAAAGCATTTTTAATTTCTTTACTCACAAAGCATTTCAGAACACTTCAAAATTTTATAAATCATAAAATGTAACTTGCTTCCTTAGCAGATGGGAATATTATTCAAGATGAACAAAATGTGCTTATGTATACACTTCTCTATACACATACATACATCTGCAGTACCATACATTTAAACTTGCCCAGTGGTGCTTTTCTTAGTTGCCTTCCACAAAACAATACAAGCAACCCACGGTCTGCCACAGCACAAGATTTACTGTAAGCTGAAACCACTGCTTTGGACCAAAATTTTAGGGGAACACAAGACTTCTTTATTTCAGTGCTCATTTTAAAGATGTAAAAATTTATGTCCGTGATACGGAAGCAGTTTGCTGGAGGATCTGAAAAATCTGTTCTAGCTCCTGATTTTTGAAGTCTCACTGTAGTTAAGATATCCTGACAAGCACATGTATGTTTGTCTATTTGTCTGTCCTAGAGACAGGACGGAGCTTCTTCTTGACTTTCACCTTGATGATGGAAGACAAGAAGCAATTCCTGGCAGACTGCAAGAAAGTGATGGCTCCCTCTCCTTTGATTAGGTACAGTGGTCCACCTGAAATTCTGGGCTTGCAGTTTTCAGGAAAGCTGTCACTCACATTGTTTATTAGTTAAAGTAAATCTCTGGCTATTGTGTGACTTGATTGTGTAGTTGGACTGCTTGGAAAATGTACTCATTGCTCAAACTCCTGAAACAATAAAATCTCTTCTTTTTTTTCTTGTACCTGTGACAGATATTTTAAGTGAACCTCTTTTATTTTCATTTTCTTTCAGGCCTTTTTGTCTCTTTCCTCATTTAATATTTAATTTTCATTAAAAAATAATAAATCAGAACTTTTGAGCTTTATTAAGTGAGATTTGAATAACTAATTTATTTGCTGTTTGTTGGAAATTACCTGTTTAAGAAGTACTAATAAATAATAAATTGGCAATGTAGAAGTATTTAGAACAATCTCAGCTAAATAAAAAGTCTCAAGGAGCATTCTTTGGTTAAAAAAAATAATCAGACTTTACACAGCACTAAAGATGATCATGTGCATATTTATGAGAAAGGGCAAATTTTTTCCTCGACTTTTGCAGCCCTTGGATCGGTAGGAGAGTTTCAGAGTTGCCTGTAGTGGTGATATGAAAATAGGAATAGTGGGAAGTGCTGGGAAGAATAGAAACCTCAACAACTAAGAAAAAAGTTTCTGGCAAATGTTAAAACTTTTTTTTTTTTAAATAGAAGAGTCTGGTTTTGAGTCTCCATTTTGAGATGCCTTGGGCGTTACTTACTTCATCTAGATTTATAGTTCCTTGCAATTTTTTTGTTGTGTCCAAAGTTGTGTCCCAAAATATCCAAAGCTAGGAACCTAAAATTAGAGACTGCCTTTGAAACTGCTGATCTCTGCATATTTTCCCTCTGTGAACATACAGCAGTAGAAAACACGCCCAAAGACAATGAGTAAAGAGAATGAGTTTTGCTTTGAGGGCCGGCAGTAGAAAGCCTTACAAGAAGGCTATCAGCCATTTCCCAAAAACTTCGGGAGCATTGCTTTTCCATTTTTACTCAGTGATGTATCTGTAATTTGTGTCCACCTCTCCTGGTAGGTGTTAAGAAAAATGGTAGTTTTAAAAAAAAAAGGGAAAAAAAAAGAAATGAAGAAGATAGAAAACAAGGAGGAGTAAGGTGAACATAGAACAAAGAAGGTTTCATTTCTGGCCTAGTGGGCTTGGAAAGTGAGAAGAAGCGCTGTGGTTTACAACTCTCTCAGCTCATGCGGAGCAGTTTGTAACAGAGCGTGTGATACAGTCTGGGAGCAGCACTGCTGTCACTGAAGAGCTGCTCCAGCAGCCTTCTGCTGCCTGAAGCCTCACAGCCACAATCACAGAAACCCAGCGGGTGCAGAAAGGGTCCTGCTGCCGGACCCATCAGGCACCACAAACGGGGCCTGCCAGATATTTCTGGCTTATTTCCACACTGTAAGGATGGAGGGAGAAGCACTCCCACACCATGGCATGGTGAAAGATTGTTTTTGCTTATTTTAACAGTATGGGGAACCAGACTGGGGGTGTTCTGGCGTAAAAAGGATTTTTTTTTTTTTCTTAAGCCTGCAATTTCAAAAGCATTCGGGATTAGGGCTTGAAAAACATATTTCAGTACCCATAACATACTGTTGATTTATCTGGCAACAGCTAAGCTTGCAGAGGGAAACTAAGCTTATTTGAAATAATGTGGTCATAAATAACACTGGGGGAAAACAGTTCACAAGTTTGTGTAACTCCCAGCACACTCTCTGCTGGAAGGCTGACACTGAAAGGGTTTTCATTTCAGCAGCGTGAAGACAACCCTACGAGGTAAGCACTTCCTGCTCTGCCTGCACGGGTTTGCAAGAGAAGCCAGCTTGCTTCCATTAGTTATATCAAAGTGAGGAAACCAATCAACCTGGAATTTGCACCATAAAAAGTAGCTACAAGCCAAGTAGGTTGCCATCAACTTGCAGGTGATCAGAGGTGAAATTACAGCCTCTTTAAAGTTAGCAGTTCATTTAGCACGGATCAGAGAAGAGCTTGAACCAGTATTTCAGTTCAACTTTACCAGGAATTTTTGGCTGGTTTTAGAGCTTAACTTACTGTTGACCATAGTACAATATTCATAGTTGCTCTTAAAACCTTCACCAATAATGAGTGCAGTAATGAAAATACAAATCAAATATGCTTCTGGGTGACATAGAAACTAGCATTGCCCTATGACAGACATGAGATTATAGCAGTTTATATTTAATATAAATGAGTGTGTGAGTCTTTTGCTAATGAAGAACATCTACAGTCTTGTAGTGCTCAAATTTGGCAGTTTAAAATATAGCTAGACAAGAGTAAGTCATGTGTTAACCTCAAGCGTTCTTGCAGGATACAAAGCCAGGCTGGGTTTTTCTAGATACAGGAAAGGTTAACAAAATTTGACAGAGTTGTTACTGCTGTTACTATGAAACACAAATGAAACTCAGCTAATAGGATAATACCTTGCTGTTTGTCCTGAAGAAATAACCAAGAAATACGATCACAAATATAGTTTGTAAATGGGTGTAAGTAATGTACAATGGATATCATATCTCAGGGATAGAAACAAGGGGAAGTAAAAAGGTGTGAGAACAACTCCTTTCCAACAAAAAAGAGACAACACTTACTATCTATCATGCATCTTATTTTTTTCCACAGCAGAAAAATCAGCTTTTCTGGGCTTTTATTTAGATGATCTTTGGTTACACAAGGACTGAACTACATTTGCATTCCAGTGTGGTCTTTTGGCCCAGCACTGGGGATGTAAATGGGCGATTAAAAAAAAAAAAATAGAATCATTTGGGTTGGAAAAGACCTCCAAAATTGAGTCCAACCTTTGACTGACCACCACCTTGTCAATTAAACCATAGCACTATGTCCCATTTCCAGTCATTTCTTAAACACTTTCAGGGATGATGACTCCACTGCCTCACTAGCAGTCGATTCCAGTGCTTGACAACCCCTTCAAAAACTCCTCCCAGTGCCCAAACTGAACCTCTGGTGCAGCTTGAGGCTATGTCCTCTTGTCCTGTCACTGGCTGCCTGGGAGAAGAGCCTGACCCCCACTTTGCTACAACCTCCTGTCAGGCAGTTTTAGGGAGTGATAAAGTCACTGTGACCCTCCACTTGTCTCGTATGATTTACTCTCTGTAGACTCTGCACCAGCTTTGTTGCCCTTCTCTGGACATGCTCCAGCACCTCAATGTTTTTCTTGTAGTGAGGAGCCCAGAACTGGATGCAGTACTCAAGGTGTGGCCTCACCAGTGGTGAGTTCAGAGGGAAAATCACTTCTCTGGTCCTGATGGTCATACTATTTTTTGTACAAGCCAGGATAACTGGGCACTCTGCCGGCTCATGTTCAGCTGGCTGTTGACCAGCATCCCCAGTTTCTTTTCTGCTGGGCAGCTTCCCAACCACCCTTCCTGAGGTTTGTAGTGCTACATGGGTTTTTGTTGTGAACCAAGTGCAGGACCCAGCACTTTGCATCATTGAGCCTCACACCAATGGCCTCAGCCCATTGATCCAGTCTGTTTAGATCCCTCTGCAGAACCTTCCTGCCCCCCAGCAGATCAACACTCCTGCCCAACTTAACATCATCTGCAAACTTAGTGAGGGTGCCCTCAATCCCCTTGTCCAGATCATCAATAGAGGTATTAAACAGAACTGCCCCCAGTACTGAGCCTCAGGGAACCCCACTAATGACTGCTGGGCAAAAGAGATGCCTCTTGTGCAAAGCAACCATCAGTGGAAAAAGACAGCTCACTCCTCCTCCTTTCACCACTGCCCCGAGTCTGCCTGCTAGGATACTGCAAGGACTTTGGAGCAGGATTTGGCCTTTCTCTCTATCCATAGTTACCCGATATAGCCAAACCCTACCACAACAGAGCTGATGATTAGTAGCCAAGGCAGCCCCATGTTACACTGGTGGTTGATTAGCTTCCTTGTCTTCACCCCTAACAACTGCTGGGGTCTGGGAGAAACTTACTTTTCATCCATGGTAGTCTCTCAAATTTAGGGTTAAACATTTTGTCTTTTTCTCCATATGAGATCTTTTTTTGATTAAAATCAGCCTGAAGTCATAGGCTTTAATTCTCTCTGTACATGGATTTCAAAGTTAAAAAAAGATATTTGTCAAATAAATGATTACCTTTCATTAACTGAAACATTTTTCCAGTAATGGAAATTATTATTTAAAACAAGTTAAAATAGTATCTTTCAAGTTAAAAACTCTATTTTACATTGTCACTTTTTGGCAAATTAAGGATTTGATTAAGAGCTTAGGTCTCATACAAGTTGAAATGAGTGGGTTCTCTTTAAAAGTCCATGGCATCACCCCTTTTCATATACCTGAGTTCACGTTCCTCTTTCTGTTACAGAAACTCTTGAGCAAGTATGGAGCACAGAAACCTGTCATGCACCTTTCAACTTCAAAGACAGCTGCCAAAGTACAGTACAAGAATTAATATTCTGATATTTTTTTCTTTCTAACACCAGGAATGCTTTGGGTGACAGTGCCAAGACAAACCTTGTCCCTCAGGTTTGAGACACTTGGATGTAAGTGATCATGTGGAAAGTGATATCCACCTTTATATAGTGTACAAAATAGTAAAACTATTAGCATGGATCCCCTAAAAAGGCCTAAAATAAATGAGAATTGAAAAGAAAATTCCCTTTAGCCCACTAGAATAAATTATATGGATCTACTAAGCAGATAGTAAAACCAAAGCTGGCACCATGAAAGAAAGATAATGGTGTACAATAGGGCTGTAGGAGAGATAAGAGGGGGAAAGTTGGGACATAGTTTAGTGAGTATTTTAGAACAGGTGTTTTATGTCAAAAAGGGAAACCCAAGGTTAATTCTGGCAAAATAAACAGACATATAGACACATTGGATATTTGGTATTGGAAAGAAACCTAAGATGAAAGGTTTGAGAGAGAGAAAAAAAAATTTAGTGCTAAGTCTCAAAGATGGAAACACTAGGAAGAAATAGTGGCTTAAGCACAGCTGAAGTCTTACATCTGTAGTGACAGCTTTGCACCTTAAGTGATGCCTCCACCCTTCCTTGGCAATGCCACAATTAATCTTGATCAGTACAATGTGATAACCAGAACACAAGGCCAGAATTAACTGGTCTTAGACTCTAGCCCAGAACTGCAACTACTCTGCATTCCTGCTTTGCTTTGCCCAAACCCAGTCACAGTGATAGCAGCATGCTGCAGAAAAGGCCTCAGAGTCTGCTGACTAAAAGCACCACACAGAGACATGGTGTCAGTGCTGCCTATAAAACAAGGCACTTGGGAAGGCACCTTGATTTGTAGACTCTCTCTGAGCTTTTGCAAAGAAAATAAAGTCTATTTTTAAACCTGACCTTTCTACCCACCAACAGCTAATGACACAATCCTTTTCAATTAGGTCAGATTTCAGAGAGTTTTTAAAATATTTGTGTTAGCAAAGAAACCAATACTCGAACCCTTTATTTTTTCGGTTCAGTTTCAAAGGTTTGCATGCCTTTTGCACTGATGTGCTCCTAGGGATTGGGAAGAGCACTTCTATGTTTAACATGCAATCACGTTTCCAGTGAAAGAAAGACTGCATGAAATCTGTCACTTAATATCTGAAACCTGCATGGTTTCCTTTTCTTCAGTTTGACAGGGGAGATTATGCCCACAAATAAACATTCCCAATAGTATATTTGGGCTCTTACCACTTGGCATCTGTCAAACAACTTGCCATCAGCTTTCTAAAATTGACAGTTTCAGTAGATTTCTGCTAAATGTTGAAAAATAGTTTTGCTGACCTCTTCTTTGTTGAAGATTCAGACACCAGCTGAGGCAGCTGTCCAGTCTGCAGTATGATATAAGAGAAGAGGAATTAACCCAACAGAAATTGAATTTGGAAATGTCTTTAGAGAAACTACCGACTGCTGCAGAAAAAGGAGTATTACTTAGTTCTGCTGTCACTAAAATGGATGACATCTGCTAATCTACAGTGACTGATCCTCCTCTAATGTGTGACCTGAGAACTTGAGAACTGAATGGGTGCAGACCAGTCACAAGCACAGCACAATGGTCACCATCACTTTGCTGGTCTTCTCCACTGAAAACTGAGTATATACAGTTTTGAATAACATTTTAACCTTGTTATTTCTTGTCTATTTCTGGACCTTGCTCTTTTGCCTTAAAATTTGTGTCTGTTGTGCTTTCCATGGTGGTGATTGTGGAATTACAGGAAGAGCATGCACTTGTCCCACCAACAGTGGTGTAGATGGTAGCTATGTGGGGCGGGAGATGCAGCCACTTAGCAGAGAGTGGGATTTCAAATGTATCCATGTCACTTAACCTGTTTTTTTTCTGTTAACACAAATGTGCATTCTTAAAGATGCACCATGTTGAAATCCAGAGAACCAACTGTCATGGAAATGAGAGGGCTTTCACGGAAAAGTGAGAACCAAAAAGAACCAACTTTTGAGTGCATCTGAAACACGTAAGGGAGAGATGCATGGGCTACAGAGGTAGAGAAGGGAGGTTGTGCATTAGAGAAAGAGAGGAAGTGAAAACCATCTTTTCTTTTTCCTGTCTTTTTTTCAACAAAAGAATTTTCAGTTTATTCACACATTGCCTAAATCATCTGAATGCTATCTCATGTCATCACTGGCAGCTTACAGTCCTTGACATCTGTAACTCACTTTGGTTCTCATTTTCCTTTTAGATTTTTTTTTTATTGTAAAGAAAAGCAGTTTCTGCTGTGAAATGCCAGCTCTTTTTCAGAGCACATAAATATTGACGTAAAGTTGAAACATTGTCACGTTCAGCCACAGACAAGTTAATAAACAGTGATTATTCTACAGTGTTCTTCCTATGGTGTGTCACTGTTATATATTCTTAAGCCGCTGTTTAGATGGATCTTTGCTAACACACAAAGTCGCTGGTGAATTTAGCCCAGCTATCCACAGGAAACATGCCATGCACCATCTAGCAAAGATGGGGTCATTTCATCAGTTAACCATATTCCTGAACTTAGTTCTTGATATCTTAAAATAACCTCCCCTTGAAGCCATAAATCAGGGGGGAAGGATTGTAACAAACTGTTTTGCAGCCCAGCTCAGAGTGAATTATACTAATAGGCTGTTCATAACCTGGTCACATCATCTTTGTTGACTCATACAACTGACACCAGAAGCAGAAGTTCCTTGCTAGGCTCTTTACCTTGGTCCTTCAATGTGCTCATTGCTTTTATCCTCTGTTTATTAACAGGTAGTGGGGACATGAAACCTACTTATCACCATCTGTCTCTAGTAAAGAAGAGGCAGGCCTGACAAAAGGTACTTTGAATGTCCTGGGGGGGGAAGGAAGGGACATGAGAGACATAACAGAGCTGATGAAACTTTGAGGACACTGGTGCAGGCTTTTCCTGTGAAAGGAAAGACTTCATAGCTGGCTCTGCATATGGAACCCAGATTTTACAAAAGCTGGGTTCCCTTCTTAAGAAGAAAGACAAAAACCAGATTTACTATCTGTTCAGCAGATTTGATATGCATGTGCCCCACTGATACCAAATAGCTTAAGACATGTCTAGGTGAGGTCCTTTTTGAAGGCTTACAGTGAAGCTCCTAACAAGCTTGTTTAGCCATCCATATGCCAGGGACTGGAAGAGGTGAAAACTATTACATATGAGATAGTAGCACATGCCAAACAACTAAAGTTAATTTTTCCTCCTCTGGTATAATTTGAATTTACCAATTTTTTTGTTTGGTTGGTTGGCTTGGATTTTTGTTTGTTGTTTTTTTTTTTTTAACAGAATCTCATAACAAATGAAACCTATGTAATCAAAGCAAGGAAGAACATGTCAGAGCTCACAAAACTCCATGGGCTGGGAAAACAGACCAGTTGCCAAGGCTCAAGGAGCAAGATTGCTGGTACATCTACCCCATGCTCAGTTTTCTGGGGACCAGGCTATTCCTCTATGATTCAGTGGAGCAGTGGTATGTACAAATTTATGTACAGTTTCTCAGTTGCATGTATGGAAAGGCACATAAAGAAATATTTTGATTAGTAGTAGAAAGTAGTAGAACCTATGAAGGCTGGTCGCCCATGAATTTATGTCTTGTGATAAAGTCTACTATGTCAATAATTTTCTAATAAGAGACTCAAGCCATGAATGGAAGTATAAAGAGAATTTCTGCCTCCTATATTAGTCAGTCTATAGTCACAAAACAAGTAGACATTGAATATCATTGACATCCTGTCATTGTTTCCAAATTAAATTGAAATTACCCACGTAGTTCAGAAGTTTTGTTGGAGAAGGGGTGGGATAGACAGAATTGTTTCAACCTTTTTTTCTTAAGGAGACCAGTTTTGAGAAACAGGCAAGAAACACAGCTCCCTTACGGTAATATCACAACAGTGAAGCATATCTGTTTTGTGTTATATAAACTAAGACAGTGCTTTGGGTAAAAAACTCTGTGAGAGACATTAGGACATTTTGCAAACTGACCATGTGTTTAGTCTTGAAGATGAAGATCCTGTAGGTGAATCATTAGATTAGACCTCCCTTAACTAAAAGAGAGTGAAAGTAAATTGCACAGCATCCACATCAGGTGAGTATAGGAAGAAACAAAGGAGCAAAAGATCCATCAGACATGCCAAGGGGAAAAATCCTGTTATTTTCCTATTGTTTCATATCTACACTTCTGGGGAGCAGACTAGGCAGTGTTTAGCTTATTAACACAATACTTCAGGAACTTTCCCTGCTTTTGCAACTTGACCAGCATCTGGTTTAAAAAAAAAAAAACAACACAAACAAACCAATCAAAACCAGTATATGTGGGAATATTTTGCCCTTGGCAGCAGTGAAGAAACCCATATAAGTTATCTGTCAGCAGATCATCAGCAGCAGACATGACCCCATTTGGGTGGGTACTGCATCTATGCAAAGTATAGTGGTATGGAGAGGAACATAACAAGAACCAGGCTGAGCCGCTGCATGGCTCACGTGGAGAAGGGCTTTCTTTGCAGTCACTGTGGTGTGTCAAGGAAGTGGAGCCTTTTGTGAGTCAACAGCAGCAGGAATCGCTAAAGTTCCCTCAGAGGGACACTGCTGAAATGGCTAACAGACCCGAACCAGAGCTGTAAAGGATGAAAAAGACACTATTATATCATCTGAAACCTTCCCATGTGAGCAATGGGAAGCCTTTACTCATTCACTGGTTTTAAATGAAGCTTTAAAGCATTTGGGAACCAAATCTGTTGTTTCTTTTCCTCCTCGCAGAAGTCCTCAGTCCTCTGCAGAGCTTTGAAGAGCAGCAAATGTCATAATACACTAAGTAAGGAGCAGATAAGTAAAGACTGCTTTGGACAACTATCCTGTTAATTAAAATACTACTTGCAGGGCTGGGGGAACTGCAGATAAAACACCAGGGAATTAGTTACCAGTTCATCATATGACAGGCATCTTTGACATGTATCATACTGCTATCCCACTGTTTTTGTTCATGGCTAAATATACAAAACACTTGACAATATGGCCATTTCTCTACATTTGTGCTCTAATGGCAGTGGATTTTGGCAAAGTTATTTACTGCTGGTTCATTAGTGGCCCCCATGCCAAGTGCTGTGCAGTCCATTGCATCACTGAGGTACCAGCTACTAGAACCAGCATGAAGGAAAGATAATTAGAGCTGTAAGTTCAACAGACATTGGGTACTGCCTACAATTTTTCCACATTTTGACCAATATTTCACCAAGCACAGGAAGGCACCTGTGCCTTCATTGTGTAAAATTGTAAAATTTCAGGGCAATGTACACACAATTCTACTTTTAATGATCCAGTAATGCATATTCATAGAGAGATGATACCTGTATTAGCCAGCTCATGCCACTGAACTCTGCTGAAAGCAAAAGTAAGCTTTGTGGCTGAGCAATAGCATTAGGCAAGTATTTGTATAACAGGGGCAGCGGGGTAAATACTATTTATGAGCCATGAATATTTTTATGAGGAAAGATCACAAATCACAAATCACTTACCTTCTTATTACTTGTACAAATACCTTTTCTTTTTTAATACAGTGAGATTCTTCCTTATGTGTGAGTGTAACAGAAATATGTAGCACCAAGGCCAGCTAAAGCAAACGTTGGTGTTTTGCTGAGTATATGTGAATATTGAAGAGTATTGTACCCTCTAGAAAGCAGCAATGCAGGAGCAGGAAGGAATGCCCAGGAAATACATGAGAGCAGGACTTTGTGTTTCTACCACCCACAGAATACAGTGAAATTCAGCTGAGCTGGAACCACACAAGTGGTCATCAAAACTTGCAGAAATCTGTATCTGTGAATATTATTCTCTTCCTGAGGAAGTGGAAAAGGGTCTGTGGGGAAATGTTTTGTTTGTTTGTTTTGTAAAAGCATCTGCTTATCCTCTCCAGGTAAGCTGCAAAAGCCAGAAGACAAGGCTGGCAGCCTGTACAAACACACCATGCCAAGGACAAGGGAAGACAACAAAAAGGGTCTCTAGCAAAACAGCTACGTGTTCCCACAGCACTCTTCAGAGAAAGTGTGCCACCAAGTGTCTATTCAAATACAAGCTGCTAAAAGCAACAAGTATCTGATTTCAGTTAATTAATACATGGAACATCTGCATGAACGAAGCATAGAGTACTTTTCTGAATACTGGAGAGATGCAGCTTCACTGGCAGGCATGTGGCATTGCTTCTGAATCACTAGGTGTATCAGAGGAATCAACACGCACACACCCTGGTACATGAGGAAATAAGGAACTGAGTTACAGAATCTCAGGTCCTGGGCATTTCTGCTTAGGCACAGTGGTGCTCCTCATGAGCCCACACTTAGCTCATGCTAGGGTTGTCCATGCTGCTGCATTAATAACAACAACTAATGATGAAAAGGCCTTCTATCATGCTTTCCAGTGGGCCAGCTCAAGTTCTTTGCAAATAAGCGTAGGATCATGATTGATAGGAAAGGAAGAACTACATAAATTGTTTCAGCTCTGTCCCCTGAAGTACCAGAAGGTAAATGCATGGTAGGAAGCATATGCATGTCTTCCCAAGAATCAGCCCAGCATTATATGAAATAGAAAACATCTGTGTTCCTTTTTTGGTATATAAACAAAGGAGCAACCTGAATACAGATGCTTGAACTGGTACTGTTGTTCTCCTGCCATGCCAGGAATCCAAACCTGGACAGGCAGCTGTCAGTCTCCTGTCAGAAGCAAGCAGCCTTATGTACCTTGTGGGAGCAAACTTCTCTGATAGCTGTTTGGCAGCCCCTACAGAAGGAACAGAGAGTTTGTCTGAAAGGACAGATGTATCAGTGAAACTGAGGCATAAAGTACTTTGGAGAAATGGGAGAAAGAGAGAGAGAAAGAGAGAGAGAGAGAGAAGGAGAGGGAAAGGAGAGAGAAAGGAGAGAGAAAGAGAGAAAGTGCAACATGTCACCATCATAAAAACCCAGCAGATGCACTGCCTAAATGATGGCAGTGGTCGGAGTGTGTTTCTTCTTTCCTTACTATATGCATGTAGCACCTATGCAGATGTTCCTTCACCTCTATGCAAAAGTTCTATATGTCCAAGTAGTTTATTCCTTTCTCTTTCCAGAAATAAGCCATGGCATTATAAAACATACCTTATGTTCAAGAGCAAAATGAAAATTCAGAATTGCTAGCATGCCAAATACATTCTGCAGCCCACATCAGAAAAGTTTCAGGATATGGTAAAAGCAGGTTTTATTTCATGTCATTTGCTTCACTTACAAAGTAAATTCAACAGAATCACAGAATAAGATGAAGGACTTTTAAACCCTGAGTTAGGAGTTTGACTTAGGAATTTAAATAACTAATCATAAAAGATCCACTTTTAGTTCATTTCACTTGTTCTTTTTTTTCCGTGTGTCTCTGTATAGACAAGCTGTTAGACTGCATGAGCTTGGGTTGTCGCCTTCATCACAGAGTGAATGCAACAGGATCTTAATTTCAAGCTGTTAGCCACTATCCAAATACTACAGCAAAATTAGCAGTAATCCAAGTTTTAAGTTATACTTATTTTGTCTTTCAGATTGTAGGGGATCAAGGCATGTTTGGTTCATAAAGAAAAAAAAAAGAAGTCAGACACATGAAGTCTCTCAACCAGCACAATTCTCTGAGATTAGGAGACTGTCATTCAGCTTTCATCTCTAATTTTTCCCCTTGCTCGTTTTCCACCTAAACAAGAAGTGTTATTAAATCGAGAAGATTAGCAACATGACCAACTCTTTTTCTTTTTCCTCTGTGTTTTGCAAGGAAGGAAACATCCTGCAATCACTTGCAAAGCA
Source organism: Coloeus monedula (assembly GCF_965178545.1). Classification (NCBI taxonomy): domain Eukaryota; kingdom Metazoa; phylum Chordata; class Aves; order Passeriformes; family Corvidae; genus Coloeus; species Coloeus monedula. The sequence continues at coordinate 47,663,235 of NC_138781.1, forward strand.
CATGGTCATAAGCACGCTGCAACTGTGGATACGGGTGTGCAAGTTGATCCTGCAGCTAAGCCTCCTGTTGCTTAAACAAGCAGGGCTACCTGTTCTCAACCTAATTTCAGTATTATGTTAGGGAGAGAAGTCTCTTTGTATCAGATCTGACAGGCATGTGTTCCTGAGGAAGTGGAGGGGAAGCCCTCCGTTCATATGACTAATTAGACAGGCTTCACGCTGGGTTGCTCTTTTTTGATGCTGATCCCTGTACTAATTGTCAGTTTGTTCCTTGGGAAGGCAAGGTTGAGTTCAAATGCTGCAGTGCCTTGTTCCCCGTTAGCTTTCCTGACCTTAAACTGATGCGAATTGACAAGGAACAGACTGGGGGAGAGAGAGCACGGTCCTTTCCCCTTGTGGAGAGTGTGTTTCGGAGCCACGGGGAAAAAAAACAGAAACAGGAGGACAATTAACAAGGCGCACTTAGATAAAACAGACAGTCATACCCGTGAAGCAAGAGCAGCAAGAGTTTAAGGAGAAAAAGGCAGCACTATCACAATCAATATACACTCACTTCTGGCTGAGATTCTCCAGCTCCCTTAGGAAAGTGTAGATGGTTTAATTTTTAACCAGATCTCCAATCGGATTTTTTGCACTGCTTTTATTCTGGTTGGATCTGCAACAGTTTAAAACCAAGCTACCACAGCTGAACCAGGCTCACTTCCCAACAGCTGCCTGCCTTTTCTTTTATTTTTTTTTCTTTTTTTCTCTTTTTTTTTCTTTTTTTTCTGAGGCTGTTTTAGGTCTGGTCGGGCTTTCATGGTAGGAGAGAAGGAGGGGGAAGAAAAGGGGAGCATTTAATCAAATCTGACATTCAGGAGCTCAATCCTGCAAGGTACTGAGCTCATTGACCTCAGTCCAGCAAAACAATATACATAGGACTTCAAAGGGGATACTCACATGCTTAAAGTTAAGCAGATGTCTAAGTGGTGTATTGGATTTGGGCCAGGGAAAGCAGGGCCTTCCAAAAAGCTCAGGCACTCCAGTGTGCTCAGGTCTGCAAACCACCACCTTTATCGGCTCAGCTCTCCATGTAACTCCAGAGCAGGTGTTACAATTATAGCAGGGGCTGAGATGAAAGGGGCCCAAGGGCTTGGCTGCAAAGACAGGAGAAAACTGGCAGTTTTCTGGGCAGTAGTTCCTGTTCTTTTCTTTGCTCTATTATGCTATTTCTGCTTTAGGATGAAATGAGGCAGCCAAATGCTCTGTTCCCCACTAAAGTCCTAAAATTCTAATTTACAATTGAGGCATGACAACTCCGCAAAAGAAGGAAGAAAGACTTCAATTTTGTTGGTTGGGCTTTTACCCTATTCTTTCTGATGCTTTTAATTTTAGTAAAATGGTTCAGGAGTAGAAAGGCACAGCTTTCTGATTTTGAGGGAAGACTGCTTGGAAATCACTGTATGTCTATGAGCATCCTCAGAGCCTGACTTGAAAAAAATGGGCATTGTGCAACTTTAACAGACTTTCTACCCCACTGAGCATACGTATCCAAGGGAAACAGGGGTTTTCAGCCAAGTGAGGACTCTCTTGGTCTGATTTCAGACATGATGGTCTCAGGAGGACTTCAACATGTCTTGGAGGTAAAGAGTGAACAAGACCCGATTCTGTGACGTTAACAGCAAGAAGAAAAAAATTCCAAGCGATGAACTCTACGAGAAATCTCTGTTTGAACTCTATTGGGAAAAGTAGTGATTATCAACTGCTCTGCTCCTCTCATCCAACGTCCTTAAATTAAATGTGTTCTACACAGGTACATTTGCACACACCTATATATCTTAATCTTCTGCTCAGTAGAATGTGGACAACCAGAAAGCTTAGTTTTAGACACAGCACTGATATTTTTCTGTCCACCTTAGCGCATGGGAGCATAAGCAAGTGGGAGGGATACAGATAGAATGTTTCAACCTCCAAATAAATTAATTCTGCAGAAGTTCAACTGGCTGGACAAGAACTATGCAATTACTGAAGATCTATGAAATTCCAGCCTCTGAAAGGTCATTGAGATATGCTAAGAACATGTATTAATCAGTACAGAATGTGAAACATCAGCTTTCTCATAAAAGTCATTACTAAATTACAAAGGCTTTACACAGCACTAGTAATGTTATTTTCAAATTTTCTTTCAAGAGCTGACATTTAAAAAAAGTTTCTGCTTAGGATATTAGTCCCTCTTCAGTGAGACTCTCCAAGTAAGTGAGAGACAGCATTCCACAAACAGGTGGGAGAAGCCAGCAAAAGGAAGAGTCCAGACAAGCAAAGCACTGTCGTAGATCCAACCCAATTTTAAATCTGTGGCTGAGGTAGAAACTTTTTAAATAAAAGTTTTTATTATACTAAAAAAACCTTCAAAAATCCACCCCCTCCCCCCACCCACTACAGCTTTCTTATTACTTCTTTAGAGCAGTTGAAAATAATTTTGTACTGCTGTTTTAATAGCCTACCAGTGTGGATAAGACTACTCTAGTCCTGCTTTCTTGTAATACCTCAGGAGAAAATGTCACCTTAGTCTTTCAGTTTCTGGGGGTTCAAGGTAAAAGACGACTTTTTCAAACTTGCTACAAGCATATATATTAAGGGCTGCCATATAACAGACCATACAATCTTTCTCCTGCTACTTTCTCTAGTTCCACTGTGGATGATTGTCTGGTCTGGAATAAAAGAAATAGAGCAGGCAAATATTCACCTCAGGCATCTTCCACTCGTGACATGGGAGGTAACAAAACATCCTTGTTTTCACGCTTGAAAACACGGGTTCTCTGTTTTAGCACTTCAGCAGCAAAACAGCTTCCCTGTCACTGAGTGCATCTGCAGTAGGCCCCATTTTCATTTAAATGATGGCTTTTCAACCATCTGTGGTCTAGACTTTGTCTATATAGGGGAAGACTTTCTCTTCAACACCTTTCTCCACACTCACATTAGCACAGACTTGCAGGAAACTTTCCTGCAGAACTTTATCAATAGGTGTGTTAGCAATATATGTCATAAAACTCTTTAAAAAAAGAAGGAGTGTAAAAGAGAAGTCACAAAGTGTCATACCTTGTGTACCTATTCCTTCTGAGCAAAAAGTCTTTGAAAACCTAAGCAACAGGCTCCATGTTCAGCCATGACATCTGTCCCTACATGTTCTCATTAATTGCTAAGGAAAGGGCGGACTTGAAGAATGCTAGAAGGCACTGTCCTACATCAAGTTTGCATTCAGATCAAAGTCTTTATTCCAAATCCTGTCCTAGATAGCCATTACAAAGCCTTGGATCAGGTGTTATGTTTTGGCCCTTCAACTTTTCAAATAAAAAATAATGGTTTCTCTTAGGTTTCTGATACCGTCCGGGGAGTCAGCGGTAATCTCCTACCCATCTCTGAAAGAACTGGTTACTTGCATCCTATTCCTGCACGTCTGGATAATGTTCCAACAGCATGGATTGAGTAATACAGATAACTTGGCCATAGCCACAGTTGTAAAATCTCCTGTTGCATCAAGTCATCAGAAACACAAATGCAAAGACAGAGATGCTGTCCTCCTGTCCTAGAGTTCCTACATCTGTAATGAAAACTCTCCATGTACCACAATTCCAGATAACAGTTATAACAAAAACACCAGAGTATAGATAGCACAGTATTTCCCCCCATCACCCTCTTCTTTTTCACACAGAAAATGATATAAGGCAAAAGGACATAAGGCAAAATGGCAACACAGCTTTGATAACAGTTTAGGTCCCATCATTAGGGCTACATCAGAACACAGCCAACAGTCAAGGTTTCCTAGAGATTGTTGTGGAAGGAATCTATTTCAGCATCATGCCTGTGCCATGTAGGCCATCTAAACCACAAAAGAACAGCAGGGTATCTTTGCTGCAGTTCAAGGTCACTTGTAAATGTCTATTGAAATGAGTCTCATGAAAACAGCAGTCTTGATATTGCAGAGGTCATCATCCCAGTGCTTGGTGTGTCGACATAACAATAATTATTTCACAATAACAAGCTTAGCTGCAACAATGGGGACCGAGTATTGGGGTGGTAGAGTTTCCAACCTGCAATTTTCAACCTCAGCCTCCCCATTCAGAGTGGAAATCACAGTGTGTGTGGCATGGCCTCTGATTGATGTAAAAGGTCACTGAAAGCAAAAGTGTAGCACTTGCTGAAATAAAAGTTTAGACTAAACAGCATGTGATATTGTCAGGACTTGACCATGTGAAGGAAGCTTTCATCACCAAATAGCATTTTACCAGATGTTCATGAGTGTGCACACCCAAACTCATAATCTCTTGTCTGTTAGGAAGAAATTCACACCATTTTCCTTTGTTCATTACAATAGGGTTCCATTTGGACTAGGTGATAGGAATATTTCAACATCTAACAGCTCCCGTTGCAGACAGCTGGGAGTGAATATTTGAAAACCTGGTTCATCAGCTATAATCACAGTGGGAGACAGAGGGTGAGCCTAGGAGAGCTCACCAAACACTGTGCTACCAACAGTTTTATTCAAAGGCTGCCACAATATGAAATGGATAAGGTGAGGAAAGGGGAGACTTTGGGGTAGATGGTGGTGAAATGTCATAGTGCTGTTGAGGAAGGAACAGAAAACTCTGTGTGGGAACAATTTGGGAGTAGGGAAGGATCTTGAAGAATGGGAGTGATGTTCTGGAAAAGTGTCAAAGAACTTGGAAGCACTGGGGTACTTGAACTCTAGGACAGGATGACTGGAAAGCAGAAGATTATGTTCCCATCAACCAGTCTCTCATGCTAAATCAGGAGAAGATGGAATTATCTTTAGCTAAAGATAAGCAGACTCATTAGGAGTCCAGGACACACAGAACTCCCATCTAATTTTTTCTTGCACTGGACTATCAGGACGCTCCCTTTCTAACAAGCTGGAAGTCTCCTAGCCTTTCCAACCTCTCTTGGCCATAGAATAGGTCTGTCAGAAGTTTCTAAGCAGTTCTGGATACCTTTCATGTTTGTGCTCTGTCTTGTAAAAAAGCTTCTTTCCAATATTCAAGAAATTCTAACATTTCCTTAGTTACCAGTCTAACTCAGATAATGCATTTGTTCCAGTTGTAGCCAAACAACAGTTTGCACAAAAACCCTAAACAAACACCCATCCCCTTAACTAATACTCCAAGGAAACCAACGTCAATGTTTGCAACAAACACCCCTCACTCCTGATAACTGCAAACTGAAACTCGGTTGTGAGTGGATTCTTCTGTTTAGAGCCTTTCAAAATGGTGTAAAAGTAGTGAATAGACTCTTCGCATATGAATCTTTACACAAATTTCCTAAAAGTTAGCATTTTTTTTAATGAAAGGAGCTAATGAAAATTTGACTATTTCATATTAAGGAGCAATGAATTATTCCTGAACGTAGTGCTGAGTACCATTAAAATAATTTATTTTTGGAGTACTATAAGGGGTTTTATTTAGTTTTCTCTTTGTTTCTTTTGGCCCCCATCTTCCACTGGCACAAACTGCCGTGACATTGGAAAAGCCAGTCCCCCATTTCCTGTTATGATATGCTTAAGACCCTTAAGACCTCCTGAACATCTCCATGTAGGAAAAGGTGAAGCAGTTCATTGAAGTACAAAACCACTTATTCCATAGAATCTGAGAACAATTTAGGTTAGAAAAGACCTCTGAGGTGCTCGAGTCCAGCCATTAGCCTAGCACTGCCAAGTCCACCACTAAGCCATGCCCCACATGCCCAGGCCCACCATGGGGCTCCCTGATGCACACATGCTGGAAAGATCTGATGGAAGGGGTTTAGCATGATCTAGTGCTAACAGCTGTGAGTTAACTTGGGCCATACCCAGCTTTGGAGGTGGCACTGGAGCAGCTGGAGGGAGCCCTAGGGCAGGGCTAGCAAAGGGAGTTCAGACTGGCAGAGCTTGGTTCATCTTGAAACCCCACACTACAGGGTTATTCGAGTCTCTCTACCACATGACACCTGGTGCAAATGAGCTATTGAAACAACTTCACTTCAGCTACAACTCACCACATACCCCCTGAATGTGTCACTGCCTCACAGGAAAATAAGTGTTCATTCAATATTACTCATGTTGGGACACAAGTAAGGGACAAGTGGAACAATTTACATTGAGGTAGCTAAGATATCTCACCTTTTAAGTGCAAAAAACTAAATTTCATTAGTTCTTCCCCACCCTGTCCTCACCCAAAAATGAGGCTCTGGGAGATACTTTATTTGATGCTATGATTTACAACAGTTTAACCTCCAGCCTTATGGAATCAGACCTCTCATGGTTATCAAGTAGTGTCCAAAGGTAAAAGACACCATCTCCATGACACAATTGTCTTATTTTTCACAAGTGTGAAACGTTAATATAAAAATAAATTTCAAAACAGGTCTTAGGTAAAAGAGCACAACATCAACTGAAAAATGGCTGAAGTAACAACAATGTTATTGAGGACAATCCAGACAGATTGTAATGGAAGAAGAGTGTAGTTAAATTTGACTTTCAGCACATATAGGTAAAACTAAGTCCTACAAAATAACTCATCATAGAAGCATCAAGAAATGTTTTCTTCAGTAAAGTAGGAATTTTAAATAATATTCAAGAGTAACTGTGCCTAAAAATGGTGGATGTCACAGCAAAAAAACTAGGGAGATGGTGGTATTTGCTTCTCCCAAAACACTTGAAGGTGCAGCTGATGAAATTACCCTGTAGCAATCCTAAAAGAAGGGAAGTACTTTTTCATTCAAATGGTTAAATTCTGGGACTTATTGCCACAGAAGGCTGTGAAGGCCAGGAGCATAAAACGAGATTCAGAGAAGAATTAGGCAAACCTGTAGAGGATAAATCCATCCCCCAGTGCGTATTCAAGAAATAGTGGTCCTTCTATCACTAATGTTTTCAAGCTGGAAAAATATGCCAGAAAGGGGATTCCTCTCTATTTGTCCAGCCAGCTTATAGGAAAAAACCTAACAGAGTATTGGCTTGTATGGATCTTTTGGTCTGGTTCGCTGTAGGAGTACTTATGGAAATGAAAAAACAAAAGTAAAAATCTTTTATACCCCTTATTTACCAACATATTTTTCCCATTTCTTTATCCCCATCTATCTGTTTCAACATGATGCTGTTTTCAACATGAAAGCCTGTTGGTAGTGTCCTACTGCCTACATTAATAATTAGTAAATATTTGAAAAACAGGTATAAAAGGGATTGTAAGAAAAAAAATGTCATCTTATAAACCAGGGACATAAGGTAATTCTATGATATATCAATTCAGTATTCTAGAGTTTGTGTTTGTTACTGTCTCTTTCAATTCTTGTTTAGAAATAATATAACTCCAATAATAGTTTAATGTTTTAAAATTTTTATACTAAGACTTAACAACTAAGAAAATCAGATCAAACCCCAAGAGTAATCTGTTCTTAAGACTATCCTCAGAAGCATTTCTTTCACCCAAAAATGTATCCTAAAAAATGTACAAAGAAGGAATATGGGAGATGAGTAGTTGGAGGAGACCAACACTTTGACTAGAAAGCAGAGACACCTCACACGGTACATGATTTTATCACTGTAATACAATAAAAATTCTAATTGATTATTTTTCCAGTTAAGGACATTTTTTTCCTAAACCTCTGTGCTACACTCAGTCTCCCATTAATTAAACAGAACTATGTTAAAACATACAGCATCAACCTGAGTTTTAACAGGTATTTCTCAGGAGCACCAGCCAGCCTGTTAACCACAGCTGTAGAAGCTGTAACATCACTGCTTGCAAGCACCTTGGGTGATAAAAGGACAATTTTAGTAAGGGAGAACCAACATAGCACCTACCTGAAAAAAATGGCATATCAAGGAAGGGTTACCTGTGTACAGCTGTCCTGGGAGATGGGCTGTGGGTACAGCTGTCAGTTGCATACAGGAAGCATCAACGTGGAAGTAGATGACTATTCACAGAAAAGTTAGATATTTGATGGAATTTTTAGTGCTACACTGACACCCCCTTCCCTGTTATTTCAGGGGTCTCCTCTCATTCACCACTGCAAGATCCAACAAGCAAGTGGTAGCTTTTCATGGCCCTTCCCTCTTTGGCACCATTAACCCCACAGACAATGCAGATGTTTCTCAACCCTAGGACCTCCAGAGGGACAAGAGCAAATCAGTCCACTCGCTTGCTAATCAGGAAATAGGTATATCACAACTTCTTTACTCTTCCCAGTTGGTTGTAGCAAGGTCAAGACCTGCCCAAGGGTACCTAGAGTGAAACCATAAGCACCTGAGAGCCCTTAATGCATTCCTTACCCCAGATATGCTCTCCTAGGCAGGGAGGCATATCTTTGTATACACATGTAGCTCCACAGCTGGTAGAGGGATGCTAGGTACTGATTTTAAGTGCCATGTAGATGCTATTTGTGAGTGCTGACAGAGAGCTTCACCATGTTCACTTATCTAGAGCAGTACTGCAACTCCTCTTCTGTATCTTCATTGGTGATAGAGAAAACAGCCTCTAGACTGACACCTAGAACTGGACTACTCAAATAGCAAGCTGTGATCTGGATTGAGACCACCCAGTGGTGGCAATATTGCCTGCTGGAACTGTTACCAGTAGACCCCACATCTTGGTAGATATGGAGACTGTGCTCCTCACAGCTTTCCTGGTGTCTCAGGAGGCTGTTGTGAAGCCATCACATGCAATAACCATCCTGGGATCTGGGTATTTCTTCTGGCTGATCATGGCTCAGCAAATATGATTTAGTAGCTGTGCCCTCAAGCCGTGTGCTGCAAGTTAAACAACCCCAGAGATAAGAAACTATTTTGTAATCACCCCAAACAATGAGTTTATATAACTCAATATGATACATGACACCTTCTTAGCAACCAGTTCAGCATCAGTTCTTCTCACTTCAGTAAGTTCAAACTTTTTGAAGGCCTGTCTAGAGCTGGATAAGAGAGGTATTTCTAATTCTTGCCTTCCTATGCTTCCTCAGGATTTTTTTTGTGTTTTAACGAAAAGTCTCTGCCAAAAGGATCAGTCATTTTTGAAAAGAAGAAGAAGAACCTGTATGAGAAATGAGAAGCTCACAAAACCAAACTGACCAAAGCACTGCACATCCGTATCTGCTACTGTGGAGACATTTTCAAAACTTTACAGTAGTTGGTTTTATTACTCTACCAAGTCTAGACCAGCACATAAACCAGCACATTGCTTAATTACAATTTAAGCAGCATTTGAGGTGGGATCAATACATTAGAAGATTAGGAACAACCCTCTTAGTAAGGGACAACATATACTCCTCTCCACCATGGCATAGCTTGCTGCCCATTTTCTTTAAGAGAGCCAGTTACTGCTAGAGAAAGAAATAAGAGATTTTAGAGAAAAACAAATCAAGGCCTTAATGAACTGATAATGATTTCTTTCTTTATGGTCAACAAGTACTTCTGTTCTCTGAGAGTGGGATCCAAAATCTGCTGAAGGTTATGGAGCCTCCCTATTGATTTAAATGGGCTTTGGATCTTCTCTAATTTCCTCCTCACAGTTTTATCTTATTTCTAAGGGGCCAGATGCTGGGTCCATATCTGCTCAAATCTATATTTTGCTAATGGAGCTCAGGTTTCTGTAGAAAGAAATGTAACCGAGTTCCCTTAATCCCCACTGCTGGGTGGCTCTAAAAGAGAGACTTAGTCCATCCTGCAGTGGCGAGATAAGAATCGTATTTTAAACCAACCTATTTTAAATGAAATTAAATAGCTGTCAGTGTTAATTGAGGACACTTGTCCCTGAAACAAAAAAAAAATCTGATTTTGTTTCTTCCTTCTACAAGAGCTGCACTTATGTCTCTAAATGTTGAGCTAAGGACGACCTCCTGGAAAACTGACATACAGGCATTTGTGCAAACTGCTTTTAGGGAGAGAGGTAATCTTCTCTAAGTTTCTGTATAATTTACATTTCACTCAACCTTAGATCATAAATAATGTATACTTGGATCTTTTAATAACAACTTCCAGTTGTTTGTGAGTGATGAAGTAACTTACCTGTGCAATGTTATACCCAAATTAAGAACAATAGTTATAAAAAGGGTACATGGAAAAAAAAAAAAATGCTGCAGCTGGGTGGCCTGTGCCACAAATGGTCTCATGCATGTGACATGGCATTTCACATTCTGGACAATAGCCTGGGCTGAAGCAGGGTCACAGAGCAGCAGAAGGGCTGTTCTGTGGTTTTATCTATAGGTGGTATTATAGACCACTCTATTCTTCGATGTCCTTTCTTTAAAATGTCATACAGATAAATAAATAAATAAATAAGAAGCAAATATGGAAAAAAAACCCAACCCAGTTTAGTTTTGATGGCAATTTAAAATGTTCCTCAAAATATCTGTTCTTGAAAAAAAGTCTAACAATCTGTTGTGTTGTCGCCTTTACTTCCAAAATATTATCTCTCTCCGTTAACATGAAGTCCTTTGTCAAGGTTTGCTATTCAGTGTCTGAACTGCACTAGTTTGACAATCTTCACAGGAAGAGACATTATCTTTTAACACACCAGCAAATATAAATGGAAGAAATTACAAGTTTTTAGGTTAATTTGTTCAGACAAGCAACAAGGTACCACGTCTGGTTATTAAAATAATGAATATGCAACCATCTCTAGAATTTCATAAAGAGATTTTCCTTTTAGTTGTGTCGAAGTAATTCCTAAATTTCTTCCTCTGAATACATACACCAATAAAGCTCCATCACTCAAACCTTTTCTAGGAGCTATCCAGAAAGAGCCTAACATGGCAGGAGAGAATTCACTCAGAGAAACACAAGAAAATGTAAAATGTCTTTTGGGACTCATTCTCTGTGTCTGATCAAAGCTGCAGACCCTAACTGAAGAAATACTACATACAAATTGTCTCATCTGCTATCCTTAAAATCGTAAAAGTAATGTCTCATCTGCTATCCTTAAAATCGTAAAAGTAATTCCCAGCATGATGATTTCCTCTTAGATTGGAGCTTATCCCTTTCTGCTTAGCTAGCTGGTGAAATGCATCCTGCTGTATGTGTTGCACTCTGGCTGGCGGGACTAACCAGGAAGCAGTGGTCCAAGTCCTGCCACTCTTGTGCTAGGAAAGTACAAAACTTTTTATATAGCTGTTAATTAAACTAAAACCTTTTTTAGCTGCTAAATCATATGCCTTTAAACGTATCAAAACAAATCAAGGGTCAAAGATTTATAAAATGAACAAAACAGAATGGACAAATTGTCTACAATACAGGATAAATTATTCTGGGTACTAGCAAAGTGGAAAATTCAGTGAAATAGAAAAAAAACCCCAAACCCCGAATGATCCCACTCCATTACGTTTAAAGAAGTCAAACCCATTTTGTCCACTGGTACTTTGGGTAACAGAAGAACTGCATTTTGTTTTCACACGTGGAATGAAATGAAGAATGTGCTCTGTAAAGGATGAATACTCAGAGGGGTTTTTCTTTTTCCAGCATGGTCTCTGCTTTTTTCTCTCTGCTTTTCCCACCTCTTCTTGCCCATCCCCAGTGCTTTTATTCAGAAAAACACAGCATGAATAAATAAGACCACCAGCAAGGATGTGAAATATTAGAGAAGGAATCTTGTCATATTTCCTTACTGTGGTCACATATAGAACCTGCTTAAAAACGAATACATAGCACATTACACATTAGACTTTACTAACACCCTCCTCCCACTTTTAGTTTTTCCATTTGATTTTCTCAATTCTGGGCTTTTATCACCACAGTGGTTTGATAAAAGTCCATCATAGTCGTGTGACACTGCAAAAAGGATTGTACTCTCAAGAACATTCTCACCATTTCTGAAGGACCCAATTTTTTTCACACTTGTACAGAAGGATACTTGCCCCTTGGGGTGTTTTCAACTCTACTTGAGTGCTGTGGTGTTTACATTTATACATTTATTCCAACTATGTCATTAAGTTAATATTTAATGGATTGTGTTTCCCCCCACCTGGCTGGGGTTAAGGTTAGATGAAGTCCTGCTGCCTGAGCACCAGCAATGAACGTTGAAGTTGTTGATATTGATTCCTATCACTGAGGAACATTAATACCTGAATGATTTATAGTACTGAGAATACTCTCCAAGGTTTAGGACTGCAAACACCTGTCCACAACTTTAAAGGGCGAGTGTATCCGTGTCAGGGCCCTGGATGGACTGCTTCATCCTAGAAGTCTGGCCATGAGAAGCCCTTGCAGGTCTCTTCCCTCCCTGATCTACACTGAGGCTCAGGCTTCTACCCCAGTCTCTGCCTGAGCTATATCTCCAGTGCTCAATCTCATATATCCCCATCCCTGACCCCTGGACTAGACGTCCTGGCTTGGCTGTGGACTGGCTTTACCACCATGGGCTCCTTTAATGACCTGGGCTCCTCTTATCTCAGCCTGGTGACCATCCCCAGACCTGCTCTCCTTGCAGCTGTTGAATACCATGGGATAGATCCCAAAAGATTCAGTAATTATGGGCTTAAATGTATTTTTATTATAAGCAATGAGCCACAGCACTCAACCTGTGCTTTGTGGCGGTGACTTCTGAAAGCATGAGTTTCTAGCCCATCTGGAGATCTAAATTCTGCAAAGAGCATGTAAATATTTGTTTAATGGTGAACATGGTGGGCAATGTTATGTTCACACCTGAACTTGATGATCTTAAAGATTTTTTCCAACTTCATCAATTCTATGATTCTGTGATTTGAAGACTTAGATGCATTATAAGGTGATATATATCTAGGCTTCACCTAGAACCTTCAACCTGAAAAATTTGAGGGGTGAAACCCTCTTTTCTCCCCAGAATATTTGGAGCTTACGAATTTCTGTCAGCTCAGAAGCAAATGCTGAGCAAGGCACTGGTGGTAAGAAGTTTTTGCCAAGAAAAATGCTTGCCACAAAAAGCAATGTTTTAATGAAAAATAAGATATTTATTGAAAACACATGATTATTTTGTGGCAAATCAGTACCAGTCTCAAAACCTACAAGTGGGATTGCCTTAGACTTTCCTATTCCTTGTTTTTCTTGTCACTTCTCTGTTGCTGTTAGGTAAACCATTTGCAGCTGTTTACAATTTCCACACAGTCCACAGTTTGGAAGATGAGAAGAGCCCATTTGGACTAAAGAGGACCATTTTTATAGCAGCTCAGAAGTGCCGGAGCCGGTGACTGCAATGGCAGCAGGAAAAGGCTGCCAGGAAGAAGACCAGCATTTTGCCTTTTTCATGAAGACATTATTGAGCTTTGGTACACAGACTGCCAGTGGGGTGTCCCTTTTTCTGTCTTTTTCTTGCCTGCTTCCTTCTCTCTTCCTCTTCATTGCAGCATGATGGGACTCTTACAGGGGCATCTCCACAGCACTGCTCCCATCTTTGCTGGGTATGGGGAGAAGCCAAAGGGGAGTAGAGAACCATAAGGGCCATGCTAAGACACAGGCCAAGTTTGCTTGGGTGGCTGCTTGCTGGTGACTCCAGCACAATGCTCAGAGCCAGTCTCAGAGGAAGAAGAAGGAGAGCAACACAGAAAATCCAGGAGACAGAGACATGAGCAACCTGTGTTTCCTACAAGCACCAAACTTTTTGAACCTGAAGTGCTTTACAGCTCTGCTCCATTAAGAGTGGCAGGATGAGGAGACTCCAATCCATCAAAGCCACAAAACAAATCCTGCCTTAAGCCATCGGGTTTCACATGAAAAAAGCCAAAAAGAGAAAACAGAAGCCAAAAACGTTCAATAAAACCACAGAGACAATAAATCTGCCCAGTTTCATGCAGAAAAGTTACCTTTGAAACATCCTCTGGCAAACCTGATGAGAGCTTCAGGTCTCTAATGAAACCTGAAACCTGTGGGCTTGTGTTTTGGCTGTTAACTCGGCACAAGTCAGGGAAAGAACTATCCCCACAACCGGAGGGCGGGGGGGGGAAAGGCTTAAAACACCTTTGCCACTTCCTTCTTCCCAAGGCATTCCTGGTTCCTGGCACTGCCAGTAGGAGACAAACCCTGCAGATTCAGCGGGAACTGACGGGAGAGAGATGCTGCCCACATTTCTGTGAGATTTTGGGTCAGGCTTAGGGCTTGCTCTGCACCCAGCCGCAGGAATGAGAGGAGTGGTACTCTCCATCACTATCTTTTAACTGTAAGGATACATGGGTAAAGTACACAGAGTGTTTCCCCATGACTCCTCAGTGAGTGATACAGGGATTTCCTCTTCAAACACCTTCAACCCCATCTTTACCTCTTTTCCAGCTAGTTAATATTATTGCTATGGCAGAGACTTTAGCAAGCCAAGAGAAAGTGCCAAAATTGCTACTTTCCTAGGGACAGTGGGTAAAGGGCAAGACTGCCCTGAAATTAGCAGATAAGACCAGACCTTAACTGAAGCTTTTATCGGTTGTTTGTGTTCACCGAGGCCAGATGATTTTCAAGGAGCCGCTTAGAGATTTAAAGCACTGATGTGACAGGAACTCTTTGATTTTAATGTTCCTGCCCTCTTCTTGCAGCCAGTGTTTATGTAAACTTGAGAAAAACTGCCACTACTGTTCATCTCCCTCATTTTTCAGCCTTAATGGTAATTACATTCCACGCATGACAGGAGACTCAGCATAGCATTCAAGACGGGGGCTGTAAATTTGCCTTTGACATGCCATTACTTTGCATTAAGTCACGATTTCATAGAGGGGGAAAAAATAACATGTTGCAAAAGTGGGGGTGTAATGAGCACTGCAAAAAACATATTGTTGACGTGCATAAATGGTTTCAATAAAATGCTGCAGCTTGAGATTTCCAGGGACATCCAACTGATGGAGGAATGACTATGTAATTGGATTTTAATGGAAGAAAGGGTTCCAGTTTCATGTCAGATCTTTTTTTTTTTAGGGAAAAAATTTCTATTTGTCTGTGCAAGATTGCTACTGTATCCTTCTTTGCTCTTGGCTTTTTTCTCTCATCTGCTAAGCACTCTCTTTTCTCAGTGCCGTGGAAACATCCCATGCGACCAAATATTTATTACATCTGCCCAGTCCTGCTTGAACTACAGACTTTAACTTAAGATACTTATTTTAATGTGATACTTACTTAGCAAATAATTTGCTCCTTCTCCTTTATTTCATCTACTTGAGGTTTACTGTTCCAGATACAATCTGGTAAGCTGATGGTGTGAGGGAGTTAAAATACGTAATAGTTACTGATTTTCTCCTCCAGATAGAATGCTGTCTGCATGGACACCTGACTGATGGCCATGTATGTCATGTTTTTGAGAAGAAATAGCAAACTGCATCCTTAACAAACTCCCACAAGATACAGCTTACAACTGCTTGTTGTGTGACACTCAGAACATTGCAATGTATGCAAGCATCATCTGAGGCATCTCACAGGCATGAGCAACAGGCAGCAGAGCACAGAGGAGACATTTTGATTAGGAAGTGAAGTTTGTCCTCAAGCTCCCAAATATCATTACCCATCTGAAATGCATCCCCAGCAGCCACAGACTGAAATAAATGGACCACAGTGAGAGATTTCAAGCAAGTCTTGACATAAAAACATCTTTGACTCCCAGTTTCAATCCTGAAACAAAGCCAAC
This sequence comes from Coloeus monedula, assembly GCF_965178545.1. NCBI lineage: Eukaryota > Metazoa > Chordata > Aves > Passeriformes > Corvidae > Coloeus > Coloeus monedula. The sequence goes on from NC_138781.1 coordinate 47,678,828, forward strand.
TGCTCTGGGCAAGGATTATTTCTTTAGCACTTCAGTTTCAGCCTTGGCTCCAAGCTCCTGGTAAGGAAAGAGGTGGTTTTACCTTGAGCAGAAGCCAGGTTATTCCCCCACCCCCATCTCACGCCACCTCCCCTGCCAGCAGCCCCTCCAGGATAACCCCTGTCTGCTTCCATGGCCCCAGGCATCATGCAGCACCTCTTCCCCTTGCAGTCCCTACCTCACTTTGCTGGCACAGACTCCAGCTGAGGCCAGCCCAGGCTGATTTATCTGTTTGCAGTGGTCAGTTGTGGCAGGTGTTGGCAAAGGAGTGCAGTGGGGATTCAGGGGCATCACACCACCCCTCTGTGCCAAGGGGCCACCCAGTGCTGCAGCCTATATCTCTTGGGAGCAGCAAGGTGCCACCACCTCTCAAGCATGTAGGCAGCTTTGAGATTATTGTAGTTTTAAAACTACCTCTGTTGAACCAGCTGCTTTTATCTCCATCCTGGCGAGCAAAATATGTGTGTGTATAATGAGCCAAAAGCTGCATCCGTTACTCTGCAAATGCCCTAGAGAGGGGAACTACTAAAAAAAAAAAAAAATAGTTCACCTGTATGGTTAATCCAGCCTATGTTGAGAGGAAAGAACCCAGCAGTATCTTGCTCCTAATGGAAACAGACTGTACACCAATTATATTAGTTTTCATTCTTTAAATTACAGATTAGATTTTAAAATTCCACACTGCTCCCAAAGACCTTTTTAAAGGCCTTTTTCAGGGTTTTATCTTGCAGCCCTTACAGAACTTGCTTTAGATGACAGAAAAAAAAAAGCAGAAAAAAACCTTAAGCTCCAATCGATTGCTCTGGTAATGGAAATGGAAACCCTGCTTGTCCTTATTATCATGAGCCTTATTACCCTTGTCATCACCACCACCATTATGCCATGAGGCTTTTATTCTCCAGGCATTGTGAGGAGGTTCAGCGGCAGAAGGGGCAAGCACCCAAGCCTCTCCCTGCTCAGAGCTGCAGAGCCACACTCCCATCTGTCAGTGGTTCCCTTAAGTGGTGCTTTATCTTCTCTGCCTAACGACTTACACTTTATTGTATCTGTCTCACAGTAATGCCCCGAGTTCTCTGCTAAAATCAGGGATCCCCTCCAACGACTGCCTCTGCAGGCTTACATAAATTCCCTGCCTCTCTGCAGTTCAAACCATCAGGGCTTTCTAGGCTGGATCCCCACCCTCTTATGATGCACTGATTTGTACCTGCTCTAATCAATAATTGTCTAGAATACCCACCATCCAATTCAGGAAACATGGTTCCCCTGAAGCAGAACATGGAAAACCACATTTCCTATGGATGCAGAGGGTCAGATTTCATTATTCAGCCTATATGCAAGTCCAGGTCAGCTCTAGTGACTTTAATAGAAATTGCCAGATTTTTTAGGAGGATTAGTGAAAGCAGGGTATAGCCCACAGCAAACACTTTTTAAAAATGCCATGTTAATGACTTTTCTGCAGGCACACAAAAAAGTCTGCAGGTAAGGAAATGTTGGCAACCTCGTGGTTTCAGTAGGATTATTCTACTGTGATTGGGTATTTTTGTAGGCACAAATAAGCTGGAATAAGTATACATTTTTCTCCCGAGTGACATACAACAAACTGGAATTGGAGTGACTGTGCAGGAAGTATAAGGCCGGAATGTGGCAATAGGATTAAAGGAAAATATTTCCCCTCATCTGGAAATCTTGGCAGTATATGAAGAATTTCCTCAGGTTCTCCAAATGATGCTTTGCTCTTCTACAGATCCTATATTTAATAGAGAACAATACCTCTAAAAGGGTATTTCAGAAAGAAGGTTTTTCCAATCTGATGAGTATCAGTGCTCCTGATACTAAACTCCTGTGGGCACAAAGCCCTCAAGGGAACTCTGGCACATAGAGACGTGGTTTAGTTGCAGTGCTACGTCAGCAGCTGCACTCTGTGATCTGAAAGCTTTTTCCAATGATTCTGTGATTGCTTGAAGGTGCTAGAATGGGCTCCCACAAAACATGCCACTTTCCTATTATCTCCCTAAAATACCTGAGGTCCATATCTCCCTGTGGTCCTTGGAATCCACCACTGCTCAGGGAAAAGGGAACTAGTGTAAGAAGACTGGGCTGTTGCTGGCAAAGTACCAGTGCCTTCTCCAGGAATGGAGCAGTGGGGTCAGGAAGGGCACTGCAATCACCCGTCCACTGTCCTTCTGGGACTAAAGCTGGCACCTGTGTGTCACGGTCTGTTGTGTCACGAGGATGGTGCCTATCTGAGCTGAGCTGCAAGGGTGCTGTGCTGCAAGACATAGATGTGCTCAAAGGGCTTGGGAGAGAAGGCTGTAAAAGCTGAGGGACTTGAACCTTGATCTGAGCCTTACGCTTATGTCCTGGGCTCCAGATCCTTACTTCAGCTGGCAGCCAGACCATCTAGGAACTCTCACATCCCTCTTCCTCCTTTCTTTGCCTTGTGCACCACTCACAGTCTAATTAGCTGTTCCTATTATTGCTACCTTTCTCCCATGATTGCCTTGTTCACTCCTAACAATGAGGAATGCGACTGGCTGGCAGTTATCAGCTAATTGGGGCTGAATAAGGTCACTGGCTAGGCATTATCCTGACCAAACCAAAATGCACATTGACATTCAGTGCAAACATTATCCTCTGCATGAAATAGCCCGGCTTTAACCAGAAGCATACCTTCCAAATTCGGGTGAAGCTTCTCTGCAAAATCTCTGCTGTGATTCTGTCAGATCCGAGGGGACAAGCTGCAAGAAAGGGTCCACAGTGGCACATGCTGTGCGCACACTGTGCGAGCAAGTTCTCTGGCAGCCTTATTCACCGAGGCACCCAGTGAAGTGACTGTGGTTCAAACTAGGGTCGTCACTAGGCACTGATCACGAGATGAATTTCTGCATTCAGTGAATCTCACACATCTGCACATCACAAGAATGGTCCCAGAGAGTCTTGCTGTATGCAGGGAGTAGATGCTTCTTTTCCACAGACTGTTTGGCAAGGTTGGAAAACCTTGCTTCCAAACATTCATTTGATTTCTGAGTGGCTGCCCTCTTTAACCTTTTTAGCATCCTGCTTTTATTTGCTAATGGTCTGTTTACACCACCGAAGTTTTGTTGATATGAGTAGTTGAGACATGCCTATTAATCTTCCTAATGTCCATATTCATTTGCCTGTTCATGCATCACCCTGCCTTTTTTTCATTATTCTTAATTCATTTGATAAATCTTTTCATGATTCAATTAGAAAACTGAAATAATACCCTGTGACTAAGGTACCAGTCAGACATCATGCTTAAGTCACAAATGGGCTGGCTAAGAGGTTTGATGGACAAGAAGGTATGAATTCTGACATAAGAAGAAAATATATTTGTAATTCATTGAATATCACTTCCTCTGCAGTTAGGATGCAAGACCCACAACACAGGCAGGTGTTTGCTATGGTTATGTTCTCTGGGAGGAAATCTGGGTGCCCTGCATGGATTGCCTTGAGGATGAGTGAAGCGTTAGCCAGTGCATGGTGGGCAGGGAGGAGACTTTCACCCACAGTGTAGGTCCTAGGATGGTTGCAGCAGTGACTCCACAGCCTAGGGAGGATAGCTCTTAATGCCAAGGGCAGCTATTCACCTAGGAGCCCAAACCAGGTCCTGTTCATGAAAGAACAGGATTTTGCTTTTGGTGAAAAGGTAAATACGGTCGGTGACTTACAAATGGAAGCTGGAATTGCATCTGACCTTTTGTGATTTAAGATTGATTTCTCCTCATAGCACTGTTCTCATTTAACAAGGATCCCAGATTCTCAGAGCTGATACATTCAAATACACAAGGAAGTCTGAGTATTAGAAGGATATACCTGCAGCTCAGGCTGGCTGTACAGTTGGCAAACAGTGAGTGCTCTCTCCCTTGAGCAGCAGGGGACAAGGGGTGGAAAAGGGGGGGCACTGCTGGAAAGGCTTCATGTGCTGATCGTTGACACTCAGATTTCAGATTTTCTGACAGAAAGCAAAAAGACTTAACCAATCAAGAAGATTAACGGCGATGAGGTTGAGGTTCAGCTCTGATATAAAGTGATTTAACACTTGGCTGTGCAAAACACCAAGCAAGAGAGTTTCCTTGTGCCTTCAGCCAAGCAGAAACCCTCTGTGAAATTATCTAAAATACTGGCATCCTTTATGAGCTTTCATCCCCTCACCATCTGGTTGCAGTTGGCCGAGGCTGTTTCCATGCAGCACCCTGCACTTGGAGCCCACGTGCACAGGCAGCTGTGTGTCAGGGATGGGGCTGCCCACCTTCCATACACAGGAGCCCACTGCTGGGCTGCTCACACATTTCAGTGCACCCAAATCTCCCTGGTCAAGTTTCTATTTCAGGACAATTTTATAACTTTCATTTCAAATAAGAAGCCTGCTTCAACTGAGAGCCAGTTTCATTGAAGGGGAGTTTACAACTTCAGTGTACTTTAGTCTGGGCTTTCAGTGAATAGAAGTGACTTCAGGTTTGCTTCAATGTAATTTAGAATTCTTATTTGTTCAAAAATGAAGATGATGCTGATGCCTATCTGTCAGTTATCCTTTCCTTAGCTTATCTGCTTTCTCCTTTCCCCCTAGCTTCTCAAAACAAAATGTGCTTGCTTTTGTATCTAAGAGAAGATGATTAAACATATATATTATGTTTCACTGAAATGCAGGAAGGACTATTTTGTCTTTCCACCCTTTCCCTTTAATTCCATGGACCAAGATAATGCTTATTTTTTGATTGCATGTGTTACCTGACAGCTGACAGAAGCAGATTGACCTGGACAATATGTTTCCCATGTCCTGGTAGAACCAAAAAGCAAAACTTTCAGCTGTTAAAAAGGATTGGGCAGGTCATTTAAAACTGTCAGTTAAATTAGCAAGTCAATACTACACACAGTTTGGCACTTAATTCAATAGATTCTTACGGTATTTTCTTTTTGGGGTCCAGTATTTTATTATTTCAGATTTAGGCTACATGGATACTTACTGTTTTTATTCCTTAGTTAAAAATTTGGCTTTATGCATTTCCTCTGGAAGTGCAGATGAGCTGCTTCATGCAGCTGTCATCCCCCTCCTGCCCAATCTTAGGATAAAGTGACCCATTTCTTGGAGGACTGTTATGAGCCCTGGCCAATCATCTCTTATCAACAAAGCTTTAGGGGCAACACATTACATTATGCAAGAAGCCAGGAAGTGGGCTGACTCTCCCTGTACTATAAATATTCTGGGGAATGAAGATGACAAAACAGTATAAAAGCTATCTGGCTTTTAACAACTGGGATACTACTTTTATTGTTCATTTCCCTCAACATACAATTTTAACAAAAATGGCTGTATCCTGTATTTTCAGCAAGACCATGTTGGCCCCTCAATTTAAAAAAAGTCTAGATGAAAGGAATTACAATGAGTAGGTATTATTTCATGAGGTAATGAGCAGAACAGATATGCCAATCAAGTAGAGACAGACATTACATACCCTGCTACTGTCAGCAAATGCGTTTACAAAAGGAGTAACAAACCAAAGTCAGTCTGGTTCCTTCGTTCTTACCTGTTCTCAAGGGGTGTCAGTTTACTACAGGAAATTGTTCTATTTCTATTTATTTCCATTTTGGCCACACAGAGTTTCCCCCCAACAACTGACGCCATATTTGCCTTACCATATGGTGCCTTGATAAGCTGAGATGGGTTTCTGGCAGGGGGTCAGGATCCCTTGCTCCATCCTGCCAACTTTCCCCGGCCAGCAGCTGGCTCTGGGTGCAATGTGACATCCCACCAACCCCACAGATACTGCCGGGATGTGGTAGCAGTGATCTCTTCCCGGGTACTCACAGTACCAGGAAGTGGCATGTGAATTTGGGAATGGGTCATGTCCCTTTGATGACTGATTGGAGCCACAACCCGGTGTTGGTGTCCTCTCCCTCCCCAAAATCTGGTCGGGCTGCTAAGTGATGCCACTGCCCCTCACCCCTGCTCCCATCCTCCAGCAACTGGTGGAGACTGGAGATCCTTGCCCCCTTGGATTCCTCCTGGTGAGCAGTGACTCCAGCAAGTATCTTCCTCGCAGTGTCAAGGCTGCGGTTTGGCTCTTGGTGCCAGAACACTGTTGCTGGCTACAGTCCCCAGATGTCTTTATCTGTTTATGTTTCCCCCTATCAAGGCTTTATTCTAACACCCACAGTATCAGGGCTTCGGGGAGGCAGGGCAATGTCCTGGGACTACCTCAGACATCCATTTTCCAGCAGAAGGGCTGGGACCTTTTGATGCCAGACAGCCCTGTAGGATGCAGAGGTGAATTTGCTCACCCCATGTCTCCAATTTAATATCTCAAACTCAGCACCAAAACTCTTTCCCTGATAACTGTAACTAATGGCTTTTGGGTTGCAAGGGGATGTTTTAGGAAGGACAGAGCCTAGTATCTTCTCAGTCAGGGACCACAGAGAGTTTTAGTAATGCAGGGTTGGGTCTGCCCAGGTCTGCACCCCACCACGTGCTACTGACACCCCTGCTGATGCATCCCCTGCGCCTGAGCATGCTGTCCTTCCTGAAGGAGGCCATGAGATAGGGGTAAAGAAGAGTGGGGGAAGAGGACACCCAAATGGTGGTGGGTGGGAGAAGAGATGGAAGGAGATAATGCCACTGCTTAGATGTGAGAAAAGGAGCTCATGTGATTCCTACTTCCTTTGTTGTAGTCCAAGAATTTCTCCTAATATATTCAGTGAAAACACCTCTATTCTAATAAGATCTCCAATGAGATTCACCAGAAAACTACCTACTGACCCTTAGGACACAAATGAGTTGATGTGTCTGCACCGTGGCATCAGACTTGGGGGTGGTAGGGATGACTGGAAATCATGTAGGCAGTTATGAATTTACAGCCCCTTTCCAAAAGAGACACAGGTTCTCGGAAAAAGAGTTCATCAAGGAAAAATCCCAGAAGAAAAGTAGCTGGGTAAATTACAACAATTCTAAGATTGGTATTAGTTTCTAAGTGCTTTAGAAAAAAGAGAACTAAAAGTATGTGTGTTGTTCTTAAACTTTGGACAACCTCTTCTCAAGTATATATAAAGCACCTGGAAATGAAATGTACTTTGTTTTAGGTAAACCTAAGAACACTCTCATCACTAGTTCAATCCAAAGCATTTTTTCTTAGTTGTTCATTAGACAGGGAAAAAAGTCATTTTGTGCTAATATAGGTTAATTCCTTTTTAAATCATTGGCAGAAAAACCCTACCCCAAAAGAATCACACATTCTTGCAGCTCAAATTAGAGCTGTCATGGAAGGTCAATGAACTTGGGCTTCCCCATCACACCAGTATTCTTGAATATTTAATGCACATGAAAACATTTCCTTATATTTCCTGAGTACCGAAATCCACAGTTACATTTAGTTACATTTCCAAATAAACTAGCTTCATTTGCAGAAGGTGTGCAACCCCTAAGTGGCTGAAACTCCTAACACACCAAACCTGCTGGGTTGTTGTAATACCTTAGCATCTTTGGGAAAAAAAAAAAAAAAAAAGTCAAGTCAAGTGTATTTAGGTTATATAGATGGCTTCTGAAATCTCTTTAAAGACTGTCTTTAGGGCACCAAATTTCAAACTTTGATCCAAATCTAATATATTTGCATACTTGCTCTGTGTGCTGAAATACTTTAGTGGAAAGGGGTTAAAAGAAGTTTGGTTCTAAGCAAGTTACTATATTATGTTGTCTTCCCTCATTCACCAGGTCAGAACAAAGCTTTCAGTTTATAACAAGGTGCCCCTATTTTGATCATTTAAAGATTTTCCACAGCCAGAAGCTGCCTTCATCATTTACTGCATAAACTGTGGATTTAATTTGAAATTGAAACTCTTTGGCTAAAAACTGTTACAGATCACACTCAGTACACTGGGTGAAATGTGTATCATGTACACCATGGGCAACTCTAAAGGGATTGATATCCTGTATTACCAGTGGAGCTATTCCAATGTCACGTGTTAAATTTGTCTGGAAGATTCTTCTAGTATTTCAAATGGCAAAGGCTTTGTTGGGAGAGTAGAACATCAACACATTTAATTAGAGTGTGAATATTTCCAAACTGTCCTAATGAGAGCTTGTGCATCCTCAAATTTTTCAACCCAGCAACAAGAATTGAACATATTTGCATGTTGAGAAACATATGGGCCATTTACAATAAGAAATATTTTCCTTGTCTTCTTGTATGACTGAAAAGATCATAATAGCAGATTTAATTTTTTCTTTAGTCCCCTGGAGAAATTGAATCAGCTCTGACATTGTTGATTTTTTTCCAAAAATTGAAATCTTTGTATCAATTTTTAATAAGACTGTAAGTGACAAATCCACTGGAACATTAGTGAACATTTAAATACTAATTAGCTAAGCCACTGCTAATCTCTCCTCAGCAGAGCTCACAGACACAAATGTCAATTAAACCTGAGTTTGTCCCCAAGGAAAGAAAGGTCAGAGGGTAGTGTTCAGTCAGCTGTGAGATTATGTTAAGGCACTGTTAGGAGTAATAATCTCTGAAAAAAAAAAAAAGAAAAAAAAAGTAAAGAAAACAAAGCCAAACTTTCTTTTACTTTTTTTTTTCTTTTTAAATAATTGCATTAATTATGGGGTTGAGAGGGGAGAAACAAGGGAAGAATTACAAGAATTGAATCAACAACAGTTGCCTCTTTAGCAACAAACCAAACAACAATCAATCCATTGCCTAAGGAGTTAGGAGACAGCTCGTTCCCTGCTTAGAGTTAAATCATTGAACATCTCAGGCAAGCTCCTTTTAGTTTCCACCAGGTTAAGATTTAGGTTTTTATTTACTCTTGAACTGCTGTGAACTGTTTAAATTTGAGTTGGTTTTCTCTTTTTTTTCCCTCTTCTAAAAACACCCCCAACCTTCCCGAAAGAAAATCACACCTGAAAACCTCATACCCCTCCATCCTTCCCAAGACCTGTGGATCTATTTGCTGTGACTAATAAACACTAACAAATTAAGTCGTGTGTGCTCACCACACTCCCCCAGTTTGCTTCTTTTTGCTTTTCAGAACACTTTATTCCAGTTCTGCGCTTAGGAGGAGGATGGCTTTGAGTACACAAACCATCCCATTAAAGTGAAGGGACTTCTCCTGCACTTCGGATTACACAGCTCCTCAAGTGCTTTCGTAGACTGAAGCTGCAACTCATTAGAACTGGCAGCACAGGGCTATGTTTAAGTATATGCTGCAATGTTTCCACAGATCATTTATTTATTTTACATTGATGGACTTCAGCACCTGTTTAAAGTTAAGCACTTGCTTCCTCAACAAGGGACTCAAATACCTTCTTTTTAAGTTACACCCAGCATCCCTTCTTCCCCACAGGATCTTCCAAGGAGAGGTTGCGTAAAGTGCTGCTTCTGAGACAGCTCTCCTGATAATGCAAAACTATCCCCTTCAAATGAGGAGGTAAAGCACAGAAAAGGCAATTCCTGAGCCCAGCTCCTGTTGTGAGAAGTGTGTAGATTAACAGCTCCCTCTCATGAGAATAGGGTTCTTGTGTCAGCCTGCTTTGTCAAAACCTTATATTTTGTATAAATTTTGTGAAAGGGGATGGGCAGCCAACAGAGTGGTAGAGTTAAAGCTGGTATCGGGGTATGCGGAAAGTGCAAATTGCTATGGGAAATGTTTTGAAAAGCCTAACAGAATGAAGTTACATAGCTCGGTGAGGCCTCAGGTATAACATAAGAAATCTCCCTATTCTTGGAAAGGTTTAGTGTTAGAGCCTCCTAACTGTACTTAAAAAAGAAAAAGAAAATCTTATAAACCATTCTTCCAAAAACAAGATAAAAATCCCCAGCATAGCTCAAAAAAAAAACAAAAAAACCAAAAAAAAACCCAGTGCTGGTTTGTATATAATGATTTATTTAGGAGCTTTGGAGAAATCTCAGCAGAGAAAAATATTACAGCTTGCTGTCATAATTTCCTAAGGTTTAAGTGTTCATAGATTTGTAATGTTCCAAGCTAGGAGGGGCCACTCTGTTATGCAGTCTGACCTGCTATATATCACAGGTCATTACATTTCACCAAGTTACCTTTGCATCAAGTCCAATAAATTGTGTTTTGCTAAAGACTATCTCCAGAAAGGCATCCGTCTGGATGTAAAGACTTCAGGAGCCAGAGAATCCACCCTCCCCCCACTAGTGTATTCAAGTGATTAGACTCACTGTAATAAAAATGTGTGTTGTTTTCAGCTTAATTTGTCCAGCTTCAGCTTCTAGCCACAAATTCAGGTTATGTTTTGCTTCAGTGGACTGTAAAGTTCTTTGGTGTTCAGCCTTCTCTTCCAGTGAAGATGCCTCTCCGGAGGACATTTATGGAGGGTAAACATGCATAAGAAGCTCTAAGTGATTTCTCTCCATCCTTTGGTGCTGTTTTATAGCTGTTTCTGTACTCTCTTGGTATACACCCCACAAGCAGAACTTGCTGAAACTGCAGTATTCCAGCATCATTCTCACCAGTTCCAGCCACAGAAAAACTCAGAGCTCAGTAACCTCTTTATTTGTGTAAACATTACTGCAAAGAGAACTGGAGTACTGTGCTGCAATCCCCTGCTTTTCTTCTGCCCAATATAGCCGGTATAGCCTCTTGGTTTTAAGAATTCAGCCTCTTTTCTTGTAGATGAGGGCTGTATTTTTTGTTCTAAGGTATACAAACTGGTATTTTAACTGTACCAGTTTGTTTCACAGGGCTATACTTACCAAGTCATTCAGACCAGTTTATATCACTGCTTAGTCATCCCGATTTTACCATTCAGGTAGTCTTTGCCTTATCTCCAGATTATGGTTTTACTTCAACTCACAGATAAAGATGTCGAACTGCCAGGTCAAATATGAGCTGCCACTGAATCAAACAAGAAAAGTCCACATTCAATTAAAATTCCTCATTTACTTACAACTCCTTCAAGGTTTAGTCCATCTCATGTAGACTTTGTTAGCAATGTGTAATGCTGGCATGCAGAAGGTAGTGTGATAAATACCTTACAAAACTTCTTTTAGCAATAAACTTTATAATTCCAAAAGAGGAGGACATCAGCTTTGATCTAAGATCTGTTCCTGTCCTCTAATATTTCCCTAACAGAGCCTTGTAGAAATTCATTCTTTATTTTGACTGAGCCTGATGTTTGGCTCACTGGTTTAAGTTATCCCGCTTACTCTTTGTGGCTACTGACTGTCTATTTAATATGTAAATATTGGTAGTTTTACAGAGTGTCCGAGGTCTTGTGTGGTCTAAGATTCGACAAGATGAGCCTAAACTCACATATTTATGGTCTGAAGATGCCTATTTTGCAACCACTTTAACATGCAAAGAACCACATTCATGTGACCTTGCTTAAGTAATTTATGGGTCTTTAGCAAGAAGATCTTAAAATGTGCTATTTTAAAGCCAAAGGAACTAAACCCAGAGGACTTTGAAAGGAATAAGGTGATGTTGCATGACTTGAACCAGTCACTCACCTTTATCCCTCAGTCATTTTACATGAGAGATGGCTACTGAGTAAATGCAACTGTGCTTATACCTGAAGATGTTATTTGTGCTCCAGAGTTTGTATGCTCAAAAGAATTGTATTAACTTCACTCCAAATGTAAATCCCTTGTGGGCTTTTTCCAGGCCAGGGAGACACGTGCACATACCGAAATATTTATTTTGCCATTCATTTTGACACTGGCAGCCCTGACTGGTGGGGCCACAGCCAACTTATCAACTCTTCTTCCTCTCAAATCCCACATGCTGGCAGGGAGTGTGTCCATGTCCCCATCCTGCCCCATCCCATATGGCTGCCTGTCACTCCTGCCTGTATTTTTTTGGGTTCCAGGCCTTTTCCTTACAGTTATCCTGTTCCAGTCACCGCCAGTCAGAGTCATGCTCGCCAAAACTGATAGAGTTGTAATTTTGACATGTCAAAATTGTTACACAAGCAGAAATCTCCTTGTCCCCAGTGGCTTCCGCTCCGGCATGGACACTGTTTTCCAATAAAGCCTACTTTGCTCCAAACCTAAAAGGATGCAGATGCATTTTGTACTGTGCAAGAAACAGGACAGCTGTAAGCATTGCACAAAAATCCTGACTTCAGCTGTAATCTTCAGATAACTCCTGCTATGTAATGTGCTCAGCACCAGGGGAAATATCAAAGGACGTTTCCAAATAATACTTTCACATAAAAACTTGCTAAATGGCAGACCAAATCCTCAGCTGGCCCGCATCACTGCAACCACGGGGGTTTATCTCACCAGGAATCTGGTTCAGCATCATGTACATAGACTTAATGTGTTTTTTCTTGCCACTAACAAGAAAGGAAAAAAAATTAAAATCCATAGAGTTATAGCAAAGAGGCTAGGGATTTACCTGAAGCATCTACCGATCTTTTAGCTTGTGAAAAAATGGGGCCTGAGATGATGGCCTCATTGTAGAAACACAGAATGATTAGATACCTAATCTGCAGCATGTCTTTCATCCCAGAGCATTTTCCAAACATTACTGTCACAGCTTGCTTTCCCTGATAGCTCCCCGGGTACGTGATCACACTGTTTTATTAGGGGTCCAAGCTGCATTTCAGCATGGCTGGCTACAAATGCAGACGGGGGCCTTCAGTTGGGTATCAGACTTGCAGCTGGAGCTCTTTTACATTTCCTAGGTGCGTACATTTCAGGATCCATTCACTTTCAGGGCTTTGTAGTACAGGATGACCCAGAACACTCAAACTCCAAGCACCAGGAACTGGCAGTTTGAGGGTAAACTTCAGTGAGAAGTTTGGAGGAGGAGGAAGCCCAAGGAAGTGGAAGCCCAAGGACCAGCAGTTGTTGCTGGATCCCTCCATGAGCAATGGGGATGGGTAAGCAAGACAGCAGTCCCTGGCATCAAGGCCTGAACTACTCTATAAAAGGCAGCTCTTGCTCTCTCAGTAAAACTTGGCACATCAGACATAAGAGATGCTAGTGCAGACACCACCAGAGAGGTCTCTCCCCTCTGCAGCAAGCACCCTCATCATCAGCCATGCTCTCCTAACACTGCAACCAATGCATATTCCATGACACAAGAGGGACAAGGTGCCCCAAATAGGGTGTGGGTTTTTCTTGGCTGGCCAGCACCCATAAATCTTCAAAAACATAAATCAAAGCTCCTTGTAGACCCCAAAATTTTCTTCCCTGACACTCAGTATTCCAACAGAGCCAAGACAGCATCATTATATTTTGAGTATTTGCACAATATACTAAGAACAAAACAATTTGGGGATTCATGTGAATTCAGCTGGTTTTATAGTTGGCATCTGGACAACTGCCACCACTCCTTTCCCCCTGCTGACCTTCCTTCCCCCTCACTCCTGTCTGACATTTGCTACTGCCCCCATTGACTCTTCCAGCAATGAACCTAGTGAGTCCAGTGCCCCACAGTCTCCCACCCAAGCCAGGGAGCCCTCCTCCTCAATGGGGCAGCTGCCAGGCGTGGGCAGCTCCAGACTTTCAAGCCCGGATGATGCCAGGGCCACATTCTGCCTTTCCTCTGCAGAGAGAGAAAAGCACCACCACTGCAGGACCCACAGAAATCTCCTTTGGCACATTATAGCTGCATTAGTAAGACTGCAGTCTGCAATTCCCACATCCTGGATAAAACTCCCTCCCTCTTCTGATTACTGCTAACTCATACTTTCCAGAACTGATTTATCCCAGGCCTCATAAAAATGTTTCAGAGCAGCCAAAGCATGTTGCCTTCAGAGCACACCACATTCCTTCTAGCACCAGGTATTTTAAAAAGACATATCCTCAGGGAGGATGTCTCTCCCCGTCCAACTCCTATATACAAAGGCTTCACACTTACCTGAAATCACATAGGGTGCCAGCTGGCCTGACCTATCATTTCTGTTATTATTAGCACTGGTAAGGTCAAGACTTGTTTTTTCTGGTTCCCACCTCTTGCTCTGAATGAGCCAATAAAAGAGAGGAAGGATGGAAAGAGGGAGGAAACAGCTGAGCCTCTCACAGGACCATGGCATGGGAGTGGCAGCAGCTGGAGTAAGATGTTGGACTTTCCTAAATCTCTAATTATGCTCTACATTTGGTCACTTACCCTGTGCATGAGGTCACTGACTTGCTCTGCATCTCCACAGATGTCCTATTCCTACCCTGCATCTTCTTTCCAGGAGCCATAGGTTCTTTAGGGAGGAGCAAGTCACTGTAGGGACTGCAGTGCAGGACGGCTACAGGTAGCCCAACCCATCTTTGATGAACAGATACCTTCACCCCAGTGAGGCTGGGCCAGTAAGCAGGGGTCATCTGCCCATGCTCTGTCAGGACTATGATGCAGCACTCCTAAGATCATGCCCTCCAGCTCTGTGAAAACACAAACTTCTTGAAAGCAATGATGCCAAAAAATTTGCTTCACCATGCACCTTGACCAATCACTTTCCCTCTGTCCATTACCAGACTGGTTTTGGCTGGAGTCTGTGTATGGTAAAACACCGTAAAATGAACCATTATCTTGCACTGGCATTACTCTACATAAGAAAAACACAAAGTATGCTAAAGCAGAGCCAAGCAGCAGCAAAATACTGCAATGACCTCTTGTACCCCAGGGAAAAGATCTGCCAAGAGACAGCAAGCTGAGGGTCACTTGTCTTCTTTGAATTCCTCCAACATTTTGTCCTGCTCTTTCAAGGATTCCACATTTTGTCTGGAGAAATGAACCAGTGACACCAAACAACCTTAAATACTCCCACATGTAATCACATTCCCATAACAACGAAAGTGGAATATACCTCACAATCAAAGCCTTTGAGTTCCTCCTGTCATGGCGGGGGGGAAAACAGAGAGGCAATGGAAGAAGAGTAGAACACAGACCCTTAGTTCTTGTTTCTTACAGTCCTGACACCCCTGGCAGAGCACTGTCACATATGCCTGCCCTTTGGGGCTGACACTCATCGCGGAAGGGGCTGTGCAGACACAGAGGAAAGAATAAACTCTGCTCCTAGTACAGTTTAGATATTAGAGTTACTAATTCCTATTACCACGTCTGCTTTTGAGGGGCAATGGAGATGTCTATGACTTTTTGCTTCACTTTATATCATGCAGGCCTGTGTTAGTCTCACACAAATACAACTATGCATGAATTCATTTAAGTAGGAAGAGTCATCTGCTTCGAAGGACATTAGATAAAGTTCTCTGAGTGTGATTAAAACCAGTGGGACTGCTCAGTGGACTCTGGTTAAAGCCCTGCTTTACAGGGTTTCTATGCTGACATATCCATCTGGTTTCAGCAGTTCTTTTCTCTCCAAAACAGCAGATCCCCATCATTCCTGACACCAGGGAGGACACCACAGAAACCAGTCAGATGTCTGCAGTATGCAACATCTCCCCAGCCAAAAAAACATCCTACAGGCTTAACATAATAAGTCATTGTATTCTTAAAAAGCAGCAGACACAGTGATCACTCTCATTAAGGAAGCAGGACAGTTTTCTTCTATAAAACTACAGCCTTCATAAATGTTGTAACTGGTCCAAAGGGAGAAGTGGAGTAGTTTGGTAGCCTGAGGACAAATTCACAATTTCTTCACATGCTGTTGCCCAGCTGGGGGAAGGATGAATGGGGAAGGGGGAATTGGCAATGCTGAACTTCACTTTTTCATCCTTTTTTTCTTTAGTTCAGAGAGCACTGTTCTCACTGTGAGGCAGTGGATCACTAGAGGGACAGCTTTCCTCCCAGCAGCTGGACCAAACACAACAGTTCAGCCTGCTTTCCAGGCTCATCCAAAACATCCATAGCCAAGGCCCTTGGCTCTTAAAATTCACTGCCCCTAAAAATCTTCACAGGAATTGATTTGATGGGGCTGTCTCTGAGAGCGGGTCAGATGTATCTATTTATATTGAATAGCAGTATGCTTCCCTACATCTGCAAGCTCTAAATAGGTGTATTAACAAGCGATCTCAAAGCTTCCTGGCAGCCTAAATTGCCTTTCCTACTTTATTGTTCTACATGAAGTAGACCACAGAGATGCCAGGTAGAGAATGAATAGGAGAAAAAAGAGCAGAGATGCAAAGCTGGAGGTTTTCATGATAGGGAGAAAGAGAAAAAGATGACTTGAAAAACACCACATAATTCCTCTACCATTAAAACCAGCAAAACAGTTGCTGAAGAATTGCACATGACCATAATTATCAGATTAAGTCTTGCAGGGAGGGACATACAGCTATGGCAGAGAGAATCCAAACCCCTTTTCCTGTCTGTGTTGCCCCACAGCATGACCATGTACCCATGCAGTGTGTATGGTGTGCATTGTAGGGTGAGCAGCTCCCCCACTCAGGAGGGCTGAGACCATGGGAGGTTTGTCAAGAGAGATTTTCCCATGTCCCAAGAGGATGGAGGGACCACACATTTTTAGGAAATGGTGCTTGCCAGTGAGTATCCAGCAAGACTATGCATTACAGAGCACTGCAACAGCAAGCCAACTGTACAACCCTCAAACACAGACTGTGTCTTTCTCCCAGTGTTTTCCCAGAGGTTTCTGGTGAGAGTCCTACTAAATGTAAGTTTGAAAGGGTTGAACCCAAGCTCCCACCACCAGGTAATTACAACGGGTAACAGATTCTGTCAGGTAGTTTTTGTGGCGACCAAGGAGAACAAATGCACCATTGAAATCATCGAGACAAGGACAAACTTTTGATCCTTTGGCAGCTAGATAATTTATGTATGGTGATTATTTAACATGGCATTAAAAGGGATTTCTTGTTCTACCCTCATTCAATTTATATTTTTCCGATCACTGATGTCACTGTATGACTAATTTTGTCATCTGAAGGAATGAATGCATGCTAGGATGCCAAGCCTTTTTCTGAATTAAACCTATAAAGCCCCACGTAAAATAAAGATGTTCAGCGTGACATTATTTTACATTAATATGACACAGGAGCACCTGTAGACCCTGAAAGTTACAGACATCTTGTGTAATGTAAAAAAGACCCCAACATATAAAAAACCCAACATGCCCACATAGCTACAGCTATTATTCTACTTCTTTATACAGCCAAAGCAGTCAAACTCTTTCTAGAAGTCTGAAAAGATCACCTGTTAAGACTGACTAACCTAATTTGTGATAAAAATACATTATAGTCCTTTTGTGCATAGTACAGACAGATACATCCATTCCCTGCAGCTTAAGCTTCCTATTCCTTCTAAAATCTCCTTATTTCTTGTGCTGTCATTCCATTTACTTATATATATATATATATATATATATATATATATATACACACACACACATATATTTAAAAATGTGTTAGATTCTGTTACAGTGGAAGCATGGACAATTTTAATTTTAATTTCACTGTCTTTCTAATAGCAAGGGTTTCTGGGGGACAGTAACAGCAGTTTTGCCCTAATGGTACAGCTTCAGATCCATTTTATCCAGTGATTACAGTGTGTTTCCTCCAGCTTATTTAGTACGTGTCCTATTGGATAAGTACATGGCCATTTATATTTCAATCACTTTTGCTGGTGGATTTAAAACAAAAACAAAAATCCAGGACAGGATCAACATGTGCTTTACTTACCAGAGCCGTACAAGAAGTGTTGGCATTGCAATACCAGCCCTAACTAGCAATTCCTTGTCCTTTTCCTTTATAGTGTTGTTCTTGGTGTGCAGACTGTTGTCTTTGAGACTAAACTTTCCCCAAGAGAGTTTCCACCTCACCTAATGATCTTCTCTTCCCTTTTTCCATGTTTCTGTTCTGTTCATTAACAACTAATCATGCACAGTGTTTACAGTCTCTCAAGCACAGAAATACTCTTATTTCAGCACGAAGTCATGCACCTGGTTATCCCAGCTAGAATTTTCTGGATCTGAATGCATCAGGCTTCTGAGGTCTGATGCTTTGCAGTTGCAATGGCAAGCTAACATTGAAAATGCCCTATGGGGAATGGATGTGTTTTACTGTGGCTTTGTTTACTTGTTTATTGAACTGAGTTGGTTTAATTGTTAGCTATTCAGATTTATAGGTTACATTGATCTAAACAATTCCCTAGCCAAGTGGCAGAGAGAAACCCTGAGGCTCTGGGCTTTGGTAAGATTAGATCCGTTGTGTATTAACCATGTTTAAAAGCAATCAAGTCAAAGTGCTTTCAGCAGACTCCCCCAGAGACATCTATCCCTCTTGCCCACCTTGCTCCAGTCTGCTGCAGTTTTGTATAGCCACAGTGGTCATGTATATGAACCATAACTTGTCCACTAAGTGTCCCCATTTGTGCAAGCCTTTAGTGTGATGCAAACCTCAGTTTGAAAGTGTTAGCTCCAAAGATTGGGAATTTAAAGTGTTGTCAAAGCAACAGAGCTGCTGTTTACCTCACTTCAAGCTTCAGCATGACCAAATCGAGCCTTCTCTTAGAGAATTACTTTTCAAAATATAAAGCAGAACTTCAGCATGTGGGATCCATTTTTACTGCTTCCTTGCACCCTTGTGCTTCTTTCATGTAGCAGCATATTTTAATTGCTTTTAGTAAAACTGCTTTCCCCAAGTTGGGCAGGCTTGTTTTGCAGAAGAAGAGTGCTTTGTAGTGCTACTTCTCTGCTTTTAACTGAAATCGTAGCAGAAAATGAAACTTGAACAATGACTTGTCACACTTTCCCTGGCCCAGTTTAAAATAAGCTAGGCCTTCTGAACAACCTCCAGGCATGCATTTTTTTGTGGACATTTTCTGTCCCAAAATCACAGTGGGAACCCCCTCAATTCTTCTATTCCTACTACTATTTTAATGGCAAGATGAATTTTCACAGTTTTGCACTATGACCAGGGAAGTGCTAGGAGAATTATCTTTAAATGCCTCTATCCAACTTTATAAAACATGCTACACAGGCCTACTGCACTTACATCCAAATTATATAGGAGCAGCATCCCTGAAACAGCAAAAAGAGTGAGAGAGAACCAGATGCATGATGTTAAATACCAGTTGCACTGATGTACATGTGTATGTGTATGAATCTGCCCAGCTAGAGCTTCTGTGGTATTTGAAAGGACAGTAAACCCTAAAGAGCCTGAATGTTCACAGGGGAGCTTATCAGTTGTTGATGAGGCCCTGTCCAGCCTTACAGACAGCCAGTTTCCTTCTGCACCGGGGCACTAGTTTGCAGTGGAGCCAGCAGAAAGGTGATAAGCTGCGGAGAAGATTTTTTAGGAGTCTTGCCTATCTTGCACACCAAGTGGCCAGAGCACATTTTCCACAGTTGCCACTTACAGATAGGCTGGCTGTTCTCGGATAAGGTCAAGAAAGAAATAGGAAAATGGGTTCCAGTTTGCTTCCTCTTGCAGTCCCATAGGACTCCGAGGTTAGGCCAGACTTTTTTCTTCCCACCCCCACCCCTTTTTAAATACATAAATCTCCCAGAGCTTATAACTGCTCCAGACAAGGTAGCTCTGGAGTCAACTCAGAGCAAGAGACAGATTTCAGACAGGCTATCAGCAATTCCCTGTCTGCAACTGCCAGGCAGGAAAAGGCTGCAAGTTCTGCCAGCTGATAGCAAAAGCCTTGGTTAAACCAAGCGGTAAAACTTTTTCAACCCTCTCAGAGGAAAGGGGTTCTTACAGAATTCACCTTTTGCCGCATTTCAAGTGACTCTTTTTGGGTCATGCACCAAAATAAGAGTGAGACAGAGCAGGATGGCATCACTTCCCTGGGAAACAGCTCCAGGACAAAGCAGCCTCATCCCTTGCTCTCCAGGCTGCTTCTCCAGATACAGTGGGAAATGCAAATATGCGGTGTCGGAGGTTAGCATTCAGGGTAGATAACAGTGGGATACTCCATAGGGGGGCTTAAGATGATGTCTGAGATTGTTGTATCTTCATCTTTCAAACTTGCTCTGAATGTTTGACCCCCTCCTTGCAATTATTAGAAGCAGACCCAAGCATTATCCTGGTCTCTGCTTTCCAGGATTGCAGGCTTACACTTGCAGGTTAAAACATTTTACCCCCAACTTCTGATGATGACAAGAGCCATCTCAAGTTACTTGCATGAACTTTTGTTTAATACTCCCCTTGGGATAACACTATTAGGACATAACATACACAATCACTATAAATCTGGTGTTCTGAAGGACTGTGGTGATGCATCGAGTGGGCAGTTTTACAGCATAGAGGAACTCTGACAACTGCAACATTGCATCAGCCCCTCTAGACACTCAAGTGAATGTTTTTTGCTATTGCCTCCCACCAAAGAGAATCCCAACAGAAGAAAGAGATTTGAGAAAAATGCTACGTGATGCTTCAAAGGCTTAGCTGAATCTTTGCCGCTCTAAGGCATAAATTTGAAATAATAGAGAGTGTTGTGTTTGAACGCTGATGTGCCAACCGTTTCGAGCACTGCCAGTGTTTTAGGGTCAACATGTTAAAGAGGAAATGGCTGAAGGGGAAAAAAGGATTTCAAAACCTTCATTCCCAGCTCAAACTATCTCTGGAGTCTGAGGTCTGCATTGTGAAGATGTCCGTGTGCTGCCATCTTTTCTGTTTCATGAAGGCATTGACATCTCCAACCTCTTGCTAGCACAAATCAAAAGCCTCTCCGACAAGATTCTCCTGCAAGCTATTGTGACAATTTTGTCCTGTTGATGTGCAGAGGCTGTCCCCAAAATACGTTCACACCTGGTTCATGCAGTACCAGGCACAAGGCAGCCACAGTTCACCTCCCTCTAGCCCACAAAGGGAGAGGAAAAGGGGCTTATTTAGAATTTGTGTGGTTTCCACTTGGCCTTGCACACCCAAAATAGGGCTTCTTCCATCCACACAAGTGCGTCAGGGAGCTGCCAGCATCCTCCATGGCTGACAATCACCAGGGCCCTGGCAGCTTCACCCTGTGCCGTGCCAAATGCCTCGCAGTCCCTTGCCGCTCCTTTGCAAAGTAGTAACACTTCTAATTAGTGAAAAGACCTGCCAAAAAGAGGGCAGAGGTGGGATGGGATGACACAGAGGTGGCTCAGTTGGGGCAGCCATGCTCCCAGCAGTAACGAGGCGCTGAGGCTGGAACAAGAAGTAGCTAAGAGAGAAGAAAGGGCAAGAGGGGAATATTTTTCTGTCAGAACACAAATATGCTTTAGACTAATGTCTAGTGCCAGTGATATTTTAATCTCATTGGCAGGGAGCTGCTCTTCCATGCAGGGAGAAATAGTTTGGGGTTTTTTTGGTGTCTTCCTTCAGGTGGAGGATCACATGAAGGAACGTGCTCCATCTGCCAAGTACCACCCCAGCACTAGGGGTGAGGAATATTCCCTGACCTAACAATCAAGAATTCACTAAGAAAAAATAATCTTATGGCTTGATTCTCTCTCAGGGAAATTTTTATTTTGGTGACACCAGTAATTGCAGTGCAGTGGCTCCTGAGCACTCTGGTGCAAAGAACAGAAGAGCCAAGAATGCAAACTCCTGGGCCCTCAATCCTATTTAGCAGCAGCAATTAGCAAAGCACCAGTATGGCTGAATTGTTCACTGCAAGACCACCTCCATGACCCCTTTGTCTACCAGCAGCTACAGGAGCACTGGTGAACATCCTTGATACTACCAAGAGGGCTCAGCACTGAAGTATTAATCATCATTCAGAAGGGTCCAACACCAGAAGACAGCATTCTTGTTTTAGGGTCTGCAACCAAAAAGCACCGAGTGCAGGACAGAAGAGGTTTTCTGGGGTTTTGCCCCTTTACTCCCAGATACCCAAAAGAGCCACACACATGCATGAGGACATCCCTTGGAGAGCCATCCGTGTCACACAGACAAATGTACTGCCACAGCAGTGGTTTTCTGCACTCCCATTTGCAAAACACTTGTTCCTTGCAATACTCGGATGTTATCCTCGTGCAGCATTTCCCAATGACACAGAGATAAGAGGTCAGCACCTGCTTCTCCTGCAACAGGTCTGCAAACCCCTTCTCCAGAATAAACCCTTATTTTCATACAAGCTAGTTTTCTACCAGGGAGATTTTACTAATTCCTGTCTTATTCCTGATAATGAAATAGCTCAAAATATAGGGTGTAGGAAAGAGGAAACTTTTGACTGAGTTCATACCACATTCTATAGTTCCTAATTAGATGGCTGTCTACCGAAAAAAAGTAGTTGCATAAGTTACTTGTGATAGCTGCCTGAATTAGACCTGGGACTATTAAAGCAGCTCAGTTTACCTAGGGTGGTAAGAGCCATTCAGGCCACCCTTCTACTTTAGTGAGTCAGTGGAGGAGTCTAAGTGCCGCTGGCACCCAGTTCAATCTTTATGTGCTCCTGCAACATTCACCCAGAATATTCACCTAGCACAGCTGGAGGAATTCTCATTAGGAATGGACAAGAAAGGAAAAATATGCTTTTGCTCTAAAATCTGGAACATCAAAGGGTGACCCAAAGTAAGAAAAAAAAAAGTTCAATTTACTCTTTGCAAGATAGGAGACTAGGAAACTAGACCTGGAGACTTAATATTTAATTTGTCAGTGTATCAAATGCCACTCCTGAGAGCTTTCATTGTACTGTAAAGAGCCTCCAGTGTGATCCAAAGCAGTAACAGGGCATTTGTTGGGCAAGAAGGAAAATTCACAGAATTTCATTATGCCAAGGGACACCAAAAATTGGAGAACAGACAGTGGAAAAAACACATTACTGAAGATTGGGAGCAGAGGTCTGCCAAATCCAGAGAGTGAAAAACAAAAGGGCTGTAACCTATACTGGATAATATCAGAGACTACAGTAAAAAGGTTAAATCATCCCTTTCTACCACATGTTTATGGCCTGCCTTTGTTTAGGCTTACAAGCCTGAAGGCTCCTTTTTCCCTCTTGATGACTAGTCTTGGGGATTTTTTGTCATCATTTTGTACAAGATACTGCTTTTCTTCAAAGAGCTCACGTAGACTACACTGCAGAATTACGACATTTGTCACTCCAGAAGAGGAAACACCAAACAAGCACATAAACAGGGAGAGAGAAAAAACACATCCCAAAATAGACCAGTCCAGCAACAGAGACATACACAGGCTCTCTCGTGAAATGTGACAATCAATATAACAAAGAAATTAAATCCCTGCCAGCCCTCTAATAGACATTGTGCATGCTGAGCCTAGATATTTCCTCCTCTTCCTCTCTGCTTTAAGAGGGGGCATTAGTTGAGCCAAACATGAAGCTAAGCCTGCCAATAAAGATTTATTGGCTCTGCTGACAAAGTCTGCCAGCGGCCAGAGGCATTGTCACAGACTCAGTGAAGGCAGGACTATAAGAGCTGCTCAAGAAAGCATCACTCAGACTGACGGGGGCTAACCACTGCCTATGTTTGCCTAAACTGCCAGCTAATTGAGGTGGGAAATGACTTCTCAAGAAGACAGACACTCCTCCTGATCTTGATTAACTCCCTTTGTATTATGGTTTACAGAAATATGTCAGAGTTCTCCATCAATCTGCCAGCAAGTCTTTTCTCTAACATATTTCAGCTTGCCACTTGGCCTTTCACTGTGGATAGGTGCTGCCACAGCTGATATAGCTCCCACATGACATCAGGGAGTAGCACTACCTCTTCCTGCTGGTGCTGACCTTCCTCCTTTGCAGCAAAAATGAAGCAAGCCAGGAACTTCAAAGAAAAATGGTATACTGGAGTAGTTGTAGTTGTGTATTTGTAAGTGAATACTTCTCAGGTATCTTTTCAAATCCTTCCAATGACTGAGAATAGTTTTTTAAAGATTTGGGGACAATGCCACTGAAGAAGAACAGTGCTGCTTTGAACACATATCTATGCATCATAGAAAATGTGGCTTTGAAGGAAAGGTCAAAAAAACCAAAATACCTGCTGTGTTAGTCAAAAGATATGGGGAAGTGATATTTAATTTGCTTACTGGCTATCAGAAATATATAAGAAACAAAATTAGGAGAAGGATAACTCAGTCCATACATCACTGAGGTTTCTTATAACCTTGAGACTACAACATGTATCAGGTTCAGGTTGGGTTGTCAGATGAATGGCTCCTTGTAGATGTTCTGTATTGCTTCTTTGGGAAAGACCTCTTTTCACTGTGTCTTTATACAGCATCTAGTTCAGTAAGGCTCTGCTCCAAAATGAAAGTCTACAGGCAGCAATACAGAAGCCCACTTAAGAAACAATTACCCAGTACTAAATAGCTGGAATAAATGGCAGGAAATATTCTACTTGCTTAATCTGTCATTCTGTTATCACTAAGTCTACATAATATTCCAGATCCAAAAGAAAAGCAGACTCAAAATTCACATTTGTCTTTTTCCGTTACCCTGGAATGTAGGTGGTGGGCATTTGATTCCTACATATATGTATATATGCCAGATCATTAAAAGAGATAAAGAAAGTCTCTTTGTTAATTTGCAGAGTGCTAGGAAGCTAAAACTTTTGGTAAGTTTATTTTCTATTTTAAGTTCATCAAAAGAAAAATCTTTCTCATTCCCATATGCAGCTATATATGTAAATACTGATCTTTTATTATCTTCATGCCTGCAGAGTCTGTGTGTCTTCCATCTGAGCCATAAGAGGATGTGCATTAAAATGGAGTCTGTGTAAAAGATACCTGATGCAGTGCTCCACAGTCAACATTAGTTTGAGAGAGGAGTGTACAGAGAAAGGTGAACACAGAAACAATACATGGAAACCAAATGAAAGGTCTCTAGGCTGGACATTTTGTAAAACATCTTTGTGGTGTGTAAATTAACAGGCTATTTTCTCTCAACTTCTCAGATTAAGTTGTTCCTGAATACCTTAGGCAGGATTTTTTTTTTTAAATAAATGCCAGTGTCTCTGAATTTTTTGCTTTCTTATAGGTGACAAAGATGCATAAGTAATCATTTTCAAACGTCTTACAACCTTGTGGATCTTCATCAGCAGACACAGAGAGGGATTCACATTTAGGAGTAAGAAATGAACTTGGATCAATTGTGGACTGGCCTGTGAATGCTGTGCTCTTTTTACTTCCTTTCATTTTTTAAATGTTTTTGTTGTTGTTGTTTTTTGTTGTTGTTGTTGTTTTTTTAGGATAGGATGGGTTAATTTCCCAGTTCTACACAATTTATCTGTGCTAGGCTGGAAGAGTGTTGAGTGGGAAAGGGTTTCATTGTCCACTAGGGCCTTATGGCTCTTCAACACCCACCACTTCTGCCTCATGTCAAAGAAAAGCAAATAGGTTTATTAAATAGCTGTCAGGCCAAATGAGGCTGTACAGAGAACAAACAGAAGGGAAATTGGATTAGAGGCAGAGTACATGCCACACTAAACAAGGGTACAGATTTACGGTTTTCTCGGTGTAACTGGACAAAAGACTTTGAAGATGAGCTTTGGGGATGGGGGAGCCAAAGTCTGGGGAAAAAGGGGCAGATGCCCACACAGCCCCAACAGAATGGCAGTCATCCTCCTCAATAGCTGGGAGCACAGAGGTGAAGGTGCCCCTCTCCCCTTTCAAACTCCTAGCTGTATTTCTCCAGCACGTTCTCTCAGCATGTGAAAAGGAAGAAAACCCAGGCTGTCCCTTGCCCACCTCCCTCAGGGAAGATGCCTTCACCATGACCTTCCCAGGTGTCAATCCTAAATCACACCATCTAACCCAAAAGAGGCAACAAGATAGAAATAGAGTCATAGCTGAGCTAAAGAGAATTAAACTTTCCCTGATAAAAGCTTTGGCTCACAGGCAGGCTCAGAGAGGTTGGGCTCTTTTGCAAGTGGCTGATAGTTATTCCCAGAGAGAGCCCGGCCAAATTCTCACCATAGAGGAGAAAGTGCCAAAATATTTTGAAGTCATTTTTAGCTGAGAGAAAACAGAAGGAAAATACAAACACACTCACCAAAGGGACTGCAGGAGCTGGTAAAGTCAGAAGGATCATAATGGGCCAAGCAATGGAAGGAGCTATGTGTTTTGGGCTAGAAATCTGCAGACCTCAGCTAGCTGCAAGTGCAGTACCTGGAACTATGACCTGTGTTGCTGTAGCAGCCTGAATTTTCCTTGTGCTGGATGAGGAGTATACCACATCACCCACAGCACAGTAATTGACTCCGCCGTGAGAAGAAACAGGCTGTAACTTGTTGACCCTTGCACCTTGACCTTCAAAACCTGTGGTTTTGTCTCCCACAGCCAAGCTGGATAGCAAAGTGCTAGATATCAGGTGCTCCTCCACACTCAGGTCCAAAATCAAGCACTTTTCTGGATCTTCACCTCAAACCACATCAGGTAGGTTGGGTTGATATCCTCCTCTGACTTATTTAAGCACGTGGTGGGCATTGCCCTTTCTTCATCTCTTCACTGTATTACATGCTCTGGTATTTCTTGATCAGAGCAATTTCTAAGATAATTTTTCCTCAGAGCAGTGTGCATTTGGAGTTATTCTTGATTATTTAACTTGTGAGACTTTGGAGAGCAGTTGTCAAAACTGACATAAGGCACTAAAATGGTGCACACACCTTGACATGATGCTGCAAAAAGAAAGGTCTTCATTCCATGCATGGTCCATGCACCATGTTCTCCAATCCAAGCTCATTTAAGTGCTTAATGTAGCCTAACAAACATCAGCTGGTTTTCAGTCACTTACTGAAAATTCAGCATCCAAGAAAAAACTTTGGCTTTTCTGTACTCCATCCAAAAAAATCCTTAATTTTAATGAATGAACCAGTGAAATTCTTTGAATAACTACTGTATTAGGATGTTTAAGATGACAGTTGAGACCATAAAGAACCATTCACATATTCTGGTAAACAGAACAGAGCAAATTGCAGAGTTTGGGGGTTTTTTTGAAGAGGGAAAGTACAATGAGGATGGCTTGTGTCACTCTGCTACTAAAATCTTATTTCTCAAGGTCTTGGCCTGAAAACATAAATTCTCCTTTAGTCATTAGGGGCTGGACCGAGACTAGTACTCCAAAACACTAACTAGCTTAGGTCCTTTGGTAAGCACAGTGTGATGTCTGACCAATAAGGTCATTGTAAAGGTAACAAGGTCAGTTGAGGATCCTGACAGTAAGAGCAACAGTTTCAGTATGAATGGGACTACCCAAACAAGTTGGCATGGAAGGAGAAGGGAAATGCCCCAGCTCACAGTGGGCCTTGGCAGCCTTTCCTCATGGCCGTGCCACAGTGGACAAGGCTGGGAGACACCATACGCTTGGCCTCTGGGGCACTGCTGGCTCAGGAGGGGGACAAAGCTGGCATCCACAGCACGTTATCTGCAGTACATTTGACTGACAGGCGTCTGTCGTCAGTGGCTGAGCAGAGCAGCCACAAGCAGCCACAAGCCACAAGCAGCCACTGATCGTCCTGCTCCAGGGACAGCTTGTCCAAAGCACCCATTAGCTTTGGCTCACTCTAAAGGCCAAGAAATTTGCTGCTGTGCTGCAGGCACAAGTTGCCTCTCTGAGCTTAGTAAGGTGCTATCATAAACCACAAAATTAGGTGTCATGGTGGAAAGTGCTTTGCACAGCAGTCACATGGCAGTGTGCGGTAAGAATGGTGTGCTATATTAGCAAGAGAATCCAGGCAAAATCCACCTCAAGATGCTCAGGGCTAATTCCACTTACAAGAAGTTGTGTTTCTTTTGTCTCAACACTGAAAATCCAAAGGCTTCCTCTCTTCCTTCCCACCAAGTTTGCCAGGAGCCAAGGCTATTGTTACCAGGGAGCGGTTGAAACCCCTGATGTACTGCAAGAATTGGAAGCGAAAGCCTGGTTTCAAATGCATTTTTGCAATGATTCAATCGGTATGGTTTGCGATGCTGTGGCTGTGCTTAATTTTATGGTCATATTACATGCTGATAGATCTTACTTTTTTTTTAAATTTCACTAACAGAAAGCATCAGTATCTTGCCCGTGAATTATCTAAACAGTTTCAGCTCTCTCGATAATGAAACATAAATCAGAGGGCAAGTTGATTAGTAGCATGCTTGTAAAATATTGCACATACGCCAGCACTGGTAAAAAAAGTTCAAGCCAAATGTTATAGGCTTTGGCTTGTTGGCTTAAAACAAAACAGCTAGAACTACATACATGTGAAGTGTTCATTATTTGTACCACAGCAGCACACACAGGTGGTAGCTATGAAGTAGGTCAGTATTTCATAGAAGACCGGCCCTACTTTATCTGGGGCTGAGAGCAGGATGACTCAATAACAAGAAAGATTTTGAGGAAGTGATGACTGTTGGTAAAACTCCTCATCATCAGAAGTGAGACTCATCCATTTTATTACGAGCAGATTTAAGACTACACAAGCTTCAACAGGAAAAGGCTTAGAGTAATAGCAGTCCCTACAGAAAATCCCACCCATTATGTATATACCAATGCTGAATTAGAGAGCAACATGGTAGAATCACAATAATTCAAATAATGATGCAAACACAGCAACAGATCTGGTGTTACACATTATTATAAACAGAAGAGGTTTTTAATTGAGACCACAGTACAGAATTGTTCAGAAGCCACAAAATGGGTAGTATTAATGTTACAAAACCAGGTTCTTTGTAAGAGCCACCAGGCCTTTCTTTTCCTATATGGAATAAAAAAAGAAAAAAAAAATCAGCAGATAATATACCATTAAGTTGCTTGGTGGCTTTGTCTGACCAGAGATTTTGCCTTGAGCAAGTTTCCTGTGCAGTTGGGCACGTGATAGGCCTGCAGACAAAAGTGTTATGCTAGATACGGAGACCAGACTTGACTGATTAACACATATTACAATATAGAAGCAACTATTGAGGTGTTTGGAACGTGGCATGAGCAGCAGATTGATCAGCCTCCAAAACAAGCTGTAGATGATGTCCAGTTTCTGGTAAAAGTACGGTAGAGACAAAGCAGCCAAACCTCAGAAGCCACTGAAAGCTTCAACCAACCAACCAAGAACAACCCATGGATTGAGGTAGTCAAGTTTCAATAATCCATGAAATTACTGAAGCAATAAAAAGGAAGCAAGTGAAAATAACATGTGCCACAGGTTAAAGTCTTAGGAAAAAGGTAGGTATGCTGTAGCATGCAGTTCTGCTGCAGTAGGAGGGGACCTGCAGAACAAAGCAGGTGGTGGAGAGAACCCAGCTGCGTACTGCACTTGACTGAAGGGGTGCTTCAGCCTGGGACTCACCCACTTCCCCCAGGCTTAGAACCCATTAGCTGGAGCACATTGGTCACACATCCTCTGCTTTCCATCCACAAAGAAGAAACAAGGTTTGTGACCTCCAGGACTGCCTCACAACACAAACCAAAGCATGTTAAGTGGGGACGTGTGGGAGACAGACTTCAAAAGTGCTCCTGCCCTACAATGATACACTAACACAGGGTGGAGCCTTGTTTATCTAAAAGTGTAACTGCATTGCAGAAATTTTCTATTCAAATTTTGTAACACGATATTTTTCATTCTGTGATGGAACTTCTTTTAGGGAGCGTACTGATTGCAGTATTCTACAGCAAGTACTACCACCAAAAAAAACCAGTTAGCATGCTGTTAATATCATGCCATGTGCTTCAACTTTTAGTCAGTCCTGAAGTGATCAGGCAGTTTTACTACACCTAGGGATCACTGGAGATCCCTTTCAACAGAAAATATTCTATCCTAGGCTTCATGACCATGCCTGAGTGCAATAATGTGGAGACAGCAGATTAGTGTCATTATGCCTCTCTCAGAAAAAAAACCTCCACTGAATCATTTGACTTCGGCATGTATGGGAGATGGACTGGTGCATGGACTGGTGTCCTGCAAGGTAGGACAGAGCAAGCTGCTGTAACACTATGCTGAATATAACAGCATGGATGCACATGTCCGAGATTCATCACCCAGAAATGTTAAAGCATTCTTTCTACCAACATGCACAGCAAAGTTTGCTCATCACGCTAACCAGGCTGCTCATGCTAGTTTACCATTTCCATGGCATCTTTGAACTACCACATAAGGAAATAATCTAGGACCAGCAGCAGGAAATATCTGTGATCACCTCCTAGTATGCAAAGTTATTCTACCCTCAATCAACAGTTCCCCTCCCCATCTTTTTCTGAAGACAGATTGTTCCTTCTGAGTAAGAAGTAGATACCAAGATGCACTGAGTCAAATTTAGCCTTGTAGCCCATGGGTTCATGCAATGGGTTTGCAGACACCCATACAGCCTGTTGTTTCATATCAACTTCTATGGTTCGGGTAGATGCTATCAAAAAAGCTGTATGGTCACACCATTTTCTCTAAACAAACAGACTGTGACCACAACAAGAAGTCTAAATTCACAGCCATGAATTTCTGAAAATGAGACCATGCAAGCTATACTTAGTTCTCTTGCAAGTTTAACAGCAACTTGCTCATCCAGTGGCATAGAAAAGATGCAATGCTGAATTACACTGCCTGGATGTCTCAGGTAAGGTGGTATTCTGTCATGCAGAGAGACACTATTTGTCTGTCACCCTTGGGGGTGGCTTATGGGTCACAGAGGATAGGTAGGTATTGATACTGGACTGCTCTGAAACCTCTTTCATAACACAGTGATGAAGGAAACTTGGTTAATGACAAAGGAAGACTTTCCTTTTATTATGGTTCCTTCTTGGCAAGGATCTCACTTCAATAAACACATTTTAAAATAATCACCACTGGTCAAGGACAAAGTGAATCTCTCAAGTCAATTTGACATAATTCTGTTTGATTTGAAGTTTATCTACTATTTGATAAATCGTGGCCTGTCATCCTTCAGGGGCGGCGGAAAACCAGGTCCTCAGTCTTTCACCCTCTCACCTTCTGGGCTCTCTGGACTTGAAATTTTGATTTGAGTCCCTTCCCAGATGGTATCAAAAAAGGCAAAAGGTTTTTTTTTCTCATTCTTGATAGGCGAAGTCCCAGAAAAGTAATACATTAAACACTAACCTGTAGCTCCAGAAAAAAAACAGGACTAGTAGATGTTTGCCAAAGCCTGAATTAGAGACCAGCGACTTGAGATAAGATAGGCAATCAGTTCTGACTCTGCCACTGCAGACTTCTGGTCTACTTGCAAGAGAAGACATGTCATCGTTTCTCTTGACAGTCCCCAGGATTTCAGGGAGAATGCCTAATAGTCACAGGAGAAAGAGGGAAATGAAAACAGGACTCTTAAGGAAGAATGAGAGGCTTTAGGAAAGAAGGTCTTAGCTTTATTTTTAACAGAGAGTCTACGACAGCGCTGAGTAAGGTTATATATGTTTGTGTATGTCATCATCCTTGGCCAGGAAGACTGAAACATAGTGATGTAACATAGATTTTGTTGTTGCATCAATCCCTTACATAAGAGTCACATTGCCAGAAGAGGTCTGAATAAAAAAGAAAGTCAGTTTATTCTTTGCACTGTTCAGTAGTTACTTGAATAACATGCATTTTTAAATTAGAATTTCTCCTTAATCTGCTTATTCCTCATAGACAAATAAATGGGCCATCTTACCACTGGTAACACGTTTTCCTAGACCCTTCATGCAGACAAAAAGTCATGTACTATATTGACTTTACAGCTTCTGTCAAGAAACAAAGGGATCGCAGCTATACATTCCACTTGGTGTTCAAACACTGAAGCAGTCAGACCAAGGTGGTCAGTCCATGGGACTGGTTTCCTAGGCATGCTTCTGAGGCTCACATTAACCTTTCCAACACACTGGCAGCACGGCAGAACCCTGCACAGCAGGAGCCAAATGTGAGCACTGCAGACATGCAGCAGCTGCTTTTGCTGTCAGCTGTGGCAGGCTCTATTTCTTATGACTAGCTAGGGAGTAGGAGAGGAGAGGTGCTAGTCCATAAACAGTTATAAGCTGAGGGAAAACTCCCTTGATATTGTTTCTTTTCTGAAGTGTAAATTCTATACAAGCATGTGTCATTAAAGAAATCTTTTTTCTGCTGCAGTTTCTCAGGAGACTACAAAATACTTTGCAAACACATCTAGTTATATAGAAATGGTACCTTATTCCATCGGGGAGGAAAAAATGTTCTAGTAAGGAAGCACAGAAGTTTCACTTGCCCAGTTGTTCTTGACTGGTTGAGAGGGTGGTTGTTCTCAAAAACGTTCAACTACTATCACAGGTACCCAGAGAAATACAGTACTGCTCATCCATAGCCAGACTATTCCCTGGACTGGTACCAAAAATAGCAGATGAAAGTGGTTATGAATCATGGTTTGGTGGAGAAGGGAAAAGGCAGAAGGGCTGTTGGAAGGACTACCTCCTGTCATGGTGCACAGTCCCTGTCACACAGAGTGTATGAGTTCTTATCTGGCTGTGTGGGCCTCCCCACTTTCCAGACTAATGCCCTCCCCAGTGCAAGTGTGGGCTGCTTCTATGACCTCTACTTATATGATGGCTCTGGCTGAGCCATTTGACACCAAACCCACTGCACATGTCCCCTGATTTCCTAGTACCTACCTCAGCCAACACTAATCAAATCGGAAATACTTCACAGGAGGGGTCTCCCTTCCTCCTCCAAATGAAACATCTCCTCCTGCTGTACACTCTCTCTTTAATTCTGATGCTATTCAGAATAGAAACTTAGGAAGATGATTATTGCAGTAGGGCCTCTTCCTTCTTTTCAGAGACAAACAAAATGAAAAGTTCAAAAGCCTCTTGCTTTTGGTCACAGCCTTCAGGCCAGTTTGCCAGGAGGCATATGTATGTACATTTGTATTTTATACAGACTTTCTTCTTCCTTCCCTCAAAGTAGTTGTCTAAAGACCACACAGTATGCAGCATTTGGAAATTTCTTTCTTTTTTTTTTCCCCTCTGGAGCTCATTCTAAAGTACTTCCACAGATATTTTTCTTGCTTTGTGTTGCGTTTCCTCTGTAAGCTTTAAAAGACTTGGCAACACAACTTCCCTGGCTGGTATAAATACAGCTATAGATATTTTTAAATCACAAAAGCAAACCTTCCTACTCCCCCTCCCTCCTCCCCAAAAGCCATATCATGCAAGAATCTCTCTCCTCCTTCTGATGGAAGTAATTTCATTATTTTAAAAGCACTTATGCAACCAACAGAGGCGACACCATGTGTGTGTGCATACACAAGCCTCCTCAGGAGTCAATATGATTGTGCCTTCTCCCTACTTTCTCCTTTCTCTATCCTTTATCAGTATTAATAATATTTTTTTTACATTTTAACCAGGTACAGGTTGATATCCACTGTATAGACCTTAAACATGAGTTTCCAATGTGCGGTGTTAAATCGAAGCAGGTTGATACATTTGGTGGAAAGGACACAGAGAATGCCCTTTTGATGAATTATACAAGTCCAGTTTAATCATGGAAGTTGCTTCCTTTCAACAGAGGATTTTAAAAACTGCCCCCTAACCAGCAGGTTAACTCTAAACATCTCCAGCCCCTGTGTGTGCTTGGGGATCTTCATTTATTGCAGAGCTTTCCCTTATTCTAAAACAAACTAACTGCAGTGTCACTTCTTCCTAGTCTTTGGAAAACATATTTGTCAATTTTTGGTTCAAATTTAGAATCTCTCACATAACTTTGCTTGCTACTGAAGGTATCTATTTTCTTGTCCATTAATTTAATTTTTCTGAAATCTGCTTCTACTGATACATTTCCAACCAAAAAAAGGCATTTACCAATGCTATATATGCCTAGAAAGCCACCATAATAAACAGCTGAAGACAATGTTAACATAAACACAGTGAAACACCCCCAAAACTCTGAACCAGGGCAGCCTACCAGAAGGTCTGGACTGAGACAGTCATTCCAGATATAGTACTCCCATTTCAATACTTGGTCATCTCAGACAATCTATTTTCCCTCTCATCTCCTGAAAAGTTAAGCAGCCCAAGGCAGGAGAAGCTTTGGGAGTTTTTGACCATTCTCAGTGACTTTTTTCAAGCAACAACCAACCCAATTTTGGAAAATATTTGTACAGCCTTTCTTCTGTTATAAAGAGTTGCACTTTCATGTACAGCTAAACAGGAATAGTGTGACAGGTGGAAAGGGAAAGTGTGGTATTCAACAATCCCACCTTTGTCTGCTGGGCTATGGGGAGTATGAATTGTGCTGTCCTCTCTCCAAATGTCAGTAACTCCTAATCAAAACTCCTTCAGTCCCTGCAGAGCAGAAAGATCTCTGCCCATGGTGACAAAGATGACAAATAAAGGGCTGCATAATAGGTCTTATCATCCAGTGATATTTGAGCTTCTTCAGACTTAGAAACTGAAAAGATAGCCTGAAGATGCCAGAGATACAAAATTAGGATTATACTGAGGTGTTAGAGAGGAAAAAATGTTTATTTAAGTATACTATTCCTCATGCAATTCCCGTTC
Organism: Coloeus monedula; assembly: GCF_965178545.1. Classification (NCBI taxonomy): domain Eukaryota; kingdom Metazoa; phylum Chordata; class Aves; order Passeriformes; family Corvidae; genus Coloeus; species Coloeus monedula. Next base: position 47,713,121 of record NC_138781.1, read on the forward strand.
TCAGATGTGTTCAGAAGCAATCTCCTGGAAGGGCTCTACCGAAGCCCCTGAAACCAAATCTCTCCCCCCTGGCTTTGTAGCCTGGAGTGTGTGATCCTCACTAAGGGAGCTGAGTGATGTTTCTTCAGGAGCAAGGGCATTGGGGTTGTTGGTAGTTGCAGTAACATTAAGAGTGAGACAAGAGCCTGTGACACAGTGGTCATTCAGCACACCCTAGCCCACACACTTCCCTGCTCATCTCACTGTGCACTTTAATGTGCATTAAGCATTAGAAAGTCCTGTTGTACTCTGCTTTGCTGGCATCAGAGTTTCTACTTCAGCCAGATCTTCCCATCACTGGTGTTAATTGTCCGTTTTTATCCCCAAGTATCTGTACTCCCTCTCTCCCTGTAGACTGTTCTCCTACACCCAACATGTGTGTTCTGTATTTCCAGACACATCCTCGGAGCTGCCTTGGAACACATCTGAGTCTCCCAAGTGCCAGAGCACTGGAGGAGGCAGGGACCAGCAAAGGGCAGGTTTCTCCCAACATCAGGCTTATGTGGAAGGATCAGCCTTAGGAGACCAAAACTCAAGTTTGACTATAAGCAGAGCTGGTGCAGAGCTGAATCACAGGTACTAGAGTGTGCTTTTCCCCAAAATGCACACAGCTTCTCTGCTACAAAAAGAGCCATGGTTGCAGAGGACAAAGGAGGCTGTCAGCAGTTTAAAAGTCTTGCCATGTGTCTGCTAACTTTTATTATTCAGTATGAATTCAAACAAGAATATTCTATTTTCATGGGAAACTGGATGTTTTTTAATTTTGTAAGACAAACAGAAGAAAGTCTCTACACACCTCTCTCTGTCATCAACAAAAGAATTAGTGAGCACTTTTTACCCTGTCAAGGAAGAAATAAAAGATACCTCAAAATAGTGATGTCAATGCCACCTTTAAGTATAATTTACTCAATTTCTTTGCTTCAACTTATTTTTACCTAGCTCAATGTTTAGAGGAATGAATTTAGTATGCAGGTTACCTTATAAAGATTACAGAAGACACCTACAGATTGTACACTAACACCTTATTTTTCTTAACTCCTGCACTCCCCAGCAATATTTCTTTTGTTTATATGTTTGGTCAACTGCACAAGTAACACTGAAAAGAACCAAAAAATTAGATGAGAAAATATTTCAGAAATCAGTCGTCAGCATGAGATAATCTCCATTTGGAGAAATAGCAACAGAAGATCTGTGATGGACCTGCCAAGAAACAGCCTGTAGGAGATATCAAATATCACAAACCTTTACCAGGACTCCCATAAAGGCAGCACAAATATGGTGCTACTCCATGGGGCAAGTTCCTTTAAGGAAAATGAGCAATACTGTGCTGTTAGCTAATAGCATAGTACCGCTCATTTTCCAAAGGCATAGTTGGCAAAGGAAGACAAACTGTGGAATAAATGTCAAGAAGAGTAAGAACTGGGGAAGCGATGGCAAAACAAACATAAAAAACTGCCTCCAGATGTTCAAGCAGATCCCCTTTTCCTCTGATCAGAGTGGTGGAGCAAAACTGCAGCTGCTCTTGTGTCTGTTCAAGATTTATATTAAAAATGAAAGCATCAGCATTTGCCTGTCCTTCTTCAGGGTGTGCTAGAGTCACCCGGGCTCCAGCAGAATATAATCTGCACATGAAGGTTAACATGGTTGAATCAATCTGATCATGGATGAAAATTCAGCTGCTATCGATTCCCCGCTTACACTGATTGCCCTTCCCGGGTCAGAATGGAAACCCATCCCATTGTTCAGTGAATACAGTATTCTGTTCACTACATCAATTACCCTGACCCCAGGAGGTCCAAAAGCCTCCCTGCTCACCCATTTACAGTGACAGCTGTCATGCTAATGAATCCACATTGACATTATAATTAAACCATTACACAAAGTGAGGCCTCACTCTCAGCTGTACAGACAACACACACAAGGCCACTTTGGAGAGGCTGCCTATTAGAAAAGTAGTATAGCAAGAGGAGGTATCTGTCAAGTTTTAGAAGACAAAAAATGCAGGCAGAAGATGCAAACTTAGGTTAGAAAACAAGGACAGCTCTTGAAGGGACTTTTGTTTTCTTCTTTAGGGAGGCTTTTGCTAAAGTGGTTTCATGGCAGATTCCTGACAAGTCTCCTTTTGGAGTACATCTTATAGAAAAAGAAGCACTCTAGGACAATAACAAACTTCACAAGCAGAGTCAGAAGCACAAAGATCCCCACACACTCTTCACTCACCTCACCTGAGCTAGAGACCTCACACATCACAACCAGACCAAGGATAAAAAGCAAGCTGAATATACACCAGTTGATGTAGACATATGACAATTGTCATATGTAGAGGAAGAGGGAGCTGCTAGGTACTACATACCCATTCTGCTTAACTGAGGCCCTGCTCCATAGGGGCACTGCAAACGTAGTCAAGTCATAATCCTCTTGGAGTTTCTTTACATAAGGTGCACCCTTTTCAACTTTGGCCACTGCTGACCAACAGTTTCCAAAGGTTTTTCTGTAGTAATGGATTGGGTGGATAGAGTTTCCTATCATGCAAAGGGCTCTTTGCAGACCAAAATGTAGGTAGAAGAAGAAGGCTTGAAGAGAAAAATATTGCTGTTTAGGAAGAGAAAAAATGCTCTTTTGCCCTATTCTGTGAGTACTGATCTTCCCAAGTAATACTTTACAGTTATATAGAAACCTATTACATAAAGCCTAGTAGTCACTGAAATATCTTGTTCTAAGGAAGTATGAATTACATATGTCCACCTAGATGGAAAGTATAACCTACAGAAGGCAGTGTTATCAGGTGTGCAGAGGTCATCAATTTGATAGTTTGAAGTCACACAGTCTGGCCTGGACAAGACAAAAGGGTCCTCTACCCATATTTAGTTTACCAGGAGTCTCTCATTGGAGTCTGAGAGGATTTAAAAACTGTGTTTTGGGTTTTTAAAATTAAATGCATTCAAGTACAGGGATAAGCTCTGGGATGTTATTTCATGTTGCTATTTGGGAGTAAATACTCATATTTGAGTACTGAAAAACATTCAGTGTAATGTTTTATGTCAGGCTTTCAAACTTGGTAAACTTAAGGGCATGGCTGTCATTCAACAGAAGAGATCACCTGAACTTAATTTAAGGCCTTTGTGATCATCCTGAAGTGATTTCAGATCTATCACAATGAAGAGGAATTAATGAGTTCCTGGGACTATGTAGAGGCCTCTGCATCTGTGTTGCAAATTTTTAGCAGAATTCAGCTTTCATGTAACTCAGCAATTCTAAGTGGCAGATGATTAAGCTACGAAGACTTGACTTCTCTGCCCCTTCAGGTCATTAAAAGCTCCCCAAAATGTACCTTGTTGGTTTCTAGTAACTAAGGAGGTTGTACAGCTTCTGCATGTACCACGTTAAATATGTTCCTCCCAAAACTCATGGCAAAGAGTTGGTTATACACACCATTCCTGTCCTTCCCCACCTCCCCCCCTAAAAAAAAGGCAAGCTGGACTTGTTTTTAATTACTCGGAAAGATAATTAATTCAACTTTTAAAATATAATAAAAATGTAATAACTTTTCCCTAGAAAATTCAGATGTTCTACAATAGATGGAGACATTCCAGTCATTTTCCCTATTGAAAGAAAGTACATGTCACACTTCCAGCTGTTTTTAGAGTTACCTTCTCCAACTGATAAGCCTGCATGTTTCTTTCCTCCTTTCATCCCCTCTCTACAGAAGATTACCCCACATCCTAAAGTGAAAAGTAGAAAGGAACAGACATAAAAGGCAGGTCATGGAGTTAAGCACTCACAAGTTGGGAAGTGCCAAAACCATGGCTACCCTGTGACCCTTAAATCAGCCCATGGGTGGTGAACATACTGTGTGTTTAGTTCTGTTACCTTGCACAGATCCCATTCAGTGCACAAAGAATATGCCCAGCTATGCAGCAGCCATCAGTAGAAGAACAATGGCAAATTCTTATAAATCACAGGAAGACCCAAGGAAGCACACACTGGGAATATCATATGGCATCATGTGGTCTTCCACATAAATGATCAGAAGAGCTAAAGTCTTAAATCCCCCATTATCATATTAAACCAGTCCAAAGCAAACATTTAGTACTGGAAGGGGATATGACCTGGTGAAGTTATGGGCAGTTGGACCTTGATCAACAATTTCAGCAGCAGGTTACACTTCTGGTCCTACTTATAACACTGCATGAACAGAACAAGACCTTAGAAATTTATTTTATTTTTTGCTTTTAAATGAGCATAGCTCCTTTGCCATCCCTAGGGCTGTGCAAGTCTACAGAAGTTGAAGACTGCCTGTAATGTATGTTGTGTTATTCTGGTTTCCTAAACTGTACTTCGAATGATGGATGGGAGGCTGAGGCAGCTGATAACAATGTTAAATGGTGAGAGACCAAATATGCACCAGTAGCTCAGCTAAAATTATGTAGCTGGCATAGAGCTGGGCTTGGGTTGAGAAACAGATGAAGTGTCCTGAGAGTGTGTCAGGCCTGGAGTCCTTGAAATGTGGTTTTCGTCAGCAAAACATCTTTCTCTTGGGGGATGGTGCAGAGGGAAGAGTGTGACTTTTAAAAACCACGAACGTGAAGATTTCTAATCAAGGATACAGTCAATACAGTAACTGCGATATTAAAGAGATCAAGGATACAGGCTGCTGGGATCAGCTTGCTCCTCTCTGAAAGGGGAAGGTGCACAGATAGGGAGGGCATCTGCACATTTTGTGCTACTTTCTTGTGCCCAGGACAGGTCCACCTATATGCCTCATCAGGAGTTTAGATCTTCTTAAACCACTTAACATTTTTACAGTGGGATTCTTCTCTTCCATGGTCTGCATACTGCACCTCAAGGAGCACAGTTAGGTCCAGTTACTCTCTTCTGAAGTTAGTCTTGCTCTGGTAAATCTATGGGATCTGTGGTGCCTATCCTCTGGTGTAACAATTTGCTAAAGTAATCCCAAATCCACAAGTATTGACAGACCACAACATTAATGTTTTCCCCATCAGAACCTTTCTACATGTGGATAAAATCCAAAACATTTTTGCCGAGACAAGTACTTACAAGTGCTGGAACACTGGCTAAAAAGAGTTTCCCCTCTGCCTTGGTGTATTTAGCAAATTCTAATGGTAGAAGAGACATCAGTGACTGAGACAATGTGGAGTTCTGCTGTGAAATAGCTGTTCTCAGCTGAAGCAAGACAACTTGAACTGAAAGGCAAAGTTATATGGAGTGAAGACTTATCAGGCCTCCAGGATAAGATACTTCAGAAAATAAATCTAAGCATGAGTTTGTATGCTTGCTTTTCTGTTCTTAATATTTTAAGAACTAAAGTTATTCAAACACAGCATTTACTATTTCCTCATGTTTACAGAATAGCTGAGGCGTCCAGACATTTCTGAACTATGACCAGTCAATGATGTTTGGATTTGGGCATTCAGTCAAGACAGAGGCAGAGAAGGGGGCAAAGAAGTCAGTAAGTCAAAAACCTAATTTTTGCATTTCAGTATTTTTCCTCTATTCATCTGTGTCAGTCTTAACAATGAGGAGAGCTGCTTTTCGGTGGTCTGTCCCTTTTTACTGATGGGTCCTGAAGATCCCCCCAGTGTAATCCCTACTGCCTGAAATTTTACAAGATCCCCACAGCTCTTCAATTACCTTCGTTGGCCTGTCAAGACTCCAGCATCTCAAATTCAGTTAGCTGGTGTTTGGACCTCTGCCAAGGGCCAGCCTTTGCTCCTAATGACAGCCAGCTGAGGGGACACTGAGAGGGGCTGAATTCAATTTGCAAGCCCTCTAATCTGATTAGGGGAGCAGGGTTTTTATTTTCTCCAAAGTTTGCAGTAGCCAGGATGAATGATGGCCAAAGGATGAGCTGTCAACATCAACAAAGACTTGGAGACAAAAGAAAAAAAATGAGGGGGTATAAAAATTTTTTTTAAGAAGAGAAACATGTCTGCTGTGATTGACAGCAGAGCGAGCTGTTGAGTGAATTGTTCAGGTGACAATGTTGTGTTTGCAGAGTGTCACTCTGTGTGGGCTGTTAAAGCAGGAATGGATCCAGCTACCAGGCAGATGTCAAATTCCAAGTAGAGCTTTTCTTTTTTTTTCTAAATAGATCCAGTGTCCGGCCTCTAATAAATATTGCACTGTTCTCCCATTTGGGTCTGAAATATGTAATACTTTCTCTGTTTTCTACTTTATGATACTCTATTACAACTACTCAGCTGCAACAAAAACTTGTTCTATAGGCACACATGCTACATTTTTATTCTTCCACATATGAGCATTTTGTCTTCTTGAATGGACTTGAGAATCACTCTGCTAAAGGCAGGTATCACTTCACATTAAAGCACTTTCCTCAAGCATCCAGGTTTTATTTTATTCACTTCATAATACAATTATGACAGTCCAAAACCGCTTTCTCACTATGATTTTCCTAATGTTTGAACACCTTGCACACTCAGTTAATCTCTATTTTTTGTATCACCAGAACATGAGCCTGGAGGAAGACGGCAATTCTGCAGGCTCTGCTCTTCTTCTCACAACACCTACTGACTCTGCACACATTTATTTCTACTCACTTAAGTCAGATCCCGAGGATAATTATTTAAAGAAAAAGCATTCTCTGATGAACAGGTACAGAGCAGGCTTAGACACCAATCCAGTAAAAAAGGCCCATAACAAAACACAAGAGATAGTCATACACTCAGGATTTCCATTTAGACAGTTTTTGTGGTCTAGAATCCATCTCATAAACCATGACCAAAGCAAACACATTTGGAGAAAGAGATGCTAAGGGAGAACCCTGATTCCAGATCTGACCCTGAAGTATCACAGCAACCTTGACTTGGACAGTGGAGTGACACCAGTATTTTTCACAGCCCTACAAAGGTCATGATGACTTTAGCTATCCATGGGAACCCCTGAGAAGGATACATTTTTCAGAGAGAGGGCTTGTGAGACTTCCAAGTGGAAAGATAAGATTCTGCCAGCCCCTCATAGCACCCCCAAGGCAACATAATGGTTAGCAAAAAACCTGGCTCAGGTGACCCATAACACCACGTTTTCTCATCACTCTGTAATATCCACCACAAAAATTCACTCTCATCCTATGAGCACATCAACTGGCAGAGCAGCATGAAGCGGCAATTTTGAGTATCAGACTTGAGAAGAGAATCTGAAGTACCAGCAAGGTAGGAATCAAGTCACCACCACCACAGCTTCACCTGAGATTAGGAAGACAGGCATGGTCTCAGAGATGACCAGGCAGGAGCTGGTCATGTCCCAAGAGCTGTGCACCAGTCACAGGAGGAAGGGAACCCAACATTGCTCAGGCAAGCAGCACTATAGTCTTGTGAAGGGGCACAAAGCTGTCGCATCATTTGCCTTAGCGTCTGAAGGTCTGAAACAGGGATTGGTTTTGAGACGTTTTAAAGGTGCTTCAAAAAGAGAAACAAGCAGAAGAACCAAGGAGTGAATATGATAGAGAAGGGGCTGTTGTTGAAACCACAAAGAAGCAGAGAGGATTAAAACAAAAATGGTAGTAATTCTCCTCCTATTCTCCCACAAGCTATATCAGGAGTTGTGCACAGGCTGCCCTTCTAGCAGGAATCTCTCTTTGTTAGCAATCTTGACTCACTTGCCATGCTGAAATATTTCAGTGCACTCACCTCAGGTAAGACTTCCCTTAACTTCATAATTTGGTGATGGAGAGCTGATGAAGGGGTGTCTTTCAGCCATGTGCAGAGCTCTGCAATCTCCTGTGCTCGAGAGTGGAGACCTAGCATTTGGGAAGTAGCTTGTCATCTCATCAAGAATGTGCTTTCTGCCTGTGCCCATATTCAAAGCCTCTGCAAAAATAAATTAATGCTCACAAATGTTCAGCTGGAACATATTAGCTTGTCTGCAAAGATCCTTGATGGTCCCTTGCTCCAACCTCCCTCAGTTCTTGTGTTCAACTGGATTAGGCTGTCTCCACAGAACATCCCAGGGCTAAAGGGCCAAGTGAAATGCTTGTTGCAATTATTCTTTTCTCCTGTCTATCTGAGGTCTCCGTGGAGCCAGACAGGAGAGCTGACAGCAGCTGCCTGTGTTGTGCCCTCTGCTTTCCTTGATAATGCTCTGGCAGAGAAGAATGAGAGCAGCCTGACAAAACTGCAAAGGGGTGAATAAGCAGAGAAGAGGAAGGAGACATGAAAATGAAGCTCAGATGAATGAGGAAAGCAAGTAGGAAAGGAGATACAGAAGCAGATATGGACACAGGCAGGAAGAGTGGCAGCTGGGAAGAGCAATTTTGGAACAGGAGGCAAAAAGAGAAGACACACTGGCCTTCTGGAGCCTGGAGTCAGCAGAGGATGCCCTTTGCAGTCTAATAGCAATAACAGAGCTCTGACCTCTTATAAGTTACATCTTGAGCTTAGCTAATGCAAGAACCACGATCCTATTTTACTATTCTTGGTATGTTGCAAATGTTACATGGGTAAGAAATTACAACCCAAATATCACGGTAGTGGAAAGGAAAGGCTGTAAAACCAAACACTTCAGTGTCAGAAAGTGGCAGAATTAGTCATTGATGTCTTTTAACCTAAGCTTGTACAACAAAACTGTCACCTGTGTTTGTTATTTGTTTTTTATTTTTATTGAGAATAAACGGACCAGTATGGATGCCTTGCCTTTTCCTTGGCAGGCATCCATTCAAAAGCATTAAATTATAGAACATATCATCCTATCAGTAACACTGCAAGCGAGAAGCCAAGTGTGCATTCCATATTCTAGATCTCTCTTCATAGTCTAATAAGACTCTGAAAAGCCAAGCCAGACAACAAATGGAGATGAAAAAGGCAAAAGCACTGAACATCCTAAAAAGCCTATGGATGACAAAACTTCAAATGATGGCGCATGTGTTTACATCTTATTTGTGGTCATTAATGCAGTTACAGCATGGGAACATTTGGCCCATTATTCATGATATGCAGAAGATGAAGAAGAGTAACACACTTAATTGAAACCCTTGTCAAAATGAAAAATTAATTATCCCTCAAAGATTCTCTGTCAAACTGTCTCTTTCTATTTGCTGCGCAAGGGTAATATCAGCAAAAACAGCTCTGCAAGTCCATGCTACCAAGAAGCACACATTATATATGTACAAGTAATGAAGGCAGGAGCCAAGTCAAGAATTCTGCTATGAAGAACACTTTCCTCAGACAATGCCTACTCCAAAAACAAACCTGTTTTTAGCAGGGTTTTGGATAAACATCAGGCATTGCAGCTCAAGCATGGCTGTCTCAACTCAAGAGAAGAGTTTCTGAGAAGAAGAAAGGATCATCACCCAACTACAGAATGGTCCAACAGTCTGGACACTCTACCAGATAAGGAAAACTGGGGCTCTGCTTTGAGTAAAAGCAACAAAATTCTGTGATGAAAGAAAGGACCAGGAGGTCATTGCCTGTTTTGGATTCCTGCTGCCTCTGCAAACAGTCCAGAGATCCTCCAGGGGAACAGAAACTAAGGACAGGGACTTCCACATTTGAAAAACTACTGAGGAATGGTAATCATTTTATGTCCATCCCTCTTCTTAACCAGGAAAGCAACAGCAGCCCAGGCAGGACTCACACACCTCCAACTCTGTGACTCCTTTTCCAAAAGGATGGACAAGGAAAACTAAACAGAGCACTTTGATAGAAGGCACAGATAACAGGACAGTGGCCATCTGCCCAGACCCAATCAGAAACATTCATTCCGTTTCTAAGTCTCCCTCAAGCAAAGGCCTACAGTTTCCATTTACCCAGATACTTGCTTTCTCCCCTGCCAAGCACTAACCCCGAGACAGAAAGAGCAAAGTCCCAAGTGCGTGTTAAAGGCCCCAGTCTACCAAACCTAGAGCAGAGAAAGACCCCTGGCTTTTTTCACTTTGCGCCACATTATCACAGAAAGGTGGATTAGAAGTTATCTCAGCTCTGCTTTCTCTCAGAGCTCCTTGGCAACACAGCCACCAAGATATAAATATGCACACACAAAAATTTGCAGCAGGAGTATGTGCACGCACACAAGCCAATAGGCAAAAGCATTTCAAGGCATGGGGCTGATATGGCCAGGAAGGCAAAAGACTTCATGAATTTCTGGAAAGAAGAGAATATATTATCCTCTTCTTGAAATTTAGCTCTTTTTTTAGGGTAAAAAAAAAAAACAACCCCACCTCAGAAAATAAATAACTTCACACTTGTCCTACCTACCACCAGCAAGCTTCACACAGATTGCAAGGGATCAGCAGAAGTTTCAGGCCTCCATTGTACAAAATATAACTTAAGAAGACTTAATTTGACTGAAGTAAGGTTGAAAAAGGCCCAACTTAAACTGAGTGTTCATAAGCATGCTAATTAGAGGGCTGTAGGCAAGACAGCTTCCCATTGCTGAGTGCAGCCGGAATGTAGCATTTCATGGACCACTTATTCACTTTTCTAGACTTAGGTGGCCATTAGCATTTGCACCAAGAATAGTAACACAGTGGTGTTACAATTTCTGTTCAGCTATGATAACAGCACAGAAGGACAACAAACACCAGGTGTGTACACAATAAACCACAGTGTCCCATGCAAGCAGGAGCCCAGCAAACCTACTGCTGTCACTCATGCTGCTCCTATCCAAAAGGGTCAAATGGACCCACCACACCAACTTCCTGTGCATAGCAAGCGCCAGATACCTCGCTATCCAGCTCTACAGAGTACCAAAAGCTGTTCTCAGCAAAGGCTAAGACAAAGGCTGCTCACCACAAGCTTCTTATAGCCTTGTTTTCTTCCAGGCTAGCACTTGTGCAGGGAGGGCCTTCCCCATCTCTTTGGATGGGAGATTTCCTACAGGTGATGGGTATTGATGCAGACGCGTGGAGCAGAAACTCCTTCTCCTGGGTCAGGTGGGACACGGGTTTGGCAGGGCATTTTGGTAAATTCTAGCTCACAGTTGTCCTCAGACACAGAGGAATCTCTATTTGCTTCCTAATAAAGCAGCACCAGGTTGGGAGCAGAAGCAACCATGTCAAGAAAGCAGTGATGGGAACATTTTTGGGCTTGCACAAGCTCTTCCCTTGCAGCAGATAACAAGAAATTGTTTATTGTTACAGCTGCTTCTGTATCACTTTCTTTCTTTCCATGTATGCAAAATGCATATTGAATGTTGTGCAACAAGATGAAGAAACATTTATTCTGAGATGTCTGTATAAGTTGTTATTATGCCCAGAGCACAGCCAATTGTGATCCAGATTCTGGAAACCTTTCTGTGACTCAGCTTCATCACTGTGAGCAGTGTTTCTCAAGTCCACATGGCTCCTGTAGTCTGCAAGGAAAGATCAAATATAAGAGTTTGCAGTGGAACATGGGAGTACTGCAAGTGGAAGACATTCTTCAGGAAACCTAGGTTCCAGGAGGGCAGAGATAGGGAAAATATCACTGATTCTGGTCTACTGACAGAGTTTTTAGAGAAGAAAATTTCAAATAGAACCAAATTCATTGTGAAACACAGGAACTCTTGGCCGATCTCTCGAAAAAATGTACAAATCCCCAAATTTCTCTACTTTATGATTTCTTTTCTCTGTACAACTTTAGAAACCTCCATTAATTCCAAACTTTGAATGTAGTATTTGAATCCAGGCATTAATATTGATTTTTAATTTGATATGAAAGAGGACAATTTTTTGGGAAAAAAATCATTAGTTTTTACCTTGACAAATTCCTTTCCCTGCCTGTGCAGCCATGCCAAAGGTATATGTATCTACTCCTGGATGATTTTTAGGCAGCCTTTTAGACCATCATCCATCTCCTGAACTGCCATTCCCAAATGCTATTACTTCCCTCTAACAAGTCTCTTTTCGGTCCTCTTGGTCCCTGGGGTCTCAGTCAACATCTGGCTGGGTGAGAAGCCCAGCAGTCCCTTCTGGTTTGTTTTCTGGCAGCTGATATTCCAAGGAGTTAATACTTCATCATGAAAGAAGATCAGACTCTTCCCCTAACGTGATTCTCATTAGTGAACTGCTGTATCACGGTCCTTTTATGTTTAATCTCCTAAATTAGTTCAAATAATGACTCTACTGCCAAGAAAGTTTACAAAAGAGTATCATTTTAAATAAATACACACAAAGTAGTGACTAAGTGCACTTCAAACCTGCATTTACTCACCCCAGCGGGCTACAGTCAAAGGGCTATGCAGGGATGTCACAACACCACTGCCACTAATTCTGTCCTACACAAGGGAAAGGAGGGCTCCAAGCTTTGGGAAATCCCTGACTGTTATTTGGGGCAATAGTTCCATATATGTCCTGGTATTAATATCCAGGCATTAGTAAAGAGCTGTTAAATAGTTCATTTCTAGGAAAGCTATAGGTTAGATATCTAAATCTCATCTTCCTTTAAACTCTTACGAAAAGTAGAATACATTTACATGATCATCTACAAAGGCAGAATGATTTGTATAAACTAGGTGCTACTGCTTTTTCTTAAAATAGCAGTTACTGACAAAGTGGCACTTTTTTTGTCTGTGTTTTGTACATAAATCTTGGAGTTAAGCCATTTTCAATAGCATGCTTTCCTTACAAATCGGGTATTAAGCAACAATGAATTCTTTCAGGAAATACTCTTTGTTCAGTTAAACAAGTCATCTTCCAAAAGCTCTGAAATTACTTGGTATTTTGAAAGGTGTTCATTCCATGATATTAACTAAAGATACTCTTGCCTTTCTGCAGGTCTTTGCTTTGATTTTTTTTTGTAAATCTAGAAAAGCAGATAATTACATAAAATTTTCACATAACGTTTCAACAAAGAAACTAACATTTCCAGTTTTAATGTCTTCTTTGAACAGTTAAAATGTTTTCTCTTCAGGGAATCAGAATTAATACCCTGAGACTTCTTTCAAGGAAAAAAAATTAACAAATAAAATGAAATAGGGAAAAAATTGTTTTCATATGTTTTTACTCTTGTCTCCAAGACTAATGCTGGAAAACCACAAGAAGGTAAGGGAAAGAAGAACTTACCACAGTCTAAATTATCTTCATTTTCCTGTGGGACCAAAGAGAAAACAACCAAATGTTCTATATGGGGATTTTTCTAATGAAAACTCCTGTAAGCTCTACTATGTCTAGTTCAGGGTAGGGTCTCTGTATCTCATTATTACCATTTTGAATATTGAAAGTCTCCAGAAGTGATCAAGGGTAATTTTCTATGTGTGGCAAGACCTCCCCAATTACTGAAGAAAATATGATTGTTTTTACATTCTGTAGAATTGGACTCACTTATAAGTTTGACCTGTTTCTTTTTCAAACAGGAGACACTTTTTTCCTAAGGAATTTTTAGAAATATATTTTAATTATCATGGTGCAACACAGAGCATTGAGGCCTGGACCGTACAAAAACACTCCATGGGAGAGGATGTGGAGTCCCTCAATATCTTTGCCCTTCGGAATAGCCCTGCCCAGGTGTCCATGCACAAGAGCAAGAAGCAGGACACAGCTCTTATATCCTGTGTTTAAAGTCTAGAAAGATGAGCATGGATTCAGAAGAAACCCAAAACTTATCTCAGTAATACCATGGTTTTTAAGGATAGCTGTTACCCTGTGGATTTACTTGATTTTTATTGAAATTCTAATGCTGAAAACATTAGGAATCCTATTTGTTGTCTCCTAAGCACTCCTTCCAGACTCAAAGGAAAGGTCAAGGTTATTATTTCTTATAATCCATAATGAGAAATTTTCAGATATTGGCAATGATGCTTTGATCATTTTTTGGTACACCTTAAGCCCAACAACTGTGTGTTGTTTTCCAGGCAAGGATAGTGAATAAACCCCTTAGTCTGAGTACCTGCCACCTGGGTCAGGGAATGCACTTCCTCCTAAACAGAAACGTACACATATATATACATAAATAAGAGAGAGGGGGCAAGACAATTTCTCAGCTACTCTCAGAAGAAAGCTCTTTCATGATGAAAATTTTACTTAAGAAAAGCTCCTAAATCAATTGCTCCCAGGCGAGAAGGGGAGGAGGGAGGACGAAGAGGGCTGCATTTCCCCCGATCAGCAGTTTTCCATTGCCCTCCCCTGCTTCCTTCCGTCTCCATCAGCAGGTTGCAGACAGCGTCTGGAGTCTGAAAAAAAGCTGACCCCATGGCAGGACACCTCCAGGTGCTTGAATGGGCAGTGAAGGCCTTGGCTGATGATGCCAAAATGTAGTCCTGGTCCCTTTCCACCGCATTGCTTTCCAGCAGAGTGAGAGCAGGGCTCCCATATCAGTATAGCATACCAGAGACTTAGAGGGGCTTACCAGGCTGTTCTGTTTAGGGGATAAAAGATGGGAGCTTGGCAGGAATAAACATGTCACTCGGGAAGCCTGCTCCACGGGGCCTGATTTCCCTCTCGCGTCAGCTCCCTGCCGGCGCAGCTCCCCAGATGCTACAGCACTAATCCTGATTTATGCTGAATTTCAGCAGGCGCAGGACCAGCCCCTCTGTAGCCCCCAGGCACACTGCTCCCCCTTGTCTGGGTGCTCACTGGCACTCTGGGGGAGTGAAAACCTGTCATCCTTGTGCTGGCAGAAACAAAATGTGTAACTTAAGCAATTTTCTAGCCTCTCGGGTGGGGGCACATTGCTTTGCACATGTTGGGGAAGCACTGTTTAACACTGCTGGGACTCAACACATACGGCAGGGAGCCTGGCGATCTCAGTGCTCACTGGGATGGGGAACCAGGGGGTAAACTCTACACCTCTGCTGCTTCCCCTAAGGTTAGGTTAGAAAAATCAGCTGTGATTTCAAAGTTAGAAATATCTACAGGGCACACTCTTCAGTGAGTGGAGACCTGACACTTTCTGTCAGTGGGGTGGCTCATGGCGACTGCACCATCCCTGAGAGATACACGTCGTCTTGTGAGTGAGTGGAGGACTGCTTACAGGCCTTCCTGATGGGAGTACTGGGAGAAGTAGGTCATTTATTTATGGTGGCTCTGAGATATCAGAATGTCGAGCTGGCCCTTAGCGGTAAGTTTTTTTTCAAATCACTAGTTTTCCATTTTAAAAGGGAAGGCTGGCACCATTGTTTCCATGTTGTTTCTCACACATCTCTTGGCTTTTTGGTCTTTCTCAAAAGGTAAAAGTGGGGGAAAAAAATCCTCAAGACTTTACAAAGGGCCTTAGTGGGCTTTCCAAAGATAGCTGCTCAGCAAGGCTATGTGCAACAGGCTGGGATAGCTGAGCACATATGAACATTTCATCCCACCATCTCCATCACACAATGCACAGATCAGGATCACCCCCAAACCTCAATGGGAAGTCCATCAAAGACAAATCTCTCTTGGAGTTTGTTTTGGAGGTAAGTTATCACTTTTCCCCTTTCCCTCCCCTTCCCTCTGCTCAGTCATGGCAGAAAGATTCCACTTGAGCCCGCACTGCCCAAGAAACTGCAGGGTCCCTCGCAGATGTTTGGTAACACATCAGCAGCATGGCCCAACACAATGTAATGAAATTCCCCCCAATCTCCCCCAGACATTACCTAATTGATAAAGTGGCCGCCCCGCGCCACATCAGCTCCCTCCCCAGCTCGTGCGACACAGCCGGGCTCTGTTCCCTTTCGCCATGACCTCATGCCGGCACTCGCCGCCCATGCATCATGCTGCCGGCAAGCTTCCTCTTCCACACCAGATAAACACGGCTGAGACAAACTCCCTCAGCAATACAAGGAAAAAAAAATTCAAATAACTCCTAACCTTTCTGAAGCTCCTGCCCTGGACTCTTGTTCCTGGTGAGAGCTGCTGGCCAGGAGATTCCATGTAGAGCTGCTAGCCTACTGCTGTTTGCTGGCAAAATCCAGAGAGGGAAAAGACTAAGAAATGCAAAGGTTTCTGTTACAACTTCCAGACACAAATACCAAATACTTATACAAGTGTGCATGTATAGGTGGAGTTTCCATGGGGTCAGGCTCACTGGCAAAAATCTGGCATAACTTGGTTGATGGGGCTGTAGCTAAGTTTGCACTGAGTTTTATTTACTGGGTAGTGCACCTAAAGCAGAACTGGAAAACCAAGTTGTGCGTAGGGGAAAATCTATGCAAGCAGGTTTAGCAGCAAAAAAAGCCATTTTCTTTAATTTTTTGTTATTAACTTCTAATTTGAGATTGCTTCCCAACAGCGTCCCCTCAATATATAGTCTACAATATCTTTTTGTAGTGTCATCTCCTCTGTGACCTGAAAGCTGAATTCAGTTATCCTTCACTGACTAGTCTATAGATCTGTCATGGAAAAGACAGATGTTAATTCCCTATCATCCTTATCATCCTTACCCATGGTGGGTCTTAGTAAAGTTTTCACACAAATGGAGTTACTGAAACTTGCAATCATACATTGACCAAAATCATCCACAAAACCCTGTGGAATTTAGCTAATAAGATCAGAAAAAAATGGATCCAAATAGCTAAAAAATTTTCTGAATTACATATTTTACAAAAATAATTTTAAGGGGTTTTTTAAAAAAAATGTTTCAATTTAAAACAAAATTTTGTTTCCAAGTCACTCTTTCAATTATAAAAGAATGCCCCCCAAAATCATGCAAAGATCACCTAAAGAACCTGTATTTGTGCATGTGCACACATACCCACACACACATAAAAGCAGAGAGAGAGAAAATTAGAACCCACAAAGAACATTATCTCCATTTAATTTAAGTTAAAGCTAATCCTGAAAATTTTTTCATTCTGTTTTCTCAGTTCACATATCAAACAAAAGATATAGAGATCAACTACTCTCCTGATGCTTGTGTACAATATCCTTTATTCCTGCCATGGTGAAAACTCCACAATGAGCATTCAGGCTCTGAAGACTAAATCAGTATTTCTGAAAGACAGGAAATTGTAAATTTTTGAGCCTAAAAGCAAAAAAAAAAAAAAAAAGAATCCTAACAGAGGTTTTCTTCTGTTAATGCCTATCACGCAATTAATGTCCATGCATTTACTACAGGCACTAACTGTCACACACGTAATACAGGACACTGTGGGGTTTTGTGGGATGTTTAAAGAAGTGGTTGTTCAGTTGCCATAACATTCCTCATCCCACCATTTCTCTGGCTGCAGGGAACAAAGGGCTGTGAAGTCCCCTAATATGAAAACACCATCAGGAAGAGCACCACATCTGCTTGCATCCTAAATCTCTTGGCATTGTTCTCTCCCACTGCAAGAACTCAGAACAGATCAGATAGATACAAACAAGATCTTATTTTCCTTCTCTCTCTCACTCATGGAGAACATGTCCATAACTCCACCAAGAATAAACAACCCCACAGCTAATCTTCCCACTCCTTGAGACGGTTTGTTGAAATTAGCGAAAGGATGTAGACGTTGCGCAGACTGCTCGATAAGAGTTATAAGCACTGTTTTGTTATTACTAAAGAGAGGCAGCATAACTTTGCTGTCTCCAATGACTTTAAAACACAACATTCTTCCTCACGTCTATCTCCCTACCTACTCTATCTATGTTAAATATAAGCATAAGTAAGCATGGGGATGTGCATATGGAAGGAAAATAAATGGCTTCTAAGGGGAGGGTGTTTTGCTTATTGTATACATTTTTTGAGGATGTGGCAATATAAACCATAAACTCAAAAATGGGAATAACTCAGAAAGCACCACCAGAACTGAAAAACCCTCAAGCAAACAGCAGATCTTGTGGTTATGGTTATTTTCCTTGAAATACCAGTGTGGATACCAGTAAGGAAATACATGTATCCATTAGCAACATGCCTCTAGGATCAGATGTAACAAATGGTATGGATAATTTTACCTCGATTCTTCCCAGATACCGCTGATGCTAAAATCAGCCTGCTGATTTGGTAAATCAGCCTAAACTTATTTGGTAGTTTAACTCAAATATTAGCTAAAAGGTAACACCAGCAGCAGAGTACCAGCAGTCCTGATTTAGGACTGAGAAATCAATGTCTGTTGGGGCAGGTGCTCCATTGCACCCCACTGCTGAGGGTGCTATCGGTGCCAATGGTGGGTGCTGGGTGTGCGAGCACTGGCATGATCCATTTTCTGCAGCTGCCTGGGGAGTGAGATACGTGATATGTATTTAGGCTGCAGCTGCGCTGAGGCAGACCAAGAGACTGTCTCTACATTTCGTATCAACCCAAGCGCCGCAGGATCCCTGACTGAGGCTCCTTGGATCTGCAGCAACAGATAACGGGCTGTCGTCATCCCTGTCGGCTAGAATAGATGTAAGTGGAAAATCCTTCGGATAATGTTGATCTGGCACTTGCTGAATGTGCAGGGAAGGTAGAAAGATGGAGAGCAGTGACTAACAACAGGGGGAGATAAAAGTAGGATTTTCCACATCTGATTTCACAGACTCCTGATGACCTTTTTCTTTGCCATTGGCCTCTGCTTTTGCTACATTTATTTATACTCTGAAGAGGCAACTTCTCTGATACCATTTGTTCTTCAACCAAACAGCATCTAAAAAGGAACTTCATGCTGTTGTTAAAATTACTGTTTAATTAAGCACCAATTCATTAAAATAGCTTTATTAACTGTGTTATGTTTTTGGAAATAACTTTGGGCACAGGTGATTCCAATTTAGTTTTAGGCTAATTCAACACCATATCTAACTCCTATACAGTTGAATTTACAAATATCAATCTGTAACATAAAAGTGAAAATGACATAATGATGTTTCAGAGAAATGTATCTGAATGGCAAAATATTTGGAGTGAAAATCAAGCAGTAACTTATCTGCCTTCAAAATCCAAAATGTATAATTAATGGAGTGTGTGCAAATTTGTAGTGGCTGTTATTCTTTCAGACATATAAAATTACTGAAAAAT
Source organism: Coloeus monedula (assembly GCF_965178545.1). Taxonomy (NCBI): domain Eukaryota; kingdom Metazoa; phylum Chordata; class Aves; order Passeriformes; family Corvidae; genus Coloeus; species Coloeus monedula. The sequence goes on from NC_138781.1 coordinate 47,731,996, forward strand.
ACATATCATTCTGTCCAGCAGAGCAGTTGCAAAAATATTGCAGTGCAGTCTTTATAACCACACACTTCTGTGTGGTTTTTGCTGGTATGGCAGTGTGGGAGATGGACAGGAGACACTGTGTAATTCAGTGCACACCTTGATGCAACACAAACCACTAACATGATATTTCTCACTGTGTCACAGAGCAAGTTATTATTTTATTGTTATTATTTGCTTGCTTTTTGAAAGGTATTCAGGAAAATAATGTAGTCTAAATTGTATGGGGTTTGACTTTATATATTTAAAAAATTATGGCTAGCTAATGAATATTAACTCTGAACTTTCTGAAAAGCAATGCAGGTTACCTAGCAATGAAGTGCATGAATCCTGCCACAGTTGCTGGGATTTCACTTAATGGGCTGCTTGCCTTTTTTTCTTTATTTCTTTGATATATCATAAACTATTTCTTTCACACATGCAGGACAGTTTGGGCCAAGTCCTGTGCACTGCTTTGAGAGTGTGACTAGCCTTCTGCATGTACTGGTAACATAGAAATATGTGCAGGTATATGAACGTTCATATGCACATACATCTATATCATATGCACATGTATCTGTATTTGTCTACACACCCACTGTGTGCATATACACACAGACTCCCATGCACCATCTATTTTAATCTGCACTATTAGAAAAATTTAGGAAACCAAGGAAGAATGTGATGTGCTATTTTCTTCTGTGCAAAAAAAAGCTACAAAGACTGGCTTTTTAAATTTTGCTGTAGTGCTCGTTATTTGCGTTTTCATCTCACAGAACTCTACAAATGGTGATATACCTTCAGCATAACATGCTTGCTAACCCTGTCACTTTTGTATGTCATGCAGTCATGTGTTTGTAATCAGAGGTCCATGGACCTGGCAAGAAAATCACTCTCTTCCAGCTGTTCTGTCCTTTTACCAGCATCACATTTGGAGACCAAACTGTAAATAAAAAGGAGCTGATGAAGCTTCCACAGCTAGCAAATTTCCAACTTCAAAAGCTTTTCTGCTTCTGAAGTTAATGGTTGATTTCCCTCTGGGTTCACTTTTCATGTTTTTACTATATGCCATTCTAGACCATTAATAACTATCGGTGTTTGTGGCTATTGTACAAGGACCCAAAAACATATGAACATTCTTCATGATTCAGAGTTGCAAACCACAAGTGTGTTCATAGAAAAGGGGTAAATAAATGTTTCACAGCAAAGCAAACACACTCTCAGGTTTAGAAGGTGCAATGAACCTTCAAGAATTGCAGGAGATTTCTGCATGTTTCTGAACTTTTGAGATTAATATATCCAGAATCTGTGGTAATTGAGCTATTTCAAAATCAGAACTCAGGTCTGCCCCTGCAGCTGAAGCAGGGTCACCTAGAGCAAGTTGTCCAGGATTGTATCCAGCTGTATTTTGACTATCTTCAAAGATGGAGACTCTACCACCTCCCTGGTCAATTCATGCCAGTCCTTGGTCACCTTCACTGTGAAAAAATGTTTCCTGATGTTCAGACAGAGCCTCCTGTGTTTCAATGGATGCCCATCGCCTCTGGTCCTCTTACTGGGTACCACTGGAAAGAGCCTGTCTCTGTCTTTTTCATTCTTTCCGGCCATGTATTTATGAGTCAACCCTTAAGCTGACTCACCACTGAGGAAAACGTAGAGAGGGGTACCACATGGAGAGTTGACCTTCTCCACACTGAACACAGTGGACAAGATCCTGCTTATGGATACCAGAAGTTTATCAAAAGTAAATCCATTCTGGAAACCAGACTCTCATCATAGTTTCATCTTCAGTGCGAGCAGCAAAAGAAAAAATTCAAATAAAAATCTCACTCTACAATATTCTTGAAGTGGACATAGCCTATAAAACTAAGATCACTTGAGAACCAAGTGGCACTGCAGGCACAAAATTGGAGGAACTCAGTCCCTGCCCTGAAGTCTTACTATCCAATCATCAAGCAAGTTCAGCATTTGAACTGACATCCCATAAATGTTTGCTTCTCTTTCTGTGATAAACAAATAACTTTCTTCTCCTTTTGTTTCTGTTCTCTCTGAGCTTAACGGCAGGCCCAAGTGTATCACCCACCCAAGTGAATATATTCACATCCTGGTGATTCAACCCAGATCTGAGCATGAAGCCCGTCTCAGCAGTTCTTCTAGAACACCTATTGAAACTGTTTACCAAGATAAGTCTCTTGATTGTGTTTTTTTGTTCCCCACACCCATCTATGTTTACACAAAGAATTTCAGCAGTTAATATAGAAGACCTCCATATTTACAACTCTAAACCTAATTGGGAAAATGGCATAACAAATACTTTCCAATATGCTGTTTTCTTACTTATTTGCAATTCTGCCCACAGAAACCTTCCCACAAAGATGTAGCGTCATCCCTTTGTTTATATTATGCATGCATACATGCTAGTAAAAATAATTTAGACAACTATTTTTTAGTTGCATTGCTCAAGACCAAGTAGGGTGAGAAAGAAAAAGAGCTAATCAAGCCCTAATTGTCAACATTAAAGGTAGTTTTCTTCAAGACTCAGGAGACAGATGTAGCTCAACTCAATTGCCCCTGTATAGGCAACCAACAGACATGTCCCATGATCACTGGGACGCTGGCACAAGGCTGGCAGATACTATATAAAAGTATGGGACACCCAGGCCAAATGACCAGCAAATGAAACCCAGATGTGGTGCCCTGGGAACATATCAAACAGCACATACACACCTACAGGTGAACAAATGAGTCAGAGCTGGTCATCCCCCACCTGCCTATAACCAGGCAATGTGGGCAAGGAATTTATCCCCTCAGGTCCCAGAGGGGTCTTAAAGAAAGTGCCCGTTGGTACCTATCAAGTTACTTGAGCACATTTAACAGGTTTAAATTCAAACTGCCAAATTATAGGTCAACGTAGGAGATCATGTTTCAGTAGTTTCTAAAGTTGCTTTCCACTCTGTATGAAAGAGTTACAGTGTGAATGCGAGAGGTACCAAAAAACACCTCTGGCAAACTATTCCACATGTAGGCGAATGCCCGTTCCAAAAAAATTCAGGTGCTTTGTACACCATGGAACATGGTCAGGGGACCCAACCAGAGAAAACTTTCCCTAAGCATGTCCTAGCCCTGCAGCTGGGGCAACTGCTCTGCATGCCTGCATTTCTTTTGGTGACAGTGACCATTCTAACCACTCTGAGATAAAAACTACCATTGGCATGAGATTTCATTTTCTTCTGGCTGGAAAAGAAAAGAAAAAAGGAAAAAAAGTGACTAATTTCTTAAAAAATAAGTCTGAAGCATTTTTAAGAGAGAAAAATGGAAATATATAAATTCATCCTCATGAAACTTAAGTTGTTCTCAGCTTTGTACTCAATAGTCAAAAACCATAATCCAAAAAACAAAGAAAATTGTTTGCAGAACCCTTTTAAATGTAGATTAAATTAAATTAAATCAACTTCTGACTTAACTAAATTGGTTGAATTTTCTAAAAATGGAAATGAAACAAAGAAGGCAGAAATTTGACCACAATTACAGGAAAGCTATTGGTGGTAAACATGGCTTCCAAAGATGTTTGGGAATCAGATATCTACAAAGTTTCGTATTCAAATCTGTGCCAGAGCAACAAGCTCTGACCTTGATAAGACTCACTTAAGATCCTATCTGTTCAAGACAGTCTTTTAAATACAAAGGTGAGAAAGAACAGAAGCAGAAAGCGGAAGAAACAACCCTACATATTTGATTGAGTAGGCCGCCCTCCAAATGTTGGCAGTTCTCTGTACACTCACAAAGAAATTTACACAAAAACATGCAAGTAGGAGGTCTCATGTTGACTTTTGTGGGGAAAAGCGTACATAACAATAGACAACAGGATCTGCTAGTATACAGTGCTGTCAGCAGACATTGCCAGCTCAGAGGAGGTATTTCTTACAGTGACAGAGCACACATTTGCATGTTTCAAACATCTGTAAGTGTATCTATTTTACATACAACACAAGATTTGTACTTCAAGACACTCTGGCAGACTAAAGCAGATGTTCCAGTAAAAGGATATTTATCCAAATTACATTTTCGAGTATCCTGCTACACTTTTGCCTAACACCATTTATATAGCAACCATGACTAAATTTATATAGCAGTTATTCTACACAAGCATGTCAGGCATTCTGCACATAGGTGACCAAAAACATCGATGCATTAAAGCAGATTTCCTGCCTAGCTGCCATTGGATGGGACAAGACAAAAATAAAACCATGGGCCTCTTGTAAACTTTAATCATCATATTAACACCCAGGAGAAAAGCTCTGGGTGATCCCAATCTTGTTTAAGAGTGTTCAGCTGTAGATACTTACAGGATGTTCTGCCCTTGCTGATTGCTCATTATCCAAAATTAGCTCTCAGAGCAGTCTTTGGCATAGCATCTGGCAAAGTGGAAACTGGACCTGTTTTCAAGAGCTTTTGACATTCTCAGGACCTCCGCTCTTCCAGGAATGCATGCCTTCACTGAGCAGGACATTACACAACTTTCTGCAGGGAGAAGTCAAGAGAGTTGTTACCCAACGTCGAAACAAATCCCTGAAACAGTGGGGCAATGTCAATTTTGCCGCTTTCCTGATATACTCACCAGATTATTTGGGGTTTAGCTCCGGTTTAATGGCTTACAACAGGTTCCAGTTCTACATTAGGACCAATTGGTCTTGGACACAATAGTTCCAATCCTAGAGGCTTTTTGAAAGCAAAATCTTGGTGATATTCTTCTAGTATTCAGATAAAGTGAAACACTTCTGCTTTCCTCAAAATATATACCTGATGTAAAAACCTACCCTCTTGCTGAAAAGCTTAGATTATGAAACTACCCACAAAAGGTAAGTATACATGCCTACAAAAACAACAGCTCTTCAGTCAAGGCAGAGAAGAAAACATATGTCTTTTATATATATAAAACCTCTTTAGTGCATCTTCTATAAATTATTTTAACTGGTAATTCAAATTCCTGTTAAGGTCAGGCTTACAGTTACTAAGCTCTGAAAGCCTATAAAAACAAATTACATTTTGAGGCTCCTTTCAAACTTTTCCTTAAACAAAAGGAGGTTACAGTAGCTGCTGACTTGATTCTAGTAAGATGATGTGCTGATGTAGTTTATTGGCTGTAACCCTTTTCAATAATTTTTGTGGTAACTTTGAGCTGATAAGATGCTGGCGGGGTTTTTTCCTTACAGGAAAATAATTTTCTTGCCACCACCCAAGATATATCACAAATTTTCTCATCAAAAGAGGTTTGATTATTTTGTGCCAATTCTTGTTTTGCTATTGTAAAAATATTTATATTTGTGTGCTTTTCATTTATTGCTATATCATAGCAAAGCACTTGATTTACATATGTTATATACACAGTGCATGCTACATGTAACAAAATGAAACCTGAACCAAAACTGAACACAAAAGAACAGCAAATAGACCAGAATTATAAAGTTAAAACCAACATTTCTCACCTTTTTAAGATGAAGACCTGGTTTTCTAGGTGAAATATTTCAATTCTTTCACAGAACATTTTTTTGTGATTTCTCATGAAAGTTTCCTGTAGAATGCTATGCTTCCATTGGCTTTGTGATAGGGGTGGAAATGTGCTCACTTTGAGTACTCAAAAAAAAAAAAAATCACATCCACTCCTTTCACTTTTTAATTATTTCTGCTTCTTGCCACCCCATATCTTTTTTTTTTTTTTTTAACTTTGTGGTAACCATTACTTGGCCTGGCTGCATTTTTCCATATGAAAATTTCTTCTAATGCAGCCATTATGTAAATAAATATGTCTACAGTATACTTCGCTATGTTACAAAAGGAAGCTTTAAAACACATGCTTCTTATAACTCTTATAAAAATTAATGAAACACTCATTCTTATACAGTGGGTTTAGCTTAACTTTGAAAAACTATGTGAAAACACTAGACTAAAATAAATGAGATTGCTGTTAATGTAAAATATCCATTTGAAATACTTTGGTATTTAAATTTAGCTCATTCAGCCTCTGGCGTATGAGCTTGGAGGAAAGCCAGTTTCTCTTAAAAATAACAGCGAATCCCGAACTACGGAAAGAGGGCTTCGGTGGATCGATGCCGCGTTTATCCCACAGGGTCCCTCGTGGACACGCTCAGGCAGCGCTCTCGCAGCACCCACGCGTGCTCACAATCTCAGCTTCGCAGGTGGTCGCGAGCAGCCGCTCACACCCCCAGGCTGTGCACGAACCGGAGACAGAGAGGCGAGAGGGGCTCTCTGCCTGCAATTCCGAGGCGTTTGATGGCAACAGCCCGAAGGGAACAGAGGCATGAAGAACCCAAAACCGAACGCCTGCGCCGGTTTTGTCCCGAGAGATCCCAAAGGTGGGCAGAGCATCCAAAAGCAATAGTCTGAGGGCTAGGGGGCAGAGGCAAGGTTGAGTGATGTAACAGGGGCCAGTGGGAAAAGGGATGGGAGGGGGAGAGAGCCAGTGACCAGCAGAATCTAGACAAAGGGAGAACTTTGTAGCACAGTGTTGTAGAGAGAGACCACTTTTAGGGCAGCTTGGGGGGTGTAAAGTGGACTTAGCCACTGCAACAGAGAACAGACCATTTTGGGCTAAAGCTGTGCTTTTTTTGCATCAACTGTCTTTTTTTTGAGTGAGGGGAAAAAACTTAAACATTAAAATCGTGGTGTGGGAATGCCAACAAAAAGATTCATGTTTTTCCAGTTGATTCTGTCTGGCATTTCCCAAATCCTGATAATTTCTCCCATGGAAGATGCAGTCTCCACTAAAATAGCTGTAATTAAGAACAGTGATTCCATACTGGTGCTGGTCCCAGCCTGTGGTCATGGCAGCAAGGAGCCTGAGGCAGAGCCATCACAGCTGTGCCCACATGACCACACCCATCGCTCATGAGCTACATCCACACAGGGCTGTTCATCCAAAACACAGAGGAGGTCATGAGTCCCAGTGGCACCACGAGGTGGTTGGTTTGGGGTCTCCCAGGCCCTGTTGAGCCAGGCCAAGCCAGCAGGGAAGGGGAGTTTGGTTTGGGGACCAGGCATCAATCCTGCTCACAGTGGGTCTGTCTCCCTTGGCAAAATGGGAAAACTGATGTGGGTGTCATGGACACATGACAGGGTGTCTCAAGAAATGCCACTGCCATTCCACATTTTGGACTGGACTTGAAGATCTGCAACAGCTCTGCATGGGACTTGCCTCTAGAGACAAGTTGAAAATACTACGGCAACTGCGCAGGTGATGGAGAAGCCAGAGCAATTCATTCTAAACAAAACCAGAGAGAGAATGCCTGGCTCCCTAGTGCTAGCACTAGACAGAAGAAAACCCTCTCATGTTTCTAAGTGAGCAGCACTCTCCACCGAGAGTCTTTGAGGCCATGTCTTTGTGGTGACTTGTCCAGCAATCCTGCTGCACTGAGCCTGCGCTCCACCAGAGTGGGCATTGCTCAAAAGAAAGGATACCTCACAACTCAGCACAGAGGTCATATCTCTGGGTGAAGCATCCTGTACAGCATCTGTCAGAGACACTCACTTCAGTAATGCATTTTTCTCCACTTGTACAAAAAAGTCAGAATAAGCAACCCATTTGTTATCCAGCAATTGCTGAAGGAGCAGGTACATAGGGAAGAGCTCAGGACAAAGCACAGGAAAGAGGAGCAGAGTGGCACAGTTCAACTTTCCCCACAGAGGGCAGATCTCTGATTTTTGGCTCACAAATAAGACAGGAAGCGATGATGCCTGATCAAAGGGCAGTTTGAACCATGTACAGCTTCCACTGAGAGCAGCCCACAGCTGGCCAGCCTCTTCCAGGATCAGACCAATATTTGGCACACGCCAGTACTGTTTGCTTTCAACTTGAGTCATTAAGAAAGACAAAAGTTTTTCAGGTCATATAGACGACTCCTCCCAGGAGGAAGAGTGGAAAACATGAGTATTTGCCAAATTGAGGGATATAAAAGTGATATAATATTGCACTTGTTTTACAAACATTGCACAATCTTATTAGGAACAGCATTAGCCCACTTAGAAACAGCATTCTACATAAATGTTCAGGCAACTTTATTCTTGACCAGCTTGTTGCTACCTAGGACCCTTCTCAAATCAATCAAACTCTCCTGTAATGGAAATATTTCATAGCAAAAATTGTCATACCTTGTAAAAAAGGAAATCCATTTCAATGCCGGATATATCAATGAATTAAAAAATCACTTATTTGACAAGAAGACAGATTTTTTTTCCAGGTGGCTGGGATTTTGGGGGAAGGAGTGGCAGAGGTTAATGTTATAAGATTAGAACCACTGTTTGCAACTCACCTTTTGAATGATGTATTACGGTATCCAATGAAACAAATCTACTCTGGCTTTCATCAGTTTCTCTTTTAGTACAAACAGCAGCAGGGATGAAACTCTGAATTTTTGTGTAGAAAAATATCAACAAATAAAAAAAACCAATTCTAGCTTGCACATTTTTTCCCTACTATTTTTGTTGGCATTTTTCCTCCAAAGGGCCAGAAATACCCAAGAACCTTCCTCTAAAAGGCCAGAAATACCCAAGAACCAACTTGGGGATGGGACAGCTTCTCCACACCTATGTATCAGACACAGAGGGATAGGGATAACTTGTGTTCTGAAAACCAGTTTCTTACTAGTGGTTGTGGAGACAGGTTACATCTCCCCTTGTGGTAGCATGGCTCTGGAAGCATGGAGATGGGAAGGTAGGAGGAGTTTGGCTGGTAGAGGCATGCTGAAACCCAGGTCTGGATCTTAGACAACAAGAAGTCGAACAAACCCAAGTTAGCAGTTCAAAAAATACCTGAGACATCAAACAAGTGCCATGCAGGCATGGCTACTGCAAAAGTGAGGTACAGAATGACCTGGGAAGGGCAGCCACTGTAATTCACCCTGACTTGTTGCAAACACTGGCAGAGGAGAAAAAATGTGCTTCAGGATAAATAATATTTAGCCTTTCTTTCAGCAAAACAAGGCAGATAGTCCTGTGGAAGGTTTGAAGCTGCTGTCAAAGTGCACAGATCATCTACCTGGGATTTGCCTAACTTTTCCCAGCTCCTTTCATGATAAGGCTAAAGGGAAAAGGCTGCATATATATGGTTACCTCTGCTGGTGGGGACTTACCCAGCCTGTTGCTCATCTTCCTGGTGTTCTTCAGAAGGAACAGGATGGCAGACATGTGCCAGGCCAGGTGGGTAAGGATAACACACCCACTGCAGGCAGCGGCTAATGAGAAGCAGGCAGAGGTTCACATGGGAGGGGAGCAGGACTGCCAGACAAGTCCCAGTTCCTCCAACATCCCACATATCAGATAACAAAGTCCTGCTTCAGTGCTGGGCACAAAGAGGAGTGGAGGGAACCAGGCACGGAGGCCAACTCTGCAAAACCCCTCCTGCCTGGGGACAATGATGCAGCTACAAGTCATTTACAAAGGGTACAGGGGCAAATCTCCCTGAAGTATCAGTCCCACAACTAGCTTATCATGTAGCATCGTCTTAATCTAGGGCTCCCCTGCTTCCAGTTTTCCCCACATGCATCCTTCTCCCTGCTTGCATCCCAGCAGATCCTGTGCACGCACAGAGTTTGTCCCATCTCAGCAAGAGCACGCAGTCAGTTCAGTGTCTGCATCAAGGGCAGCCTGGCATCTGACAGGCTCTCCTCCAGCCCTGACACTGCCTGCCTCGCCCATGCTGGAGGCCTTGGAGGTGTCAAGTACGATACCCCAGAGGTAGCTGGGAGACCCAAGCAGAAAATGAGCTGCTCTAATAACAGGAAAATAAAAAGCTCAGTATGTTCAAATATATATAAATAAGACTGGACCCAGCCCTAAGCAATGACAGCTTTTGGCTGGGGGCCTGTCTTGCTGAGAGCTTCACTGAGAGGAGCATTCCTGAGTGCCTTAGAAATGAGAAGGCTGACATAAAAGTCTCATCTCTTTGATGGAGCAGCAAAGCTGAATGGTAAAAGGCCGGGTTGGATGGGGCTCTGAGCCACCTGGTCTAGAAGAAGGTGTCCCTGCCCATGGTAGTGGGGGGTTGGATCTAAGTGATCTGCAAGGTCCCTTCCAACCCAAACCATTCTGTGATTCTATGAAAAACTCTCCCACAGGCCTTGCATGGTGATGTAGAAATGTTTTTTCCATTACCTAGCAAAGGTTGCCTGAAGCCCCATTCAATGCATGTGGGCATATCTCTGAAAAAAGAGTGCAGAGCAGTGATTTGTGTCCTCTCTGGCTGGCAGAGAAGGACAAGGGAAGCAAGGCCAGCACAAATCCTGACATTTTACATGTATGAAGTTAAGGACAAGTAGGGTGGATGTGAAATACTATCAAAAATTTCATGTCAATGCATGAAAATAATTTGACATATAAACTTATTTTTGACCTATAAAATGATATGTTCTCATTAATTCCTTCCTAAAAGCCTACATTTTCTTACATCTTTTTTTCAGTAACAACTGAAATTCACTTATCTGCTCCCACAATGGAAGTTTCAATAAGACCTTTTTTACTGGCTTTTCTTTAAACCTTATGTAGCCCCATAACTGGAGAGTTAATTCAGGTGAAAACTGTGACAAAACTAAGTATTATGGAGAAGTACTTTCTACAGAAAGAGATCATTTAAATTTGGCTCCTCCATGGATACAGAAAAAGCAAGAAATTCGGCAGAACATCCTCTCACAGTTCTTTGCTCTCCCTAACATTTCTAATTTTCATTCACTCATAAGGTTAAAAAAGCAATTTGCGGGAAGAAAAAAAGCCAAAACAACAAACCACATGCACACATACAAATTCACCCAGAAAAACGATTGTGAAACTCAGACTTCTCCCATATAACATAAAGAATGCAATATTTTTCCAGCAAAACTCTCCCTGGAGCTGAAAGGAGGGCAGGATTGCCCCCCAGTCATGGCACAGCAATCCACCCTACATTTAATACTTGCTGGATCTCTCCCCATTCCCTTCAGGACCTCAGTTCTTTGGTGGTCTTCTGTTTTGACATCTGCTTACCCTTATCTCTAATCAGTTTTGCTGATAGACATTTCCCCTGAGAGTGGAGACACTGCCTAATAGATTTTTTTTAAACCTACTGCTACTTAGTAGTCATGAAATTATCTTTGTGGCCTGCAAGGGTGAGAGACACTGTTCCTAACATTCCCATGCAGACAGCTAAGTCTCACTCAACTTTATCTGATTTGCTCTATTTTGCTCTTTATACTCTCATAGCATAATGACATAATGACCACAATATGTTTTTGTTAAACCTGAAATTAGGCACAATATCCCAAGGCACCAAATGATCAGGGAATGCATTGTAAGTAATTGTTAAATAACATGGTAATTTACTACAGCTTGTATCAACAGTTACAGTCTGCCAGAGCAAGGAATTAAACTTGGAACATGCAAAGAAGCAGCTTACAGTGTGTTGATGCAAAATCCTTCAGAAAAAAGCATCACACATCAAAGTGCAAGATTTTATAGAAAGAGAAATGGGTGAAGTGAAATGTTTTGCCCTCAGCTGATACAAGTGCTTACTAGAATATGTAGCAGCCCATATTTTGCTCTGATGATTATGCAAAAGATGGTGCCTCTCCAAGAGATATAAATGCCATAGCACCCCATAACAAAGCGTGAGTTCTTGTTATTTGGCAAGAGTACACTGAATTTCCAGCTAAGCAGGTGTTGTCCATGACAGGCAAAATATCAAACAAAAAGTGGTCCCAAGACCTTCCACTGTCTTAGAAACCAAAACGTTAGCAGAGTACTAGAAAGTATATCGTGAAAAAGTTGGTGTAGATTATTGTACAAGATGTTTGAGAAAATCCCTGACAGACTTCTTGTTGTTGATTTTAATAAAGGAAAACAAACTACACACACATGAGGAAATGAGTCCTAGGTGATTTCAATTCTAACTTTCAGTGGGAGTGGGATAGTAAGGAATGTCTGCATCTGGGCTTTTAAATGGTAGTCTTTCTTTAAAAAAATCGATTTTTTTTCTGGGTCTACCAAATGTAATTTTTATTGAATTTCCTTCTTCTCGTTTGTTTTTTATTCTATTTCTGTGAAAACAAAGAGCACACACTTGCAAAAACATGTCTGAGTCCAGACGGTCAGTGCAGGAAATTCCTGCAGTTCTGGTGAAAACTGTGACTGGAGGAACAAGGGGGGCACATACTCAGCACCTCTGCTAAAGGATGAGCTATAACATGAATACAAGAGGCACCTGGCTGTTTTGGAGCTGCTCTGCCATCCATGAGCATGCAGCCCGGTCAGCCTGCCAGCTGGCAAGAGCTCAGGTGTGGTGATGTGGGCTTTTATCCGATGGTCCAGGTGAATACAAAAGTACTGTGTTGGAAGGGGAACATCCTAGCAAATGTATGTGTGGAGTAAGGCTTCAAAGCCTGAAGTGAGGCTTTGAAGCAGCACTGATGCAGAAATCCATAGGAATCTGGAGCCCCCAGTTCCAGTGCTTCAGTATAACTTTTTACTAAAGAGTAGTGCAAGTCTAAAAGCTGTTTATAAATTCATGTATCTTACATATTCTTAGCTCAAGCAAAGTGCAATGTGGACCCACACAGCATCCCCCACATGACTCAGGCTGCTCCTTTCCCTGGAATGGGTAATGACTCTGTGCCTTGCTAACTATGGTTTATAAGCTTGGGTGATTTAAGTAAGTAAATACAGCAAAGCCAGGAATGCAAAGTCTGTGCTAGACATTCGTGTTCTGATGGCTCCTCATCTCTGGGCCTTATCTATAGTCTTACCCCAAGCAGCTGGCAAGCACCGTCTCCAAAGTGCTGATGTCTCTGTGCAGTTGTGGATAGGGAAATAATATCAGATCTGCTCCCTGGGAAAAGGCTACGCAGAGCCCCAAATCATGCAGCCAGTTTTCTTGTCACTCCTTGCAAAGCAATGATCTCATCCTCGCTGCCTCCAAATTTTCTATCTCCAGTGTAGGAGAGGGAGGCAGCAAGGGACAAGAGCAGAGGGAGAAGGAGGCTAAGAAAAGAAAGATCCCATTGTTAGAGTGCTCTTATTTGTGTGAGTATTTGCCAAGACAACAAGATTGGGTCTGATGACATGAACTCAAGGGTCAGTGGGGAGCTGTGCAAGAATGCCTGAACTCCTTGTGCTCATGATCCTTAGGAAAAAAGCAACTTCCAGATGTGAGCAAGCCTTCCTGCAGCCATCCAGTCCCCTAAGTATATCAGATTATACAGCCTGAAGATGCCTGCACCCATTTGCATGGCTGAGCAATTGCAATATTTGCCTTGGAGGGAGAACTGCGTCAAAATCCTAGATCAAACCACCAAAGCACTTCAGGTGTGTTGGTAATGAATTAAATTAAACTTCAGGAGCACCGTCATAAAAGACAGGATAAATCAAGAATCCACCTGTAAGACAAGACTGGGAATGAACTGCAAAAGGCCAGGGCTGTGGCGTCTGTCTTGCATGAACTCTATGAAGAGAACAAGACTCTCTGTGTCTAAAAGCAAAACCAAGACTGAAAATATTAAGGTACTAACACCTGTTGTCAAAAAGTTACCAAAAAAATGTCATGTGCAAGCCTAGTGTCAGGCATGAGTACCTCTCTTCTATGCCATCACCATTTAGGAGGGGATTTATTCTGAATCCAGGTCAGTTCACACCCACTGAGGACATACTCACTCCACATCCATCCAGTTGGTTCTCACCAAAACTGCCAGGGAATCTTTGTGCTGAGGGGCTGATAGGATGCGCTAATAGAACAGATACAGCGCCTGAAAAAGCCAATATCACAGTTGCACCCAGGAGGGAAAACCCAGCTCTTATTCCAACTAAGGTGGCTGGATACTGGTTTCAGAGTGGTTTGCTGACACTTACTAAGTTTAAAACAACTCTGAAACTTACAGTCTCAGAATCACTTGTCTGTGCACAGTTGGCAGTGGGGTGCATCTGCCTTGGCGTGACTGTGGCAGATGGAGACCAGTTCTCCACTCAGAGAGGCCACTTTAAACCTCACCTTGTCGTCTGGAAAATGATTCACCTCGTGTTTAGCATGGGCAGTACAGATTAATTGCCCAAGCCTTAGCCAAAAAGCAAAAAACCTAGTCTACACATAAGCATAATTTAGTAAAGGGGAAAAGTGTTAGATTCTTTGTTTGTTCCTGGGTTGTTGGGTTTTTCTGTAATTAAGCATTTTTTTCACAAGCCGCTTTTGCAGCAGGTGTCTGTGAGTCTGCAGTGGATAAGCAGCTGTGGGTCCAAGCCACCACCTTTCCGCTCAGCCCAACACTGCCTCGTTTTCTAAGCCCCCTCCCTTCCGAGGGCATGATTAAATGAGTGCTTTTGAAGGCAGTAAGCGCTTGCTAATTCGGGGTTTGTCTGGTAATACTCCGATGGGTCTGAATTTCCAGCATCTGTGGAGCCAAACTGACGGTTAACTTGTATTCCCAATTTTCCGCTCCTCCTCTGCAACTTTTTCCAGAGACTGCTTCTCGCTGACATCTCCCCCCTCGCCCCTGCCTTTCTTTTTTTTAGATCGACCTGGTCTTTGTTGTACTAATTAGATTGTGTCTGCCTGAGGGACCCAGAGAGCAGCCCCAACGGAGCACGGCCTGGAAAGACAGGACACATAATCCCTGTTATCAAGGGGGCTGTCATTTGGCATGTAGATCAACTAATTCTTTCAATACCATGGGAGCAATTGTACATCTTAATATTGATTTTCCCCCCAAGATATGATCTCCTGCATTCCTACATCAGTCTCGCTTGCCCTGGCTAAAAGGCTGCATTTATTACGAGGCAACACAACGGGTGCACACACCCCTGCCAGCTTTTTGGATTTACAAATGAGAAGGTGCTTTGCGGGAGGGTAAGAGAGCGAGCAAACACTGACGAGGCAAGTTAACACAACAACTTCAGGAAGCAACGGGGAATAAACCAAACCTGCTGCACTTTCACTTTGCATTATGAAGTAATTAATTCAGAGCTGACTGACATCAAAGGCTGAAGGCCAGTCATGGGAAGGGGCATTAGCAATAAATCATGTGCTAAAAGCAGTAATGCTTTGAGTCAAGCCACGTTGCTACCGTTCAGCAACCAGCCTGTTAAATAAGTTTCTGCTTGTTTCTCTTGTTCTTCCTTTCCACCCACCTCAGTATTAATTTCAAGAGATGCTATTCATGTTTTGTGCTCCATACAAAACGCCTATAGCTAATTGCAAAAAGGAAAAACACAACAATGGGCTGACCTTCACCTGAGGTATCAAAATGCTTTAAATGCTAATCAACAAATAAACTTGCCCAGACACAGACCCCCCTTCCCGCCCCTTTATCACGATACCTCTTTCAAGGATGGCCATTGGTAACTGGATTCTCAAAGTATTTATTTCTGTCAGTCTGGAAGGCTTTTTTTCTTTGTGCACCAGAAACTTTCTTAGCTCTAGGTGTTCTACATTACCTTTCTAGAAATGTATGTCACTAGACAGCCTATGTTCAACTGCTTGTATACAACCTTTATTTTGCACCAAACTAGATTCATATCATGACTCGTAAAAAAGCAGGTTTCAATGATATAATTAATTTTTTTCTATTCTGCCAAATTTACCTTAGAACCAAAAAGGAAAGAAATAATTTCCAAGCAAAGGAAGAGGGAAAAATTCCTGTAGTGACACCATCTAAGTAGCTCTCCTGACTTAGACCAGCTGAGGACTATTGCAGCTTTAACAAACAGCTTGCAGAGCCTGATGTTGGCACCTGTTAATACCATCCGCAGAGCTGAACGTATTTTATTGCCAGACAGGAAACTTTATCCACAGCACTGGGATCAGGTCCTTCTCTTCCAAAAAGTGTCATAGGATCTCTCACTTCCTCCTGGACAGTCACCAGAGCCAGGAAAAATAGGACCTGGGTCCAGTGTCTCAGCTGAAAGCAGTCCTCCAGCAGTGCAGAGCTTCCTGTAGAGCCTGTACAGCTCTGCCAGCATCAAAGACAAATACACGTCGCGGTTTGAGGACCACTCTCCAAGGGCTCCCTCTTGCCTCAGTTACCTCCTCTCCCCTCCCTGTAAGCCTTTCCATTCCTGCTTCCCAAGTGCCTGGCTTTTCCAGCTAAGTGTTGGCCTTTTTCTTCCAGACTGCAAAGATCCAAACGTCTAAATTATATTCAACATGTGATCAACACATGGACCTCTATAAAAAGATATATATGACAAAAAAAATCACAGACATTTCTACTTGTGTGATGCAGAAGGGTGATAAATCAAGAAAACACTTTTTGTCCACCATCATGGTCCACAGATACCCACAAAAGACAGCTTCATAAAACAGTGTAATTCCTTCAAAGATCAATTCTGGGCTGGATCCTCAATGGGGAAAGAAAAATCTTGGCAAATGAGACTTAAAAGGACCTAACTCACCTGTCTCTTCTGGTTAGAAGTGTGGTGGGAGTACGGTCCTGTTCTGAAACATGTGAGGTCTCCCTGCATCTGTGGCAGTGCATGGGAGCGTTAGCAATTCAACAGCACCCTGTAACATCAGAGCACAACAGATACACAGGGTGAAATAGAGGTCCCCAAAGAACTTTCAAAAGCAAGGCAAGAGCCAGAAGCAATACTGATGGAAGAGGGAGAGGTTAGATGTACTAGATAGTGCAGCTGGAGAAGAAATGGGGAAAGTAAGTGAGAAAGGTCAAAAAAAGTGAGAGCTTGTACTGTCTTCCCATAGCATTACCTCTGACATCTTTGGTGGTGTTGGCTCCTTCCCCTGTCCCAAGCCACAGAAAACAGCATTGACAATAAACAACTTCCGCCAACTGTTAATTTCTCCCTGTTGTCTGAGCAGAAGGATGGAAAATACTTTATATATCACAGCAGAAACTCAATAACAATACTGAATGAAAGGCGTCATTTTCGGAAGGGGTTTAGGCAAATGCACTGTGACTGAAGAGCGCTCTTAATCAGGGGCTTACATTTCACCCAGGAGGGACAAGAAAAGGCAACGTAATGGAAGAGGGACCTTCTTGTCCTTTTTCAATGCAAAGACACAGCCTCATTCATTACAGATTCCAAAAAGGAGATGGAAATTCATAGACATTACTGATGGATCAAAGTGCATGGGGTTTTCTGGGAGCCAGTGCCTTCAGAAATTGTAGCCCTGCAAACACTAGGACAAAAGAGAACTGACTTTTGAAAGTTTGCATCTTGCAGTTAACTTTTTTGGTGTTTAATATACAGAAAGTATTGACTGAAATGATTCTTAATGCCAGGGATGTGTGCACTTTTGAAAACTCTGGTGTTTATTATGATGGGTTGACTTCTCCATTTTCCTCAGCTGGGGCATGAATAGGTTGTCTATCCTCTAACCAGATATTTACTGCCATGAAACCTGTGACAATTAAACATCTCTGAACAGTTTATTTCCTGATGTCCAATGATTTTAAAAACTATTTTTGGGGCTGAGGTAGCCATACACAAAGACTATACCGTGAGACTCCATGTACCGTTTCTCCTTTGGGATTTGGGCTTAAATGGGTTTTGCATAAGGAAGCACAACAGCAGCTGAGGAAGATTTTCAAGTTCCTTCTTGTTTTATTTTGGAAACTTATCCCATGCAGACGTTTAGGGATATTTTCAAAAAAAAAATTCAAAATGCCCGAAATCTCTGTGAAACTGGAGAATCTGTTGTTACAACAGCAGGATCTTGCTCTGCCTTTACTTTGGGTCTCAAGCCTGCCCAATTTGTGCATAGTCAGAGAGTCTCTGCAGCACAAGGTAGAGGTGTCCACCTATTTGGAGGCTCCACATAGTGCAGGGGCTTTCATTCCAGTCCTGGAAGCAATGATGTTTCTGCAGGTGCAATGCTGTGCCTGACTAATCAGGGCTTGTAAGAGGAGGATGAATTATTTTCATCTCCCAGTGTGGTAAAGGGTCACTTGGGGACCTTTGCATTGCACTCCACAGGAGTGCACAGATACACCCAAAGTTTCTTTGGGAGAGCTCTTCTCCCCACCACAGCACCTGGAGCCCAGAGCTGGGCAAAGTGCCAGGGAAGGTTCCTGGAGAGCTGCAGGGGAAGACAGCTCTGCATTACGCCTGCCAAGTCTGCGGTCCTCGTGCAGCTCTGCCAAGGAGGGAAAACCTGAGGAAATAGGTAACGGCACATTCTTGAGCATCGTCTTTCCCCTCCTGGGCTTGCACCTACCATGGCCCAGTGCCACGCAGCCATCTGGGGTGGGGGAAAACTGCACTGCACCTTTTGTGGAACTGTGTGCCTTAATGCCGTCCTTTCCCTTTGCCACAACCCAGTTTTCTGTTCCATACCTCAGTGATGGAGCCAGACCCAGTTAAACCCCAGAAGTCTCTGCTACCTACCAGGTAACCAAGCCTAAATGCAAACTTATCGAAATTTCTTCAATAATGAAAAATAAAAAGAAAAATTCTACCAGCTGCCTACAGCCACTAGGCCAGAAAAACCAATTTCACACCATGTGGGGAAAAGGACACACGCAGCTCCACTCTGTGGAGGGCTCCAGAGCTTATCTCCTGCTGGGAGGAAGGTCTGGGATGTATTCTGTCATCCGTCCTGCAGCAGAAGAATGCAATTGGCAAGGGGCAGCTGCTATCAAGCCCAACACATTCAGCAAATTCTTTGGCACTTGTCACCCACCCAATGGCTTTTCCTGGTCTTAACAGCCCTGTTGGCAGGGACCAGAGGAACAGGGGGAGCACCAGGCAGAGCTGGCCAGCACCATTTTCTCAGGTTGGCAGCCAGCACTAAAGCAGGGTGTCTCTTTGAAAGGTGTTCCCCTGATAGGGCCCACCACTCAGGCCAAGGTGGCAGAGAAGATACTGGCCCAGATTAGAAACCATACCCTCTCTTTTCTTCCTCCTCCTTTTACATGGGCCATCTACTTGGGTATGTTGGGTATGTTATTTGGAAAAACAAATATCCCATGCACCCTGAATTACTGCCAGGACAAGTGAAATAAACCCAACAGAAATCTAAGGCCAGAGTAAGGCTCAGAGGCAGACTACTTCAGGCACTCTTCTAGTCACAGTGGTAAAGCTAGGTTTACTACAAACCTATTCAAGTTTCACTGGAAATTTTTGTGGGAGGTTTCTTGTGTTCCAATGGATTTCTTCCAAGGGAATATCTATTTCTAGCCAAATTTTCAGTTTTGGGAGTAGAAGAAGGGTGAAGATGAATACACACAGATATCTATAAGCAACATCTTTTTTTTCCATCCAAACTTCCCTCACAGGAATGATACAAACCACCCAAGAGATCAAGCTGAACAGCTCCCAAGAGGTGTCTGAAAGATTATTCCCCTAATGCAAGACAGCATTTGCACCAGATCAGGCATATTGAGTATCTTACTCCTGGTCTTCTCTTCCAGACATGCTAGAGCACAAAAAAAAAACCCCACTCACCTTGCACAAAAATTTTTTAGATGTTTCCTACATTTTCCACTGGAGAGAAACTCTCAGCAGAAGGAAGAAAAAATTATTTGATATTGCAGTTGTTTTTGTCTTTGACAACAGGAGTATTTCAGTGCAGCTGACATGACAACACAGCTTTGAATAGGAAAACAAGGATTATATGAAATAGAATTCAGATAAGTTAAAAGGAATTAAGTCTGTAAAAATATTTAGCAATAGAGTGGTGTAAAGGAAAAGTCCCATAGCACGCAGGGAGTTTCACAAAATACCTAGGAATTCTCTGGAAAAAACCAAAACGAACCAAGGAAAACACCAAAAAAACCCATCAGCCACCCTTAAGATACAACTGTATTTTTCCTGGCAATTGCTAAAGGTCCCATATCACAAAGCAAAATGAAAACATAACAGAGACACCTTCCAAATCACCATCTGAAGGCAAACAGTGCTTGACAGGGAAGGAATAGAAGGCTGTATTTTCTCAGATCCCAGTTATGTCAGACAGCTCTAGATCAGGTCCACCTAACAAATTGCCATGTCAAAAAAAAATCCTCTACAACTGTTTCTTCTTAACAACCCTGCTACTTTCCCTTCCTGACCACAGGAAATAGACTAGAAAAGCTGGGATCTCCAGTCATCGTTTTGTCATCTCACTAGTGTGTGTAGCCACATCACAAAGGTTTTGAAAATGGAGGAGCAATCTAATAGCTCAGGATTTATAGGTGTAAGTAGGATAGTTTTTCTGGAATCCCTTTCATTGAAAAAGTTCATTCATATTCATTTAATCAGGCTGTTATACATATACTCTGATTTCCATGCACAAGGCCAAAAAGCTGGCAGCCCTGTGCATTCCGATTGCCAAAGAACTAACCACCAAGTAACAGTCTGCTATTTAAGATCCCTGACTTTTTTTCATCACAAAATTTTATTTTCATCTGTCTTGCAAAACTTCAGGACAAGGTTTCCATGACAGATGTCTGAGGCTAAGCACATGTTTGCTGAAAACTCCCATCAAGGTCGTCCTTGCTCCTCCTGAGAACATTGCAGAGAAGAAGTATGTTGTGTAAGTTGTACTTCTGCATGTACAGTGCAGCTTTAAGGCCTGAAAGTTTTCAAGAAGCAGCTTGAAATTTTGGTAGAAGAAAACTCCAAACAGTGTTTGCAAACAGTGTATTATGTGAGGTCACAGTTGAAATGAAGAAAACCAAGGCAGGATCAAGTGGCATCCATGGCAGGGACTCACAAGAGTAAGGCTTGCAGGTTAGGGTGGAAAGAGGTGGGATGTGATGAAGAGTGGCAGAGAAGTAGCTGGACTCAGTTGTGGAAGTGATAGAGTTAGGAGAAGGAAATGGAGTTCTCAAACTTTGGAGTGCCAAGGAAAAAAGATAGGAGGAATTGCAGGGGAGGAGTAATAAATGTATCAAGGAGGGATGAAGGGCTGTGCACTAACAGCATTCTCCAGGAATTCATGCTGAGGAAGGAGAGACATGCAGGCTTCGTAAAAGCAGGATCTGAAGTTTGCAGATTCAGTATTTTGTCAAGCTAGATAAGCTAGAGCTGCTCCTCTTGAAAGAGGATGGTACTGAGGGAGGAGCTCAGCAGTCTGATTGGATTCAAGAGCATTAATGTGAAAACAGTAAGCTCAGGAGTTGAATGGAAACATTATTAAGCTTATTTCTTAAAACGTGAGACTTGCATACCATTTCAAACGTTGAACAGACAACTTCCAAGCTCTTCAATCCATATTCCTGGGTGTGAGCAATCAGTGATAAACTCATCACTCCTGGAGACCTACTTGGTTTTGTGCCTAACAAATTACTCATACAGCAACACGTTAATCCTCCCACACAGGAAAAAAAAAAAAAAAAAAGCTGCGGCTCTGCATACTCAGAGCATGCCCAAATTACCTATCCTGGTCAGTTGTAAAAGCATAATTGAGGATTTTATGCCTAAATTTGCTAGATTATTATTACCAGCACAGGGTGCATGCTTTTTCTTATACCTATCAGATCAAAACTACCCCCAATAAAAAAATAAAGAACACAAGTGACACCGAGTTATACCCTGAGAGACACTACATCATCTTGGTCTGGTGTACATCAGTGGATTTTGATTCTTTCACGTGCTATATCCGGAGTTTAAGTGAAGGAGTGATTTTAACATACCCAAGCTCTAAGTGTCAGACATCTGAAACAGATTAATGATGTCTGCATAAAACTGCCCCTGATAAAATGCTGCAGTTCGGACCCCATCTCCAGTCTGATTACAGGACTAAACCAATCTTCTCTCTTTAAATTCAAGCTTAAGCTTCCATTGTTTATCCTATTCTTAGCAAAGAAAAAGCTGAATAAACTTATAAACTAGAGCTAAACTCTTCACTCTCTCTTGACTGCCTGAGGGTTGAGAGGAAATAAAAGCAGAAAAACCCCTCCTCGTTTCTGCCACAAAAGCTCAAAAGACTGCTCTTAGATCACACTGAAGCTCACAGAAAGTAAATAATCATCTTGTGGGATGTTGAACACCCACAAGATGCTGCCCTGTAGGCATTATGGCTTTTCATGATTATTCCTTCAAGATGCAAAAATTTTTCTGAAGACATGGTGTTTATCTGAGTCCCGTATTTAACCCTGATTCTCCCACTGACCTGGGGAGTGACATGGAAAGGTCATTTTGCTACTCTGTGCCTTTGTCTTGCTTCAAAGTCCCCACCTTCTGCGTTTGGCTCTCACCTTGCTTGCACGCTGCCTAGGAAAACCTCGACTGCAACCTACACATTCAAGGGTAACTAAATTACAATTAGTCACCCTTGTGCTAGTGGGGTAAATCCAGATAGTCATTACTTCATCACTCATTCCTATTTATTTAGCTAAGGTAGTGTAAAGCCTATTTTTAAAATAAAGTAATAAAAATGTTGACAGAGGGCTGCTGCTTTCGGAAGAAAAAAATGATCAGGACTTTCCCAGACTGAAAATGGTTTAGGGCACTACTCTCATCCATCACTTTGTATGGCTCTGTGATAACTCTCCTTAAAATTGCAAGTCATTCTCTATCAACATACATGGACAGCTCTCTAGCAGGACACAAATGAAAACAGGCACAAAGCTGCTTATTGGTAAATAAATCAAAGAAGAGAAATTGGGAGAAGGAAACAACACAAAGCTCTTTGTCAGGATAGGAGAGATTTATGTGAGAGATTCGCTGATGCTTCAGGCCACTGGTGCCATTTTCCAGGGTATGAATGGGTGGATCTTTTGCATACGGTTTGCTGGGTTGACTTAAGTAAGTCTTGACAACTCTCTTTCCCTGGGGACTAGACTAAAAGTATTGTTTAGAAATCTAATATATGGTTTATTTACTCAATTTGTGCTGAGCACTACAGTTCCTTCAGGCCAGCTTCAGCAGTCCATTACTCCATTAATGCTCCATTACTGAAATTAGTGCTGTAATTGGAAGGAGGGAGGATGATGGGGAAGGGGACACTTTTTAAAGGAGCAGGTCCCGCTTAATCCCATCACAGAAGAAAGCACTAGAAAAAACTCAACTGCTCTCTCCCAAGCCCTTCCCTTAGGAAAAGGGTATTGAAGAGAAACTTCTCTCTGGTGGCTGACATGCAATAGCTGTGCAGCAAAAAGACAGGTCTGAGGAACTCACCACCAGGCCTCCCTTCAAATGAGAGGACACAATGACAACAACAAGAAGCCTTCAGACAGAGCTGCTCTGTGACAGAAATCAGCAGACACTTAGGTTTCACCCTAAGCTTCTGGTCCCTCACACAGATTTGGCACTGCTAGTGGGACCACTGGTGCAGTCTTTCCTCTCACCGTCCCCTGCATTGTCAAACTGTAACCCACTGTTTCACAAGCCTGGGGACAGGAAAAAGGAGGGACACGCTGCTAAGAAAGGTGGCTTAACCATGGGGATGGGGCACAGAGCTGAGTTTGGTTCCCACCACAGGCCCTCCTTGAAGACATGGAAGATGACTGTGTTTGGGGTGACAGACTCCTTTTGCTGCTTTGCTTTACTCATCCATTCCCCAAAATATTTTGCAGCATGAAGGAATTCAGGACCTGTGTATGAATATTTACTAATTATTCAACTTAACTAAAAAAAAAGAAATTTTATGGATGTTGTATCAAAGAATTTTGTATCTCCATACAATCACATAGCTTGCAATAATTTTCAATATTAATTGTAAGCTAGTTACTGAGTAACAAATACCCTGTACAGTTATTCTGGATAACTGAAATATATGTTGCAAATATACATATTTATTGGTTTAGTTAAATAGAAGACCTGTCAGAAGTCTAGCAGTAAGGTAATACAATAGCCCTAGAGAGGTCATCTGTTAAAAGAGATTAAAGAATTTATAATAAGAAAAAATGCCAGTGCTTTTAGCTGGGATGCTGCTGATTCTGTCTTCCAGCATGTGACAGGATTTGCTTCATCAAGGCTGAACTGGAAAGTACCAAAGGAAACTAAAGAATTGAAAGACTTTTTGCTATGGGCATGAGACCTGTGAGGACAGGCACTACTCCTGAATTTGTTCATGAGGAGCAGGCTGGCACAGCGACAGACTTTCCTGGAGTGGTCAAAATAGTAAAATAGCTATTACAGCATAGTAGGACCTATGGTAAAGTTCATACCATATCCTTCTCTTCTCACGTTTGGTTTTGTTCTTCCTATTGCACAGAATCAACAAGATTTACTCTGGAATAGATGTTTAATTGCTGGGATAAGCCACTGCTCTGAAAATCTACCTAAAAAGAAATTAACCTATTCACAAAAAAAAAAAAGAAAAAATCAATGTAAAAAGAAATACCAGCAAACCATGGATCTTACATGCTTATGAAAAAGAAAGTTAGCTCTCTTCTTTTCAGACCTCTGTGTTTTGAGGAAAGCACTGCACTCCTTGAGGAAGTAAGGAAAGACACTAGTCCTTTAGGCTGTCATACTGATCAAGGTGCCTTGTCCCTAAACATCTCTGAGGCCAAGTCACATGGGCAGGCTAAGAGTTTGTTGCCCCTTCCTTGTCCAAAATCTGAGCCGCAGGTGAAAATTAAGAGTGTGAAGGAGAGATGCATCCTCAAGAGTCGGCAGATAAACTGTGGGGATGGCTGGAAGGCTCTTTGCAGGATACATGTGCCCTCCATGTCCCAGGCTTCTGGGACAATGGGTTGTTGTCTCCCTGGGTATCTGGCAGCATCTCAGAGACCTGTGTGTCTCTGATGGCTGCCAGCAAGTAGTCAGGCACCAAGTCTTTGGCTGAGAAATACATCAACATTCAACAGAATGCTAAATATACTCATGTTGGTGAATGCCACTGAAAGAGGACTTTTTCAGAAAGTTGCAGATGGACATTTCAGGATGGAGATGGACAGAATACAGTGGAAATAACAATTAAAAAATAATAAAACCTTGATTCTCCATCTTTCTAACTTTCAAGCTACCCTGGATTTCTCAACAAGGGCTTCAAGAGGAGAGAGAAAACTGGGAGGGACAGGAGAATGCCCCTCAAGAATTAAATCCCAATTAACACACCATCAGTGATGAAGGATACATTTTACATGGTCGATTAAAAGACTCCTCCCTATTGATCTTTGCAGCTAATCATTGTCCTACCCCTGCTTAGGGAGTGCAGACACAAACCAGTGATCTAAATTTATTGAGACTCCTGACAATCAATAGGTCAGACTCACGGAGAGCATTACACAGAAAGCATCTCCCTTGACTCATCATGGGCCAGCAAGACCCAGGTCTCCAGCAGGTTCCTAAAGCCATTCCCCTCTCTGCTCGGATGGTTCATGCAAGGCCAGAGCTGCTCTGTGTATGCTCCTTGTCAAAGTCCAGACAAACAGCCCGTGACAAAACAACAGCCGCCGTGATCCTTCTCGCCTTTCACTGGGCATCATGGCTTGAGAGCTGGATACCTGGAGGCAGCAGACAGCCTGTCACATGAGCCCTGCAGTTTTGATTTAAACAAAACAAAAGTGAGTAGCTGTAATTTCACAGATGGGAGCAATTCATTAGCTGGGAAAAGATGTGGTCGCTCTAATCTGGAGTGACCGGGGAGCTTTTGATGCAAATAGCCATTTGCAGCTGCCTCTCACCAGGTCAGTGTTAGGCAATAGACTGTGAGATGGAGAAATCAAACCGTATAATAATTGAGAGCCTGCAACAGAGCAACAGCATTGCCAGGCAATGTTTCTGGGCCCTGCCATGGGCCCAGGTGATCTGCCACTTCTGGATTTTATAGTACGTGATAATGGAGGATCACACACTCCATTTAATCACCCAGATGACTGGTGGTCATATGACTGCAATTGAAGGGTCAGAACTGAAATCCCTGCAAGTCACAGAGGTGAGCACACAGACTGTCCAGGACTGAGACAGCAGACGGGCGAAAACAAGGTTAAAAAAAAAAAAAAAGCCTTGTCACATTTTAATCAGTTACATTTGAGCTTGAGTGCGTTACACAAGGCTGATGGCACAAACCAGCCTTTCCTTGTCCTGCAGTTACACTACAGCAAAGCATGTTCTCTGTAGCACTGGTCAGTATGGGTAACCAAAGGGAGAAGAGTATTTTTGGTCCAGAAGGACCTTCTCTGGTTGGTAAATATCAGAGAAAATGAGGAAATGTGGGGAAGCAGCTGTAAAGGGGAACTACCTACAGCAAGGCCTAATATCAAAGATAGTGGTACTGAGCATGGAAGGAAGCATGTACTGATTTCCGTGCATGGTAGTGTGGATGGCTTTGGTCTGGGTTAAGCCTTCAAAAGAGAAGGCTCAGCCTGGGATCCACAGGAGTTTGGGATTTCAACACATGGACATCACAAGGAGCATTTCCACCTTTGACATAAAGCAAGGATGGCCCCAGTAACCTTCTCGGAAAAACAGACTCTTACTCTCTACAGCTAAGTTAGCTGAGTTAGGTCAAAACTCAGGTCACAGCAGGACTGGTCCCAAAAGAAAACCGCTGAAATCTCTTGCTGACTGCAGCAAGCTTTGCGGAGAGTTAAAGGGGCACTCATTAAAGGAGCACAAATAATCCAGCAATACGCTCGTGTGCTCAGGGGGAGAGAGGAGAGATAGGAGGGATGGAAGTGGCAGGTGGTGACCTAGGCACTGTGGTGCTCTCTGTTTTTCTGCAATTATAAACACCACCTGCTATGAAAGTTTCTACAATAATTAGGCACAGCCCCAGCACAGACCCTTTAGAAGGTGCACACGCAAACTGGTCAATAAAACCACCTCGATATTCCTCTTTCAAGTAGAAGTGCTGTTTGTGGGATAAATGAAGGAAACATGGATATTTGTCTCCTCAGTAATCTCCAAGAGCAAGTGATGAGGAATGTGGGAGACATGGTAGTCTGGTAAGAAAATGCATAGTGGAAGACTTAAAGAGAGAAGAAGAAGAACTCCAAGCAGGTTACACATTGTTCCCTTTCTCACCCAACAGGCATCACCACTATTGTTACATAATATATTCCTAACCTGTCCTCTGCTGAAGTGGCATCCCACAACAAACATCTTTGGGAACAAGCATACAGGCAGAAATTGGTAAAAACTGGATAATGGGCAGAGTAATTTTAATTTAGATTACTGAATGATGCAAGAAAACCGCCTGTGGGAGAAGTCCTTAGAGAAAATGGCAAATATTTATATTACATAGCATTATTACACTTTTACTGTGAGCTAACCCTATTACAGTATTGTGTATGGACACAGAAGATGGTACTTCTGTGGTGTCCCTCCCAATAAAGATCTGTCCTTGCAGGGCCTCAGCCATGGGGTTTACTGGGCTCTGTGTCACAGCCCACAAAGGCTGCTTAACACACTTCCTTGCAAGTAGATTTTTTTATGACTTTACCAGATTAGAGGAATGGGGAGGAGCAGGATTTTCATTAACTTATTCTTTAATGTGAGGTCCTTTAACATGAGCTCCAAATGAGATGTGAAATCCTTGCCCCAGACGTCCCAGCTAGAGCTCTGTTGCGGGACTGGAAAAGTGCTGCCAACACCAATGGGGCAAGGTGTCATGACTACCCAGATCACTTGTACTGACTTATCCTCCAGCATAACACCTTGGAGCACAAATCTGAGCACGGCTGTGGGGCGCAACCCCCAGCCTGCATTCGGAAAAGTGACAGAAGTTAGTTCTTCACTGTGCTGGATTGCTGGGATACTGGAAATGTCTTCCATGGGCTCTGGTGGCAACGGACAACAGCAGAGGTTCAGGGCTGAAGCAACATTGCTGGGGTTTTGTTGGAAGCAATAAATGTCAGAGAAACAGAAAGGAACAAAAGCAAAGAAAGACAAGAGGACAAGAAAAATATGATTAGCCAGGTTCAGGTAATACCTCAAGAAAGAATATTGTCCAGCCACTATCACATAGGGGCTTCACACCATGAACAAGAATCTCATAGCAACTGATCCCTCTTTCCCCCAGGGCAGTAGGGATTGGCCAACACAAATTAAATTGCATCATCTTTCCCCTCTCCAAAGAAAATAGCTTACAAGCACCCTAAGCACTATTGTATTTGATGCAAAAGGTGTGATAGAGATACCAAGCAAAGCGTTCAATAGCAAGATGCAAACAAACCAGAAGCAGCCAGAAAAGCCACATCAAAGCAAGTGCTTTAACAGAGACCTCAAGGTGCCCAAAACTTGCTTTGGCACTGAGTGATTGCAATATCTCTTCCTCACCAATAGCTGAAAGAGCCTCTGATAGACTGGAGATCAATTAATCCATGGAGGTTCTGGGTATCAGGAGGAGTGTGTGAGCTGCTTCAGGAAAGCAAGAGCAAGCCAAAGACTTGGGCTGCTCCCCAACATGAGTGAGGTAGCTTGAAAATCTGTCCGAGCCTCTTTTCAAAGCAACTGAAATGGGCTCTCCCAAGAGAACAAGGATTTGTGCAGGCAAACCACCACAGACTAGAGTTGGCACGACAAAAAGGCTTCGTCCAAACAACGATGGGATGGATGAAAGAATGAAAACCAGGCACTTGGTACTAGAAAGACATTGGATCTTGTAGATCCAGCTTGGCTGAGCTGAGAGGACTGTCTGCGCAATACAGGGGTAACCCTTGCTGGAAGTTTCTGCAACCCCTACTCTACCAGCTGAACTTCATCAGGGACTTCTCTAATCCCGGGCTTCCTGCACCTAGCTAGCCCTCTCCTTTTGCTGGAATTGAATGAATGCTGGCACAAAATATTGGGTCAGTGTCCACCAATCAGCTGAGAATGACAGCCAGTATTGCGGATGTATACTGTCCTGTAGGCTTAGCTGGATTTGAGAACAAGACTTTCCATAGGCTCATACTGCAATTATTTGGCAAGAACACGGCATTAGTAGTGGATTTTTCCTCGTGTAGGACAGATATTCCGTGCTGGTTGCTCAGCAGTGCAGCAAACTCATGCTCTGGCAAACTCCTCCAAAAATAACTTCCTGCTTGCTAGAGATGCTTTGTGCACTTGCGTGCCCAGTTGCTGAGTAGTAATCAGTGCAAGCATACGTACATGAGGAATTCAAACTGTGTACAGCAGTCAACTTCAAATGTGGACTTTGGATGAATACTTTGCAGGTATGTAATGGTTTTCAAGGCCAAAATGAGACCTGGTCACTGACAGCTATGTACAAAATGCCCTGGTTTTTACAGGTAGAAGTAAAAAAAATAATATCAGCAGGAGCATTGGAAGTGAAAAACATTGGCGAAGTGTAATTTTTCTTACAATTCAGTGCATTCAATTACATTAAAAAAGGGGAGACAAAAAGGAAAAGACAAGCCAAACCCGATTAATTCATTTTGGAAGCTGCTTTTTCTTTTTCAAAACCAGAAACAGTAGAACGTAGTGTAGGAAATGCAAGAGGCCTAGGAATGAGGAATGAACAAATTAGACATGCCGCTTTGAATCAGTCATTTTCTATAGCAACATTATCTCAAAGGCGGTCAGAGAGAGGAAATGAGAAAAAATGGGTAGATAAAGATGTAGTTTTATGTCCTGTAACTGTCAATACTACCATGAGGGAGATGGCTGGTAAAGAACAAAAAAATTATTTAAAAACTTCATACTTGTCTATTTCTTATATGAAGCACCGCCTAACCCAAAATGCCACCTAGCAGTATGTGCAGATCTCTGTGACTGTGTTTATAAACTTCTGCAATCCCTTCAGGGACCAAAATGCCATAGTGGGAAAAGAAAATACCTCCCACATGGGAAAAATAATGATACTGAAAAGACCCAATTATGTTACAAAATTATTTGAAGTTTATGTTGTATTCTTATCCTTCATACCACAATTTCACCGTCAAAAGGATAGCTAAATAGTACTTTTCTTGGTTAATCCATGGTATTTTTCTTCTGAGCACGTTTGCCAAAAAGAAGGTACTTTAGCAGCAGGGTCCTAGTTCTACGTGGCCCCCAAAGGACAGTCATTTTCCACGCCATCTCCTGGGCATCTTCGAAAATTCTACCAATTTAGCTCAACATTTTTAGCTGTGATATTCAGCTTAAAAGAGAGCATCAGTAGAGCAAACACCGCCTGTTTTGTTACAAATGCATGCCTCATAATCAGGTTCCTGGGTACCTCATTCTGTGTGCGCCTAGACAAGGTTTTCCCAGGGCTGGGACTTTCATATCTCCTCTCTGTAGTGAGGGCTGGCCATCTTCTCCAGAGAAGACCCCTGATGATGTCTCCTCTCTTTGGGATTGCCTGCTTTCACAAACTTGCAGGAACAACCTACCTCTGAGATCTAGCTTCTTCTAGATGGGTAGCCACTCAACCTGCCAAGTGCTGGAGTTACTGTGAGAAGGAGCAAACATCCATCCCCCCTTCCTCCATCCCTCCATCCTCACTTCCCAGAGAAATGGTGGAGAAAAATTATGATCACATGAGCAAGACAAACATGAAATGATCAAATAAAAGAGGGCAAAAACATGTTTTAGGAAGGGGAAGAACAGTATGGGGAATGTTCAAGCTCCTGAACTAGAGACAAGCTTAGACAGTAGTTCTGAATTGTATCTGCATGGCTCTCTCATCTGCTTGCTTACAGCTCGTGCCTCCCCATCCCATTCCAGCTCACCCAGAAGACAATCCGTCATGCGACCTGCCTCAGTGGGCTTTTAGCTGCTCTGGGTGCTTCATGCAGGGGAGCCACAGCCACACAATTCAAAGGAGGTCATAAATCCCCAGTGCCACTGTCTAGCAGGTTACCAAGGTTTGATTTTTTTTGCTTCACAGATCTTGAAGGGAGCCCTGGGAGCAGAAGGATGAGAGGGAAAGAAGGAAAGGGGGGAGAGAGTCTGCAGTGGGAGGAGGGGAAGAATGGAGTCATGCTCACAGCTTTTCACAGCTGAAAACAGACCCCACTGCTGGTAATGTGAGAGGGCTGGAGCAGGCGCCAAATGGATAAGGCTGTAGACAGTGGGACCAGAGCGCTGATACTTGCCAGTACCTGCAGATAGGAGACAAATAATTGGCACATGTTAAGAAAAGAAAAAAAAAAAGAAAAAAAGAAAAAAAAGGCAGAAAAAAAAGAAAAGACAGGCAGAGAAAGACAGAGTTGTTAGACATCCGTATTTTCTAAATGTGTCTGGCAGGAGCCCCAGCAAGGAATTTAATCAGCAAGAGTTGTTTAAACTGGGCTTTGAAAACAAGCCCTGTGCTGCTAGTAATGAACTTCATATCATCTGCAACTCCTGTTTGCTGACGACATTCAATTTGTTAATTCTGCAGCTGGTGATAGGGGTCAGATATGAAAGTGACGATTGTTTTTTGACGTTCCAACCCCTGCTCACATCTTTCTAATTAATCCTTTTAGGAGCCACCAGCAGATCAAGAGAAGTGTGGGGAGGGAGGGAGGGAGGGTGGAGAGGAGGAGAAGGACTTTTTTTGTGCCTGGCCTGTGGCTCCTTGCCTCCTTCTGTGGTGGAAAGGAGACACAAGGGCATATCTGCTACTTAATCTTACAGTCATGAGCTTTTCCAGATGTCTTAGAAAACCTTAATGTTGGAAAAGTAGGTGGCAAAAAATAAAAATAAAAATGAAAATGAAGGCTCACACAATCACAAAATAGATAAGGTTGGAAGGGACCACAGTGGGTCATGTGGTCCAACCTCCCTGCTCAAGCAGGGCCATCCTAGAGCACATAGCACAGGATTGTGTCTAGGTGGTTGCTGAATATTTCCAGCGAAGGAGACTCCACAGCCTCTCTGGGCAACCTGTGACAGTGCATGGTCACTGCACAGTAAAGAAGTTCTTCCTCATCAGGTGGAACTTCCTGTGCATCTGTTTCTGTCCATTGCCTCTTGTCCTAGTGTTTGACACCACTGAGAAAAGCCTGGAAACATCCTCTTGACACCCTTCCTTCAGATACTGATAGATATTTATGAGAGCACCTCTCAGTCATCTTTTCTCGAAGCTGAACGAGCCAAACGTGCTCAGCTTTTCGTCATAAGAGAGATGCTCCAGTCCCCCAGTGATCCTTGTTGCCCTCCCTTGGACCTGCTCCAGCAGCCCCACATCTCTGTTGTACCTAGGAGCCCAGAACTGGACACAGCACTCCAGATGTGGCCTCACCAGGAGGGTGAGGGGCAGGATCACCTCCCTCGACCTGCTGGCAATGCTCTTCCTCATGCACACTAGGATACTGCTGTTCTTCTTGGC
This sequence comes from Coloeus monedula, assembly GCF_965178545.1. Taxonomy (NCBI): domain Eukaryota; kingdom Metazoa; phylum Chordata; class Aves; order Passeriformes; family Corvidae; genus Coloeus; species Coloeus monedula. Next base: position 47,764,112 of record NC_138781.1, read on the forward strand.
CACAAAGGCTCTGCTGGCTCAGGGACATCTTGTTGTCGACTGGGACCACCAAGCCCTTCTCCACAGAGCTGCTTTCCAGAAGATTAAGCCCCAGCCTGTGCTGGTACATGGGGTTACTTTTCCCCGAGTGCAGGACCATGCATTTGCCTTTGTTGAATTTCAGACTATTCTTCTCTGCCTATCTCTCCAACTTGTTGAGGTCCTTCCCCCTAAAATAGCTCACTTTAAAATCTGGCAAGTATTTAATATTAACTGTCTCCACAGGGAATGAGAAGGGTGATGGAATTAGCAGTGAGGTAGGAAACCATTCTCCCACTGTATTATCTTGCTGATATGGGGCTGGTGAGATATCCCAGGAGCTGGTTTGAGAAGCTGAGTGAGTATAAGCCACACAGAAATCCAGCAACTCTGTGAAGGGAGGTAAGTGTCATCAAACAGAGAAGAAATCATGGCCACAGGAGGAGCCCAAGTGTGCACAGAACTGTGGGTACTGCAAGGGAATCACAACCCACCAACCAGCACACAGGCTCACAATGTGATGGCTTTGATGGAAACAGCAAAAGGGCAGGAGATGTTGCTGGCCTGTGCAGCGAGAGAACAGCACTTTGCAAATGCCAAAGTCTCCCTTCAAGGAGTTTTTAACCTGGGAGCCTGAACTTCTTACCTAGAAAGTTATTTAGAGTGTTGAACCCGCTGCACTCACCACACATGCCTTGGAGTGGACCAGCTGACACATCAACCTGTATGTGGTGCAGTGACTTCTGTGTCCGTCTGCAGAGGTAGGATGAGGAGGCCTTGCCAGGCAGAAGAGACAGCAATCAAAAAGGGAAAAATTTTACAAAAGGTGAAAAAAGTTAGAGTGAAAAATTGGCTGGGTGACAAAAATTTAAGAAAGGAAGACCTGAGATTATGCACAGAGGTTGCTGGCACTGGGGAAAGGTAGAAGAAAAAAAACTTGCTCTGATTATCACTGAAAAAGAATTTTTTAGTGGAAGAGTTTTGTTTTTCTTTCCCAGTCCACCTCAGCACTGAGGTTTGGACTCACATGAAATACATCATCACCAGCCTCCAGAGCAGGAGAGTCATGACAGAGGTTGCACCTGTTCTGGGTCAGAGCTGAAGAAACAGTTCCAAGCACCTGCCCTCACACAACGATTCCCCAGGGGAAGAACGCAGGGATGCTGGCACAGCTGGGTAAACACATCTACCCATTTGCTCTGTTCCAACAGGATCTAACACTGAACATTTGGCTCAAATGCAGTGGTCATGGTTCCTCTCAAGAAAATGGGGATCTACCAGCTCATTCTGGCTGTGTATCCATTGGACCCTGCTTTGTCTGGGGCCAAAAAATGCAACCACTTTCTTATATGCTGTCAGTGCTCTTGTTTTCCTACAGAAGTTTTCACTTGACTCCCTTTATTAGCCAACAACTACTGCTCTCAACCATTCTCATAATGGTTTACCCTTCCAGTATAAACTTACAGTATCCGGTATTGTGATAAGAAATCAACCACCCCCATAAATGTTTACCTTTTTTTAGCAGACTTTATCAGTATGTATTAGTTTGCCCACAGAAAGGCAGTCTATTGCTCTTTTACTCCAGACTCCAAAAATCAGTAAAACACAGTTCTGCTCTTGACATGTCTGGAACAAGATTAGCTTCAATTAAATTGGCCTAGATTTAAATCAGTAGGCTCATGAGCAGGCTTTGCCCTTATGGCGTCTCTTCAGTTCATTCCAAAATTTATGCAGAAAATCTAGCAGAATATTATGGGTGGGGGAGAACTGAACATTGTGATTAAATTGATGCAAAGATATTGTTAGAGGTAGAGGTATCTTCCTACTAGAGAATCACTGCTTTCCACAAGCAGGTAACTCATTATCGAAGCCAGCTTGTAAACGAAAAAGAGTATCAGAAGGCTGCCTGAGGTTCCTGGGAGACACCAGCCCCACAGAGGACCAAGAGCTCTGCTACATCTGCTGATAATAGTGGACAAATGACTGTAAGGATGAAGCTGCATTGGGACATCAGCAATCAAGCAGATCTTCCCCATCAGATAAGCCGAAGAGAAGAAAACAATTATAAATGCAGTGAAAAATGAATAGAGGAGACTGAATTTCTCAGGCTATTTAAAACATGCATTGTTATTTTTTAATAGACTTTCACCTGTTGCATCTGTGAACATGAGCATATCTTTCATTCGTGCAAGATTTATAGGCTTAATTTAGCTGCTTATGAAAGACGCGTTGGCCCTGAACATCTCTGCAAGTGGCTCATGGTATCCACTCTGCTCAGCCAGAAGCACTAAGCACTTAGTGAAAAACATTATCCTTTCCAGTGTTTATGTTCAGCTCAAGCACATCTTAGCCCCTTTATTGTCTGTATGGCTAAGACAGGTACTCTGTCACATAAAAGACATACTGTTTATTATTCCAGTGTTAACAAAGTACTTGAGGGAAACAGTAATCTGTTTTCAGTGGAGGGAAAAACCCAACCAAAACAAGTATGGCAAAAATTGCCAACTCCAATAGCAACAAGAGAATCTTTTACCTCTCAACCCACTGCAGAGGTGTCCCCACACAAGCCTCGTGCAGGCAGTTGTACCCCTCTAGCTGCATCTTAAACCATGGCTTTCAACTTGCTGTGCTACTTTTCTCACTCTGCTATTCTTGCATGACATTTCTTTGAAATCCAAACAATATTTCCTTTTACAAAATAATCTCATGCATGGTTATAAATTCTATTTTAGGGTGATAATTCTGATTTTCTCAGGTAAGAAGAATCCAGAACCATTAACCCAGAATACCTAATACCATAAAGAATCACTTCCATGCATTATCAACCCTGTTTTCTTAAATATTTTGGGTTTTTTACCAGATATGTCTCTTGCCACAATATGAGGTTTTAATAAATGAGAAAATACATATTCTAAAGAAACACACCCTGTCTCTGAGACAAGCACACAAACAAAAAGCAAAGCATGTCTAGATCAAAAACAGCTAAAGGGAGTAAAGTCAACAAGAACAGTGTTTAAGTAATCAACATTCCCAGATAGGTGATGTCAAAATGGTAATTATCTTTCCAGAGCTGCCTGAAAACTTAAAGCAGGAGGAAAATGTCCAAAGAACTGTATTGCACTGCTCTCACCCTGTGAGGGTACAGAGTACATCTGGAATAATGTGTTCACAAAATGGTGTTCATCTTCCATAGCTCTCCAGAGCTCCATGGAAAGGGTGTAGGTGGTCCAAAGGGACACAATTACAAGTAAAGGAATAAAATTTGACACAGTAACATTTGCAGTGTTTATCAGAACAAATTCCCAAACAATGAGACATAGCTGACATAAGGAAGTGTCCTTAAGGAATCAATGGGCGCTCCATTAAAGGTTACTTCAGATAAAACAGGCAGTGCTACGATTTGGAAGGCAAAAGTTTCCAAATGCTCTGATTTCTGCAACAGAGAAAAATGACAGAGACTTTGCTGGGCAGCAAAGTTTCAAAAATGCCTTTATGTCTCTGGCTTGTTTAGGCTAATGCTTGGAGAACAGCAGTAAAGAATTAGACTGTGTGAAAGCAGCACTATTCAGCAGGTGTTATCTTACGCACTTTGGAACAATGTTACCCTCTTGCATTTAGAGCTTAGGCTCTAAATTATAATTAATTGTTTACATCTGCCCTGTCTTGGAGGGTGTTTGAGGATACTACTGCAGTACAGGCCATCAAGAGCAGAGTTTGGGAGGCTATGGCTTAAGTAGGAGAACATAGGTTGGGGAGAATAAGGACAGGTACATGAAGATATGCGCTGAGCTTTCTAGATCCATGTTGAGGAATCTGAATGCAAGCAGCCTTATTTATGAAAACAAGCACACAAATATCAGACCCTCACAGTGAAAAGACTGCTGAAGGTGCATAGCTTAGGAGTTGTGGATGAAAGGAATAGCTAAATCAGCTAAATTAACTGTTTGTAACATGTTAAAGGGAAAGAGAAAAGCCTTCGTTCTCAGTGTGAGCTAACACCAGGACCTGAATATATTAGACAGTCCTTGCTGCCCAAATGCTTTTCAAATTTTAATAATTAACCTTATTGATAGACATCAATTTCCAATACTAAGATTTTACTGCTGCACAGAGACCAGCTTTCCAGCTTCTATTTATTCAGCAATTTCCATCTTGAGACCACAGAGATATCTACTCTGAAAAGTGGAAAATGGGGGAATCAACAGAGAAACAGCTTAAAACAACACTATTGCTGTGCAGCATTAAATCACAAGATTATTGCCCTTCTTTCCTCCTGTAATGAGAGGTTTGACCTGTATCCCATGGGCTGAAAAGGGACGAGTGACCCACGTACCAAGAGGCCCAACTCTCTTGCCAGCAAGTGCCAATGCATTTTGCATTAGCACTTCTCATGAGGAGACCCTGAGTCCCAGCACCAGTGGGGCTAGGGGAGTGTGAAAAACCTCCAGAATATGCTTTCTCACAGCCTGACGATAACTTGCCATGAAACCCAAAGACTGTCATGTCATTCAGGACATAATATCCCATATTATAATTCAAAAGAATGAGCTGCTGTTCACAGGTTACATACACAATCCTTAAAACTTCTATTGAAAAGTATTTTTACTTAGGAACACAACTTTGCTCCTCACACAGCCTGTTCCCTAAATCCACATAAAATATGGCTCATCCAAGTCTCTCTGGAACAGCAAAGTTCAGCTGGTTTGAAAAACAGAAAAGAAAAATACCTACTTACTAAATATTTTCATTCTATGGAGTTTACTTTGCACAATAGCAGGTAAGGAGAAGAAAGCAGATGAAAATGCTTTAAAACACAAATACTTTTTTAAAAATGAAAGGGTTAACATGAAGGAGGTTATTTTATCTCTAAATGTCAAGTCCAAGATGCCCTGAGCAAGCAGTGGTTGGGGACAAAGCTAAAGTAGTAGGTTTCTCTTTAAAGAAATGCAGACCAAGTAGCAAAATATAGACTGAAAATTAAAGTGCAAGAAGACAAAATGCCTAAATTAGCCTGGGGAAGTCTATCTATCTAAGTCTTGCCTATATTAGACAGGGCTTGCTGGAAAAGGGAAAACTACAAAATTACCAGTAAGTTGCCCTACTGGAAGCAGAACCTTATATTAGGAAAAAGGAGATTTTTGGCTGCTATTGCCCTATAAAGTTCCTTCAAGCAAGTAAGCCAAGCAGGAGGAAGGATTCAGCTTCTGCTGAACCATTTGCCTACACCTGCAACCTGATGGAGAATGGTGTTGACTTTGCTGGAAATGGTTAATATCTTGGTATTTAGAACTATCCTTGGCATTCTCGCACAGCCTGGGGAGGCAGCACTGTGTTTCATAGACTGCGTTTTAAAACAATAGTGTCCTGGGTGGCAGCATCTAATTTCTATACACTGTCCTTAAAAAAAAAAAAAAAAGAGGGAGAGAAAAACTCTTTGCACTTGAAGTTGAGGAAAAGTGGAGGCTGTGGCCTTCTGTCCCTTGGCATGGAAGGGTTTAAAACCTTCTCTAGAAGGTCCAGGTGCAAATTACCCTGTTTCCACTCCTGATCCTTCCCTAACTCATGGATGCCCTATCTCAAATACAAATTTTGAGCATGGATCCCAGACCTTCCAAATCCCTCTTGCCCAGCTGGCTTAGCACCTTTAGAACGAGGTGACTATCTCTGCAAACCAGTCTCATGATTTTACACTTTTCAGACCTGCACATCTACCTCCAATACTTCCCCAAATGCCATCCCAAAATCCTTTTTTAACTCATTACAAAGAAGCTACAACAAATGCTTGCAGAATGCTGCCCTAAAGCACAATTCTTTACCTGATTCTGCACCTTGTAAACTTTATATTTTTTTCTACATGGCCTCTAATTTTGAGTTTCTCCTAGAAACCTTGGACAGTCAGACACCACCATTTTGTGGCCAGTTCAATGCAGATGGCCAGGATACTGTATCCATTTCCTCCCAGTATCTGTTTTTTGCCAGTTCTCATTTTGCTCTTCCCAGCAGAGGGGATGCCCAAGATTGGTTAAGGAGAATTAGGCGTCCAAGTCTCTGGTTTAGACTGCTAATGCACACTGCTTGCAACTTGCTTGCAAATCCCCAGGCTTAATCTAACTAGAAGATGTCCTTTGGGCCTCTTTAAGTCTCTTTGCTGCTTATAAGAGAAATCTGTCACACAATATAAACCAGTGGGGGTTTCCGACAGTAGCCTCCATTCAGGCGAAGTGGTAACTTTTTCCAGGCCAATCTTGATTTCCTACTACCAAACTATGGGCCTCAGAATTACATTCTGCATTGCAGATTTCATATTTGTGGCCTGCAGTCATAGGAAACTTATCCTTCAAAAGTTAATTCAGTAGGACTGCAATATGGGACTTGCTGTTCAAAACAATAGGAAGAGAACATTTATTCTTTTCCTTACTTACCATGGCTAAAATAAAGATTCAAAAAAAAAAAAATCAACTTTATCTTCTGGAAATATCACATTTGCTTTGTGTCCTTCAGAATCCATTGATTTCGCTCTTCTTCCCCCGGAGTAATTGCCCAAACCTTTTCTGCCCATCTACACTTTCTCTAACACAAGCTGCAGAAGCATTCACTATTAGCATGTCTCGGAGGTGCTGACCTAAAGAGACAATATTAATGACATCAAAAAATCTGTACAGCCTCTTCTATCCTTTTTCATTCTTACTTTTCAGGAGGCAGGGAGCAGAGGAGGGATTTCCACAATTGTATTGTTTCAGCTTAGTATGAAGAAAATCCTTGATTCTTTATGTGTGCTTGGAAGCCTATAGTAATCATATTATTTCAGGGTCCTTATTGCTGGTTAATGGAATTCTTTTAATATTGACCCAAGTTTCTATTAAATAGATTTGCATTGATCTGGTGATGTATAGAGCTCAAGTAAGTCTATCTATGTGTAAGCAAATTAAAAGCCTTAAGCCTATACAGCCAAACTGTATAATCCCATGCTGAAAAATTGATCCTCTGATACTCTCCTGGGGACTTTTTCTTTTCTTTCTGGATAAAGAGACACCTTCAATTTCTTTGACAGAAAGAAAAATATCACACATATTTTACGTTCAAAGAAATACAGTCCAAAGTCACCAGAATAAGTCTTTATAATTAGAAACTTCACCTTGCATTGGCACCGACAATTCAGCAGTTATAATGAATATATGAATTATGTTGAATATAATGAATTATGTTGCTACAGCATCACTCATCATTGCTTTCCAGCCTGAGAACAGAGTTCAATATTTTTGAAGGAAGATGTTTACCACAGCCTTGCTGTCACTAAATTCGATACCAGCATCACCCAGACCATTCTCTTTTGAAATCAAATTGGTTTCAGTGTGCCTTTTCCCTGTCCTAGAATAAAAGCATCAAACATACAGATCTCAAAACACTTAGTAAATAACATCTGTCCTTGTTGTATATGTGCAGTAGTATTGAAGATGCACCCATGAAACCTGTGGCAATAGTAATAAGATCAACAAATCTGCATGAGAACCAGTCTCCAGCCACCACCACGGGTGTTCACAGCCACTGAATGTGAGGATGGGAACAGTGGAATGAGCAGGAGCTCAGATAGGTGGTTTCCCAAGGCACCATGCTCCAGGGTGGCTTATCCCACCTCTAGCAAGAACTGCATTCACTTTGAAGTCTCTCTTCTAAGAGAAGGCACCAGTACTGTTCCTCCTTTCTCTCCCACCATGTCCATTAATTACATTCATTAATTAACCAAGAGATAATCCATCTTCACTATCAGACCGGGCCAGTGGGTTCAGGAAGCACCCAGGGAGCAGGAAGACACACAGGCACATACACCCAAATAAGTGGGATGCCTGAAACCTTATTTCCATATGAAATTAGACTAAAATAATCACAAAGCTTGATTCAGTTTCTCAGTTCCTGTTTCACACACATTTTGACCCTCCAGCACAACTGCACTAGAGGTAATCTTTGTCTAACATATTACAGGCTACTAGCAAAACTCTGTAAAAACCACAGCCATACCCTAGGTGCCCAACTGCATATAAAGACCAACCCACATTTTGGCAACCCAGACAGAGTACCTATAATTTGGAGGCCTTTCTTACATTACCCGGTTAATGTGTGCGTATGCCTCTGCTGTGCGCTTATAGTTTGTGAGCAAAGAGTGAGTAAAAACAATCCACAGAAGCCTGCCAAAAAACAGTGGTCAGGATGGCAGAGTTCATGCAGTGAACCATGGGGATGAAGGATAAGTACTGTCTTGATGCTTACCTTACTGAGTGGGAAGGTTTCATGTGGATCTGTTCAAGAAAGGACAGCTAGTAAGGAAAAAACACCTTTTTAGAAATGCTAATTAGCATCAAACACTGATCAATTATCTTTAAAATCTCCCCATTATAAGCATGAACAACTACAGCTTTGAAAATTGATGCAGATCTTGGTGGATGTGAAGATTTTCTGACTGGAAGATCCATATCTGCTGTAACCCTGTGTGCAAGCACTTTCATCACTTATTATCAATATCCAAAAAAGCATATCAGCAAAACCGGAATTTTTTTAGTTAGAGTATTGCATGCCATGAACCTTGCACATATTTCAAAAAGTGATTTTACTACTTGTTATTCTGCTTCACACTAGGCTGAGACCCAGGACTGATATCTAATCTTTATGCTGTGCATGCAACCTTTCTGCTGGAGGAGTTTTGAATGCCGGGTCAGGAGTGGTTTTCTTTTGATGGGCTTTCCACATGCTTCAGTAGGAGTAGCATAACACCTTGGGTTCTTAATGAAGTTGTGTGCTTACTTCTCCATGATTTCTGAGACATACACAATTATAAAGGGTTAAAACTATTTTTCTGAGGGTCAGCTGCATGAACTTGCTTTGAGGTGACAAGAGTGAAAGCCTCCACATCATCACCAGCTCTAGAGAGCTAGCAGAATGAATAGAGCATATGTCTGCATCAAAGGAAACCCACTGCCTACCAGGACCTCAGTGTTGCATTACGATAGTCTTAAAATCAGTGAAAACTTACTGGAATGCCAAAGAAAAATTACCATCATGGGTTCTCACAAAGTCGTTTTATCACAAAAGCAGTAAATTTCTGTCTGCACAGAGCAAATGAGCCTTGCCTCTCACTCCCTACTAACGGTAGGCATTAGTAACCACGCATGCTCTGTGGTTACCTGCAGGGTTTCCAGGGAGTGCAGGATGCAAACAACCTCTCTTACTTCAGGTGCAGGAGTCAAACTGAAAATAAAGGCTAGTAGTACATCCTGACCCCTTTGCAAGACAAGGGGCTACTTCAGCTGGCTGTGCAGCCCCTCAGGGCTGGGGCATGCTCCTGAGTCCTGCCTACCTCAATCTTCTGCCCCAGCCCCGAGCTGGAAGGTGACCTGCAAGAAACTCACAAAAAGCCATTACTGTGTTGTGTCAGCTCAGAAAACCACAACAGGGCCAGGCAGGGGAGGAAAAAGCCTAAGGAGGAAATCAAGGAAATTCACTTTGGCAGAAACTAGCAAAGCCTTTTTCTGAATGTTAACTATCTAATTTAATGAAGTCTAGAGATCAGTAGAGACAATTGTCACTGCCAGATTTGATGCCAATCACAACTCTGGAACATGAGCCAGTGAATGCATCCAACATACAAAGGAGAAAACAAAAACAAGGCAAGGATTTGACCCTTTGCTCTCATGATCCTTTAAGAAGAAATATCACCTTTCAAAACTATGGGGAAAAAATCTTCCCAGTCAGAACAAGTCAGCAAGAAAAAGGAAAGAGAAATCACAAGGCAAAAGACTACAGAATTGTAATTTCTCTCTGTCAGTCTGTGGTGCCTTTAGGGCTGTCGGTGGGAACACTTGTGGGCTGAAAACCTCTGTGTGGGCTGGAAAATTAGGGAAGATTTCTCTAATCCCTGTCAGGGAAGCAGGCCTGCACTTTTTCTTTGTGGGCAGCTGTAAGTCTGCCGTGCCTTCATGGGAGTCCTATTGCTGGGACACACTGCTCCTGTGCCAGTGGGTTCTCAGTATCCTCAGCTCCATCACACCCTTCACCTTATTCTTGAGAAGGCATACGGTGAAGGAGATGTTTTGCATCTCCGTTAAGTATATACAAACAAATTCCAAACCTATGTGCATCAAAGGCACAGCTAAGCAAATTAATATAGTCTGACTTCTTTCAAGCGGGCTTTTCCATACAGATTTTCAATGGAGGAAAATTGAAACTATTAGTTTTGAAAAAGACCTCCAAGTCCAACCCTTGAACCCATAACCCACTAAACTATATCGCAAAGTGACACGTATACCCATTTTTGAGCACTTCCACTTCTCACTTTTTTCCTGCATATCTGTAGATCTGTAGTTCTCACTCTTATGAGTAAACATAGTTTAACATACCATTCCGGATAATCTGCTCCATCCCAAGCTGAAGGACTGAACTCTTTCTTCTCTCATCCTCTTGAGGCACCATTCCTTCTCTGAAAATGGGCTCTGGGAAAGCTCTGGAAGAGAGAACAGCATTTCATCCCCTCTCTAAAATATTAGGAATTTTAAGTGTGCCTATTTCTTTCTTTACATGACTTTTGCATACCTACAGCCTCCTCAGAATAGTCACGCCATGAGAAATTCTGATGGTACTAAGAATGCCCTTAGTGTGTCACTATACAATCTAAGGGATTTAGATTAAATTTCTACCAAGCATACAAACACAGAGGGTGATTTAGGGATGGATTGCCCTGAGGGTACAGTCCTTACCTTGTGTCAGAGACTGAAATATTATAATTTATGACTTAAACATTTTCTTAAAGGACTTTTAAAACTGTATTACAAAAGCTGCAGAGAAGACTATGGCACCCTGAATAGGGCCCTGACTGAGGCCTTACACTGCTCGCTGACAAAGATAAGATAACAGCTCAGGGCTGGGGACATTCACAGAGCACAGGCTTAACACCTCCAAGGTGGAGACCACAGCCCCAGGGCTATCAGCTGCCAGGCTCGAACAGACGCCCTGCACCAAAGGGTGGAGGGAGGAGAGGCTTTGGGTGTGTGCTGGAAACGCCTCTGGTGAGAGGCGCAGTGACCGCCCATCCTCCCCTGTGCAGAGGAGCCCAGCTGAGGGACCCTCACCCAGGGGGGGAAGCTCATCCACAGCAGAAGGGGTGACACGGCCCATCACAGGGGCCCCCCAAAGGGGTCCCCAGACCCTGCACCAGAGATGAGGCAACAGACCCTCAGTGTTGCAAGGGACAGTGTGTCAAGCCAGCCCCTGCAAGAGGAGGCACGTGGGCATTCCCACCTGGCCATGCCCACCTGGCCCACAGCGTACATTAATCCACGGGATTCTGCACTCTCTGGTGTGTGGTGTGGTGGCGAGTGGCGGCGTGGCCACGGCGGTGACAGGAGACCCTCACCACCAGCAGACCAGATGGAGGGGAGCAACGAGACCTTGTTGGGACCCTTGGATGGGTGATATGCTTCCACCTAACCCCTGTCACCTCTCCCTGTCCCCCCACCCCCCATACACACTTCTTTTTTCCATTTCTTTCTTTCTTTTCTCTTCCCTTCTCTTCGCCTCTTTTACTATTAAATAAAATACATCCATTTTTTGGCATCAACATCTAGCCTCGTTTGGTTTTAATCTCGTTTCTGGGAATATTTTGAACCTTCTAAATTCTTTCTGGTTTATGCACAGAGACTTAGCTTGCTTTGCTTTTCTGAGTTTAAACCAGATTGTAAAATCTTGTACTCAGTTTTGGAATCCTGTCACAATGCAGAAGCATCCATCCTCTCTCCTGAATGCACGAGAAATACGAAATCCCAAATTCTTCTGTTTGACTTTTCCTTGCCTTCTTCTCTGTCTTTTCACCCAAGCTGTACATCTGAAAACCAAACCATATGATCAGAAGACCATGACCACATGGAGACCTATGGAGAGCCCACAACTGCTCTGTGCAAAATGACCCATTTCCAACCTTCGTCCACCAACCATCATGTGTCTCATTTGAGCAATGCTGATGGCAATCACCGAACTACCCCGAGACTCGCCAGACACTGAACCGCAACAGACCTTGGCAGACGTAATTCCACCCAGGCCAGTTGTATATTTTCTACAAAAGCTATACAAGAAATGCCCCAACCCTGACAGAATTTAGGAGGCTTTAGGACAATGCACTGAAAACTGTAATTTTAGGTCAGCCCTGAAGCTGTCAAGTAGTTGGACTGGATGGTCATTACAGGTCCCTTTTGCCTGAACTATACTATTCTATTCTATGCCATTCTTCTTAGTATCTCCTCCTTTCCCTAGAAGTACACACTGATGCACTAGGTACAGCTACTGGGCATTCCTCATGCCTCTTCTGCCATTCAGCTCCCAATAACGTTGTGCTATTCCTCTTCTCTTAAGCCATGGCAGAAACCAACCCTGCAGCCCAGGGACCACCCCTATTAGCTACTCCCTCTCTGCAGACCAGGGATAATTTCCATGAGGTCACGTAGTGAGGACCAGGGACACATACTCAGTTTTGGGGGGATACAAGGGGTGGTTTCTGCAGCCACAGCCTGGAGGAAAGCCAAAGTGTAACCAGAGCCATGGGCTTGGCTGGCTGGTGCCAAAGGACTGCCACAGAAACAACACCGGCTTTGAAAAACCAGTAAGTGGAGGTTACACTGGTGTGGTAGAAAGGTTGGTCATTTTCAGATCTAGAACATTCAGATCCATGCCCAAAGCAGAGCCAGGCAAGCAACGACTCTTCCAAATGGCAAAGATAGCCCACTTCTGCTATCACTGTCATACTCCCTTTCCCCACTGAAACCAAGCTGCATAGATCTTCTGTTAAACACACCAATTTTTTTGTGTTTATATGGGATACAAAATGCACTTCAGCCAAATGGTAAAACTTCCACAGCTCATTTTTGCCACTAACCTTTTGCAGAGGAGAGGGAGAGCAGAGTTCAGCTAGATGGGACATACACCAATTACCTAGTCCAACTGCCTGACCACAAGTTCAGGGCATCATCCAACTGCCTCTTAAACACCGACAGGTTTGGGGCATTAACACTCTATCCAGGATGCCTGCTCCAGGGTTTGGCACCCTCTCAATAGATATGTTTCCTCATATCAACTCCAAACCTTCCCTGATGGATGCAGCTTTGACCCTGAGGTTGTCCCTCAGTCTTCTCACCAAACTAGACAAACCCTGTCCTCAGCCACTCTTCGCAGGGCATGTCTTCCAGCCCTCTCACATCTTTGGTGCTCTTCTCTGAATGCATTCAGTGACCTTCACATCCTTTTAAAATGATGGGGCTCAGGACTGCACACAATACTCAAGGTGAGGCTGCACCAGTGCTAAATACAGTGGGATATTCCCCTCTTTTGACCAGCTGGTTGTGTTACATTTTATGCACTCCAGGATGAGGTTTGCCTTCCTGGCTGCCAGGGCACACACTGCTCCCACTGAGCCTCCTGTCAGCCAGCACCCCAGTCCTCTTTCTGTGGGGTTGCTCTCCAGCCACTCCTCTCCCGATAGGCACCTTCATCCAGAGTTACTTCACCTCAGAGGCAGAATTGTTCTTGTACAGGTTCATGCCACTGATGATTTGCCAATGCTCCAACCTATCCAGATCCCTCTGCAAGGGCTCTTGTCCCTCAAGAGAGTCAACACCCTGGTGACTGGTTGCCAGACATTTATAGCCCCAGTCGTTTCAACTCTTTGAGAGCTCTGCCCTCCAGTCAGTCCTTCACCCAGTGCACTGTCCACCTGTTCATTGTGCACAACATCTGGACAAGCTGTCCAGAAGGATACTGTGAGGGACAGTATAAGAAGACTTACTAAAATCCAGAAAAACTACATCCACTGCTGCCCTTTCATTCACTAGGCAGGTGACCTAATCATAGAAGGATATTAAGTTAATTAAACAAGACTGTCCCTTTGTGAACCGATGTTGGCTGTGTCTGATGATTGCATTTTTCTTTAAATGTCCTTCAGCAGGACCCAGTATGATTGTCTCCATCATTTTTCAGGCACTGAAGTTAAACTAACAGTCTGCAATTTCCTGGGTCTTCCTTCATGCCCTTTGTGTAGACTGTAGTAACACTGGCTAGCTTCCTGTCAGCAGGAATCTTCCCAGACTCCCAAGAACTTTGGTAGATGATTGAGAAGGTTCCTGCCATAACATCCACTAACTCCATTACTCTAGGATGAAGCCCATCAAAACCCCATGGACTTGTAAACATTCAGCTGATACTGCTGGTCCCTTACAACTTCATTGTCTATGAAAGCAAAGTCACTGCTTCCACACGCGTGGTCCTCTGGCTCAGGGGACTGGGCAGCCCAAGGTCTATCAGTGTTATTAGAGACTGAGACAATTAAAAGCATTGAACATCTTTGCTTTTTCTTCATGCCTATTAGTCAGGTGCCCATCTTCAACAAGTATCTTGCCTGAGCAATAGATAATAGGCACCATGATACCTGCTTTGCCTTCCATGTCTCTAATCCTCACCCAGAGGCTCTCATTCACATCATCCCTACGACTAAGGGCTGTGCAGTCAAACCTCTTCCTTACAGACACTGCAACTCCTATACCTCATGTGCTCCTTCTATCCCTCCTGAAGAGCCCAAACCCCTCCATTCCATTTACCTACCTCACTTTGTGGGAAGATGCTCAGATCTTATCTAAATGCCTGGTAAATCTCCTTTCCCTTAAGGATTTAGTATTTTGAGTACTGAAAGAGTAAGGAAAATATTATTCTTCTCATTTTGTACTTTGATGATAAAATTGGTAAGTACATTCAGACCACGTAAAGAAGGCCATTTATACCACTTACATTTATGTCATTGTAGTGATGTCAGAAGCAAAAGAAAGGGTCTGGTTCTCTCTATATGATCTCCACAGAGATGGAGACAGCATGCTGTTTATGGTGAGGTCTTCTTGGAAAGAAGTTCTGAATTGTTTAGTGCTCTTTACTTTGTTTCTTCCTTGCCCTTCAAGTAGTTCTTTTCCTCCTTTGGCAGAGGAAAACACCTGTTTCTATGACATGTCCTTGCAGAACTCAAGTCTGTGTGAAGGAGAAGTTAAAAGTTTTAGCTCTTTCATCTCAGGAATAAGGATCTGTCTCAGGACTTAAGTCCCTCAGATTTGTTGTCCTGTTGCATGCATGCTTTCCAAACTTTAGTGATGAGAGCACAGAACTCAGCATTGTACCCCACTGAGGTGTGGAAATCTTTTTGGCAGTCTTTCCACGCCTCTCCCTAAGCTGACCCACTGTACCATTGGGTAGTGACAGCCTGGGTCATGTCACCTGCATGTTGCGGATCACAGAAGCCACCAGTCTATGAGAGGAAGAGAACTTTATTGAAGCAGGTTTGGGTTTTTTTTTTCCTTTGGCTGCATTCAAATCCTATACACATTTCTTTGCCTCCAAAAAAACAGAGATATCTTGGATCAAAGGGCAATTTTCCATATAATATGGGAAGGCTCTCTTAATAAGAAAGAGTCTTATCTTAAAAATATAATTGGTGAAATATATACTGTTAGAGTACCCATCAGCACTGCCAGATGTCAGTCATTTCCATTACGAACCAAAGTACTGAAAATAAACTAGAATTAGGCTGGTATGTCCTTTGTATTGAAGCCAGCTCTAGCACAGAATGTATCAACTTATATACACTAATTATTTTCTTAACTGAATTTAATCTCAACATACTCAAATGAACAGAGTTGAAATGATGGTGGATACAAACAAAACTAGAAAAAAAATTAGCTCAAAAGACAGGGAAAAAAATATCCTGATTATTCATATTCTCAAGAAATATCTGTTCAAACTAGCCAGGTTCGCATCACAGATGTTTTGGATTCAGTGAATCTGTCTTATAAATAGTGTTTCTTGTATTTTAGGTTGGCAGGACAGAGACGAAGAAGGGAGAGTAATCTCTCTGTAGTAACAGCAGAACAGTACATGCTAGAAGAGAGGAAGCTGAATCTGCTGGGTTAGTATATAAAACCCAGCTTTGTAAAGTTGCAGTGGAATTTACATACATTTACTTTAGAAATTATGTCAGTAGAGATTTTCTGAATCACTGATGCTGTCATAGTTGAATGTTGCAAATTTGGTCTTTCAGAGAGTGACCAAGAGCAATCTAGAGAGCAGACAGGTTTGCTGCTGTCCCTGCTGCCATTGGAAAGCCATGCCAGAACACCCCAACTTTCAATATCCAATTTCCAGCCAAACTCTTTTATGGTCGGCTGTTCTCACGCCAACGTTTTATTTTAGGCTAAACAACAATTTTTCCTCATTGGTCTTCGTTCCTCTCATGTACACAGACAGTAATTACAGCCTCTTCACAGATGTCTTTTTGCTAGACCCAGTAAATTTTGCTCTTGCAGTCCCCTCTCCAAAGGTTTTTATTTTTCTGGGTATGCTATCTGTCCTGTCCTCCTGTGCTCATGAGTGTCTAGGGCCACGTGCAGTATTTCCTATGAAGTTGCACTGATGCTTTGCCCAGGATATTGCTTTTACCTCCTCTGTTGGAAATGGATCAGCTCATGTGAACCTAAACTCTATTTCCTTGTATTTTCTCTTTTTACGGACTACAACATGAGTATTCATAAGTAATCTTGTCTGTCATTAATTGTCACTATTATTTGTCCTCTGCATCATGCTTCAAGAGAGTTTTCAGGCACCCAGAAAGCCAAATTCTGGAAGAGACTCAACTCCTACAATGGGGTGGGAAGCAAAAATCCTAACTAGTTTTAAAACTCAGCCTGATAAATGAAGAGGAATATATGATGTGACTGCCTGAAATATCAGGAGTCTGGACCTCATGATCCACGAGGACCTTCCCTATCCTGAGTCCAGAATTACTAAATATAATATACGATAAAGTCACTAAAAATCTCTAGCTAATCACTCACTTGCCAATAGCATTTTAAGTAGAATTTTGAATTCTGAGTACCTAAATCCTTTCAGCACCTATAGAAGTCCCAAGATGCTTTTTAATTACACTTATTTCTATTTCCAGTATTAACTACAGAACTACATTCACATAGAAAGTTGTTTCCTGGCATTTGTACACTGAATGAACATGACAAAGTCAGACAGCAAAAGGACTATCCATTTTTTAAACACGCAGAAATTAAAAGAAAGGAGATATTAGAAATTCTATAGAATTGCAAAAGCCAGAAATTTATCTCAACACTCCCAATCCTCCCTGCAACACTTAATTTGTGTGAACATCTCCTTTCCTATGTTGTGCATCTACTGTTGAGTGAGTCAGAGGAGACTGAATCAGGAAACACATTTTCCATTTAGATCTGAAACCACTTGGCTCCAAGGTAGTCAATCTCCATTGCATAAAGCAGACATAGACAACAAGAACCGTCCTGAGGAAGCTGTCTCCCATATTCTCATTTTTCCTGCTATTCCTCAGTTGTCTCATTATTACATTAGAATAACATGGGTATTCTAATGAAAGCATCATTTAAGACAGCATTTTCTAAAAAGCCTACGTAAGTGCTCAAATCTTATTTTGAAAAGTAAGGCATATATGACTCTTTCCAGTGAAGAACCAGGATACACTGAAAACATAATTATAAATAGCAAAAATGTAATACAAACACAGAACCAAACACTGCTCTCCCTGTTCAGTCCCTACCTGCCTTCCCTGGGTACCTGTGGTTGATTTTCAGGTTTCCCAGTTTCATGTACACATCCTGGAGCATTACAATATTGGCTTGATGTTTGCCACATCCCTATGCTCATCTGGGCTTCAAAAATTAAGTACTTGACGACCCCCTCCCTGAGGCCTTGAGGATGAGTGGAGTGAGATGCCCAGATCACACCTGTATACATACCAGCAATATGAAGCTGTCCAAGAAATAAAGAATTCCCATGGCAGCCCAGGGATTACAGTAAGCAGAGTGGCAACCCAAAGACATAGTATAAATATTACAGACCTAAACTCAAATCCCTCCTCTGACTGAGGCAATATTTGTGCCCCACCACAGCATACTTCACCCCAGAGCTTCCCTGGTACCCCAAAAGAGAACATTTTCTTTCTTCAGATGTTCGGTTTAATAAAAAGTCCTAATTCTTCAATTGAAAAAGGCAAGATCGAAACTTGGCAGTCTGTCCCCTGCAATAAGGATGGTCTATGTATTATCCAGCAAGCAGTTCAGCATGGTGCTTACATTTCTTCGTACATATGATCCCAAATTACTTCTGAAAATAGAACTTGGATGTTTTTGACAATTCTGTCTTTTTTTAGCTACTTAATAGATTTTTGAATTCAACTAAAAGTCTTTACTTACTGTGGCAGTGAGTTCCACAGATTAACTATATGTGACATAAAAGGGCATTTTCTTTACCGTTTTAAAATTTATTGCCTTTTAATTGAATTAGGTATCCTCCTGTGTCTCTTTCACAAGACAGGATAAATAGGAGCACCTGCTGACCTTCTTTATGCCACGCATTATTTTATATACCTTTGTCATGTCGCTTCTCATTAGTCTCTTTACCAAACTAAATAGCTGGAATCTCTCCTATTATAAGATACTTTCCAACCTGTAATCATTTTGTTTGCCCTTTCTGAAAAGTTCTTGGGTATTTAGATCTCTCTAGGTAATAATTTAAAAGTAATGTATAATTTACAATAATTTAATCTTTAATAAGTCTTGCACTGTTTACACAACTAGGTTCCTTCTATGATCTATCTTTTCTATACTTGTGCAGATTTATCAGGAAAACAATGCCTCTAGGAAGGGTCTTTGTTGGTAGCAGTATTTGCAAACAGGAGAGACTAAGCTCAACCTCAAATGGTTTATGTATTTGGGGCAATACTTCAGGGTGTACCCCAGCTCAGGTCTGGTTTTACATTCACAATTGTTTTGAGAGTGTAGTCAAATCCATCCCACACACACCTCTGCAACGTTGATGCCCAGAGTGCACTTCAGGTGACCTTACTAGACCTTCCTATAGCACCTTCTGCCAAGTTTCTTCCCAGTGACTGCAGGTTGGTGATTTCATTTCCTCTTCATAGAGGTGAGTCCCAGCCAGCAGCTTGTGACGGGAAGTCCCAGCACTCGGCACGAGCAACTCACCCTGCACTCCCAGCTCAAGTTCCTGCTGTTGATGGAAACTAGAAGAGATAATCTCCAGTTTCAGTATCTCTGAGTTATCACATTTGCTAAACGGATAGAAATTTGTGCAAGGATTGAATGGGTGTCTCAGTATATCATCAGTGACAAAATGCCATGGACAGTTCAGGAGCCTGAGAGTTGTCAGAGCTTTCTCATCTCTTCCAAAGTTTTTTTTGGTTCACAGTTTCATTTTTAGCAGGCAGGCAGGCAGGCAGGCTGGGTGAGCTCAGGTGGGTTGCTAGCTTCACTGTAGGATAATTTCTACCACCAGCACACAGCAGTACAAAACAAAGGTGTTCTCTGAGGTAGTTCAACAGTGGCATTAAGGAGGAATTAACACCAGGTATTATAACCCCTTGTCTGCATTTAGACAGCATTCATTCTGCACCCTAGAAAGGTCTCACTGCTATCATTACATTTGGTTTAGGGCTCAGGCTCTATTCTTGAACACCAAGATTTAAACATTACAATCCCTCTGTCCAGCATTTCACTAAATATTTAAGCTTTGCTGAAGGTGAGCAGTCACAACGTCTGTTCATCCCCCACCAATAGCTTCTGGTCTGCAGGTGCTAGAAGGAAAATTAGTGAAAACTTTCTCTCTCTTTTTTTCTTAAACAGAAAGATATTCTTTTCCCCACACACAAAAAGCTGAAAACTCTGGATTTACTCCAGTTGCCTAACCCCAGGCACCCTAATATCACTGGAGATGCCACAGGTAGTGGCAAAATCCATGGCAGGTTAGGAGATGCAACACAGTAACTTCGACAGACCCTCATCCTTCTGAACAGTACTTGACACCAGCTGCTGCAGCCCAGAGTAGCTCAAGCAGGAGTTATTAGGCACACACATTGAACCTTTGCTCTTAAATATAAGTCCTAAATCAAGCACCAAGAAATAATTTTTTTGGAAAGTGACTGACTATTCACAATGTAGATGTCTTCAGACCCGGCATGTTAAAGAGCGTCCGATCCCAATGACTGCTTTCTGAACACAACACCCACTGGAACAGGAAAATATAGACATAGCTCAATCTCACTTGTGTGGTATTTCTAAAGCAGGAGCACTCACGAAATTGTGTAGGAAAACAGAGCCATCTACAGGGGAAACTATTCTTGTTTGGCAAGAAAAAGTTCTGATGAAGCAATGCATGACCCTGTGCAGCCAACAAATGGGCAGGACCAGACAAACGCTGTGTTGCCAGCAGAATGACAAAGGTTATGCAAATATATTCTGTATAATAGAAGTTTCTTGAATCATGTCTCTCAGGCTCTCTTCTTTCATAGTTTTTAACAAATTATTTCCATGAGCATCCAAGCAAAGCTACAACCAACTTCGTTTCCCAGTGACTACCTCCTCATGTTGCAGTTACGAGTAATTGCTGGAAGACAGCTTTTACTGGTAAACATCTTGCACACCTACCCAGGAGACAGGCTACATGACAAAACAGGCTACTAGACAAAACTAGTGCTACATCTGAGGCTGCAGTCCCACCCCATCATTTGACTCCCAGCTTGTTTCCATCAGCACTCTGCCCCTCAGTTACCTGGGCATGCCCATGCTATATCAGAGACATACAAGCTGTACCTAACATAACTGGCTACAGAAGATGTAAAGCAACTTATCCTTCCTGCTATACAATGGAAAACAGAAATGACTGGCACTTTTTTGGTATTTAATAATGTGTGTTAAGTTCCCTGCTTGTGACAAAAGCAACCAGTTGCTAAAAATTTGAAGTCTCACCAGCACCACAGGGAATGGCTCCTTATTGCCTTTTTGCCTCCATGGAAAAAGATCTCGGGGCTGAAATCTCCTTAATTCATTTTCCTATTGTTTGACTGGCCCACTGCATGTGTGCAACCAGAGAGACAGAAAGGAAGGAATGGAAGAGTTGGCTGAAAACTGAATGATTGGCTCAGGGTATCTGGAAGTCTTAAAAAAACTGTAGCAGAGCAGCTGCTTAAAATGCTATACTAGGAAATACAAGGTCTTCAGTGTCAGCGATTGCTACAACTTTGGGAAAGAGCTCTAAGACTTTGCCCATGGCCAGAGGATAAGAAACTGGTTTTTTAATGTTAACACGGGAACCTCCACACTTAGCTGGATTAAGCCAATTAAAACGGCACGAAATCAATCTTTCTTTAAATACTTAAAAGCAGAGCAAAAATGAGGTTGAGCAAACCCCCCCTAATTGATTTCCATTTCTGTAATGACTGATTTATGTGATATATAAAGTTCAGTTTCATATCTATTTGGACTTCTAAATGTTTGTATGTTCTTACTTATTCAATCATATTCTCTTGCAGGATTATTATTTTAAACTCATCCAGACTTGAGCTTTTTGAGTTATTAGAAAAAAATTATACAGACTTACCTTTGGCAGAATTTAATAGTAGTTTTAATTCAATTAAATCTAATTGAATTACTTTAAATGCATCCTGCAATTTTATAGGTACTGACTGAGCTGTACAGTCAATGGAACAAAGTCATCAGTGTAACAGTATAGCTTTAATATTATTGATATAGGTCATAATATAGGAAACTAGGACTTTTGTGGGTAGAAAGGATTTCCCTTGGCCTAGATAGTCTCATTTCTGTGTCAAAAAGAACAATGGTTGTGCCTTGTACTTTACAGCTTCCATCTGGTTCAGATATCACACATGGAGATACCAAGCAATGACCCCTCATGAGGTGGCTGTTGACTTCAGTGGGAGCTGGATATTGTAGGAGGGGGTAAGAAAGGACTATCATGTATATGGCTTGTCTGGAGCCCTGCTAGCACAGGACAGCTTGGGCCTACCACTCTCCCCAGTCAATTATATCTGAGTCCAAAACTAATGCAAGACATTTTGAAACATTTTTTTAAAGATGTCACTGCTCTTTCTTCCATTTTAACAATGAGTTTAAATGAAAAACACATGGCAATCAATTAGGCATGGACTGTAAGCTCTCCCAGACAAGGGCTGCTCTTTTTGTGTATACATACAGAGTGAGATATGTTTCTGTTAATTTTAACTATCTAGGAGCTGTGTCTACTCTAAAGCAGTTGCCCAGGCATCCGCTGAACTCTTTGCAAAGAGTCCTTGCTAAGCAATCCACCCCATCCATCTTTGATGACACATCCTTCAGGACTACGGAAAAGTTTTGCTTTGACTCATATTTATTCTTTTCTACATACAAGTAAAAATACAGTTTTAACCTCATCTCTTTGCTTTGCCACCCACTCAGCCCCAGTCACTGAGAGTCTCAGTAGGCGGACAGCAGAGGACCTCCCCTGTCAGGATGGCACTCTTACATTCCTGCTACTACCCTTCTTGGTTAAAATCAGTCCTCCTGAAGAGGGAAGAGAGGAAAGAGGGAAGTGGGAAGAGAATCTCTGGGTCTAACAAAAAAGGGAGTGAGTTGTGGAGGAAGAACACTGCAAGCAAGGAAGGTACAGATGTTAGAAAACAAGCAAGGATCTCTAAAAGGGGAATGGTACCCAGAAAATGAGATATTTTGTTGAAATATAGTTCAAAATCACATCTTCTAAAAAGCCATGGCTAAAAGAAGAGCACTTGTATAAAGTTTGGCAAATGGGTCCATCACTGAGCTTTTTACACATACATTTAAGTCCTTTTTGTTCCTGTTCTCTGATAAAAGTGAGCAGCAGCTATTTTAGTCAGCAAAATATTACTTCATGCCCAGAAATTTCCACTGAAAAAAAAAGGTCATTTGGCTTCCAAAGGCATAAATGAGTGAAAGAGGTCAATAAAGCAGTATTAAATACCAACAGCTGTTTCACTCAGTATCCTAAACTTGGTTAAACATTCAACTTCCCTTGACTGTTACTTTTTTCCTAAAGGGATAAATATAAATCTAACCTAAATTTCTAATTTTTTATTGGATATTGTGCTATTTTCAGCTCATTATAAAATATTTATGCAGGGAGAAACTCACAGTAGACAGGCTTGATGCTTGACTGACTTTCTGCAAGAGGAATACATAACTCCTTCAGGTAATGGGAAGATAAAACAAGTATGAGGTTAATCAGCTAAATTAGAAAATGAAAAGGAAAAACATAAAAGCAGAAGTTAATCACAAGGCACATTGTCTTCATAAGAACATAAGTGTACATTTGGGATAAGTGCAGGGAAAGGGACTTGTCTCAAAGATACTTTCTAGGAGGAGAAGGAGAGGAAAGAAGTAATCTAAGGGATTATCTGCACCAGATAAAAGCTCTTGGATAAACTCACATGCCTATTAACAGCTCATCTTCAAGAAAACATAGGGGAGCCCACAGATAGTGCAAAAATATGTATTTACCTCATACAAAATTTTCTCCCAGGCTCTTCCAGTAAGAGTAGAAGTAGATGAGGGAATCTGTGGGGAAGAGATCTGCAGGGCTTCCCATCTTCCACCCGAAACCACAATTCTTCCTTCTGCCCTGAGCTCCACAAGCCCAGGTCATGCTCTCCACATTCATGCTTTGTGTAACAGCAGGAGGGGAAAATGGCTCACAAGATACCTAGGGAAGGTTGTCAGCACTGGGGGAAGAAACTGGGAGACAACGTTTTCTGCTTCTCCATGACTGGCCCACATAATGGCTCGCTCTGGCTCAGAGCCTCAGGTTTTCCAAAATGCCGGATGAGCTCTTCAGTCCAACTTACAAATCTAACTTTCATTGCTGGCAATTCCACTGCATGGCCCTGAGGAGACTCCTCTATGTTGCAGCCTGAGCTCACTTCTGGCTCCATACACCTCAAATTTGTTGCAATCTGGGCAGGACTGCCACAGATCCTCACTGGCCCTCTGTGGGGGAAAGAGAGGAAGAGAAGTCCTAAAGGCATGAGAGGAGGTTTCTCCATGAGTTCTCTCAACTGGATTCCCCTCTTCCAAGAGTGTTAACACAAAGTAGCACGAAAAGTAGACATACAATGTTTGCCTACCAAGTACTTTCTTTACCACACCAGTCACTGTGTTTAGTGGGCATCCACAAAGGCAAGTACCACAGGGACAAATGCTGATTGCTAAGTGTACTTAAAAGGACAGAAACTCAGCTGGGATAAATGAGTACAGCTTTCACAAAGTATGTGGGTCTGTCTGGACACAACTCTTTATAATTTTACTGCTACAGCTCAGGCAGGCTTTGGGATGGGGAGATGCACTACTCTACCAGCTTGTCCCACTGAGCAGCTGGGTGAGCAGCAGCAATCCAGCCCTCAAGTATTTCACAGTCAGGTAGTGCCTGCTAGCCAGGATGGGAATTTCATGTTTAGTTTAAGGTTTGATTCATGTGACTTTGATAGGAGGTTTATGGCACAACATTCTCTTTAGGGTTTTCTTTGTGTTTCTCTGGTGCCTTGAGTCAAATACTCAGGCAAAATGGGAGAATTAGTAACCTATTGGTGTCAAATGGGTTTGCATGGGAGCCCCAAATGCCACTTCTGTGACTATGTTACAGCAATTCCTAAAAGTAAAACGAAGTAACACTACTGCCTGTGCATACAAGCACCAATTCTTGATCTATTTTGACTGGTCTGCCTTTCTGATCAAAGAAATTTCCTGTAATTTTGTTCGGTGTCATGGGTAGAGATCAGCTCTGTGTCCTAATATACTTTGGTATAGATCTATCAGTAAGTCAGTTTTTTTCTTCCAAGATTTAAAGGTTTCTGCACAGGGTACAAGAGAAAAAGAAAAAAAATTCCAGTGCAAGTCATGGACTTTGATGATCTATGGGCACATGTAATTCTTGAACACTAGACCCCATTCAATTAGTCATATTGTTCTCTAAGGAAAACATACAAGTTTGAGGAGTTCCCTGAAGGCAACTCAGGTTTTATGTGTTCACCTCCAGTGAGTATAGTCTTAATTTATACAGAAAGTCATGCTATTTTTTGATTGGATATGTAAATCATATTTAGATCAGACTATATAATGAGATAAATTCAAATCACAGTAGATACATTCAAATCACAGCACCACTTTTGTCTGTTGAAGCTTTAGGCCAGAACTTCTCTCCCCCATTTTTTTCATAGTTTGCTCTCAGAGTTTATTGAGACATCAACATTTCCGGGGAGCACCAAGAGAAAATATTGTATTTCTAGACAGTTACTTGACTGCCAGTATACTAGGACTTTATATTGATTTTCTGTCCTCAGCTGCTAATGTGGTGCACTTCTATCTAGTTTTCTCCTCACAGGTCACTGAGATTTATGGCTGACCCAAAGGAGATGAAACTAGACTGCTGAATTGCCACTGCTAGGGGCCACCAGCTGCTGACTGACACTGGGTCACACACATCTCCCTGAATGCTTCAGGCCACACCAAAAGCTCCACTGGACATGTGGGAAAGCTTGGATTATTCTCCCCATATTTACTAGCTAGCTAATTCACTTCCTCCCCACTCTAATGAAATTTTAACTTAACTGTTACATAAAATGCAGTGCATCTGAACAAATGATCTGCTTGAGAAAAGGCAGGGCCTTCACCAAAACATTACTTAGCAAGGGACTGCTTAACCAGATGTCTCCAAACTGGAAAATCATTGAACTTCCATTACTCTTTCCTCGGACAAAAAAGTCCCAGTATATTTGAAGATATTTTCATTGATTACAAAATAAACTGACATGGGAATGGGTGGATGCTAGAATGATAAAACCTGCAGCTGCAGCCTGGGAAGGGATGGAATGTAAGAAATGCACCAAAGAAAGGAAGGGCTGAGGTTAGGATCTTCATCTGAGACATGGGGAAGGCTTGGGATGGAGGGCATGAAGTGGGGTGAACTGTCCTATGGACAATTAAAGTAAAGGACTAGGGTTCCTAGTGAATAAACTACCAGCAACAGTGCTGAAGTGCCTGAAAAAGTATCTCAAAAAATAATTAAGAGCTCATACTGGCAGTGTCATTCGTCTCAGTGGATTAGTGTCCTGGCTTGTGAATCACCCTAGGATTTGGGTTTGGGCTAACAGAAAGTCCAGGACTACAGCCGTTGTGGGGCTAGAAAGGGGTTTTTAAAAGAAACTGAGGGCTGCAAAATTAACTGCTGCAGGAGAAAAACATTATGCAAAATTTTGCTACTAGGATCCAGAATATTATTTCTGATAAGATCATAGAAAATCCGTAGAAAGGGGACTCAATATCCTAATGCCCTCATTTTCTTTGCCTACCTTCAGTCAATATTGAAGAGAGCTGAACTCATGGTTGATTTCTCACATGGAACTATGGGAATACCTTGTCCAGAAAATTATTAAGATACAATGGTTTGATCCTTGTGTGTACCGGGAAAAAAAGTCCACTGAAGATGACTAAATACACAGATTCATCAGCCAATTTAAAAATTAAGAAAAAAAAACCAAATCAAACCCAAACCAAAACAAAAAAACTTCCCTGAAAAATGGGAGCTGAAAATAAAAGCTGAGAGAGCACATGAAGGAAGTGTCAATCTTTTCACACTAAAGGTCATGTTCAGATGAGGGGATAGAAATGGGTTGCCAGAACAGCCCCTACCTAGTTCTTCCCCTCTGCTGTGCACAGCCAGGGAAGGGGCAGTGTGGACAGAAAGTGTCATGACTTGGTGGGGCCAACAGCGATGAGGGGCTGTAAGTGAAATGGTATGGGGAGGAGCACAGCTGAACCTCAGTGAATTTTTGAGGAAACTGGAAGAAAGGCTGCTGCCCTGGAAGTACAGACACATGTGGATATCCCCACACACATGTAATGCCACACGAATTGGGGAGCCCCTTTCCTGTGTCATAAACCCAGCAGTAGGCACAGTATGGCTTCTAGGCGCCCTGGACACAGGGGAAGCATTGTCAATGAACCCCTGTGATTTGGTTCTGCTGAGACATTTTGAACCCATTATGTCTGAATGGGTCCTAAATGTCCCCAAACATGTTCCCATTATCCCTAATTTAATTATCTTATTGAGATTATCAATGACAAAACATCATACAATTAAAACATTTGCACTCAATCAATTTTAATTGTATTCGCTACAGTCGCCTGTGCCAGACCAGATGCCTTCTAGCCCGAGGTAAGTGAAGGAAAAGCAATATTTAAACCCCTCACTTACTCAAGTTTGATCTGATCGAGTAGAAGTGAGGCAGTCAGTTGGGTTGTTTGGTTTTGGGTTTTTTTTTCTCGTAGGAGATGCGGGCTGCCCCGGCCGCCGCATCCCCACGGCCTGGCGGCGCATCCTTCATCCCAGATTCCGCATCCCCGCTGGCTTCGTCGCTCCGCGACCGGCCTTCGCCGGGGGGTTATCGCCACCTAGCGCTGACGGAGGGAACGGCCGCCCCTCATCCCCTAGGAGTCTTCTGGCATCAGCCATCCAACTCCCCAGGGAGCCCCAGGGCTCTGCAGAGCCTGGATACCACCGAAACCGGCACATCTGAGCCGCACCTACGCCTCCTCGGAGAGTTCTTTCGTCGTCGTCACCTCACACTGCCTGCGCCGAGGTCATCGAGCGACGGTGGCTTCAGACACAAATGACAGGTAAAACACCCATCGGCTTTAACCTCCATGGCCAAGGCTGAAGTCAGCCTGCTTGCCCCACGTTCCTCTTGGACTTAGAGCATCAGGACATACAGTAAGTCTCTCTGCTGCCCAAAACCTGCTGGGGAAAGGCGATTTGGTTCCCAGTCCTCAGCCACAACAAAACACAAGGATGCCTTGCAAGTTTTTCACTAGCCCAAGTCTCCCAAATAAGGCTTTGGGCTGAAACAACCCAGTCCCTGCTTCCTTGCAGAATGCAACCAGCAGGTAGCTGGTAGCAAAGTGTCTGGTTTTCATCCAGGGCTTGTTTAACCTAAGGAGGCCTTCATAGTCAGCACAGGCCAGGATTAAGTCTCTGAGCAGCAGTCATGGTCCTGCTTTCCCTCCAGATCAGTGGGTGCACTGTGCTCCTCCACAAACCAGAAGCAGACGATGACTGCCCCTAGAAACTTTGTAAGCTGCATGTTCTGACCCTCTCCTGACACATGGGTGTGAATTGGGCATGAAAGGTGAGTGAGGCTCAGGGCCCTGCTGCCCTGTAGGCACTCCAGTAGGATGGAGCTTCATCGCAAGCCAGACCATCCAGCAAGGCCGAAAGAAAGCATCATGCCCAACTCATGGGTGCTGACACACAGGAGGCAATACCAGGCTGAGAATCCATCTGGAAAGCAGACCTCCCTGCAACCCTGGGCCAGGAAGCTCTGACCCCCTATTTTCTGGGTGAATACTTTAACTACCAGCTTGAATACAAACAAGAAAGAGACCGGATTCTCTGGTGTTTACATTTTGGAAGAACAGTTAGCCATCAGCAGCCAGCCCAGTTTATGTGTGCATATGAGGGCAAAATAATTTACATGGTCTGCTCAGGTTTAGGTTGTTTCTGCCTCTCAGACTGATGGGCATTTCCGCATACCCAGAAACAATTTCTACATATCTGTGAACTTCTAGATTAAAACCTGAGGCTCTTACAGATTTCCAATACCTTCAAATTAGAGGAGAAGATGACAGGATTCTGCACGTGGAGAGAATCAACTCTTTTTTCCTGCCTCAGTGACTAAGCAGAGACTTGCTGTAAATCAAACCTACAGTAGGACATGAGAAGTCTGGCTCACGTGCTCATACAATTTTCGCAAGGCTGGCTCTAAATCTAAGATATGTGCCACTTTTGTATTCCTATCCAGCCTGTCTCTCTTTAAATACAAATGCTAATTTACTCTGTGTTCTCCTACGTTTGGTTGAAAACCTCTAATCTCCCTTGCTCCTGTTTCCAAATCCTTCTCGTGAATCTGATCACTGCAAAAATAGCAGTAATTGATAGCAGGTGTTCCAGATGTGTTAACTGCTCTGTGGCACCACTTGCCTCATATCTTGCCATATCATTCTCTCTTCCAACATCATGAACTTATGCTCACTGATCCCGAATGGCTGTACAAGAAGATTGATTTGGAGATGGATTAGTTTGCAAGTATTCACCACTTCTCTTAATAATCGAAGAAACTCAATAGATGTGAGCATTGAGGAAGCCAATACTAATATAATTTTTTTTACTAGGGTTCAGAGCAAGGTTTTTCTTCCAATAAATTTTAAGGATTTTAGTGTTTCAACTTCTATTTCTCTTCCCATGCTCTGAACAAAATTACACATATTGCAAAAATAAAATAGCCCAAATGTACTAAGATCTGTTGTAGATTGTCAGAATTATCCCATACTGTATAAGCTGCCTGTCTGCTCTGCTGGTTCTGTGCTGTATTCTCCTATACTTAGGGAAAAATAAAGCATACAACAAGAGAAAGTAAGATCCTCCAGGAAATGTATTTTACCAGGATTCAAGTTGGATGGCATGAAGCAGGAATCTGAGGAGAGGAATTAGTTCTGCAACAGTCCTCCAGAAGCTCTGTGTAGCAAGATCAAGGGGGAGTAACTATTAATTTTTCTAGCATCAGCTAACATCTTCCAGGTTGCAAGGGTTTCCCACTTCTCTCAGACTGAAATTGCCCTGTATCCAGATATGACATCATCTGGGTTCCATGGCTCCAGACCTTGGCTTCGGTCCCTATGCCAACCCCATGCTTCTTTCTTGACCTGAAGTGTGGTCCAGGACCTTAGCTCACATGCAATTCCAAACCCTATATGAAACTCAGCACTGGTCTTTCCCTGTTCACCATTCCCCTTAATTTGCTGTCATGAACACATTAGTATTTCCCCAATGAGAACAGAAAATGCTATTAATCTTTTTTTTTCTTCTTTTGAATCCAGGAAGGGGATAAATTCAAGGACATATTGTCAAAATTGCCAAATAGTTTTGCTAACTGACAGTATCTTATTCCAGCCATGACCCAAGCCATCAGTGGACCATAACATCATGCATTTTGGTGCCAATCCCTTTAAGCTGCAGCAATTGTGCCCCTGCAAGTCTGGGTCCTGGTCTGTCACTGGAGAGTGATGCACTGAGGAATGCACCACAAGCAACAATCTGAAGCTGACATTCAGGTTTAGTGCTGCCCCTTTCATGTGTCTGAAGAGCCCACAGGTGAAAAGCGCAGGAAAGTTGTCCTTGAAAACTTTCTAGCACAAAACTGATGGTTTTTAAACATCAAAAGCAGCCATTGACCTGCCCTGGTATTTCTGAATACCTCAAACACCAACTATAGCAATTCATCACTACCAGCAGCAGGAACACGATCTGAAATCAGTGCAATCACACACTGAGCTATAATAGCAACAAACCCTCTGCAAGTAGACCACAGAAATATTAACTCTTTTCCTTGCTGCCCACCTAGGATGGAAAGGACAACAAATTCAGAAATTAAAACTCCATTATTTTCTAGTCAATCCATAGTGTGACCCCCATTTGGGTCAGTCATATTCTTCAGGTTGCTTGGAAAACGGACTAGATAAGCTGGCAGGAGCTCTGTCTTCTAATATTTCATGTAATCCACTGACTCACACACACAGTGTAGCTTTTCCATTCTCCCCTCCCCCAGAAGTTTTGCCTTGTGGGTCTGATCACCAGCACTGCAGCAGGGTAGCAGAAGCCACAGTACAACCATAGATCTGGGAACAGACTAGGTTTCATGCGATGGAGCATAAAGGACAGATTACTTAAGCAACAAGGAGTAGGGCTGAGGCAGTATAATTAAATTCATAAATATAAATGCCAAACACACTTATGAGTGTGCCTGTCTTTACAGACAAGGTACAAATGCTTCATGGGTGACATCAAACACTGGATAATGCAGTACTCTCAAGAACAGAGAAAATCAACCTTTTCTCCAGCTTGAACTAAGGAAAGCTCTGGTTCATCTGAAGCCTAGTTCACTTCTGAAGCAGTGCTGGAGCTGTCTGCTCTGCATCAGATTTCCAGCTACACTCTCCTCAGAACTGCAGAATCTGGAGAATTAATTTTGATTGGGAAATGTCAAAGCAAAACATCGTTAAAAAAAAAAAAAAAAGAAACATTTCAAATGTTTTTAAAAAAAGAGAAACATTTCAAATGTTGATCTTTTCTCTGTTTTGAAATGGAAGTCAAAAAATGTCATATTTAAAGTTTCTCCTTTCAGAAGAAAACCTGTATAAATAGTCAAAGCTAACATTTTCTGACAAAGAAAAAATATTTCAGCTAGCTTGAGAGAGATGGGGTTTTGCAGGGCCAAAATATTTCAACACCCTTTCCTCTTTAGATGGAAAATAGGGCCTCCTTCCTCAGCCCTAGCCAGCCTGAAAGCACTTGGCAAACATAAATTAATTCATCCTTTTTCTAGTGGGGGAAGGAAGAGGGCCAAAAGCTCTTAAGGGACACGCTTACAATGAACTAGGATGTCAGTTGATAGAACTACAAAGATAGGTTGTGGCTCCAAACCTAAAACGCCTGCCTGGGCCCAGTTCCCTCATGCAAGATACCTGGCTGTGAACACCAGCGATGCCCAGCAGCTGTACCTGTCCCTTAGCATCCTCCCAGCACAGCAAACTCCTCCAGGCAGAGCAGAGCTGTAGCAGTGGGAGCAAAATATTCCAGAGGCTGCCTGCCATAAAACATGCATTAAAATCTTAGTCTGGCAAATCTGCTTGTTTTGCAATTTGGTTATCCTGACTACATACCCAATGGCTTTTCTTTAACCTCCTTTTCTAAAAGGGAAAGGAAAAAAAGAACAATGCCCAAGAAAAATGTTTATTTCATGAAGCCATCCAAACTTTTCATTATCTTTCTTTTTCAGGGAAAACTAATAACAGCAAACCACAGAAAGATACACTACATGGTCTTGTCCTCTCCGATGTTACTGAGAGGAGAGGAACATGAAACTAAATAAAGATGTTTACTGACAGACTAATAAACAAATGGGCCCATTTTGATGTAACCTTGATGAATGGAGCATCCAGGTGTTTTCAATAATGGCAATAAGCACTACAACTCAAAGTATTTCTGATTCAAGTATAATGCATTATTAGGCCATTAGAGGCTGAGTATAGAGGGCCATTTGTGCTCAGCCCTATCAATAATGTTCCTTCCCAGCCTACATTTAGGCCAGGGGAATTAGTCATACGGATATTCTATTTAATAAAAACCTAAAGAAGACGCATCAAGAATCGCATTACATTTTAACAGGGTTACAGTAGTCCAGGAGGACCACAAGTTTAATTTTCATAAGAGCATTCATTCCTCAATTATGTCAAACATGAAAATGTAAATGGCAAATTTAATGCTAACAATATCCCTCAAAGCACATTGGCAGGTAGCAACCATTATGTTGAGTGAATGCTGGCTGCATAATAAGCAGCCCCAAACTAGACAGCAGGGGATTAAAATTGCCAAGCTGAGCTCCACTGATTACAGTTTCATGCTGCCGAAAACACCCTTTGTAATATGCATGGGGACTAAGGGCGGATTTTTCCTCCCAAAGAATTCGCTGACTGTGCAGGAATCACTCTTAATATTGGCCAAAGGTGGTAGCCACGAGATGTGATAGGAGTCACCCTTTGGGTCCTTCCAAGCAAGCGCAATGAGCTGAATTCATCCCAAATGTAATTCCACCAAAGAGAAGGGATTTGTACGCACGGACGTGCTTTGCCGGCTACCCCCTTGCAAACAGGAATAGCTAAACAGGGAGAAGAAAGAGCAGGTGGAGGTTGGATGCTCATATCAAGTTTCAGGTGTGGAATATGCAGCTTCCTCAAATAACGCAAGATAAAAAATCAATTAAAATATTCTGCAACCAAGCCAGAGGACAATACTCCAAGGTACTTCTGTAATATATACAGGAAACTTGTTGCTTTCAACCATCCACACCACGGTGAAATACAAATAAAAGGGATAACGTCATGTGTTGCATCCTGCACCTTCTGAATATGGCCCAAACCTCTGCCTTTGTGCAAGTGCTCGGCTCTATCACCATGCCATGAGTAACCTGGGACTCCAGCCCTGTTTCCGTGTAAAATAAGAGCATAGGGAGTCAGATGTGCAGTGCACCAAGTACCTGCCAGAGTACTGAAAGGAAGATATGTTCCTTAAAGCACACTGTGTACTGCTGAATAAATGCAGCCACTTCACAATTCAGAAGAGTTGCATCCAGGCTCTGCAAAGTGAGCCATGCCAGCTGAGCTCTTTCCAGTTTACATCTCTGCTCACAGAATAAAAACTGGGATTAGCACTGCAGTTCCTCTCACTGCGGTCTCTAGAAGTATCTGCATTAACATCACACTGTGCTTACATTTGTGTGTCCTCTTGTTTACATTAGGGCACATAAACAGATACAGGTGTGCATGGGCAGACCTTTAATGAAAATATTAATGTATGTTTTCACACCCATTACTTCAGCCTCATTGCATAGCAAGGAAGACTTTTTTCAACGTTTGTCAAGCAAAATATTCATTCTATTAACATCTATTCCATTTTTTGAGGTAGAAAATGCTACTTGCTCACTTAATCTACCTGACATCTCCAAACCTACTCACAAAGCAAGGTTCTGCTGAAGCTTAACAAGAATTGGTTAACAACTTCATGTTTTTCAGTAGCTCTTTTTAACATAGGTCTGAATCAAAGCTTGGAGCTTTTTGATTTCCCAAGTATCCTTAGGTTTTTTCCTCATAGAAACTTCTAAAATGTACGTGCAGGAACATCTGAGGTACAGATCTGTACTCTTACAGAGCCATGCCACTAAAACTCCAAATGCAGCAATGCTTTAGTTTAGGTGGGATATCAGTGAATTATCATGTTGCTTGGTTTATACCTAGACACTCATGACAAAAAATCATGTCAGGTAAACCTACTGGCTCCCCACTCCCTGGGAGATGGGATCTTACCCTATGCACCAGTGGGTAACAGAGCTGTGACAACTCCAGCTGAATCCTTAGTATCTTCCAAGATTCCTGGGAAGGAACTGGGGTCAGAAAGCACCAAAGAAATGTGGACTCTGCATAACCTGAAAGTATATAGATATTTTCTCCTATTCATCTGCACCTTTATCTATTCTGGCTCTCTCTAGTTTTTTGGGTTTTTTTTTTTTTCCTTCTTTTTAGACAACATTAAATAAATCTCTCCATAGGCTTTTCTTTTACCTTCTTTCCTTCATCCCTCTTGGCGAAGTCCCTAAATCAGTGGACTCCTGCAATCAACAGAACCTTCATTATCCTTAATCTCCCATCAGAGCAGTCATTCCTCAACTGTTCTTTCCTCCTGCCAATACTCACTTTTCCACCTCCACCCTGTCAGGTGGCTCTGTAGTGCTGTGCTGCTACAGAGTCAACCCTGTTCCCAAACCAAAATATTGGCATTAGATGTTTTAGGAATATGAAGGGAGGAAACAGCATTTCCCTGGTCAGACTCTGCAATGCCTAGTTCTCTTTTTTATCCACTCGCACTCTGGTTGTTGACAGATAAAACATAGACGCTTTACCAACCAGCTTGTTGCCCACAGGGACCAGCACCAACCCCCATCACACACACAAAAATAAAAAGCTGTCTCATGAGAAAATTGTTTCTAATGCTTAAGCTGCAGCACAAGAGAGAAATTTGGAATAAGCAAGCTACCAGAAGGATTTTACTGTTGGTAGATTTATCCTTTTCACAAGTCAGCAATAACAAGGAATGAGGCATAATAGCATAAGCAGGATTTTAGACATGTTAAAATACATGCACTGGTCTGATTTAACTTCCTTATCTCTTGGATGCCTTCCTGCTAAGAGGAGTAATGAGTCTGCAAATATCTTGGCAAATAGAAATGGCAATGTTTTGCTTTGGATTGTACCAGCTCAGAAGACAACTTCCAACAAATCCTTCCACTTACTAATCTGTCATGGACACCCTCAGCACGCATTTAGAATACATTGAATTGCAGAGACAGAGGTCGGGGAATGGAGACGAAAGGAAAAAAAAAAAAAGCCATAGTTGAGGAAGTTAGTGAATGGAAGAATTCTAGAAGTGATTCTTGTTTGACAAGCCAGTAATAAGAAGATAAATTGTTTTATATGGACGCTTCAGGAGTGGACATTAAGTTTTGGGAGAAATGCTCAGATTTCTGGAGCCACAGAGAAATCCACTATGTCTTTATTTTTTCTTGGCATAACTGAATATTTCAAGGAAGCTCAGTTTTCTAGTGCCATAGAAGAGTTTGAGCTTTCTAATAGCAGCCACACTTCACAAAGCGTACACACTCTGAACCCAGCAGATGTGTTTTCATGATGATTAGCTCTTGTTATTTCAGTCATTGTGCCCCAGCTTTCCTCCAAGGATCGCTGCGGGAACCAGCCCAGAACAAGTGTTACAGCGTGAGACCCTCTCTAGCCAGAGGCCATTGTGTCAGCATCAGAAAAGACTCAGTTTTCATCAGCCCAAAGTGAGGATTGGTTCCTGCTTAATTTGTGAATTTCAGAAAAAAATGGGTTATTCCATGGTGGCTTCACCAAACCCCAAAGCAACCAAGTTCTTCAGTACCAGAAGGACTTGCCTGCAATCTTGCTGAACCAGCACTGCTAAAGACAGGGAGTCCTGGCAGGTCAGCACACCTTGACAAGGTAGGTCAACAAGGCAGGCCAACAAGGCTGGCCAACACAGCCTTGACTTCCAAACACAGGCACCCACCTCTGAGCTGTTTACACATGTTAGAAATTCATTTGGAGGAGGATGTGTTTTCTTTTCTGGGGTGGGTTATTTTAAGTCTATGTCAGATGCTGTCAGTCACCAGCCTGACAGAACTGCTCAGACCCCTGGCTTGGCTCTCCACATCCCACGAGAAACTTCACAAGCAGCCCACAGCCGTATTGGCACATGGCTATCACCGCTCTGCTCCCCAGACATCTTAGAATAATAAATTGGTAATTGAACGGCGAGTTCAGTGCTGCTGTTTGCAGAGAGCCATGACCGCTGAATGATTACGACAGCGGGCAGCACTATGGAGGTGTTGAAAGAGTCTATTAGTCTGCTTAGTCTAAGGCAGTATGGAGTGTTGATGCAAGCTCTCTGCAAACAAATACCCAGCGCAGGCAACACAAAAAGGGCAGCAAAGGGTGGGGGGGCTGTTTCCTCTGTGGGGGTTGTTGTCAGAGAAGTGTCATACTTGAGAGGGTGAGATAGGCACAAAACAAGGCGACCAGGGCTGGAAACACAGGCAGGGAAGGAGTTGTCCTCGCACTCTGGCTGTAGCTCCTGTAACTGGGGCAAGGCAAGAGGAAGACTGTTGCTGTTCTCTGGAAAGGAGTCACACCTATTCTGTAACGTGATGTGTCTCTAAAACACATTACCTGGCACTTAAAATGATCCATTAGACAGGCAGAGGAACATGGCATACTCAGGCAAAGACAAGGATCACCATATTCACATAACAAAGGAATAAGTGGGCCTGAGCTACACTGAGTCACCCACCAACACCCCCAAGGGATGCCCATTCAAGCCCCTGGCCTCAGCAGCCACGAAGCTCGAAAATCCATTCCCAGCCAGGGGAGCTGCAAGTCCCAGCCCTGACAGACATCCTCGATCCACCAGGGCCTGCAGCACTGTATGGTGTTTCCAGGAGCTGGTAGTTCGCAGCTGGTCCTCAGAGCAGCAGGCGCTTTGAGTGACTCCTAGTGGCACCACAACGCACAGCATGAGGCAGATGAACACAACTCATGGCTCATTCTCTCAACAATCAAGAGAGCTAAAATAAGGTATTGACAGGATGTATCGGATTTGATCATGGATGCCTCTTCATTAATCATGACTTGGAAGGACCATGGGTTCCTTTGAACAGCTGGAACAGCTGCCTGTTGTGGTGCAAATGTCCTGCCACTGAAAAACCCTTATAGATTATATTCATCCTTCCACAAGTACATAACCTTCAAGTAATTTTTTGTAAAACATATTGGAAACATTTAAAATACATTAAACTAAAACTATGTGGTGCTTACCATATCTAATTTGGTGTTTTCTAGTAGATTCCTCTCTCACTTCTTCATTTTTCTCATCAGGAGGCTGATCTGACATAATTCAAGTTTGGGATTGACCTTGTTTGTGTTTAGCAGCTCCTCTGTTGCCATGGCTCTAGAAAGGAGCTCAGGTCACCTTGCTCCCAGTTGTTTTGACGTGAAAGCAACAAGACACCAAACACCTCTTTGGAAAACAGAGGCTGTAAAATAAAACCTTATAAACCAGAAAATTGCACAAAAATGAGGAGTCAGATCCAATGAAATTACATCTGTCTCTTCAAGTTAAAATTTAATTGGGAACTGCAGGTACTCAAAGAAAGGGTAAATCTTCATTGTGAAACCTGGAGTCAAACTCTTGTCTGTTTCAGTCCAGTGCCCCTCTGTGCAGAGAAAGCTATGTAACTCAGTCCAAGCCAAATTTTTACAAAATCACAGCATATCCCCCCTGTTTTTTTCCTCCTAGGCTTCTCAAGAGCCTTTTATGGCAGTCAGGTGCAAATTTGGCCCATATGAAAGCTTGGCCTTTGCGGCATAATGGAGTGGAAAATAAAGGTCAGTGCTGCCCAGTGACTTTCATGAGTGGGGGGGAATTGCAGCTGCCCCAAACCCCAGGGTCAGCCACACCATCAGGGAGAATGAGCAGTGAGCAGTCAGGGGGATGCCTGGTGATGGTGGCATCTGCCTGAGGCTGGAGCTGCCTGTAAAGATGGAGCATCATTGTTACTCTTCTTCAGAGAACAAACCATCATGGCTAAAATCTGATTTCCCAGTGTAGGATGCTCAGACATTGTTCCTGAGCACAGTATCCCTCTTCTTTTCTTTTTTTCCTCCCTTGAGATTACAGGGAAAAGACATCTCAGCCCAGCCCACTACAGTAGCGCCTGTGCTATGGGTGCCAGGACAGCAGGTATCTCCAAGTGGGCCCTGTACCGCAGGCTGGTGCGTCTGCTGTGACCCTCCTGGCACAGACAAGGCACTGTGCTTCTCAAAACACCGGAGTAATCCGTTTCTGCCCAAATGCAACCAAGTCCCGGCCCTCAGGGGTCGCTTCTCCACAGCCAGCCCCTCTGCCTGTCAGCCTGTGTTACTGTCCAGCAGACCTGGTGGGCAGGATTTAATGTGCTGCCTTGTGATTCGGCCAGCTGAGGATGTCCAGTGCCAAAAGCTCATCATATGACTGCATGCTGTGTACATTGGGGTAACCATGTGGAAGAGCTAATTACAAGGCAGGAAATTGGAGCACAAGCTTGGAGGAAGCAATCTTTCAGCACGCAGTAAAGCCAATCACACAGACTTTAGCAACTGTACCTTGAGTAGCAAAAATTGTCCGCTGATGGAGGATCTGGATGAAATCTCTCTCTTCCCCTCTGCATCCTCTCAACAACTTCTCTTCTTGTAGAACAGCTCAGTGGAAGTCCAAGCAACACTGTCCAAGAGAGATGGAAACCTCCCTACATAAGTCGGACATTTTAGGTGTGTGCTTGAATTTAGGCATATGGGTGGGTCATCCTACCAACTTCAACAGGACGGCTTGTATGTTTTTTATTAGGTGCATGAAGGAGAACCTTGATGAGTCAGATCCAGGAGTTTCATACTTTCTCCAAGATCAAAGGCAGCACAACAGCTCCTACATTAGAACACACATGACTGCAGTTTATTTGCTTTACACTGACCCAGTTTGAGTGGGATGAGGTACAGTCTGCAGGCCAAATTAAGTGCTCTCCTTCTTGTGTTTCATTGTGATTTTTTTCTTTTTGAGCATGTCAGCAGAACAAGTTCATCTCTGACAGTGCAGAGACTTGCAGATGAAACTCTGGCATTGTTTGCAAGCTGCTGTTATGCTAAGATACAGAAAAAAGAAAACAACTTGCAGTACAGCTAAGTGAGATGTTAAACAAGTTAAAATGTTTTCATTGGCACCAAGTCACACCTCTGTGTTCCCCTTCCCCATGATCTAGCAAGAGGGAAGAACTAACTGCCAGAAAGCTACTCCTTTTGACTTGAGAATCTGCATTTACTACTATTGTTTACCTTGAAATATCTACAACAGTAGGAAAGAATAGTAAAATGTCTTTGAAATATCTCAACCCTTGGCCTGCTCCCCCAATCCAAATTATCACCAAAGAGTACAAGCATCACCCCCCTAGCTGATAGAGAAGCTCTGGAAATAGCATCACAGTCACACTCTACTGCAAATAATAAACTACTATGAGCTTGCTTTGGGCCGGCTAATTTTGCCAATACTGCTCTAGGTCAAAGGGTGAAAACATGGAGACCTGTCAGATCAGATAAGGATCTCCATGGATCAGCTGTGACTTGAGGAGAGGATCAAAGGATCAAAGAGCTCACAGCCTGCTGCCTAGCGCCGAGCTGGGCAGCAGCAGTGCACAGCACATCACAACAGCACAAACCTCTAGGAAAGGCACAGTAGCAACCACAGCCAGTGCACAGGCAAAATCTGATATCCCAGGAGCCGTAGAAGGATCCTGATGGTTAGGAGGGGTCTCAAGGACAAAGGCAGTGCTTGGCAAGTGATGCTTTGGTCTCCAGCATTAGTCGGGTGTCTGTCTTCAGACCAGACCTCTAGAGACTGA
The DNA here is from genome assembly GCF_965178545.1 of Coloeus monedula. Lineage (NCBI taxonomy): Eukaryota > Metazoa > Chordata > Aves > Passeriformes > Corvidae > Coloeus > Coloeus monedula. Next base: position 47,803,716 of record NC_138781.1, read on the forward strand.
GGAACTGGAGTCAGTGGAAGACAATAAAAAGAGCTAGAGACAGATCTGCCATGTTAAGGGTGCCAGCAGCACTCACACATGCAGAAGCACATGCCTATATACACACATGGGTTTCAACCCTTATATTAAATTCTTATGCCTTTTGGTACATGTTGAAAAATAAACAGCAGTTGTGTACAGCTGATATCCCAGAACATTTATGTGACATAAATGATGGTTTTGCTGAGAATTGTGATTAATGAGGAAGAAATCCCTTGTGGGCTTCTTGCCATCTCAACGATTCCTAGTTTAAATTGTTTAATTTAACATCCAACAACCTTTGCACCAGGTCTCCTTACGACGTGAAGTACAAAGTAAAACTCAAATGCAGAAGCCAAACTGGTTTATTTCCAATGAATGTGCCGCCTACTTGGCAACCAAAAAGGCTCAAATACTTCAAACCAGACCCAAGATCACTATGAGAGCATGAACAGGAACAGAGCAAGAGCTTGTGTCAGTTCTCACTTCCTCACTCCATCACCAGTGCCAGAGGCATTGCAGAATCCAGATAATCCCTAAACATAACCAGAAGTAAAAGCCACACGATGAATTTTGGACAAAATATCAACAAGGATCAGGTTTGTCAAGTCAAAGGTTGTTGCAGTAATTGCACTAGAAGGTCACTTTTTCAGCGTTAATTCACTTTAACCTTTATCACCCTTGTTCACACAGAGATTGACCAAATAGCCAGAACCAGGGAAAGTTTTCCACTAACACACCCATAAATGCATCTTTCCTCTGAAGCAATGGAAAACTTTTAAGGCACTTAGATGCCATAATGATGAGCATGGCATTAAAAAATGTAGATAGATAAGATAAGGCAGGGGATTGTCTGGCAGGAGTCAGAAGCTGTAATTTGAAATGATGATAATTTCCCATGTGAATGCTGGGATAGGGCAAATGCAGCTCTCACATCTTCCATTAGCAGGGCAACAAATACAAAATATTCCTTTAAGAGAGTCCTGTAAAAATTTAGCTGATGGCTAGAGCCACTGAGAGAGTCAAATACTCCACTCGTAAATGAGAGACTAAGGAGTGAAAGGGACAGCATCAAGTGTTGACAGCTCATCAGAGATCAGACGCTAAGTGAAAGTGAGATCAGAGCTTGGATTAGGACACTGTGGTAAAAAACAGCACTGAGGAAGAGGCAAGATCATTAAGCACAAATTTTATGGAGAGGAAGAAGCAAAAATTAATTTTTCTTATGTGTCAGCTTCCTTCTGTGTAGCTACAAAGACTCACAGGAAAGAAAAATCATTGTAAAGTCATCCCTTGAAACCAATTGACTATCAGTCTCCTACATCAGAGGAACATTTTGCTGTAAGGAACTTGTGGAAAACCAATATAAGGGAATAAAGTACAAGTGCAAGGAAAGTAAAGCAATGCTTTTAAAACACATTTGAAAGATTCCCTCCTTGCACATCGCATACATTTCTTGAGGCAACCCTCTACTGCTGTACAGCACACACATCTGGTGCCATCTTGATAAAATGATGTTTTATAGTTTTCTGAGGCCCCAGAAATGGAGAGTGGGGAAGTCCTTGTCACCTGGATGTCATGCGAAGTATCTGTGGTGCTTCAGCCAAACTTCACCTGGTGGCTGCACCCATCCCTCTAGGGCAGCCATACATATGGACTTAAATAGTGAAAATTGTGTTAAGCTGAAGGGTCTCTAAATAAAACTGTGCCACAGAACAGTGCCCCTGGCTGGCACTGGCATTAGCACACAACAATAGATGCCATTTGAAGCTCAAAACTCACTTCTGCAAAATAAATACAGATGCAAAATAGAATCCTTCCATGACAAAACTGTGGCAGAGTTACAGTGGAAGCAGAGCAGAATATTAGAAAAAGGGTAAACGTTTTACCTATTTGTATGCATACACATATTTATATACATATATATATGTAAGCATTTTACATTAGCAAGAGGTTTTACTATGGAAAAAAAGAAATCCTATCTTAGCGGGGTAGAAAGGTCGAGGTATTTTAAATTTATTTTTCCACAATTTGTGTCTGACAAACTGATGCTGTCTAGGTAAGTACTGCTATCATGGATGAGCTCAGGGCCAGCAAAACAAGGTGATAAGGAAGGGACATCATCTTAAAACCAATAAATCTCCTTCCCAGATGGCATTTTTATCTAAGAGTGCCAAAAGAAGCCAGACAGGAAATTTGTGGACCTATATCATGGTAAACTCATTAAGAGTAAGTGAGTTTCTGAAAGACTAAAAGCAAGTTAATCTGGTGCCTCTGATTAAAAAAGGACCTCAGCACTTCAGCTCCATCAGCCTATTGTTTACAATGCATGAACTAATTTAATCCACCAGGGCATCAGTCCTGTGAATATCTCTGGAGGAGATAACACAACTAGCTTGCATTTTAAAGAGGTCCCAAAATGATGTGCTAAAACTGATGAGTTCAGCAGCATGAGCATTGAGGCTTCCCTGAACAGAATGAGAAGAGACCTGCTCAGAGGATCTCCAAGTAATTCCCAAGTTCAGTTCTAAGGCTAAAACATGAAAGCACAGGGTGAGAGGGGAACATTAAAGCACAGGAACTTTCTTATAAAGCAGCCCAGTCCTTTTACTGAAGTGAAGATTGTCTCATAATAATGGATCAAAGCAATACCGGGAATCCAGGCAGGACAGAAGAGCCCGGGTACAACCAGCTGCAGCCACAATGTCTGTCTGTCCGAGGCTAGCAGGAGGGAGACATCCCCCCAAGCATGTGATGAGACACCAGCTTCTGCCCTGGAGCAGGAGGTAGGTGTTACAGTTTAGCCCCAGTTCTCCCAAGAAGGTCAACACAAGGAGATACTCCAAGCACTCAATTGTTATTGTAATAGGTTCAACCAAACCCAGGTCCAAGTCTCCTTAGTCCCACAGACAGCTGCAGCCCAGTTTTGACCACAGCAAAATAATACTTTGGATATATCACATCCATGCTCCAAACTTCTGTTTGCAGCTAAATCAGGTGACACTAGACTATGGTCATCACCCTGCTCTCATCCCATTGCTCAGCTGTGGGACTCTCCTCAGCTCAAGCAACATCAGCTCTCCAGGCAGGACTAGAGAGACCACCAATGTTAGTGACAACCACACCACAGCTGAGGCTGTACCACTGAAGCAGATCAGACATGAGGAACTCCCCCTCTGATTCTCATTGAGATAAGAGGTTTAAAATTTACTGATACTATCATTGAACAGATTCAAACATTCATGGTAACCTCTTTTCAAAATCCTGATTTTCCTTAGAAGAAGGAGAAGATAAGAAAATATTTATTTTACCATATTCTTTTAAAGACAATAAAAGCCTTTTCCAAGTACTTTTGCAATTGTAGCCATAAAGTATTTGTATAAGGAGGAACATATTGTTGGCACAGGAAGCATATTTAGTTCTTAAAACTAATATTTAGCTAATGCTCAGAAATGCATTTATGTAATCTGTGCTCTGTTACACTGATGTATTAATAATGAAATTGTAGCTCTCTAAGAAAGAAATGAACATTAACAATGGAAGTGGAATCAGAATCCTATAATGCAAGAAATACTGCTTGGTCAGCTGGACACAGAAGGTGCATCAGTGATTTGAGTAAGAACATGAAAGGACCATAAGGATAATGACTCACTTTGCATTTGCATAGTTAGTGCCTTTCAGACGGAGACTGGACTTTGTTTATACAGTCTCTGGACTTTTTAAACTTCAAGTTTAAATTTTAACTTCAAGTTGGAGGTGCCAAGCTGTTGCAGAAGGATGATGAGCACCAGCAGCTTTTGAGAGACCTCTCTATTGAGTTAATTGGGTAAGTTCTGTAAGGTTTGTCTTTCAGACATAGCAGCAAATCTTCCCCCCAAAAGTCCTATTCCTTTTGACTCCTGTGAAGCACCCTCATCATAAACAGGCCCATACCTATTCTGGGTTCTAGTCATTGTCCTGAGCATACAGTTTTGTTGCTGCCTCTTTGACACTGGCTCATCCAGAGGTAATTTTTTCAATAAGAAGCTTGTTCTTGCACATTGTTCCCACCTACACATTCATGGAAGGTATCATAGAGATCTCTCCACTGTGCCCCTGCTCCAGGGCAATCAATAGTCTCAAGGGCTGCACTCTCGCTGGGATGTACCATTGTATTTCTTCAGGCTCCTGGTGCCCTCCATCATCCAGACCAAAAATTTTTCAGAGGATGCAGCAGCTCTGCCTTCTGGGATGTGTTTAGCTTTCCTTACCACTTAAAAAACAGGGAGGAGAGGGGATCCTTGCTCTACACAAGTGGTTGCAGCCAAGCATAGAAATATCTAGTAGCCTAAAGACTGCAAGAGAGAAGCATATGTTTTATAACAATTTAGACATGGATGCCGAAATTTGGGGTTTTTTTAAAACACTATAAGCACTATTCTGTGCTCAGTTTTATTGCTGCATATAGCCCTATAGACAAGGAAGCTCTTTAGTGTCTGATAGAGTAAGAAACTGGAAGTGTTGTTAGCCAATTAAAAATAGGTTGGAATTTTATCCATCCCTAGTTTGCTTGAAGGCAACATGGGCTTGTAAATAACTATAGTTTGAGAAATATTGATATTTCTATCAACTGCTACTGACCAAGAATTCAAACCACAAACCCTAAATACAGATATTTCTAATTTCCTGCTACAAGAGGTGAGTGGACTATGTCACAGATGAATAACCAGCAGAGGCATCTTTAAAAGGAGTAGTGCTAAGTGAATCTTCTCCTGCTACACACAGTGTCTTGAAAACAGTTTTGTGGTAGTCTGGCATTTACTGAAGGCTGGGTAATTCCCCTCCCCCTGCCCCAAACAGATTTTAGTCTTCTTTGATTTTCCATGCACAAGTGGCCAGGCTGAATGAGCAGATCTGTTATCAGCTGCAAGGAGTCTGGGCTTACAGCTGTTGACTGATAACTCTCTGCAAGCCCCCCTCCAGTGCACCAGGTCTTGCTTCTCTTTGCTTATGCTCCTCAGGGATCCCAGGCTGAAGTTCTGCTTGAAGGAGCCTCTAGGCTGGCACTTGCTCCTCTCAGCTGCTTCCACACTCCTGTGCAACAGAGCCAGGGCTCAATGATGCGCAAAGAACTGGGCTGCAGTGCTGGATATTGCCAGATGAAAACATGGAAGAGTTTTGTGTCCTAAGGTAAAACTACCAAAGTAGTTTTTGTTGGCAAAAAATATCCATGGTTTTGAATCTTGTGCCTTTTTTTAGCAAGAACAATGACTACACACAACTAATAAAGCAATCAAGAATACAGTTTACACTGCTAACATCTCTAGCAGAAGAGCAGTGTGTTTCAGATGTGCAGCCCATGACTTCTCTGAGACAATGTGTCGCCTTGGTGGTTTGATTTCCAGATTCAAAAGTCAGCATTTCCAAAACAAAGAGCAACAGAGCAATTCTCTGAGAGAAAGTGCAGTGGTAGTTAACATCTTGCTCACACGCACAAAGCCAAACCATTTGTCTTTCGTCAGGGGAATAATTGTCAGCCAAGACCCTAGAGATGGTAAATTGAATTTTCTGTTCTGCATATGGGAACTCAGTGTTAAGTCAAATAACGCCCCAAGACCGTGTGAGGTTGAAAAGCAAGTTGTTAACAGGGAGAGGGGCTGAGGGTGCTTTCCCATTTGAAACATGCTTTTGCATTTTCCTTCCAGACTTGAAGGATTAGGGTGATAAAGGGATAGGATTTGCCAGGGGTATTTTAGCTGACTAATGCATGGAAACAATGCAGATTGCTCTCATCCTGTTTGTGAATTAATCACCAAGGCTTCTTTTCTTTTTTTTTTTTTTTTTTTTAAATTTGCCTATGGTTGGGAACTGTGCTGGTAAAGAAAATGATACCAATAATTTTCCCAGAACTGAAGTTACCTATAGAACATTTATACTCAACTTTTAACAGAAAGAAGGGCAAAACCTCACTTGCCCTTTGGCATACTTGAAAACTTGGTATTTCAATGCCACCATTTTAACTACTTGTTAGTAGTCAAGGTGACAAAGGAAACTGAAGTTGTAAATTGCACAACATACCTATAGACAGACAGTAGAAAGGCTATGTATGTATTTCAAAATATTTCTTTGAAAACAAGAAATGAAAGTGCTATGATGACATTTCAAGCAAAGTTTAAATTACATATTACAGGTAGAAAGTGTTCACTATAAAAATAATTTTGACCCAGTCTTACTGAATCCTGTAAAATTTCTGTAAGATTCAGGAGGAATGGAAGAATTCTCATAGCTGTTCCCCTCTATAAATTTGATTGTCTTTGATCAGTGGATTAGAGCTGATGATTTGCACTTTGTTTCTCCTTCATTTCAGGTACCATCTCTGAAGCACAAAACACTGCTGCTGTATTGGAGTTGGCAATTATTTACTTCATAAGGAAAAACCCACACTGATTGTCCAAAATGAAAGCATGGTCAAGCTTGTATAAACCTGTTATGCATCAGCATAGGTAAAAATACCTTTTTTTAAATGCTATTCCATAAGGGATCAGGTCTGCCACATGTTGCCACAGATGAGACAGGATAAGCAGGGACTTGGTATGTGGTGGGCACGAGCTGAGAAAAGGGGACAGCTGCTTCCCAAGCTGCAGCCAGGTCTTCTCACCATCCAGGCTCTGTTGTGCTGCTCTGAAGATCACACCTGGAGGAAAGCTTCCCATGCTGGTTTAGCAGTATTTCTTGGACTGTTCTCTCATCATAAATCCCTAACTTGCTCATCAGGAGGAAGGCAACTGAAATTAGAGGAACACTGAGAGCCTCAGACCACCTACACTGCAAACAGGAATGCCTGCACAAACAGGGAGATGCAGCTTCTGAGACCCTGCACAGCCACCGATACCAGTGAGAAAGTTTTCTGATTTACAGTCTTCATTCCAATCCTGGAGCTTGGTCAATGGCCATCATGCCCAAGAAGTTTTCTTCCAGCCAGGTGTTCATTTCACAGCTCTCCTGTGCTGCAAGGGCTGTCTAGTGCAAAGCTGACTGCACATTTTTTATTTCTTTATAGGTAAGGCTTTCCACTCCAGCAATATTTATATCATGATCTTCTTGCTTTTCCATTTACAGACCCATGTTTTGTTCTTCCACAGCATCTGCAAGGCATTGGCATCCAGAGCTTTGCACAGGAAAGACCCCTCATGATCCGTCTCTTGGGTGCTGTCCTGCTCCACTAGAGCTCAATGGGGCCTTTGTGGGTACATCAGCTAGAGACTACCAGAGGGCCTTGAACTGCAAGTGTTTAACACATCACAGTCCAGAAGACAGCTTTTTCTAGTTCACCGTGAGCCAGCAATGATTTTTGTGAGCACTTCTCTGCTGTCCACCACCAGGGCTGGAAGTGACATCCATTTTGGGGTGGTCATTGAACACCAGGTAACACATACTTAAAGAGTAGGAAGAATACTTGTTTTGTCTATCCTCTGACCCTTGATCCTCACTAAAAGAGCCATAAGTGGCAAATAAATACGGCCAAAGGGTTACACTCAAGCCAGAAGCAGCATCACAGGTACTAGATGAGCACTGCTAGTGAATAAGATATCCATTATATTCAACCTCATGATGCTATGTCTAGATATCATAAATAATAGACCTAAAAGCAGTTTCCTTTACCTTGTTCTAGTTCATGGACCAAGCCTGTTTCCTTCTTGCCTTGACCATTGTTTAATCAATTCAATCCTTACAAAGTCATTTTTACATATTTTACACAGGAACACCACCTAGGTTTAAATGAAAGCATATGGGTCTCTGAAGTCAAACCCCCTCAATTTTATCTGCTCTTAGGATATCTTTTCTTCATGCCTCAAATTCTGCAAACCCTTCCCTTAGTATGTCCTGTCCATGAGCCTTGCAGGTACTGTGTAACAACAGCTGGACAGCCACCACAGGCATTTTTCACAACACAGGTCATCACTGTTCTAGACTTTTTCAGAGGGGATCATTGATGAGGCTGCAAGTCCTTTTCAAGATGACCAAGAAATATGATATCCCTCTTTGTATCCTCCAGCCCTGAGGAACCTCTTTGGTAAAAGCCCAGCTACAGGGAGGTCTGCAGTCCCTGAGAAAGCCTTGAAAGCTTTAGTCTGAGAAAGTTTAAGAAAGCAATATTGTTTCCAAAAGAAAGTGCAAGCACATAGCTGGCTGATGTCTTTGTGGCATCATTACCCTAAAAAAAGAGAAGCCACAAATCACTCAACATTTCCGTTCTTTGCAAACATTGATATTCTGAGGGTGTTTTTGTCCTCTGGGATGAAAACTAATGACTTTGATATAATATGTCAAAGGAAGAGACTGCTTGTTTTTCATGTAAGAAGCATTTCAGTTTTATTTCCCTATAATAGAGTATCCTATTATGACTCCTGGAGTTCCCAAACACTTCAGGCAATCCAGCAGTTCCCCAGCTTCTCAACTGCTGGGGAACCCCTCAAAGCCAGAGGGGATTCATAGCATGTCAGTGCCCCAGAGCAGGCACCCCACAAACATGCCACCCCATCCTCTAGAGTGGGAACAGAGGCCTTGAAGAGTAGTTTTTCTAATCTAGAGAGTCCATAGTAGCTCTGATATGGCAAATATTCCAGCCCAAAGGATGGAGGGGCCTATGACTTTCTGACATCCCGGAGAGGTTTCAAGAACAGAGCACAGAGGTGTTCATAGCCTGCTGATTCAGGGCCACAGAAGGCAAGTGCTGCCATGGGATGTCTCTGCTTCACCCTGCACATAATCGATACCCAAGGACTCATAACTTCCTAAAGTAATAGAAAATAGGATCTTAAAGCTCCTTGTCCAGGAGAACAAACTTTCTTCTTTGGGAGACACAGGCTGCATTGCTGCTTTAGTCCTCATGGAGATATGAAAGAACTCAGAAGGCATCTCTGTATTTCTCCCCTTGTGCTTCAATAAATTCCCTGTGGAATTTGTTCCACAGGACTGCACCTGCAGCACATCTACCACCTCTCAGGGGGATTTTCAGTCAGGCTTGCATCCCACTGGTGCTAACAAGGAGATAGTAACTTTCTTTTCAGTAGCAGATTGAATGATGACTGCGAAAGATACGTTGGGGCAGGGGGAATTCAGACAATGTCAAACTCACTCAGTGAATGAAGGTTAAACTGAAGCTATCAGCCACATATTATTCTGATTCTTAAGAAATTAGGAGATTTTTTCAGTAGTCCACTTCATTATACCTTTTAGGGTCAACTTAAATCTTATTTTTGACACCAGTGGCAGGACAGATAGATCAAGTACCAGTCTCCTGTTAGCAGAATCAAGGAGCATACATGCTGTTTCCCAAACATAGCATTGAACTTTCCCCCTAGACCTCCATGGTTCAGTTAAATGGAATAAACAAATAAGGATCTTTTAGCTGATTAACTGGAAAGTATTTTTTCATTGTAATAAAAATATGCTGAGCAAGTACTGGAGACACAGAGGAAGTCTTTCCAGAGCAAGCTCTATGTACTTATTTCATCTTTTGTTTGACAGAGATAGGCAATTTAAAAGAAACCCATGGCAGAGCAGCATACAAGAGAGGAGCTTCATCCTCTGCCTGTCATTGATCTCAGCTGTCTATCCTTGCACCTCTGTCATCAGTAACCGTGTTCACATCACCGGAAGGAACACCCATAGACTTGGCTCAACCTTCGTCCTGCCCCACCACCTGCTCTACACTAAGGTTTTCCCCTGTTAATTCAATTAGCTCATTCTTTGTGCCAGGAAAAGCATATTGTTCCATGCTCAGAATACCAGCTTCACAGTGTCTACGAATCCAGCGAGACTTTGCTAGAGGATGCCAGCAGCTTTCAAGAGCCAAGAACTCACACAGGAACCATTTTGATTCAAACAACAGAGACCAAGGTTATGCTTACCTAAGTGCTGGGGAACAAATGGTTCAGGAAAAGAAAAAGAGATTGGGAAAACCCTATTCTTGCACATGCCACCAAGTCACATGTCCCAGCACAGGCAGGCTGCAAAGCAGCAAGGACTGACATGGTCCAAACAAGAAGACCATGTTACCCTGACTCCTGTACCACACTAAAAACAAACTTTGCACATTCCAGGGAGTTTTGTATGTGCCTTGCATTTTGACACACACTTTTCTGTTGTTTATAATATCACATGAGCCTCATAAGCTCTTCACATTCTACTGTGAATCCTGTTGAAATCAGCATCTTCACATGTGCCATACAGAGCACGGGACCCCTGCTACAACTCTGCCATGTAAAAAGCACAGCTATTTAAAAGGCACAGGGAATAAAGCCTTGCAAACACAGTGGTTCTTATTCTATCTTTAGAAAGAAGAAAGCTGCTTCAGATACCACTGAATTCTTGATGAATGAGCTAACAGGCTGCAGGAAAACATCTCCTCAGCAATTCTTGATCCTTTAACATAAATGCCTGGTACCTACTGGTAGGCATAAAACAAAAGAAGTTTGTACATTCAAAAATAAGACCAGTTTTCTAGTCAAATCACAATAATATCAAAAACCTGAAAACAAACTTCAGAAGAAGTAAGGAAATACAGCCCAGAAGTCAAAGGTACCACAAAATGCCAAGTTATATCTTACAAAGCACTAACCAGAAGCCTTTAAACCTTCAGACAGCAGCTTATCCAACGTACCATTCTGCTCTTCTCAACTCAGGATATGTGAGGATGCTTAAGGAATGAAACCCAGATGTTTATGCTTTTTTCAAATTTAAGCCTTTCTGAAACATTAAACCAGTGAGATGGGTAGAGTTTTTGAGACACCAGCCTGCTAATTACGAAACAGATAGGCTTCTCTGTCTGAGCTGGGAAAAGAGGAGAGCAACCGCTCATGCTAAAGAATACTGAACTGAAAGATTCAGAAGGTAGAAGCACTCGACAATATTTTTTCCTTCTGTGATTGACTTTTAAATTGGATTGCAATCCCCCATCATCCCATCCAGGGAAGATCGTGTTTCCAAGTTAATTCTGGTAAGGTAAGTTCTGCTACAGCTCCCAGCTGGTGCGGTCCACAGAGGAACCACAATGTCTATCAGCCATTGGGGCAAATGTGTTGCCAGAGGGATGCCGAGAAGGTGGTTAATCTGAAATTCAGATTCCAACACATTGCCCAGGTTTGACTTATTTCCAGGCTCCAGATGTGGACAAGCCAAAAAAAATAAAAAGCCTGTGAAAATAATTACTGTCATTATTTCTTGGCAGCTACTTTCCAATGTATATAATTCGGCACATTTTTGTACGGTACATGCCTGCAGATAGCTTTAGCAGTATTTCTGGTGTTTGGACATGTGGAAGTAAACCAGATGCCTTGGCTTGGCACCAAGTTCAGGTTTTTCCCCAAGTTGCCCATTTCTAGTAAAGGTTATTACCAAAAGGTTGTTGGTGATCTTACTGTGACAAGCACAAGAGAAGCAGACTACACTCCAAAATACAGAAGCTTCCTTAGGACAATGTTCTCCACTGATTGAAGCCATAGGTTCACCTCAGTGCTGCTTTGGATCCATTTCTGTCATGACTGAACCATGGGCACAAAAGCCAAGCATAGTCTCCCCCTTTCTTTCATCTTTCAAGAGGCTCCACTCCAGCACAGTCCTTTCTGATGGAAGCATGCTGGAGCCAGCTCCCCTCCAGAGACCAGTCCCTGCCTTTCCTCCCAGTGCATGGAAGGAGACAGACACAGAATGGCTGAGTGTGTATGGTTTTGGACTGGGAGTCCAGAACCTCCCTTTTCAGTGTTAAATTAATCTTACAGCTACTGAACATCCAAGACTCTCAAATTGCTGCTCTATCCCACAGTTCTTCTTCCCTCCTTTCATCTGAGATCTCCTCTCCTTGAGAGATCACAGTTCCTGCTAGAGGGTCTCTATGCTCTGATAATGCAAAAACAAAATAAAACAAACCAAGCCAAAAAACCAAACCAAAACCAAAACACAACAACAACAACGAAAGAGTAAAACACAGAAAAGTTTCGGGATTTTTATTCCATTACGTCTTTTACTGTCCTTTGAGGAAGTAATGCCCTTATCCCACTAGGCAGGTAATCCACAGCAAGGTAACTTAGAATACAAAGTGTTAATACATGTAGTTAGTGCATGAGTTCGGGGGTTTTTTTGGGGGGGGTGGATTTTTTTGCTGGTTTTTTGGGGGGCTTCTTTTTTGGAAAGACTAAAACCACACAATTATTTTTCTTTCTCATAATAATGACAGTAATAAGAGCACAGCTCAGAAAATACTGAATTGGCATTTCTAAAGCCTCTTGGCTGTCCTGGTTTGCACTAGAAGAGCTATCTTACTGACACTGGCCTAGACAGCCCAAAGACATAGTATGTGTTGCATCACATGCTAATATTCAGAAGAGCAACATTTATACTACTTTATATGAATGAGACATGAAGAAAAATAAAGTGTCTTATGGATAACTCAACAAGCTATTCATCTAACTGGGCCTTAATTTATTTGATCTATAATAACAAAATATTTCCTCCTTTATAATTTCATTCTTTAAATTCACCAGATGACAGAAGAATATTGTAAGCAGAAATTCTGTACTAGAAACCACATTCCAGTGGTATTGAGAAATCACTTTCTTGTGGTGGAACTAGAAGCCTGTTCTTGGAGCTGCAAGGATTTCTATTTCTCTGTGATAGTTTTCTGTGTGGTTGAGATGCAGTGTACACTACAGAACAGGCCTTATTTTGGATGCCAATGAACCTCATGGGTAGTAAATCTTTTTTCTTAAGCAATTAAATTTCTGACTTTAATCTTTCATTCTCTTGATAGAAGTGGTTTCCTGGATCAGGCTGAAAGCCAGAAAATAATCTGCAAAACAAAGGTTGCCCCCAGCTCTAAACTACATTTAATATTTCTCTTTCACTGCAATCATCCCTTCTGCTTTCTTTTTAAGTCTTTTTTTTTTTTTTTTTTCTTTCTTCACTGTAATGTAAGAGATGAACTCTCACAGCTGGGAAAGAGTGAGCAAGTTTTGAGACATGCTGCCTTAAGAGACTTGAAGCATCTACACACTTTCTATTATTCATCGAGACAAAAGTGCTAAAGCTGGAAGAGATATTCACAGTCCTCAATGCCTTAGAGTTGCCTTCAAAATCTCATTTACAAACAACACTAATCTAGAAGTTCATGTCCATCACTACTTCACCCCATCTAGCCTCTTCTTTCATATCTAGGGGGAAAAACCCGCTGGAATGATGGCATTCCAGTTTATCCCTTCTATCTGTAAACAAAAGATTATTAAAAACAAGAAAAATACTAACTGCAAAGGTAATAGTATCTCTATTAACTAGAGGTCCTGAAATATTTTATTTAAGCAGTTAAATGAACTAGAAAGTATTTGTCCAGTAAGACACTAGTGCTCCCCATTAACCCTACATTCTTTATCTGTAATGAGACTACAGAGCAGAGGCGGGCATTCATTACCAGTGGTCTTGCCACCTGCAGGGAGGGCTCTTTCCATTAGGAGGTGTCTGACAGGACCATATTTCAAAGTAACACAGAAGACTGGAATGGATAGAGAGATCCATAAAACTGTGAACCTGAAACGCTGGAGAGTTTGCATGTCCAGTAATACATTTTGCATCAGCACGGGCATCTCTGCCTATCAACATGGAAAATACTTTCTGGTTATGGTGATTGGTTCTTAGCTGGACAGCTTCAGAGACAGTAATGAGACTTAATGCAGGTCATCAAAGCACTCAATCTCTCTACTAAAAGTTGAGAAGGAATATTACACATACACATCACATAAAATGCATTATATGTTCGAATGATATCTTGCACAAAATAAATACTTCTTTCTTAATTAAGAGAGTTCTCCCTTCATTATTTTTAGAAACATCTAGAATGTTATGGGACTTGGCATTTGCAAAGAAGTTTTCATTGAAAGCACCACAGTTGTGAGATACAACTGCTCTCAGACTGAATGGCAAATCTCCCTTTTCAAGACTTCAGTATGTAGCTTCTATCCCTTTATACAGTTATGTGTTGGGTTTTTCCGGGTCTGATCAAGTGAGCTGCCAAGCTGTACTTTTCTGCTTCCATTGTACAATAAACCTAGCATGATTTGTGGGTATTCAGCACTTAAATCTGATCCTGCAGACCTTTAAGATCTTGTTTGAGCCTTTAACCATGGGAAGATAAAGTAAGATGTCCAGGATTATTTAGTCCATATAAACAACCTGCAATTCTTCTTTATGGCCTCTTGTGCAGCTACACCAATTCGGATTGGTCCATATTCCAATCAGTATCATACAAAGACAAGATCAATAGTCCTGCACCTGCTGTGGGCTAACAAAAATCCTACAACACATTTCAAAACAATTGTAGACAAAAACCTACTCTCTCTGGTGCCCTTTCTAGACTATCCAGAACCAGTTGCAGTGTCAACATCTTTCTTTTTCAAGTATCAGTTTATGCAAAATGTTTTCATTACTGGAAACAACCAGGAAGATGATGGAGTTACTTCCTAAATCAGAGCCAGGGAGTATCTCACCACACTTGAGTGATGATGAAAGGTGTCTGTTAGCACTATTGACTAGATAGGCTACTGAAGGAGGTGGCAGAATTAGTTCAGTAGGCTGAACTTATCAGGAAAAGAGCCTATTGACTTCAAAAACTCAGCCACTGACAGAAGAGAATTGTCATATTTGCTTAATAATTTCAGAAAAGAAAAATAGCTGTCTTGAGTCCTCTTGGGTCCAAGAAACTGAGCAAGCAGTCACTGAGCAGGCAAACACTTTGTTCAAGACACACACCACCTTTCACGTTGCTGTGGTCCTACAAACAGGAGCCAGGGCATGATGTAATACTAAAGTTATCAATTTGCTTGACACAAAAGACATTGAGAGGACAGTGAGAACTGCAGACTGAGAGTGTTTTAAGGGAAGCATGGTTCCAAAGAGGTCAAAAAAGTAATTGGGCACTAATACAATTGTGTGAGATGATACTAAAGCCTACGGTTATTCCTTTAATTACATTTTGCTGTAATCCACAGAACCAGTGATCTATCTAGGTTGAAGTTTATTTGGTTAAGTTTAGAAATATACAGAAAATGAACATTTTGGTGCCACCTTTGGCTTTCCTACCTAGGGCAGAGTTCAAGACACTCTTGGCTAGATTTCAAAGCTATTGAGCCTGCAGGAAGCAGTAGGTCCCTAAACACACTAAAAACCCAAGGGAGGGCTACTCTAGTGTTAAATACTAGCTTTAACATAAACTCTTCCTACACCCCTAAAGGATTGCTGTGCTTTTACAAAAGCAGGCGCTCTCTCACAGAACTGCTGTGGTGTGATCCTGCAAGCCTCAAACATAAAACGTGTCCACACTACACTTGGCAGGAGAGTGCATTAACTCCTGTAGAAGAGCATCACAAAATTTATCAGACAGCCCAAGTGTAGGTTTCTAATACTTCTGATTCTTGACACTGGACTATTCAATGGCTAGCACATGTGATCCATTTCACTACTAACTACTAGTACAGCCTCTCCCTGCAGCAAAACAAAAAGGAGAGTGATGGAAAGAATTGTGCTTAACTAAATTAAGTAGAAGTTAGAAGGAGCTATATTTAATGGCTGGTGCTTCTGGTGCTTGCCTACACTAAATATTCAACATATTTGTAGAAACCAAAGCAAGATGTAAAATGTGACTCCATTTCACTGATCTCTAAAAGGTTAACTTCAGATTAAAACAAACTTCATTTTCAAACAGGTGTTCACCTGTTCATTTAGAGTTGCATATCTGAGCCATCTGCACCTCCTGGATTCAGATGTTCAGATGGAAGACTTTGATTAAGTGTGCGTTTCTTCAACTGAATGTGCCTTTGGGCACTGCATTCACTAGAGGTTCTTCAAAGTTAATTCAGTCCTTGACTTCATGGACTGGTTATGGCTTGAACCTCAATGCAAGCTAACAACTTACTTCCCCACGGATTAAATACACAGCTACTTCTTTATATGGCACATGATCCATCTTGGCAAGTCTGTGACCAAATCAAGAGAAAGGGCATCAGCCAGCCACTGTCTAGGACAACTTATGGTCTACCATGGTACCTGCCTTCATCCCAGCTCCCAGAAAAGCAGAGCCACAAGTTATCCTGCCTGCATGAGCTTGGCAGAATGCACTGGGGACAAAGTTTCTGCTCTAATTTTTCCAAATCTCACTTCCTGTTATACAGAAGGTGAAAGATAGAGTTGATGCCAGAATTAGACTATTCTTATTCTGTTCTGAAACACCACACATCCCATCTCAACTCGAGTGCCAGGTGTAGGTGGTACAGATCATGTGACAATTCCCAAGCATCTCAGCAGCCTTTTCTGCTTTACCTGCAGGGGGCTGATAACTGCCCTGCAAATACTCAGTGCTTGGGGCAATCAACATATTTACTTTCACCAAGACAATCAAAATTTACTCCCCAGATGAGGCAGTAAACACGCCTGCATACTTGCAGTGGTTGCCTAATTTGTTGTGCTAATTTATTGTTCTGTCTGAGAGCACTGTTATTTGCTATGGCAAAGCCCTAACAAAATCCACTGCTGGTAAAAGCCTAGTGAAATCACCTGGCATAGATTTACTAGAGTGATACTTTGCCTTTTATAAAGTTCAGCGCTTTTGCCAGATAAATTTGCAAGGGAGTGATATTTCCTTTACAGATGTCTTGATTGTAGCTGTGCTTGTGTATCTTGTCACCCTAGAATGATTTGTCCTCAAGAAGGGTCGGTCCTCCAAAATCCTGAACAAGCTATGTGGCTAGACTGACAAACTTTGTAGAAACCCTAATGAAGCCAAACCCACAGGTGCTGATGGGGAGCACCTCACGGTCAATCTACTGACCACTGAACCCAGTGTAGCACAGACAACTTACATGTGGTGTTGAACCACTTATGTGACCAAAGAACCAGCATCACACTAAGCTCTGCTGTATTCTATCATCGACATTACATGCATTTACTCAGGAAATGCTTGTTTCAGGTGATATCATTGCAAGCAAATCTGGTGGGCAAGATAGACCAAGACAGAGATTAAAAACCAAAAGTTTTAAAATGATAATTTCTCCTCTCCTGAACCAGAATGCTAAAGCTAAATCTTATTCCATGGAGGTCTCCATTTTATTCCCCTCACAATCCCTCTTGTCCTCTAAAACCCACATACATGCCATTAGGCAATTAATGTTAACAACTGACTCAGTCTTCCTTTTCTTTCAGCAGTAGTTTGTGGTCTTATTGAGCAGACTTTAGAAGAGAAATAGAAGAAATTGAATACATACCAATTAGGAAAAATAATACACCCCTAAAAGGGAAAAAAACCAGAAACTGGATGTGACCGCAGAACCTATATTCAACATGCATTCAATGTTTTGCCAGTCACAGGCACTTTCACTCACTGCCAGCCAGGCCTAGAATGGCAGTAGACATTTTCCAGCTTCCATGCATGTGTCTCCTGTTTACTCTTAACTACGTACATTTTTCGTATAAGTCATTATGTCAAATGCCAGGACTTTGGCATTGAGCTGTGGCTCAGTATTCCAGACCTCAAGAACCATGTTCAAGTTAGAGTAGTTTTTAGAAGGCAGTGCAAGACTATTTTCTTCTTTAAGGGTACCATCTAGAGTTAGGAACAGGTTATGCTGTCTGTTGGTCAACAAGATAGTCTAAAATTATTATCAAAAATTGCAAAGTAGCTACTGGAAATTATTTGCCATGATTAGACCCAGCAAATTCTCAGTGATCTTCATTCTAACAAGACAATAATCATTCTGACATAGTCTGAAAAATTAGAAATCTCTGCTGACTACACAGCTTTGTCTTCTAACCTAATGGACAAGATATAATAGCAATGTTTTTAAGAAAACCAGTTAAAACCACAGCTGGAATTTCAGGAAGGCATTATGCATTGTAATGAAAATATTTTGTCACATTTTCCAGTCATCCTATTGCTTTTACTCATATGGAGCCAGTTATTAGAAAGTATCTTGTTCGTCTGAAGAAGATACATTTCCATCCCTAAAGGCTTTGTCTGTAACACAAATAACCAGGAATTGCTGGTGCTCCAAATGATGATGCACAAATTAGTACTTTCTATCTGGCATAGGTGCAACATCATTTAGAAAATAAAGTGTAAAGAACACACTTAGCAAACCTGCAGGCATGCAAAATCCCCATACACGAAGATGTAAACCAAGCATCTCTAATGTCCTCTCTCATCCCTCAAGACAGACATGTGAAAACTTCACTCAAAATATTTGCTACATCAACAAGAAGAGCGCTCACCTTCTGCTCCTGATGGGTGGTAATTTACAAGCCCAGAGTGACAATCTTGTTACCACACACAGAGAAAGGCTCTGTGTTTAGACTTGTGCCAGGCTGAGCTCCAGGACTCCAAGAGGACTCTCAGCTCCCTGCACAATGGGAGGTCAAAATCTGAACCAAATAGAGGCTGTTCCTGGCAAGATAGCACCAAACTGCATGGGGGAAGTAGGTTAGAAAGAATAATCATCAAGTGGGTGCATGGTGTTTTTAAATCAGCATTTTAAATGTTGTTCTTTGAACTTGGAAGTCAACCTGAAACAAAAGTACGTGCTGAGCGACACTCTGCAAAGAGGCTGAGATTCATACGTTACCCAAACCCTGTCACCAGGGCCATCAAATTTGATGATCTGGGAATAAGAGCTAGGCAAGCACCGCTCTACTTGTGCAATGATTTAAAGACAACAAGCAGCACATACAAGCAGGTCTTCTGAACCCTGATGGTGCACACAGAAGTGCACCACCAGCTAAACATTTACGGTTGTGTTTCGGGGAGCCAAGTACTGTATACACACACCCACTGAAAAATAACAGCATGTCTCTGGAAAGGACTCTTGCTAAGGCAAAACCTTTTCTCTCAGAGATCAGTCCTTGTTTCTCCTTTTCCCCCCAACAGAGAAGTCAGCCAACTGTTTGGTGTGAAAACAAATTCTCCCAGTGTGGCCACAAGCTGAGCTAACACAAGAAACATTTCCTCTTGCCCAGCTTCGGCAGATGATGGGACTTGGTCCCAGGGCATTGTATTTAGTTTCAGTCTAGAGCTGCAGATCAGCCTGAGGCTGGGAATCCCACCCTTGCCCTGTTATGAAGGAAACAGTGTTGAAAGGAAAGCATTTGCCTCCAAGAGGGAGGATTATTTTTGAGGACTAAACATTTAGCTGTTTAGGGTACAAACCAAGCAAAGGAATTTAGCCAGAAGTCAAGTAGGGGAACAACACACAACTTCTCTCAGTAAAATGTAATGGTTTTGTTAACTAAGTTAGAAGAGGAGAAGAAATTTGGTGGTATTCTAAAAAGAGGCAGCTCATATTTTAACAGAGTAATTCAGATCTGATGAAGTGTATATGCATTTATTTACCTTTGTCTTGGTACATAACTCAAATCCATCTAGGCAGCTATCCTTCTGGGCAGCAGTTCTGTGGAACAACAAACAGTGGTACACACACACACAAATTCACTCTGACTTTATGAAAGAGTGACCAAATTTTGGCCAGATATGAGCTATATTCAAAGAGATCCAATTTAACGTTATTGCTTCAAAACCAAAGCTAGGACCCCATTCTTCAGTGTCCAAATAAGATCACCTAAAAAGAACATGTGGTACTTCCACAGCATTGCTATGCAAAGATACACTCATCCTTAGGGCCACAGAGCTATGGACAGCCAGATCCTCTCACTCACTACATGATCACTCACACAAAGCTAGAGCATCCTACTGATTATTTTTGCACATGACATCACAGTTACTGCGGAGGAAAAAAAACCCAAACCAAGAAAGAACACCCACCCCCCAAAGCACCCAATTCTCCTTTCCCCAACCTTTTCATTTTAGCAGCAAAGCACACGAATTTGTAGATTTACATTAACCTTGTGAGGCTTTCTAGGAACTTCAAAGCCCCATGGCTCTGATACAAAAAGCGCCCAGACAATATAAACCAAAAACTTGGATGGTATTAGGTGCCTAATGGGATACTCAAGAATGTCTGACCTTGTTACGCCTACACTACAGTCACCACTGTAACCACAGCTTGTTGTGGAGGTACTTCAACACAAAATTCAGCTGAGTAACAGAATTTCAGCATTTGGACTTTGCTGAGCTCTGACCTAAACTCTGCTGGTTCCTGGATAGGCAGCTTACAGTTCAAGAACATCTGCCACCTACTTCAAATACAGCAGCTGTTACAGTCTAAGAATAACATAGATGGGTCTCAAACCCAATTTCTATGAAGCTTTGAAGTTCAGCTTTGAGATCCAGCTGGGAAAAGAATTGGCTCTGAGAAGGAGGATTATTTCTGAGGACTAAACATTTAGTTACTAAGAGTACAAAATGTACAGTAATCTACCCAGATCTATGTGCTGAACTAGGAGAAAAACATTCAACATCAGGAAGCAACATAGGCTACCCATCTGTACAGTAAAGCTTTAGAACATCTACTGAGGAAGTCTACATTCAAACTTTTTGAGAGTCAGGCACCAAATTGAGCAGTCCTTCCCATGTGTTAATTAAGTTGAACAAGCAGAAGAAATAATTAAGGGATGGAGAAAAAGTAATGGAGCTTGTACTTTCATTAAATCTAGCCACTTAATTTTTTTTTTCCCACCTTCCTCCAAAAGCTAAGATTTCCTCTCCCAGTATCCTGGGACATGTGGTGGGAAAAATGGGACAAATCAATTCACACCTCTAAAATTATGCTACTGTATCCAACACCCACATACAGAGACTAACTGGACCAAATCAAGGGGCCCTGTTAGTGCTGGGATTTACAGGCAAAAATCTTCATCGCTCATTCTTCTGGCACCAGGCAGGAGCCTGGAGCTTTCAAAAGTTTATTATTCCTGTTCCACAGTACAGAGTGTTTCACTGATGTATTTAAACAACCTCCCGTTGAAAAGAAAAAAAAAAAACACAACCAGATGCATGCTTATCACTGTCAGGGGGTGATATCAAACTAACAGCAGCCAGTTCTGTGGGAAGGTCCAAACCTCCAAAAGTCAAGGGAAAGGAAGAAGGGAACCACTCAACCAGTGCAGCACAGGCAACACAAGTCCCAGGAGAGGAGGCAGCCCAAACAGAGCTCACTAAAGACATATTTTGCAGCTAACTCTACTGGACCAAACTGAATGGCCTCCAGCACAGCTTTGTAAGCTGTTCTTTTCCAAGTATGAAGTATTTGCTAGCTACTCAAGGCATCAAGACAGGATGAGAGATAAGATATCCTGATGCCTTCAAGAAGTCTTAGCAAGTGATTCTGGCTTAGGACTACTGACGTTTCTTTTCTCCATTCTCAGCTTCAAAGTTGTTCTGCTGCACATAATCTTTCCCTCCTTCTCTTCACTGAAACTTTTACTCCCCTCTCTCCTATCAGCCTCCATGAAAGTAAATCAGTTTTTCACTTACCTTTTAGCCACAGATCACTTGCCTTGTAGTCATACCAGTCCACCCAAAACAAAGGAAAAATATCCATTAAAAGATGCTTCTAGCTATTTCCACCTATCCTTTCTTACACAGCACTCCTGTGTTTTACTGCTGGTTCAGGGAGATTCAACTAGCTCAAAATTTGCATTTATCAACACAGTCCTCAAAAAAAACTACTGTATTTCCTTACAAACAACTGAGACAAAAGATCCCAAAGCCTCTCTTCTTCCCAAAAGAAAGGGTTGTCTTCTTAAATACAAAAAATCTTCCTAGCGACTCACACTAACTCAAACCAAGCTGACCCAACAACCCATTGCAAACTTAAGAACACTAAACCTTCTCCCACCAGCCCTCCAAGGCTCACCGCCCTTCTCTGGGCTCCTGGTGGGCCTGTACTAATTCACAGCAGCTGTAGCTTGGATCCAGTTTTCTCCCAGCTGATGCTGTTTCAAGTCAGCTCATACTGAGATAACAGAGCTTAGTAGATGACATTAGTTTTCTGACTAATATGTTTCTTCTTTTGAAGAAAAACACACAGTGTCAACCTTAAAAGGGCTTTTTCCTGATTTGCTAGAGAAAAAAAGACCAAAAATCCTGCAGTATGGGGATCCTTAAGGGAACCAAAGCAAGCACCAGTTCCTGCCCTAGGACAACATGGTGTTCCCCTTTACTGGGAACACCACGTGGAAAGAACTACTGTTTTTCCTTACAAAGAACTGAGACAAAAGGTCCTAAAGCCTCTCTTCTTCCCAAAGGAAAGGGTTGTCTTCTTAAACAAATACTCAGAGGTAAGGACATATCAAAATCCATCCCAAATGAAGAAAACAGCTTAATCTACACTGAGACAGGAATTTGTTTCTCACTGAAGTCGCAGGATCTAAGTGTGCAAGTTTCTCAGAAGTTGACTAACAGGACGACTGGGCCTAGAAACACAGACCCTTATAAGCCTGGTGGTAGAGTTTGGATCTATGTTAGTAAAGCAATGCATACTGGCACTGCCCTGAGCACTGCTTGTCCACAAGGCTGTTGTGCAGCTGGCCAATACAGCACCCTAATAAACTGAAGAGAGGTTTTGAAATTTGCTTGGATAAAAATTGGGCCACAGCTAAAGGACATCACCAGAAGTTTTGCTTAGCAAGGATCTGGATGACTGAGATTTAATAATGGATGATTAGAAAAGCATTGCTGCATTTCAACAGTTTGAATAGTGCCTCTACAGTCCCAGGGAGAGCAATTCAAGTTTGTGTGAACCAGTACCAAAGGAAAACTGTTTTCATGAGTTGAGGATTGACCAGTCAGCTTTCACATACAGTATTAAGCTTTACATTTGCCATGGTGGATAATGAATGATAGAAGAAATTCTCTGTATATTGAGAAGTTACTTTTCACCTCTATTTTAAAATTATTTTATTTATCCAAGATTACTTGTGGGAGAAATTAACAGTTAGTCAAACACATTTTACTTAGTTGCAAAAATAATAAAGAACTTTTTAAAAGGAGAAAAATGAGAGTACCAAATTGACTTGAATTTATTTGACTTGAATTTTCTTCTCATATAGGAAAGCAAATGAATATTTATATACTGTAAAGTCAAGTTTCTAGCCACCAAAACAATGTCATCAAAAAGTGATCAGGAGAAAAGATCTTATTATTTGAATAGATTTTTTCCTTCTGTGGTACTTTCTTCTTGAAGTCTAAATAAACACTTGGGCTGCAGCCCTATTTCATCTGTTGGAAGTTTGGGGAGGCTAGCAGGCCCCTGTGTTAAAAGAGAAAAAGCTTTTCTCTTGGTGAGCAGCAAGAGTAGGGTCCTGAGGAATTGGGGGAGAGGCTTCACAGCCCAAAACAATCACCCATTCAGACTGGCTAAGATGAGACACCATGGGAAGACATTTCCAATGCTCCCCAGCTGCAGCCAGAGGAAAGCAAGTAGTTGCAAGCATACTGCAAAGAGGAGCAGAGACCTCCACCCTTATGAGATATACACCATAAAACACAAGATAACAGTGCCCAAGGGAACACCACCTGAAGTCCTAAAGCTGAGGCATCTCAAGCTCTTCACTGGAAATCAATGAACCACCAGTACAAAGTGTTTGCCTACACATGCTTCAGGCAGCCACATGGTTCTGTAAAGTCTCCATCTGCAAGGTGTGGATCTCCATCTCCCTCTCTTTGCATTGCAGCAAAAACTAAGAGGCACTCCAAAATTCAGAAAGATTGTCCTCTAGCCCTTCTGGGACGTGATTGCACACCCAGCTTCAGAGGAGTGGTGAACATCACCAGAGAAGTGCAGGAGAACAGGGAGGACTGTAGGGCTGTGACTTCCCAGCCTGACTGGGCGCAGCTCCAAGGTGCCCAGGACATCACCTGGGAGATGCTGCTGGCAAGGCACAGCTTTGGCAAAACAGCAACAACTGCTGCTTTTTATTGTGATTTGAGACTGACCCAGGTGGTACCACTCGTGCCAGCCAAAACCTTGCTGTGACCCAGCTTAGGTTTCAGGTGAATGAGAGCTTGGAGCTGTTGTGGATTTTTGTGTAAAATGACACTTGGGGATTGTACAACAAATGGCATTTTTCTTCTTGAAACTTCTTCTTAATTAAAAAATTTCAATAGGAGTTTTCCCTCCTAGTGTCAGCTAGATAAAAATGTTGTGAAACAAACCCTTCCAGACATCAAAGCAAGAGTGATTGCTTCTGGGTTTCAGACCAAGGCTGAAACTGGATCCAGACCAGTACTTGCAGACATACTTTGTCATTTTTGAGAGCCATTGCCCAATGTGTTTTCCCAAGGCCTCAAGCCTCACTCCATATGAGCTTCATCTCTCACATTCCTCCCAGTGGCCAGTCCATTGTTTGTGAGCATCCTCAGTAAAGCTGCTGTAAATAATTTACACAACCCTCAGCCAACCAAGGCTGAGATGGTACCACCAGGGCCACGTGAACATCTCAAGCTGTAGCTGTGTTACTCTGCATGGGATGTGAAATGAAAAATAAAGCCCTGAGCATTCCAGTCATACCAAGTGTGCTCCTGATAGCACTTTTAAACAAATTTCCACAGTTCCAGGGACAGAGCAGAACTGGAGTCTGTCTGCTTCAATTTAAATCTGTCCCTGAATGATGTCCATGAGTTAACAGGGAGAATTACAAGAGAAGGAACAAATAAACATTACAAAAAGAAAAAGAAAACCAGACTTTTTAAACACTCAGATGCCTGCATAGTTCCCAGGCTAAGCACCCATGTGTTAAAGAAAAAAACCCCAATCTTCTCAACAGTGCACAAGCTCTAGCAGCTCTGAGACTGTGTAACCTATTTGGGAATCAGGTAGGGATTTATGGGGGTGAGGGGAGGGGGAGAGGAGAAGAGTAATCCCTGACTTGTTCCCATGATCTGTGCCTTCCAGGGAACATGGTCTCAGGCCTTACAAAGGGTTGTCTGTAGGCACAGCACCCACCCTATGTGGGCTGATGCACAGGTTGTCCTCTCCAGAGAGGTGAGAAACCACCCGAAAAGTGCTTTTGTCTGTCAACAGGGGCACCTGGTGGTGTGGTCAAGTGCAAAGAGCTTTGGCTACTATAGATGAAGTAGAGGTCTGGCTGCTACTGTTTTTTAGGACCGTTTCTGCCTTTGCTTTCTACTGCAGCAAGGGAAAGACTTGTGTCTTTGTATGTATGTACCTCAGCCAAAGCCATTCCAGTTTTCCGACAATGGCCCCATGAACCCATTTGTGTCCACACTTATGCTGCTGCCAGACAAACAGAAAGTCCATGTAGACCCTCTCTCCACTAGGAGCCCAAGTCTGCAGCCACCAGTCACCAGTGTCAACATACAGTGCTAAAACATAGCAAGTCCCCAGCAACTGACAGTAGGTCACTCTAGCGGTATCTAACTTGTCCCACAAAAAGCCATCTAGGTTCCTGTTTGGCCCAGATATCATACTTACGTGGTTCAAATTTATGCCCACGTTTAATGCAGGAATGTTAAAGACTGAGTGTAATTTGTGTTTGTACTTCTAATAGCTATCTAGAAAATATTAGACAAAGCCAATAAAAGGAAAAGCTTTCCCCTGTCTCTCTCCTGAAACTCCTCTTCAGCTTAACCCAATTTTCCAAGTCACTTAGAGGCCTTTAAATAAAATGAAATCCTAATGATGTCGCTGCCATGAATAATTAATTGTACCAGTACAATCTCTCAAACAAAATCCATTCTCATTAGATTAGAGGTTTTCTCAAGACACACGAGTTCATTATGGCATTTTTACATCCTTCTTGTCTCTTAGGTTTCTTTGTCTTTCCTTATCTATGTCTTTTCTTATTTGTGTCTGAGACACAGGACTCCATCACCTCGGAAGCCTCCAAAGCAACATTCCAATACCCAGGGAAGAGAGCTCCTATACAAGCAGGCACATGGTGGCAGGAGTTTGAGAGCCCTGTCTGCAATTTATATGCAGCCCAGTGAGGTGGGACGTTAACTGAACACTCCTGTTTCCAGAGTCCAAGGACTCTATTTGGAAGGTTTATCCCTCTCTGTTAAAAGCTCTAAACCTTGAACAGTTTAAGAAGTATGGTTCAAGTTTAGTGTGAAATCTTTGTTAAAGCTATTCTCAGTGTTTCAACATACATGAGGTTAAAGAGTATTGCTATTCTGATATTAATAACCAGGCATCCATCTCTTTCTACCCAGCTTTCTTTCAGATTAGTAAGGATAACAGGTGAATTCAAGGATAGAGGATCATAAGCACTGCACATAAGAATTGATTTATCTACGAACATTTTGGTAGGCAAAACTTCTAAGACAGTCAGAGCTGCATTTATTCAAAGACCAAAGAAACTATTTTAAAGTATAATAGAAGTTATTCACAGTATCCTTAGTAATAGCCTTTGCCACAAGGAACAAATCTTCTGATCATACATGACCCAATTCTAACTGCTGGCATCCAATATGTTTTTTTCTTAAGCCTCTGAGAGTCCAGGCTCACCCAGTGGAATTTTCTTCTTTTGAAAGTGATGATAGTATGAGGAATGAGAGCTCCCTGAAGTCTTCAAACCAACTATTATTATTCTTTTGGAAGAGGCATAAAAATAAAGTCCAGATCACCAAGAGTCTTCAGGAATCTAATTTTATTTTTCACAGAGGCAAGCATTACTTTCAGTGCTAAGGACAGATTCCAAGTCTGATAACTACACTTCATCTCTTACATGTGCCCTGTGACTTCAGTGGGATATGGCATCATAAAATGGTTTAGGTTGGAAGGGACCTCAAAGATCATCTAGTTCCAAACCCCTGCCATAGGCAGGTACACCTTCCACTAGACCAGGTTGCTCAGAGTCCCATCCAACCTGGCCTTGAACACTTTAAGGAATGGGACATCCACAACTTCTCTGGACAACCTGTTCCAGTGCCTCACCACCCTCACAGTAAAGAATTTTTCTCATATCTAATCAAAACTATTCTCAGATTAAAGCCATTCCCCCTTGTCCCACTGCTACATGTCCCTGTAAAAAGTCCCTCTCCAGCTCTCTTGTTGGCCCCTTTTAGGTACCGGAAAGCTGCTCCAAGCTCTCCACAGAGACTTCTCTTCTCTAGGCTGAGCAACCCCAGCTGTCTCAGCCTGTCATCATAGGAGAGCTGCTCCAGCCCCCTGATCATCTTTGTAGCCCTCCTCTGGACCTGCTCCAACAGGTCCATGAAGTTTCTGCGCTGAGGACCCCAGAGCTGGACTCAGTACTCCAGGTGGGGTCTCACAAGAGCAGAGTAGAGGGGAAGTATCACATTTCTAGACCTGCTGGTCTTGTATGGCATTGCTGCAGCAATACATTATTGCCCTGCAGTTCTGGATGCTTCCTCACAAACTGCAAACTCTGAAAGAACATGCTGGTAACAGGGTGCTGGATCAGAGAACTGAAAGGGAACTCTGCACTGTAATGGGATTCCTCAAACACCACTTTACACCTTCCTGTGGTCTTCATCCCCATCACTCTTCTTGGGAAGATACCACTTCCATGGTTAGGAATCATCTTCTGGCCCAAATTTACTCTTGGAAATAATAACCATTCCTCTTCAGGCCAGTTTTGTTCTTCGTGCTACAGAGCTGTTCTTCCTGACAGAGTTTACTTCCTTGATGTGTTTATAGGCAACATTCATCATTTCTCAGTTTTCACTTTCTTAGATGATTTAAATTCTCCTGGTCATCCCGGTGTCTCTTTCCTCCATTCCACTCCACTTTGGAGATTATTTGTGGTGAAAATGAGAGACTGGAACTACACAGAGCAATGTACATTAACACTTTGAATAGGGGAGTTAGTAATTCCTACCCTTCCTGCCAATTCCTCATTTGAGGTACCTTAAGACATGAGAATTGTAGATTTTTTTTTTTCTGGTTACTTTGCACCTATGACTCCCTGTAAACATCTGGTCATGCACCATGCCTTACATGCTCTTCCTTTGCTGTTTCCAAGTGCTATGCTTTTGGTTTGTAAGAGTAATTCTTGTTATCACCATCCTCTTCATATTGCTGGTGCCTCATAACTTCATGTCAGTACCAAGTTTCACTGGCACTCCAGGGCCTGGCCACAGACGTGCCCTAAGAGGGCTAGGGGGACTGTAACCACGGCATATAACCTACCACTGGAAAAGCCCATGGGGAAGGGATGTTATCCCATTACCATCTGACTGCCCATAGTAATCCATCCTTAGAAACACTGCTAGTTTTTATTCAAGATCATTAGCTGAACTATTCAGTATGAATTCTCCTCGGGGCTATGTTTAAAACATGTCTCCAGCCCTGTAATCCCCCTGTCAGCAAAGCTTCCCATTATCTCTTCTTTATCTAGCTTTTGTATTCGTCCCTATCTTAACCATCTAAACAAATAAATTGTCTCAAAAGACCACAAAATCTGGTCTGCCAGACACAACACAGTTTCATGTTCCAATTGTCTCTCCAGCACTTTCTAACAAAGTTTTCATCTTTATTCAAAGTCGAGGCAAGTTCTACACTTCTGATGTCAGCAGCTCCAAGACACCTCTAGCGCCAAATCCTTGAGCTCCTTAGTTCACCTTGATCCATTCATTCCAACTCACAAAGTTTGCTCTCCTGAAATAAAGCACCTTAGTTTTATTTAACAACCTTTTGATTTAAAAGAACCCATGGGCACTCAGTCAATCCAAGCAGCTTGGTTTGATTTTGACAATCACTTCTTTGGTAACATCCTTGCTGCTGGAGTCTGTAGTACTGATAACTCCTACTATGACTAGTGAAAAAATCTGCAAATTACTGGACACAAGACTATCTGGACCCTACTAATCCTAGATACCTTTTTGCCACCTAGATTTTGCAGATGAAATTTAATTATAGAAACCCACCCCTTTGTAAATCTAAGGCTGAGTATCTGCAACCAGGACTCAAAGCATTATACCAGCAGATTTTTTCTTTTACCATTCTTCCCATAAGTATTTAATCCAAAGTGTGTCCATTTGACTAGTGTTATCCCTTTTTCCTTCTTTGTCATACTGTGAAAAGAGAATTATCATCACCTTTAGCTTTATTAGTCTGTCCTGAATAGTGCACCTCTTTGAACACCAGACTTTTTTATGATCTCTGTTCCCAAAGTGTATTTGCAATCCCACTGAGATCCTTCACCAGTAGTTCATATGACTTTATTGCAATGTTAATTACACATTTGTGTTAATATCCTGCTGGCCTTGGCATGACAGTTGTCTTTATAAAAAACTGAAAGGTCTGTATATTTATACGTTATACTGCATATACATATGCCCTGGCAGAAAATCTGACAGTCTAGGCCTCATAATTCCTCTTCTACGCATAAACCATCGTGCAGCAGATTCTGCAGGTGTATGTGAGTAGGCTGTACAAACTGAGCAGTAGCTCCTTGGATATACATGTGATTGAAGGTGAGTGCTTGTATGTCTTTGTGAATATACAGAGTGAGTCAGTCTGTTATCCGCACAAGGAAGATCACTATAGCTATTAAATTACAGTGGGCAAAAACATTAGTGTAGCCATTAAAATCAAAATCAAATTGATTTTTTAGATGATCGTTATCCATGTATGCAATTCCAATTTTTCCTCTTAAAAATGGAAAATTCTACACAGACAGAAGGGCAGTGCAATAAACTCTATAGAAAACTTAGAAAATCAGGGTAAATCACCCTTGGTGCTCTTTGACCTAATTTCTTTATCTTCCAGCATCACAAGGGCTAGAGAATATTAAGTGGTATCATCTGCATTGTGGATGCCAAGGCAACAGGCTCTCTCTCTCAGCTTAAGGACAAAGTAAAATCTCATGGTATCAACAAAGCTCTCTGAAACCTGTTTCAATTATGCTAATTGTGCTCTCAAATATATGATTTGAAAACTCACCCGTCTTCGTGATCTTACTATTGTTTGTACTGTTGGGACACTGCAGACCCTTAGTGACGGACAATTGTATCGTTTGAAGGGAAAGACCCTCCCCAAGAAATGTAGAAACAGTTTAACCTGCTATCTTATGGGACATGCTTTCACAACTTCCTCTTCAATTAGTGGCATTTTATACTGCCAAACTCTTCACAATAGCCCCAGCACAATTTAAAACCATTGGCGAGCACAGTTTTTGAACTGGCATGGAACTACCAGGAGAGAAGAGAAGGGCCAAGGGAAAAGCAAAGATTTTCCTAAGTGATCATTCAGTGTTTTTATACATCACAAAAGCCAACTTCCAAACAGAGCTTTTCTGCAGCAGCTCTGAATGCACAAAAGTCCAGGGTCTTTGTCCACATTAATAGGGAGGCTCTAAAAGCAGAATGAGGCAATGTGGTAGCCAAAAAGAAATCACCCTGGGTATGTACTATGGAGAGGAAAGAAAATACAGCCACTGGATATTTCTTATCAAAAGAAAAAATTAAATTGCATAATTTATATATAATTGCATAATAACCTATACAAGTTCTTTAGCTTGGCTGACAAAAAAAGTCTGGTATTATTTCCCTTCAATAAATATTAAAACTCTACCTCCTTCTTTAACAGACATCAGGCATTTCAGAATGTTTACAAACACACAGCAAAGTGGAAGAGACCTTCCCAACAGTTTTTCCTCACAACATATTCCCTGAGCTTCACCATCTGTTTTTCGCCACTGCCCATCTTCATGCTACACCAGTCCCTCAGATACAAAGCAATGCCAAAACAAGAAAAACAAACTTTAACTGTATGGTTATCACACTGACCTATGCCTCACATTTTACACGTGGCAGCTCCTCAAAGTGCAGTCACAAAAAGGGGCGTGGAGTAGGTACAGAGAAAAATGAAAGGAAATTTGGATCACTCTAGATACACAAATAAGCCAAGGAAGAGGGAAACTGAAGGATATATG
Source organism: Coloeus monedula (assembly GCF_965178545.1). Classification (NCBI taxonomy): domain Eukaryota; kingdom Metazoa; phylum Chordata; class Aves; order Passeriformes; family Corvidae; genus Coloeus; species Coloeus monedula. The sequence goes on from NC_138781.1 coordinate 47,834,565, forward strand.
ATATATATTTCACATACAAGTAAAATTATGCATTTCTGTCATAGCTCGGATAACTTTGGGGCCAGATCTTTGTACAGTGCAAAACTGCACAAATCCACCCAGATTATTAACTGGCTTCATATGATGTGCAAACACCAGATGAAGAAGAGGAACAACTGTTTTAGGGTTCTGCCTACATTTTACTCTTACACGTTTCCGTAGAAATTCGACCTCAACATGCTGTCCAAGCCAGTTAAGTGCCATAAAAGTGTGCATTCCTAGTTCCTGAATAGGAGTTTGGAACAATAACTATGGTCCCATGAGACAGAATCTTTGACAGCAATGTCCCCTTAAGATATTGCTGCTGAACAGTATTCTCATGACATATCATGCTGCCCCCCTCCATTGTACCGGTTGAGCTTCTCACGTGCCTGTGCTGGGAATGAGACCAGAGAACTGATCCAGTCTTTGAAACCCTGTAAGCATGACTACCTCTACAGGCTTCAGCCCTTCTCTGGTGCTGTGCTGTGACACTGGGTAATGTCACCATCTCTGCAGATCCTGTCACCTAACTTAGTAAAGGGCCTCAAAAGCCCTCTGGACAAGGCCATAGAAATTCCAGCCCTCACCAGAGAAATTCAATTGGCAAAGCAGCAGTAAGAAGGTATCAATTGTCCTCCAGAGCAGTCCCTGGGAATGATTCAGATGAGTTAAGATAAACGCTTGCTTCAGCAGTTAAAAAATACTTGTTCTGGAAATGGATCCATACATCATAGCTATTTGCTAGGACCCACGATGTCTTTTGCATTACATCTAACTGGTAAGAAAATTAATTTAAGACATATCAAAACCAAGTCATGTATAATCATCTGAATTATCAATATTCATGCTGTAACTTATGTATTGCACTGCATCCTTCTGGCCAAAAAAATTCTTTTAAATCAACAGCATTGGAAAACTAGCATACGACTCAACAAACTGATGATTCTACATTTCCCAGAGCCTACTCTGTGTCACGTAATCTCGAGGCTGGGTTTTTTCAACCAGATGAGGACAGCAGGGTGCCTAGCTTGCTACAGCACTGCTTCACCAAGCAGCAGCATCACCACAAGCATCTGAATGGGAGAATCTAGCGGCTCGGTAACAGGCAAGCTACAGACGCGGCTGTTCGGAGGCAGCCTGGAATATGAAGCCCTCGAGCCAGAGAAAAGCTGCAACAGCGGGAGCAGTTTACCAGCTCCCTCGCAGTACTTCGTCCAGTTATCTCAAGCAGGACTCACGGAGTGAGCGAGCCCTCATGCCAGCTGCAGAACTCACCTCTGCTGAGGGTACCGCAGGAGGGTTTGTGTTAGGGATGCTTTTTTGAAAGGAAGCCTACCCATCCTTCCCTGGCAGCATCAGCTATCTCCTGAAGGTGAATGCCACACTCCTGCTTGAAAGGAGTCTTGATAACAGTGAAAAGAAACACCTTTTTAAACACAGAACCTCTGCTCAGCACGTTCACTAATCACAGTGACCTGCTGCTGCGGGACAAGCACACAACAGGCTTTCCCTGTACACGAAGCGAACTCGGGAGCGCCGTCCGCCGCCCAAGCGGCCCTTCCCGCTCCGTGCCTCCGCCTGCAGGGCGCAGCGAAAGGCTGGCCCGCAGCCGAGTCCCGCTAGCCCGAGCCCCGCTAGCCCGAGCCCCGCTAGCCCGAGCCGCGCTAGCCCGAGCCGCGCTAGCCGGGTCCCGCTGCCCCCTCAGGCCGGGCGGCGGCGCCATCTAGCGGCGCGTTGGAGCAGGGCGCCGCCGCCCGGCCCCCCCGGGCTCTGGCCCTGCCCTCAGCACCCCCAATTACCCCGTCACCAGTGACGTGCTCTCTTATTTTGTCTATTACTCATTTCCTTAATTATTCCTGGCTGACAAATTAGAGCGTCAAGTGGCTCACCGGCTATACAAGCGGCTCGTTTATTTTTACAGCAGCGCATTTTCACATTGCTGAGGTTATTTCGTGGCTACGGTTTAACCTTGCACCAAGTTACTAAACAAAACACTGCAAGAAAGCCACCCAAACACGGTAACTTTAACACAAAGACGAGGTTTCGGCTTTCCTGCCCAACCAGCAGTCTTTCTAAAGCCATAAAGAAAATATGTGCATGCACACACAAAAAACCCCTCAGATTTTAAAATTTAACGTATCCACAACTCAATTTATATCTCTCTCGTGAACTCCTCACATGTACCTTCTTCCTCTCTAGATTACTGCAAAGCTAGGGGAAAAAAAGGTCAACAGTCTTTCTGTAAGTTTTCTCCTACTTAAATACACCTCACAACTATGCAACTGGAGCAAACTCCAGTTGCAGCTGCCCTGGTATAAGCTCCCTACTCCAAAAATTACCAGTAATTTTGCAGTTTTTTCCTAGGACAACTGAAACTATGTGAGAATCATCCATCAGCATCGCTGACATGCGTTAAGGGAAAAAAAAATACATATTTATTGTTATACAGCAACATTTCCTCATGTTTAAACAAACTAAAACAAGGACAAACTAAACTTGATAGAGGAGAAAAATTGTCTTGGTAAAGAAGTGGAAATGCTGCTTTTGTACCATGGGAATTCTCTCACTGGGCACTGTGCTTGCCTCTGCACATACAAAAGAAGTCAGCCAGTCCTAGCCTCTTTATGGATAGTTCCTTCAAGTCCCGGATGTGCCTCTCTCCTCTCCGATCAATGCTACTGGGTTGATTGTCCTGTAAATAAGTCTAAACTGCTAAGCATTCACATTAGTCACCTGGTTTCCTTCCAAAGCAAGAGCTTGCACAGACAGCTGCAAGTGAATAAATCCAGCCGAGAGGAAGAAGCTGCAGCTGAAAAGGTACTCCAGATCTAGCGTTCTTGCAGAGCCACCAGCACGCAGAATGACCAAATGCTCTTCTTGGCAGGTGGGAAACATGATGAAACCTTGTATTACCTTCTTAGTTGGACAAGCAGCAGCTTTGAAACAAACAAAGGCTGTGAGTGATGAAGTAACTCATTCCCAGTTTGCATCATCCCACCTATACTAACAAACACTGGAATCTGACAGAAGAGTACCTCACCCACAGGAATAGCCACACTGGCATTAATCCCCTTAACTTGAATGCCAGCAGCATCAAAGCTTTCCCATCACACCCTGGAGGCTTTGGCAGCTGGCTGACACCAAACTTACTTACACCTTACTAACAAAGGTGCACCCAGCTGGGTTGCGGTTGGGTCCGCAACATCCCACCTAAACACATCCCGAAATAGGTCAGAGTCCACACTCACTGGGGTAAATTCTGGACTGCTTCCTGTCAACAGCAAAGGCTGCTAAAAATGAACTACACTAGAAAACTTTCAGTAAGTTCAGGAAACAAGCAGCAGAAAAATGACTTATCACACCATCTGATGGAAGCATCAGTCATTTTGCATCAGCTGTTAAGATTACAAACATCACCCACAATGGTTTGGGTTTTCTTCCTTCTGCTGCAGCAATAGTAAGGTAGTAATGTCTCAGACGGAAGCAAACTCTTGCTGGAGTATCAGATGGTAACTTCTCTATGAGTCACCTGAATTCCAGGGCAACAGGGAGCAACCGGAAAGCCAGTTCTGCCTCTCAGTGTCTCCAAACCAAACAGTAGCATGAGGAAGAGATTGCAAGCTCACAACAGGAGAAAAAGGATTCCTTTGTCCACTATTTTGTACCCAAGAATTCTGCAGTTTGACTTTATGTTACATTTGTGTCCTAGTTTCAGCTAGCATAGAATTGATTTTCTTCTTAGTAGCCAGAAATAAGAAGTACTGTGTTTTGGATTCAGTGTGCGAACAATGCTGATAACACAGATGTTTCCGTTGTTGCAGAGCAGTGCTTACCCTAAATCAAGGTCTGTTTTCCATGCTCTGCCTGGGAGCAGGTACACAAGAGCCTGTGAGGGAGCATGGCTAAGATAGTTGACGCAAACTGGCCAAAGGGAGATTCCAAGCAGAGTGTCATGCCCAGTATATAAACTGGGGGAAGCTATCCCTAATGGTGCCATGTGCAGCTCAGGGACAGGCTGGGCATTTGTCAGCTGGTGGTGAGCAACTGTATTGTGCATCATTTTTCTTGGGCTTTCTCTCTACCCTTTCTACCACAATTACTAGTACTAACATTATATTTCAATCTATCTCAATTATTAGACTGTTCTTACCTCACCCTGAATTTTACTTTTTTTCCTGATTCTCCTCTCCATTCCATGAGGGAGGGGAGAAAGGGAGAAGGGAACAAGCAGCTGCATGGTACTTAGTTGCCAGCTGGGGTTAAATCATGATGTGTTGAGCCAACAGTGGCATTGCTAAAGCCAATGTAAGCAGGGGTTGAGAAGTCAGTGCACATGTATGTATGGATACATCAGTTCCAAAGTGTTTTTCAAAGCACAATAGTAAGAAATCATGCAAAGGAATAGCTGTGTGTTGCTCTTTTCATACATCTGCTCCATTAGCACTGCTGATCTACTCTGTCTCTTCACAGCAAGAAGTATTATGGATGGAATGTGCTTCACTTGCGTCTGTTTCTGATGCATCTCTAACATACCATGATGGTATTGCACATGCTGGCACAGACTCGCTGTTAACCTACATTTAGTGAAACCTAAATGCATCTGTCATTTCAGGTCTTCCTGCAAGGTAAAGGAAAGAATTAATCACTTTTTCTATATTCAAAGTTGTAAAAGTGGGTGATGTACAGGTCAATTGAGGCACATCCTATGGTGCTTTAATCTCATGCCTTTTGTTACTTTTTGTGCCAGATTTACTACAGTTCTGCATCTAGCTTTGCCTAGAACCATGTACTATGTAACTGTGTTGTGGTTTATGCTATTGAACAGCTTCTACAAGGATACACTAAGAAAAAGCAACTATTTTCCTAGGGTTTTAATTTCTCTCCCATCATCACCTGTTATACTTCATATGCTGTTCAATTCTATACTCAAATTGCTCAGAAACACATACAACAAAGACCTCGTCTAACTAATTTTCAACAAGTTTTCCTTTTCTAAAAAGGGTACCTTTCTTACCTCAATCTGCTTTTCAATGCTTGCTTTGTATTTACTCATGATCACAACTTTATCTTATTTTTGCTTCCACCAGTAGCTTTCCTCCGCTTCCATTCTTTGGTAATGCTTCCTATCTCATTGTTATTTCTCACTCACTTTCCTCAGTAACCATATTTTGCTTTACCTTTCTTGTATCTTGGTAAGTTGTGGAAGCTGGGAGATTCGATGACCTTAAGACAATCTCATGGAAGTGTGGCCTCTGTGATGCATTGCTCCAGCTCTGTGTTCTGGTTAAAGCTCTCAGAACATCTCCCTCAACATCCAACCAACTGCCAGGATCTCCCATTTCACTATTTCAACCTTGTGAAACCTGTCAACAAGTGTATCCTTGTCTGAATACAAACAAGTAGTGGCAATTCTACGCTTTTTAACAAAACCAGAGCTAACAGCATTAAGAGCAGATTTCTTGATCCAGTCTGCTAACAGCAGAGAGCTGCCACTAACTGCTTCCTACAGCATGGAAAACAAACAAGCCTTAACATAGGTAAGAAGCAACAAATGGCTGTTGATAGCTGGATACTGGCAGGTCATAACTGTATAGCTTACAGGTATGCTAATGCAAGGACAAAAGGAAAAATGGTAAAAGAAAAACTTTGGTAAAAGTGAGAGGTAGAACACACAGGTCAAACAGGTGAAACTTCTTCAATGTATTCCAGAAATAAGGCCTATGACATCCAAGACTGCCACTTGTGACACTCCTTTAAAAATGTAAGTCTTTGTAGCAGCTCTTAAGTATTAGTCAACTAATATCCATAGACCAAACTAAAAAGGTAACATTTCATGGACAAGGTCTACACATTTTATGTATATGTAGTAAAGAACCTAAACTGAGAGCAGCTTCCCATAGTAAAAATAGGAAGAAAACAACGTAATTAAACATGACTTAATCATCACTGCTGCCTATACAGCAAATAATTGATGTTTTTAAGACTTAGATTTCTATTTTTCCTCTGACAAACTTGTAGATTAGAAATACTTTGTAACTCAAAAAAGATTCTGTTTAACTTAAGACACCTCAAAAATGTTCAAATTTATTTTTTCCAATTGAGTCATCTCTCAGTGAGGCCTAGAAATCTTTACAGATGTTTCAGAGCTTAAAACTTAAAAGGTTTTCTTTGGGTTTAAAACTTTGCTGCATAGCAGTTTAACATAACCAAGCAAAAAATAAATCCCTATCTATCACTCAGACTATTCAAGAGCTTTGCCCTGTACTTGGAAATTAAAGTCAAATAGGCTTTCCTTTGGTAGCAGAGCAAGAGAATCTTTGCACACATTTTTAAGTTAAAGAGCACGCAATGACCTAAGAATTAAGAACAAAACCAAATGTACCTTCTTGACTAGGATTAAAATCTAAAGAAAGCAACCAAAAACCTGACACAGCACTGCACTACTCCATGATATAGCACTTTCTTTCTCTCAGTTTTAATTAGGTTAAGTTAAAGAATACAGATAAGTCTGTTGTGAGATCACACTCGTAACTGTATAGACACTGCTACAAACACATCACTTTAGTCAATGTCAGTAATGCCACTGTGATAACTTTATTACGCTCTCAAATTAATCATATCCTCATCCTTAATGAGGCACAATTTAGCCATTTGCATTCAAATATGCATATAAACATCCAAAAGAGTTACCATAACAGTTTTTATTAAAAAACCTAATGTACATGTTTTGCCCCAGCGCAGCTATATTTTCCTTAAAAAGTACTGTATGTATCAAACATTTAAGGTTTATCCCATCACTGCCATTTATCTTTGAAGAGCTGTCAAATACCTCCAACTTGAATAAATGTCAGTACAGTCTCAAGAAAAAGCTCTCAGTTTTTTTTAACCAAGAAGCTTACTATTTCCTGACATGAAGACAACATGCCATTAACAAGTAATCCCTGTGTTTACTGCATTCTCTCAGGAATAAGTTCCAAATCCCATGTGAGAATTCATACCCTGCCTCAAACTAACACAAGATACATTATTCAAATAAATGGAGCGCATTTGGAAAGATCTGTCAACATTCGTATTTTTAACAGCTCTTTAAAGAGGTAATGGTGCAGATTACGTTCAAGCTCTTTGCCTCAGTGTAACACACATTTGAAATTAAAACAAAACATGGAAGACCAATATCTTTACATTTTATTCTTCAGAAAAAGAAGAATCTTAAAGAAAGCATGTAGTAGTCCACTTGTGCTTAAAATATTCAATGCATGAGAAAGCCAAAAGAAAAAAAAATACACATTTTTGTACACCATGATCAAAAAGATAACATTATAAATTTTCAGAAATTGCACTGTATTTAGAACACACTCAAGAATCTGCTCCACTTCTATGTATGGCTACTGAGGCTGCCTGACACAGTTCCTTTTCCACTTTAGTTGCCAACCTGTGGAGGCCCTTCAGGAATCAGTGATGTGAAGAAGGTTGTGATAAAGGACCAAGCAGAAGCCATGAATCCAGGCTGCTGCTCTGTATTGCCATCTTCACCTGCATCTTCTCCGTTGTCTTCATCAATCCCATCATCCATAAGTCGCTCCTTTAAAAACAGAAATTGAAGCAATTCAACTGCTTCTTTTCAGAATTCTGACATAAGGTAACCAGCAGCATCTTCCTACATTAAGTGACTTCTCTCAGAACAACCTCCTGAAGTAACTAGCATGAAGAAAGTCTGTGATTGAAGTAGAGAATCAGTAATTGTCAGACTGGAGAAATACAGAATTTAAGCAGCAGGCACAACCTGAGGACAAGGCTGAAAGCTTTCTGGTTAAACCAACTCCATTTCACAAAAGTTGACTTTCTGTCCAGGCACTACAGCATACTTTACAATATAATACATAGGAGTCTCAAAGACATGTCTGCCCTTACTCACCATCTCTTCAAGATCAGGATTATTTGCATGTTGCCCATCACGGTTCACTTCTGCATTATTGGCTGCCTGTTGTTGGCCTCCCTCTTGCCTAAAGGGAAACCATCCAGCTTGGTGTCTATGTAAGAAAGCGGAACAGTTGAAAACCTCTCTTTTGAAAGGAACAAAAAAGATTTTTTCTTCTACAGCTAACTACTGCAGCAAATTCTGTAAGTACTTTCAAAGGAAGGAAGTTACATCTATTTTTCTGTAATTCATCCTTCTAGATTGAATGGATACTCTCCAATGTCTGCATTAAGGTCTTGCTGTTCACAGCCCTCAGTTCCAGAAGACTAATAATGTACCATGATTAGGTGATTAAATACGTAGAATACTTTTAATGGGTTTCCTCCCCATTTTTAATACTGAAGTTAAACACATTTTCAAAGGCAGCCTTAATTTTCTTAGTTTAAATTCGATTTTCCATGGAAAAAAGGAATTTAAATTTCAGCTAATGCTTGAACCACATCACCACTGTAAATTAAATAAGCCTCTCCTACATTTCCAAGGGTCTATATTCTGATTTCAACTACCCTACATGTATGAAAGAACAGTCCTAGTTAGGACTGAGACTACATTGTAAGGAAACTCTCAGTGTATGAGATGAGTCCAAAACATCAAGCATTACTACTGTTTTCCACTTCTATTGACATCACTAAGGTATCTTCATATCTGAAAGGAAGTGATGACAACAGTACTGGTATTTCTCAACTAAATACAGAACGTGCTTAGGTCTTTATGACGTGCAGTTAAAAAATTTTTACATCTCTGTAATTCTACCAGACCTAGTGCCCACCATTATAGTACCACTACCTTAACTCTGCCTAACAAAATTTACTGCACACATCCCATAAGTTATTTTGGAAATATACATGAGCTTAGCTCTGCAATTTCATATCCAAGCAGTAAGTTTATGTTTATGCAAGTATATGCTTGACCTATATGAATCTCCCTGCCCTCACTCCTGCCTTCTAAATTATCATCCCAAAATGCTACATTTCAACAATACTAATCTATTAATATCACCAATATGTAAGAACATTGTGTTTCAGGTATAAGTGGTATCCAACTTACTGTAAAAACATTTTGATAATTACCTTTCTTCACATCTGTTTCTCTACTTCTTTATATTAATTTTTTAACAGACACACCCTACTGCAAAGGGGCAGTGTGTAAATTTTTGCACATGGATAGTTTTTAATTTTAAATGGAATAAACATTAGCACCACACTCCACATCTCAGATCTGCAGCTATACACAACTGTTGTACTCACAAATAAACCAGCAGCATGGCTCCCATTACCATGACAAACCGACTGAAAGAAGAATAGAAGTATACAATGCTCAGAAGAATTGCTGCTCTAGAGAACGTGTACATCCAGTCCAGCCAGTCCCGGTTGAAGTCCTCTTCATTCACTACTGGGCCACCCTGTGCATTCATCTGAACATTTTGATTTACAGGCCTGTTCTCCTGGACGGCTACATTTGGCACTGCTGCAGGCTCATTTGCACGAGCATGTTCTGAATTTACAGCCTGGGCAACTGCAGATCTCGCTGGCTCAGTGCTGGAAGTCACTTGGGCTGAAACAGCAGCTTGGCTAAAAATTTAAACATAAACTCGGTTTGTCAAAAAGACATGCACCATAATTACTAAGCCTGTCTTCTTTGCTACAGTTTCAGATTTAATATATGTCAAAACAAACTGCATTTTCCCTTAGATTTTACTTACTAAGACATTAATTTAATTCTAATCCAAGACTGGATTTCATAATTTGCTGGACAGAACTAAGTATAAAACAGAGCCAGACAGAATAAACACAGATATTTTGATCCTGAAAAAAACATTTAATATATTCTTTTCACTAGTGTAGCTCAGTATGAAGATAATGTAGACTTACTACTGCATGTAGTACTGACGTACATACATCTGTTGCCACCATATCATCTGTAAGGGACTGAATGCAGGATACATAGAAAATCCAACAGGAACACCTTGGCCTGGAAACTGGTTGCCTATATTGCTAGGAAACGATTTAAAGAAAAATATTCAGCTCTGAACTGTGACATTTAAAAGGTGCACTAATATTAAAAAAACATTAAAGGAGTATTTCTCTTCTCGTTTGTTCCCCTAAAACAATGCGCTGAAATAACATATAGTGAGATCGTCCAACACATTCAAAAAAAGCACTACATTTTCATAAAAGAAATTAATAAGCAAAGTTATTTCTATAGAAAGAATATTTGGTTTTGTACTTAGTATGTTACTAGCTGCATCTCTGGAACAAAACAATGCTGAAAATTTTTCAAGACTGTGCTAACTGCAGAAATTCTTCCATAAAATTCCTTTTAAGTTCAGAGAACACCCTTAAAGGTCAACAGGAGCTCTGAAGGGAAAACTTACTATCTTCTATAGCTTCCTTTTAGAAGCAATACCTGAAATACCACTGTGACCAGAGATGTGAAGAAATAACATAAGACAACAAACTAATCTTTCAGATACAGCTTCTGAAGATTGCAACTGAACACTGTAAAGGATTATCTTCCCCCCCCTTCAATATTTTGAGCATATGTGATTCTCCTCCCTATGAGCTTTTAGCTCCAATTCACATGCAAGAGAGATAAAACTCCTGTACATAAGTTTTATGTTTGGTTTTGTCTGCTATTAGACTTCTTATCCTCTCTTACCTCCTAGAGCATATAGCATGTTTTGGCAAGATTTCCAACTCTTTCCCAAAAGATTTTGATGTAGTGAACTGTAGTAAACCAGGACATCTTTCAGGACAGCATGAGAGTATAAAGCATGAAGAAAAGTTTATTCAGACTGCAGGTAGCAAAAGCTGAGACTGCTGTAATTGTACTGCAGACTACACCTGTTCCCTAAGTAAGGCACTCCCTGCAAAGATATCACCAAGAGATTTCATTAGTCTACCAGGCATTCAGATATACACGACATGCCCAGAAAGAAAGATGGAAGGAAGACATTAAAACCTTTTTCCATGTTACACATGAGTAAATATTTCACCCTAATTCTGGACAAGAGCCTGCCATGCAACTCCATGACCTCTGCTAAAATTGTTATGTTTGCATTTAGCCATAACCTGTTTTGACAACAGTTTGTGGTGCGGTGGGGGGAGAATAAAGAAAGCAAAAGTACTTTCCTGATACCAAACACAAACTGAGATAGTCACAGGCATTATTCAAGGTTTGTTTTAAAAATTGAAAGGGTTAACTAGCAGCCCTGCTGATGTATTTATTTATGCATAATTAACATGTTGAAACAGCAATGCCATGAAGCTACTGTTGAAAAACATTAACCATGATTTACAGTTGCAAGCTATAAAAATGTGCTTTTCTATCCCTTGAACTGGCTAACACTTTGAGAGATAAAACTCCTCCAAAATTCATAAAACATTTGACCTCAAAATGTAAAGATGATTCAAATATTCTATGTGAGTGCCATTAAGTACTGTGCTGAGACAAACCACTGAGCAGAGTCTCAATTTCAAGAAGGTAGAGTGTCAGATGGGGTTCTGAACAGGCAGGATCACCCACTTCTACCTCAGTCACCAAAAAGCAGTCCTACCCAACTTGCCTGAGCGAGTTCTGAAGGAATTCACCACTTCCTTTTCTCATCAGATACAGATTTCAGGGTTCTTCTTTGTAACTGCTACGTTGAGCTCAAAAAAATTTTAGCCTAAGAGGCTAACAGCTTGCCCTCACAGATACATCTTTTAGAAATATTACCAGATTTGAGGCTCTTCTTTCTTTCAAACTCTTTCAAAAGCTGCTTTCTTGATGCCTTAAAGCTTAACAGTAGATTAAGTAGCCAGTCAAACAAGACAAACCACAGAAGTTCAGTTATGGCATATTCTTTTATTTCACATTCAAATATTGTGGTGGGTTTTTAATTTTTTTTTTCCAAATAGCTTTTCTAGAAGACGTGACTTTTTGAGAAGCAAGACTTAGTTTTTCAAGACCTGACTCCATTAATCAAGCAAAAGTAGACTGGCTTACAACTGGCTTCTGGCTTAGAATGCCAACTAGTACAGCAGTGTTTTGTTTGCTCATCAAAAATCCAAATGAGGCAGATGTTGTCAATTATACAGCTATTACAGTTGCCAGGATATTACGTTAGCTTATGAAATTCAGAAACAACTCTTAACAGTGTACCAATGTATTTCAGTGAGAAGAAGCCCCCCCCAAAGGAAGAGGATCTTCTCAGCAAAGCAAGGCAGCTTGCTGTTCAAGGAAGAAGGAGAGTAGCACATACTTTCTCCTCATCTTTTTCAAAAAAGAGGAGAAAGAGGTAGGAAGTAGACTATTTCAAAAGAATGGCAGCAACAGCATGAGAACAAAGAAGCAAACAGGATCTGTACAGGCATTCCAAGACTGGAGAACAAAGCAGAGCAGACAATAGAAGAACAGCTGGATAAGCCAGGAAACAGTTCACATGGTAGAGGTAGCTTCAGAATATTCTGAAAAGACACATAGTGCTCCTCAGGATGGCAAAAAAAAAGCTCAAAATTACTTCTTTTGGACTACAGAAGACATCCAAATGAACTAACCAGCACTGAATTTGAGGGTAAGGTTATCACGAAGATACTGCTCACCACCAGTGAAAAAACAAGACTTTTTATTCGGACTTAAAAGCTCATTCTCTGTCAGCTGCCTGATTAACAATAACTGCATTTGTTTAACCTTGACCCACAAACATCTCATTTATGGCTCATCTCATATGAGCCACGCATATCAACTTCAGGTGATATTGCAGTATCCTCTGCTATGCTATTTGCTACTTTGAAGACAATACAGTGAGCAAAGGTAACTGATGTAGCAAGGTATTTATGTGCTAGGATATTGCATGCTGTCAGTATGTCATTTTGTTATTTGCTTTCAAACACTACTGTGTGCACAATATGAAATCATTTCATTAGATGGGCCACCCACACCTGACAAATTATTTCACTGCCTTGATGTTTCTTGTCTCTTTACTGCTTCCAAGTGCTCTCCAATCTGAAATGCAAACCCTGTCAGGGCTGAGCCCGTCTGTTCTGTTTGTACCTGCACAGCACAGCACAGGCCCTGATCCTCAACAAAGTCCATGGGAACAGACAATGCTGTGCTTGTTCCCTACAGCTGAAGACTAACTTGGCAGATACATAAGCTACTTGCCCAGTCCCACCTCAAGTTTAGATTTTTTGAAAACAGCATTTGCAAAAGCCCAAATGCAACAAAGTTAAATTTTTTTCCCCATAATACTTCAACAATCTGAACTAAATGCTGTTTTCCCAAAGTACGTTCAACTCTCACATTGCAGCTTTAAGCCAGGAGCTGAAAAAACATCAAAACTGTAATTTAATCATCCAACAATCACACTGCTTATTTGTACAAATCAATCAAGTATTGCAAAATGCCCAAGGAAACTGACCCTCACACAAATTTTCAAATACCTGGAGATCTTTCCCCATCAGTAGTGCTTACAGTTAATCATGCAGCTAGAATAAAAAGTGTTTGGTCATGGAAATATAAGAAAAATCAACAAAGTAATACCAGTTTCAGCTATGAATCTTCATATTCCTAACAAGTCTTGATCTGCATATAAATTACATTAAAGCTAGATCCCATTGCCCCAAATTATGTTTAAGAGACAACTAAAAGAACAGAGGGCATTTCTTACTGCTGGAATACAAGCAGCAGTGCCCAAAAGCAAAAGCGGATGCATCTGAAAAGATTGCTGAAGCTTTAAAAAGTGTTTTTAAAGAAGCAAGCAGGCTCCAGCAGGCACTGGGCACAGATTATTTGGAGTTGAGCAGAACCAGTACTTAGCAGTCCACAAAGATCTACTTTAAGTTCTGACAGCATTCCATTAAAATACTTTCCAAAATAAAAGGCCTAGGATTATTTAGGGTTTGTTTATTTGGCATTTCTGTTCAGATTAGGAATGCATTCTTGGAAACCTCCAGTCACTTCCTCTAACTACAGTTCTGTTTGCACCACAGAATGCTCTTGGATCACCATCTGGATTCCTTTTGGATTACACAAAATTGAAATATGTGATTTGGGTGCACTGCTAATGCACCTTAGTGACAAGCAGGACCCTATTCCAGGTAACCAAGATAAAGACTGTCCAAGTAAGACTGAAACTCCTGAAATATGTACAGGGATGTCAGGCTCTCAGCACTTCTTTCAGTCTACAGATCCACTCCTCTCAATCCACATTACATGCTAGACATAGCATGTCACAGACTTAGTATTTTTAACTTACTTTTAAGTTATTCTTTCTTTCCAAGCAGCAATGTCTCCCAAACTGACACAAATTAATTCAGCCCAAAGACTTAATAGTGGTTCTGTTGCCTTTTTGAAGTCCACAGCCTATTCAGTTCACCACACTTGACAAAAACTCACTCAGAATATGTCTATGTGAAAAGCTAATTAGACAAACATTAAAACTTTTTACAGATTATTCATTTACACAACACATAGTAAATTGCTTTTGGAATTAACCTACATTACACCAATAGCAGTCTTGACAGTCAACCTGGTCTCACCTAGCTTTGTCAGAAAGGCAAGTATGACCACTTCTGTGAAGATGCATTTGGTCACAATAAGTGCTCCACCCACTCCAAAGGCAATCTCTTCCCAGCAGACAGTACATTTCAGACAATAAAAAAAATTTTCAACAAATTCAAGATGAAAACTAGCAAGAGTAGTAAAGTCTAAGTTAACTCTAATGAGAGCATGTAAATTAAACTGAAACTTAATAAACTTTCAACAGCTCTTGCCATCTGTTTTCTCTGCAGCAACAGAAGCAATGTTACTGTTAGCACATTCATACCTTAGGGTTTTCTGTGTCAACATTCTCCAAATTAGGTTTCTAGAATCTGTACAGTACTGGGAGAACACCATGTCAGAAAAAAAACCCGAAAGTGCTCCCTGAGAAAACGACAGCTATCATCTCAGAACACCATCCTCCTGTTGTCCCCTTGGAAGAAGCTACTACTACTACTAACAATAAAAACAACATGTTTAAGCAACTTCAAAGGTCACATGGGTTAAACTTCCTAAAGCTGCTCTTTAAGCACAAAAAAAATGACAGAATTTTAATAGCTATGTAATAACACATCTGATCTAGAAATGTAAACTGGTTACCTTTCACTGTTATGTATGAGAATCCCTAAACATTCTGTTGTAGATACACAAGCACTACATGTACTCAAAACACCTGCATACCATTTCTACAGTTGAATCCCATATGGAGAAATGAGGAATTACATCTCTTATGTATCAAAAACTAAAAACCATCATATTCTGATAAGAATTTAGTGTTGACTATTAAAACAAAGGACAGAAAAGACAACCAGAAACAACAATTCTATCAGTTACATTACTAAATACATCCACTAGACATATTAAAACTGTACTTGTTCAAGAAGGCTGAGGGCAGAGCATAAAGAAAAATAAACAAAAACAGCCTGAAGGGGAGCACCAAGAGCACTTCCTCTTTGACTGACTCCTGGCTAAAACCACTAGTTTTCATGTGAAAACTTTTCTAATGTGACTTATGCTTCAAGGTGAACTAGACAAATCATTTTGCAGACTGTGAGAGAAACATAATTGCAACTGAACATTTAAAGCACTTTAAAGAGCACCAAAGAGCGAGGCGGATTCCCTCAGTCTCACTTACCCTTGCATTAAATAAGGGAACTGGTGGCTTGGTGTGGAGTTGCTGTGTGCTTGTGGAAGATTACGATGCCTCACTCCATCTGCACTAGTGTTCAAAGACGTAGAAGAAGCTTCTTGGTTTGTGGGTGAGGCAGCAGTTGATCCAGAACGGTCTGAATTCTTAAAAATAAATAAAATTGAGGTTGTGGATCTTTTGCCACAGCTTTAAGATTTACTACTGTGTCTTAAAAAAACTACTTGCTTTAATGTTTTGTCACAAGTTTTATTAAGAATGTAAACACTGGGTAAGTCTTCTGTGGTTTTATTGGTTCTGGCAAGCCTTAGTAAAAACAGAAATTCAAAATTGCACTCAGGTGCATGGGGGAAAAAAAAGAATTTTCAGAAAGACTCAACACTTGGTAGTTTCCAGAGAAAACCACAAGTCACTGGGAATCATAGTTTCAAAAAGCTGAAGCAAACTAAAACTTAATTGAAAGAATATTTAACAGGAATGAAAATTCTACTGGCTATCGTTAACAGAACTACAACCTCAGGATATGACTACCTTCAACAGTGACAACAGTGCCTGCAGTGGCTTAAAATACCATTCCTCTATCCTTATCTTTAGTTACCCCTTCTACTCTTCACCCTCTTGAGTGTGCCAGCTGCCCAATCCAAATTCCTGTGCTCATCACTGGAAGGGGGCTACCAACAGGAATGGGGAAACAGGAAGTACTTAGGCTCCCAGGAACACACCTGAAACTAGTGTCAGACCTTCAATACCTGGCTTCTAAACTGTCACCATAACAAGATTACAATGGGGCCATTGAGATGCATTACTTCAGCCTTAATAAATCCCCAAATCCTGTTGCTAAGAATTACTGTAACGTTAACTCAGTAGAAAATCCTCATTAACTTTGACAACTCAGGAAGTGAGGAGGCGAAATTATTCAAGACATCCATATCACATTTGCCCTACAAAGAAAACAAGAAAAACTTACCACTAGACAGTGAGGGTGGGAGGAGAATAAAAATAAAAAATAAATAGAAGGACAAAGGCCACTGAAACTTTGAGTTAAGGTTGTTTCTTCCAAAGTATTATGAACTTAGCACTTTGCATACTGTGCGCTTTAAGTGGTCATTAATACAGTCACTCAAATACAACATTACAACTGATATACACACCAATAAAACACTTGCCAAAGAGGCCACCTGTGTCCTGCTTGCAGAGATATAAACACAGACTTTGAAAAGATGCTGTAGACAGACCCCTCTACCATTGCTTAAACTGCTCATGTTTCTGACTGTCACACAGAAGCCTGACACCTATCAACGGCAGAATGAAGACAGCTCAAAAGAGCATTGCCCATAGGCTGACAATCCACACACCTCAGATGAGAAGTACCTACAGTGGTATTGTATATATATCCCTTTCTGACTAACCTTCAAGGGTTGCTTAGTGATACTGCCAACTCTGGAAAAAGCCAAGAATTACAGTAATGACTACCAAGTCCTCAACAGAAACATAACTGCTTTTAAAATGCAACACAACCAAAGACCATCATCATATTTGGAGGGTGTGAAGAGGGGAAGGCTCAAAACACCATAAACAAACATGTTCTGTTAACAATTTAACTAAGTGTTAAGAACATTTCCTACTTTTCACTGTCTTACAGACGCTATGACTACCTTGAAGTTCATACATAAATACCGGCCAATTCCTGTCAAACAGAAAAAACCCTGGCCAAGTTCCACCTGTATCTCATGACAACAGCAATATTTTGACTGGTCTCTCTTAAATTTTCACAGAGCAATTCTCAACTTAGTTTTTTTCAAGTTCTGAATGCACTGTTCAATTTCTGCCAAAGATACAGGGATATGGAGAGAAAGGAGAGTGTACTTTTCAATACAGTGTTAAAAAGAAAGAATAGCTTAGAAAAAGTAGTGCTTTATCATCTAATAAACACAACTGCATTACAATTTGAAAAAGGTAATCTTTGTTTAAATAAAAGGACACCCTTAAATAATCAAGTCTAATTGTACAAATTCATATGGCATGCTCTACTTTAAACACACTATTTTACAGACAAATATAAAAAGTTAAAAGATAAATTAAAGGCAAGTTTCCTTAGCATAGAAGGAATTTACGTCCTGTGTATGAAAAAACTCACTGAGCTACTGCTGGAGGTTGAAGCTCCATGACCTTCTCTACTGGTGCTGGGTTTTGGAGAACTTGGGGGTGTCCGAGATGTACAAACCAGATGAACCATATGATATTCATCTTGCTAAAAATTAAAGAAATTGAAGAGCTAAAGCAACAATATTGGAGAAACAAGTAAAAATAGTCTTTAAAAATTCGAAGTTGTAAATGCTAAAGAAACATTATACAAAACAGAGAGACCAAAAAGCAACACTTGAGCCTAGCACAAGAGAATCCTACTGTTTCACAACTAATTAATGTCTTCTTAGAAGCTGTCCACAATAACACATGGAACATTGACTTTAACCCAGTTTTCCCTAAAACAGCAGGATAGCAGAACCAGTGGAAGAACCCCAGGAGAAACATGAAGAAGTGTGTAACAAGCTTTAACTTTTACTTTGGAAAAATCTCAAATCTTTTACAGAGCTCAGTTTCCCTAAAGTTAGGAATGCTTACATTTGCACTGAGATCTACGAAGAGTGTTATTCAATAGAGATATCAGGGTACATGAAAAACGTAGGCGCTGGAATTCCACAAGCAGACCAAGATAAGAACAATGTGCCAGCCATTGCATTCACCTTGCTCTGGGTCTACGCTTGGCTCAAGCCTAACCTGCAGACATCCAACTGAAGGGCCCCTGCAGATATTCCATGCTCAGGGAATGATATTCAAAGTGCTAGGTGGGGCTAGAGTATTCCTAAATATTTGAAAGTGAGGAAGCAAATGCCTGCCACCAGTTGAAGCCATGTAGCAAGGCCATGCCAATTCTGCAGGAACACACTCACCCCCCCCCCCCCCCCCCATCTGGAGGCCATAACTTCAATCTGAAGCTATTTCACTGTACCAAATTAAACCACCCCCTTACATGGCCATAGCAACACAACAGCTATGGCTACATATTTAAATTGCACACCGCGCCTTCATCAGTAACTAAATTTTAAACAAGAGGAGGAACAGAAACACCCCTCTATCCTCTTCTGAAATCAGGATAGTGCAGGCAAGCTGCCATTTTTAATGAGATGACATTCAGAAATGCTGCATTTGGAAGGGGTTTTTTAAACTATATATAAACGTGCTATAACAGCCATTTAACCATTTTTAAGGTTTTGATCTTTAGGAATAGAGAAAACTATATAAATGCTTCTATGCGCCACTGTGCATTACTGCTAGCATAGCCAACACACACCCACAGTCATTTAAACTTCTCCCCATGTACTGGTCCCTAACCCCAAGCACAGCCTCACTGCTACATTAAGTGTAATTTCTGACCACTCAGTGATAGCAAGGATCAGAAAGCACTGAACACAGGTGATTAGCACTTTGACCATGTCAAAAGCCTTTAACCTAACTAATCACCTTCTTCCTAGATAAGAATTTATGCCCCTGGGAAAGGCAAGGGAAGCTAGATGTATCAGTTGTTAAGCCTACAGCATACAGCTTTATGAAATGTGACAGTTTATTGTAACATACTTCTATTCATAATGTGTTGGATATCACTGTGCTAGAAGAGTGCCACAACTTCCAGCCTCGAGGCATCCTGTATCAGTGAAATGACACTGGTCAGTACCAAGGAGCAAGTATCACAAAACTAGACTGAGAGATTTAGTAAGTCCTCAGATAATATTAGGAATTTATAGATAATCCAGTAGGAAGATTTTGGCAGAGAATGAGACTGAATTGAAGTTTAATCATACTTTTTTTCTAAAAGCTCTCAAAAGCTTTAGGACAAAAAACTCCACTTCTTCCAACACAAATTTCTAACTTTGTGCTTAAGACTGGCATGTTTTCAAATTCACTTAATTTCTTTAACTACAGCCAAGGCCTATAACTACTAAAATGCTCTAAAGCACGGCCCCTATATGGTGAAGAAAAACATTAGTTAGAAAGCTTCTCCTCTAGCACATAAGCAAATTTTGAAACATTGTTTTCTAAAACCAGTGTGCTTCAAGTAGGCCAAGTGAATTTAAGGAATTCAGATTTCGTTTTGTCCTTAGCAAGCAAAAACTAAGCTTTGAGTAAGTTATATAAGCATTTCCTTGAACTTTTAAGTGGTACAAGGCATACACTGGTTTGCAGTAGTCCAGCTTCAGTTTTCTAGTAAACCTATACACAGTAAACTGCAATCATTTTCTTTGGT
Source organism: Coloeus monedula (assembly GCF_965178545.1). Classification (NCBI taxonomy): domain Eukaryota; kingdom Metazoa; phylum Chordata; class Aves; order Passeriformes; family Corvidae; genus Coloeus; species Coloeus monedula. The sequence goes on from NC_138781.1 coordinate 47,854,536, forward strand.
AAGAAGTTTAATCCCATTTAATAAAATCTATTTCAGAATAAAGATTATAAAGGAACAGCAGTGCTAGTCTGCTGAAGCAATACTCAAGACTCCTCTGCATCTGTTTCTCCATCCTTAATACTGAAGTTCAGTTGCTCACTTTCACTAAAGCCCCATCCACATTCGGAGACTTTCCTCCACAGAAAGTTTTAAAATGTGACTCACCCATTCTTAGAGCATGTACATTGATTTTTACTTCAATACATTACAAAAAAGTATCATTACCAACAGCCAGGTACTGTATTACAGAGTTCATCTATTTCACAGGATTAAAAACTGTGCAAGGACTTAAGGTATTTCCCCAATAACAGCAATTGATTCATGCTGAGCTGTTTACAAAGAATTTAGACTGCTCAACATAATGCATTGTGTTTTCTGTCACCATCGAAATGGAAACAGAAGTTCTTTATAATCTACCCTAAATACCTTGTTCTATACATTATTAAGAACTTTACTAACTTAATGAAGTCCTTATTACTTGGTATCAATCCAAACTATTTGAACCAGTTTGAAAACCAAGCGCACATATTCCAGTATTTCCTACGTGAGATACCATGCATATTCAGGATTGGGATTTAAATGCTGACTGAAGAATCCGAAATTAGATTAACTGAGTTATTTGTTCCAATAGGAACCAACAGAAGAAAAAAACGTAAGAAATTAAAAGAGCAAGAACCAACGAAGTTTCAAACATCATCAGGAATGGTTAAGCGCTGACAAATCAGAAACAAGACAACAAACAGCCTTCCCAGGAAATTATTCAGGAATTCAGAATTCTGGTTTTGGATATTAAATATACTACTCTTCGTCTGCTTGCACAAGTGCCATTTTTAATTTAAGTTCTGGATTTAAGCCTCAATGAGAACTTAAATGATGTCCCAAATCAACACAAATATGTTGTATTATTACATTATTCCATTTATGTGACAGTGGTAACCATTCAAAGAAATCAAAGCCAGGTTGGATGGAGCTCTAAGAAATCCAGTCTAGTGGAAGATGCCCGCAGCAGGAGGGTTGGAACTAGATGATCTACAAGGTCCCTTCCAACTGAAATCATTCCATGATTCTATGATACACAACAGATCACTTGCCTGGGACTGAACACAGCCTACTTACTCTCCCACCAACTGGAAACGTGCCTCAATCCACAAGTATCATAATCCTAGACACAAGGCATACTTGAAAATACATTTTTCAGAACATATCAACATTATATGGTTACATCTCTCAATACAATGAGAGTTTGAACTTAAACAACACAAATCTAAATTCCTATTTCCCAAAAAAGGGGTTTGATCAAATATTGTACGGTGTTGATGTAAAGCTTACTTTTCTGAGAACATCTTTCAGCTGCAGATGATCAGGAAGCAGTCTGCCAGAATACACCAGTCTCTGATCCTTTGTAGACTAGGAGATGGGGACAAAGAAAGGAATTTAGCTTTTTTCCTGCTGTACAGATATATAGCTGGAGATAACATCTGCAGATGAGAAAATTCCTTGTAAGTCCAACCACCAACAGACAGACTTAAAAACATTTCAGAGGCTTCACAAGTCCAACTCACAAATTACTTCTGAAAAAGACTTCTACTATTAAGCACTCAGCAGAAGTGCCATAACATTTAACAACACCTAAGAGTAAATGCTTGTTAAGAAAACTTCCCAGTACATTCAAAAATTCCTGTCTTTTAGTGATTTGTTCTTTACCCTGCTCCTGGTCCCAGGCACTTTCTGAAAATATAGATGGAGAAGTGGCTGGGGCAAAGAAAGTTCGCAGAATGATGGAATGCCAATTAAAATACTCAGAATAGAACAAATTTTACTCTTTTTCAGTAGGAACTTTCTGTTATTAGTCCTTGCCCCCATCCTCAGACCCCCTGCAGAAAAAAAACCAAAACCAAAAACATCATTGGATAAAACAAGGAGGAAAGCATTAAAAAGCAAGAAGCAGCAAAAGCTTTTTCTTTAAGGTAGGCTTCCAACCTGGGTAAGCTTTTTTCCCTATTCTGACAGTTTCAGTTTCAAATAATCTAGTATTGCAAACAAAGATTTTTTATTTTTTAACAAATTATATACTATTCACATGATAGTAACTTTGGACTATTCTACACAATAGAAATAACAACAAAATTATTTTAAAGGAAACTATTTGAGGTACCTATCTACAGTAAGATGTCCAGTATGCTAAAACGAGGAGCTTACTCAATCAAACGAAAGAAAAACATCAACCCAACTCAATTCAGTTTATGCTGTCAAAAAAAAAAAGTGGTAAATATTCATTAACATGCTGTAACTATGTGAATATATAGCTCCCTTAAAAAAAAAACCTCCCAAATATTCACAATTTTGAAAGAATTTTAAAGAGAATTCAATGGTCACACCAGTTCAGTTTAACTACTGCTTGCACCCTAAATTAATTCAATAACATTTATCACTTAAAAGTGAGTGCTAACATAAGCAAATGCTAAGTGAAGAAATCCAGCCTAATATCAGTGGAACAAACATGCATGAACTATTTGAAGAATTTCCCCATCATGCAAACAGCAAGTCTTACACCTCTCCTTTCTACCCCAGCCTTCTGCTGCCCACTCTGCAGTCTTGTTCACACTAAGACAAATAACTGAGACCCAGATCTCTGTGATCAGAAAAAGCTTTCACAGAAGTTTTGACATTTTTTTTTCTTGCAATAGCCTTCTACAGATCCCAAATAACTTAGCAGAATATAGAAATGTTACCCCAAATAACTTAGCAGAATATAGAAATGTTACAAAACTATTGGGTTTTTTTTTTAACCTGGAAAAAAAAATGGTCATATCACCAGAACAAAACAGAGATACTCAAAGCAAATAATTCTAATAAGTACTCAGTAAATCTCAAGCTGTACCTTTTTTCCCAAAGCCATACTAGCCATTCATGATTAAATACACTTTTTAAAAAAAACACCCTGCCACATACTGTGCAGAACTGTTTATCACTTCCACTTAAGAGTAATTTTCTCTATTCTTCTGCATTTTTCTGTATTTTTACTTAGTGGCATAGGACACTATTTTTGTAAGTCTCACAACACGGGGAACTAGTTATTTGCAGCTGAAATTGATAAAACACATTCAACAACAAGGATGTACTATTTCTATTTACATTTAAAACAACAAGAAATGCCTGACTCACGTCAGTAACTTCTTTTGAGCTATACCATTTTGTTGCTCCCTTCAAGCAAGAACAGGCTGCTAGCAGAATGCAAGCCTGCATTTTGTACTTGGGAAAGGCCTCCTTAGAAAAATCAGAATTTCAGCATCAAGATTAAAGAAAACTTTAATTTCCTGTAAATTGGAAACTTGTTGCTTTAGATTGACCAGTGCAGTCAGAAGAAAAATCTTAAGAATCCTTGTTTCTGGGCCCTGAGACTGATTAACTGGAGATTAATAAGAACAGATAAGCACTTAAAACAAGCAAAGCACAACAGCAAAAAACCCCTCAAACTCCAAATCTTTAAATCATCATCCAGCATAGCACTAGAGTGTTGTTTTGACTGTCTCACTCGTAATGGAGCCTTCTACATGGTCGCTTTCAATTATTCTCTTCAGTACCTCATGAACCAGTCCCTCTTCCACCCCCTCTAATCAAGTATCTTCTCAAACATGATACGAGTAACTTCCAAATATGAATACTTTAGAGAGGTGAAACTGCGAGATCAAAATTACCCCTCAAAGCTGACTACATAGCCTTCAGTAATGCATTTCAGCTCCCTACAAAACCACAAAAGAAAAGGTTAAACATATGTTGAGTACAGTTAATCATATTAAGCCAGAGACTTTAATGGGGAAGATGAGGCCTTAAACCCCATACTCCTCCCTTCATAAACTGAACACCTACCTGAGAACTAAAGGATTACCACTTGCAATTCTCAGAGTGAAAGCCTGAAATTCTGAAATGGGCCTGTTGTTTTTTTTTTTTTTTAATGCAAATGAAAGAAGAGGGAATAAATGTGGAAACAGAGTAGCTCACATATATGCCAAAGTAAATAGAAAAGGCATTCAACTCATCCTCTGCCAGAAGAAATTTCACTGCCACACCTCCTGCTTCAAGGAACAGCATGCTCACTGCTAGCTGAAACATTAAACTGGGATGGAAAAACACCTCAAACCACATAATTAGAGCAGCCCCATTTTCAGAAGCAAGCATGTGGCATCAGAAAAAATTATTCTAGAACCTAAAGTTTAGAGTGAGATGGGAGACAGTTCACAGATCAAAATCAAAAGGTATGTATGCAAAACTAAGAACTCCACAGCTACTGGTTTGGTTTTTAATCTCCATTTTTCCAGGCAAGACTTCTTGTGCAATGCTTAGTCCAAATTAGCTATGCCCAGCACATTGCCTGTGTTCCTAAAGGACACTGCTACACTATATAAGTTTGGTGTTTGGTCATCTCTGAGCTATACTGTTGCAGCTACCAGACAGGTATTATTTTAGTTCACTAAGCTTCTCTCCCATTCCTCTATAGGAAATAAAAATCCAGACAATGACATGTGGTTGGAACTGTAGGCAAATGCTAGATGACAGTACTACAGGCAATGAGAAATAGCAGTTTTAAATTACTGTTTATAGGTGTAATCAATGCAGCAGTTAATGCACTGAAGGTAGGATCTGCCAGACTGAGACACAGGCTGATTTTACAACAACCTTGAGTTATTTTACATAAGTATTTCACATTTACGGACACTATAACTGCAGTACTCTATCTATGAAAACTGGTCAAGTCAGGGAACAAAAGTATTGACGAATGTGAACATTAGTAAAGACTCACACACTAACTGAACATCTTTTTGAACCTATTTAGCTTATTCAAGTACTTACTTTGGAAAGTACATCAATTTTAATAACAACTAAACCAATTTAAATCTGCCTGCATTTGAAATCTGAATGTACTCAGGCAAGTCATTTACACAAATTAATCTGGAAAAATCACAAACAACACTGCCTCAAGACCTAACTTCTCATTTGCCTGTTCTAACCACCTCACTTTCTGAAGACATACTCCTAATAAATTGTAAATTTAATTAGGACACTTACAGTTACCATCAGTTTACCAACTAATTTACAGAGGCACATACAAGAATGAGGTTCAAGTCACACAGAAAACTTGAAATATTATGTTCAGCAGTGACAGCAACTGATTTCTGTTTTATACCCTTAGAGAACACTGCAAGGCCTGTATAAAGTCTCTGTGTTCTGGTGTATTCCCACCACCCTAAAATAGTGTTGTAATAGAAGTTATTTCCAGAACCTATCATATTGAAGGAACAGAGAAATCTTACCAACAAGCTTTTAACTGATCTGGTTTAAAAGGAAAAAAAAAAAAAGGGAGAGGGAGGGGAGCTACTAAAAGCAAAAAGACTTACACACATTTGAAAAAAGCAGTAGCACTCAACATCAAAAATATATCAAGCCAAAAATACACTTTTTGAATTTACTATACATAGGAGCCATCCTAATTAATACCTTTCTACTCTCCCATGTTATTACTTTAATTTGAAAGGTCCTATGAAATAAAAATACTGTGTTCCGTTATTAGTTTAACTGCAAGTGCAGTAGATCTAAATTAAATTGGAATTACTGAGATAATTTTCATTGAAGAAACTCCCCATTCTTTAACCCAGCATAAATTTGGGTATCATGAACTAGTCATTTAATACTGAGAGGCATGTTGAGGAATCTCTTTTCATCAGAAGAAAGATGTTTCAGGAAACTGAAATTTAACACTATACCACTGTTTAAAGCCTACAGTGCAACATGAAAACCTCTTGTTCATTAAGGTTCTTTCCTTGCAGGAGCTCAATTTAGCAGGATCATTCACAAGATGAGTCAGAAAACTAGTGTTTAAACACAAACTCGTCACTGGAGGAGATTCTAGTGAGGAGGATGAAGCAGCAATCAGCTGGAGTCATATTTTTGTTTTTCACAGCAGATAGGCTCTTTCAGAAGAGAATTACTCACAGTAATAACTACATCCACAAACTCTCAGAACTGTTTCACAGATGTCAATGTACCAGTGACACAGCCCAAGTTGTTGGCTGCTTTTCTTCTTCTTTCTCCAAAAGGCAGAAACCCTTCCTGAGACAAAGCTACTATTTTACTTTCCTCTGTCAAAAAAAAAAATCAACAACAGTAATTCTTCTATTGAACTAGGTGAAAAATAATTTACAATATAAATGCCACCTTCTTCTGATGTTTTCTAAAGCCTCGTTGTAGGCCCCACATGCTGCTGCAGTTCTCACACAGTTCCCTGGAACAAATTTTTAAATATACCGTTCTGTATGACTGCCATTCTACACATATACAGTATTATCAATTATTGCCTATGCTTTTTCCATAGCCTCTTTTTAATTGCCAAATTTAGAACTTAGAGGAATTCAGAAATTAACAGTATTTCCCTCAGGAACAAAAAAGGCTATAGGTATTAAGTTTCAAAATACAAGTTTGTTTAACACCTGACAGCAGAATTTTCAGCACAATCTCAAGAAAAATGGCTTCTCAAAGAGGAAATAATTTTGGAGGTTGTTCAACTACATGTTTCAAATAATATTATGAATAAACATCTATCTGCTCCACACTTCAGTGAATTCCCTAGATCGTGTTAACCTTAAGTATATTGCTTATACTTTAGAACAGACAGAACTCTTAGCCAGAGCTGTTAGATTTACAAAAATTAAGTCTCAAATTCAGTTAACTGAGATACGTAAATCTCAGTTCCCAAAAAAAGCTAAGTGAAGCATTAGTAAGCATCTTTAGCGATATCGCCTTTCAGGATGCTACACTGCGATCGCCTCACACGATGTATAAGAGCAGCTTCCTATTTGTTACATTGCCAACTTCCCTGAAAGCCGAGGGACGGCCATCGCCTTCATGCAGATCACTCTTCGGCAGCAGGACTCTTGCTTATTTTGCAGCGTTTACGGGAAGTCTTGACCGCCTGTCCCCAAGTCGCCGCAGGGCCAGCCTTACCGACAAGGCGAGAGAAAAGAGCTGGCCAACAACTCACCGGCTTACTGGGGTACACCTTGGAGAGGTGGGACTTCAGCTTGCCCACAGTCCACTCCAGAAAGCAGCTGATGGTCTGGTCGGTGTATTTCTGGTTGGGGGCCTTGATGATGAGGGTCACCGGGTGCTCCACCACGCTCTGGTCCATACTGCCCGCGGGGCCGGCCGGCCCTGCCCCGCTCTCCTTCTCCCCGGGCACACGACGCCGCTCGAACCTTTTTGGGGGCTCCGAGCGGGTTCAGCGGCCGGGGGCGAACTTCCTGGGGGAGCCCATCCCCGTGCTAACGCTCCGGGAACCGCGGCCACGGGGAATCGCACCCTCGTCCCGCACGCCCGCGATGGGAGAAGGAACAGCACGGCACCCGCAACGCACCCGCCCAAACCAAACCCCTCCACCCGCGGCACCACCTCGGCCTCCGGCCGCTGCCGCCGCGTAAAATGGAGGCCGGAAGCGGCGCCGCCGCTGCCCCCGCCCCCCGCCGCTCCCGCCGAGCGGCACCGGGGGGCGCCCGCGGGCCGGGCAGGCTGCGCGTGACGCCATGGCGGGCGGGGGGGCTCTGTGGCGCCGCTGCCTTTGTGGCCGTGGGCGGCGGCCGCGGTACCAGGTGTGGGTGTTCAGCGGCTGCTCGGGGTGTTCATTCACAAGAAGGTCTCAGCGACTGAAAAGCTTACATGCTTCTTAGCATGGGAATTAAAGCTTTGCTGCCCGTGTGTCTTGCCTCCGTCACCGTTGCGTGGGAATGCCGCAGTGTAGTTATCCCAAATATCCTTGTGAGGTCAGGAAGTGCTATTTTATAACCAGAATGGAGGCCATTGAATCACAAAGAATCACATAATCACAGAATGGTTTGGGCTGGAAGAGAACTTAAAGATCATCTGCTTCCAGCCCCCTGACATGGGCAGGGACATCTTGCAGCAGGACCAGGTTGCTCAGAGCCCCATCCAGCCTGGCCTTGAGCCCTGGCCAGGATGTGGCATCCACAGCTTTCCTGGGCAGCCTGTGCCAGTGCCTCACCACCTTCACAGTAAAGACTTTCTTCCTAATATTTAACATAAACCTATTCTCTTTCAGTTTGAATCCATTCCCCCTTGTAAATAGTCCCTCTCCGTCTTTCTCATAAGTTCCCTTCAGGTACTGGAAGGCTGCAATTAGGTCACCCTGAAGCCTTCTCTTTTCCAAGCTAAACAAACCCCATTCTCAGACTTCTTCTAGGAGAGATGTTCCATCCCTCTAATTGTCTTGGCGGCCTCCTCTGGACTCACTCCAACAGGTCCATGTCCTTCCTGTGCTGGGATCCCAGAGCTGGATGCAGCACTGCAGGTGGGGTCTCATCAGAGCAGAGCAGAGGGGCAGAATCCCTTCCCTTGCCCTGCTGGCCACGCTGCTTTGGATGCAGCCCAGGACACACGTTTGGCTCTCTGGGCTATGAGTGCACATTGCCAGGTCATGTCCAGCTTCTCATCCATCAGCACCTCCAAGTCCTTTTCCCCTGGGCTGTTCTTTATATGTTCATCCCCCACCTTGTGTTGATACCGAGCGTTGTCTCAACCCAGGTGTAGCACCTTGCGCTTGATCTTATTAAATCTCATTAGATTCCCATGGGCCCACTTCTTGAGCTTGTCCAGGTCCCTCTGGATGGTATCCTGGCATCACTCAGCTTGGTGTCATCTGCACATTTGCTGAGAGTGCACGCAATCCCTTTGTTTATATCATTAATGGAGATATTAAATAACACTTGTCTCACTATGGACCCCTTATGTTGATGAATAATTCTGTCTAAAACCATAAAATAAGTTTCTGAATTTCCAGGTTAGCACTGCAGACTTTTAATCATCAACGTGATTTTTCAGTTGCTGGGGAAGAAAATACTTTAAAGGATAACCATCAAGGTGGTTGGATAAAATGACAGTGAATAAGGGAGAAGTCTAGTTCATAGTACTTCTGCTAAATCTCTACAATAAAAATTGGCCTCATTAACTTGATAAAAATAAAAAAAAAGCTTATAAACACCCAAATTGTCTCTTTAACAAACAAACAAACAGTGTTTCCTTCTATTCCCTTCTGTCATCAAACACTGTATGTAACTACAGAAGGCACAGGAGTTCCAGACAGGTTTGATTTTTCCAGTAGATAGTGTCCCTTTAATGCCAAAGAATCAGACCTTTAATTAAGCTGGAGTGAGGCATGGAGAAGTTTGCTAATAAAGAGAGGACCATAAGGAACTCCAGCTTCTGAAGGGAAAGATAAAAAGAAAAGCCTGAAGGAATATCATTAGCCCCCAGAACCTAATCCTTCCTTTTAAATAAAACCCAGATGCAGACAACAGCTAATGTTAGAATTTTCAAAAGCAGAGAAAATAGTCCTTATTTTTATGTTTATTGACTTTTAATTACCTTCCTCTACAACCACGCCTTTGCAAACTTCGTGTTTGAGATGGAGCGTGAGACCTCAGGTGTGTTCCTACAGCACCTGTTGTCTTTGAGATGGCTTATCAAATTGTTGATGTGGACAACTGGTACTTGACAGCACCTTCAGCTACAACATTTGACATGCTCATACCAGTTTCCCAGTTTCCTCCCTTGTTACATAAGAACAATTGTTTGTTCTTGAAATTCTGAACGTGCTGTCACTACCAGAGCATGTTACTTGGAATTCCTGGGAATTTCCAAGAATTAACTGGAATTTCCAAACACTAGGCAAATATTTGTACATAAGGCAATGCACCAAAATGGATCAGCTAGCTGATCATCAGCACTTGGAAGGATTAATATGCAAAAATCAAGTCAAATAATCCACAGAACTTTTTATTCAGAGTGGTTGCAATTTTATTGCTTGGCAATTTGGTAGTCTATAAATACACACAGTATTTCTATAGCACACATTTTAGCTACTATACAAAATTTCAGACTTGGGATAACGGAGAAATCTCCTGAGTTAGAACCTGAGAACAGTAAGATCTCATCTGTGGTGGCATTTTAGAAGCTGCATGTTGTGACAGCTCTATGAACAGATCCCTGCACTGTACACAGGCCCTCAGAGGGCAGCATAACATTTGTACCAATCTCATTTTAGGACTAAAACATAAATTTTGTAAAAATGGTTCAGCATTAATTTATGTTCCAGAAAATCAGACTCATAGAATTATAGAATGATTTGGGTTGGAAGTGACCTTAAAGATCATTCCAAATCCCTGCTATGGGTGCATAAATGCCTTTTGAATATACATTATGAGAGATCATATTACACCAAGAGTCCATTTGATATTTTAACATGCAAGAAATTGTCGTTATGTTTAATACTTGTCTAGCTTGACATACCTTGACACATCCACAGCAATCTTTTTGCATATTTGTATCCTCTGTGACATCTCTGTAGTTCAGAGGATAAATTGTGGCAAATCCTTAAGAATGCCAAAACTTTTCCTTTTTGTAAAGGAATGCATGCATTAAAATGTAATAAAAGACTGAGGGATCATCTTCTGACTCTTGAAATGTCTAAACCTGGTACCTGATTTGAGAGTTGGGCCTTCTTATACAGCCACTAAACTATCCATAGGAAAATTCATAGCCTATGAGATCCTGCATCTCTAGGCTCTTAATTAAGGCACAGAGGATACATGTATGATTAAGTTATTAAAGAGTATCCAAGGGGGGGCCATGAAGATGGTGACCAGTCTAGAGGGGAATTCATACAGGGAGTGGTTGAGGTCACTTGGTCTGTTCAGCCTGAAGGAGACTGAGGGGAGGCTTATTGCAGTCAGCAGCTTCCTCACAAGCAGAAGTGGAGGGGCAGGCACTGGTCTCGTTCCTGTGATGACCAGTGACAAGAACTGAGGGAATATCATGAAGCTGTGCCAGGGGAGGTTTAGGTTGGGCAAACACCAGAGGGTGGCTGGGCACTGGAACAGGCTCCCCAGGGAAGTGGTCACAGCACTAAGCCTGACAGAGTGCAAGAAGTGTTTGGACAATGATCTCGGGCACGTGGTGTGATTCTTGGGGTGTCCTGTGCAGGGCTGGGAGTTGGACTCAATGATTCTTGTGGGTCCCTTCCAATTCAGGATATTCTGTGATTCTGTGATTCTTGTCCATGCTGATACCCATTTCTCAGACTGGAACAGATCAAATTCTCAAGTTATTGGCAGTAAAATATCATCTCTATTTCTCAATTATTTTTATTAATTCATTTATCTCCTGATAAGGTAGTATACAGTCTAAAAACTTGGATCATTTCTGTCTTTCATTCCTCTGCAGAAGCCAGCAGGGTGCAGCTTAGGCATTGTGACATGAAGTAAAATCACAGCAATTGCAAGCTGAGTTACAAGCTGAGTTGCAACTAACAAATTCAGCCTCTTCTGTTATTTATACTAATAGTAGGGGTCATGTGAAATGTCTGACCTGTATGTGGGATGACAACCAGAAAGAACTTAAGAATCTCTATGCTCACACACATCAGTTTTCTCCAAGACTTTTTTAAAAACTCTGCCTTACCATGAAACAATCACAAGGATTCCCACATTCCTTCTCCAGAACAAATGACTTTGAGAAAATCAGTATTTCAGGCCTTGCAAAAATTTTTCCTTAAAAATCAGAGAATTTACATTTCAATTAATGATTTGGAAAACTCGATTGACGAGGTAGAAGGAGAGGGTTTTTGCTGTTTGTGCTCTCTTCAGTTGTATACATGCAGCCAGAGTGGTTTATTCCTTAAGAAAACTAAGGGAAAGGTCATGTTCACATGGGTTTTATCACTCTGGAAGTGTGTATAATCTCCTCAGTACTAGAAATATTGCAGTTCCCAACAGTACTATAGGAATTTCTGTAATGGATTTCCATCAGGAAAAATCTCGCTGTAAGCCTTTTTGTTGCCATATTAACAACACTGACAAACAGGTTTTTCTACATGTCTTTGGACAAGAAGTATATTATTTGTCAGTGATATTTCTGATATTTCTGTAAGCAAACAAGCTGAAATTCATGTCTTTAAATATAATAATGGGCTTCTTGGTTTTTTGTCTGGACTTACATGCTTATGTTTTTTATATGTACCAGTTGATCCTCCCCCTAATCTTTGAGCTCAGTGGCCAATTTCCATCAAATGTCACAAGGAGTAGAACTACAGAACTATTAAAAGAGAGAGAGAGAGACCTTACATACGTGTTCACTGATAAGAAAGCTAATAATTCTCCTTTCTAGCCACCAGAGAATTCAAATGGAGCAGACTGAGAGGGAAATACAGAACTACTTGTTTTCACTTGCAAATCATGTAAAGAACGAGACAGTTTAAGGCCCCACGAGTCTGCAAGGGGTGGCTGGCGAACATATGGCAACATGGAAATGGGATTCTAATGCATTCAGCTGGGCTATGCAGTTTCAACAGTAACTGCTGGAATAAAGTCCTACAAGACCAAGATCTGGTTTCTAACAGGGGTGGGAAGATGGCTTTATTGGCCATTCTTGAACACACTTTTTACTGTGTGCAATGCAACTAGCAGCGGTGATGCAGTTGCAGACACATGTCTAAGGCATAACTTCTTGAACTGGTTAAATGAAAATGTGATTCATTGGCAAACATTTTTGTCCTAGTGGCATCTCCATGACTGAAGAGGAGTAAAAGTTACCTATGCATTTCCTTCTTACATGTCAGGTACTCCAAAAGAGACAGACAGGTAAGAGAATGTCCTGGTATTTTATTGTTTGCAAGGAAAATCTAACAGTAAATATGGCAGTTAAACAGCTGCAGGGATAGAAAAGTTTTAGGTGAGCAGTAGCTTTCTGGAACAGGGCTTGAATGGACCCTTCCTTTTCCTGTAAAACTGCAGTATAAAAGAACTAGACCTCTGTGTTATATGGTGTCACATCAGATCTCTGATTTGATCTCAGACATGGAGTAAGGTTGTATAGAATGGCTTTTTACTTGCAGATCTAGCATCTTGTTTTATTTTTATGTTTTATTTGAAATTTTTGTGTGCTAATAATTAATTATTCCTAGCAAGGTTTCAAATTAGACCTGTATTTTCAATAACTTGTCATCCATTCTAGACATTATGAAAACGTTGCTAAAATTTTTTTGTTGCAGAATGCTAAAGAAAAATTATTTCAAATACTTAATTTAAAACATTGCTAAAATGGCCATGGGAAATCTATCAAAACTGGCTATCATAATGATTTTTTTTAGAAGAGCATTTGTTTTTGTAAAAAATACTGTTTCCATTTAGCAAATTCCTTGTCTTTTTAAATTTCAAATAATTCTAAGACACTATGAAGAAAAAATTGAGACAAATCAGTATTTCTATGAAGAAAGATCTCTTTCAAAGCACTGAATACAGGAAAGTCTACTGATATAATTGATTTTTAACTTTCAAAAAGCCTTTGACCTTACTGCCTACAAGAGGCTACTGATGAGATCAGTGCTGTGATCCAACTTCTGCTTCCATCAGTAGCATTCTTTACTCATGTGACGCCCCATTAACATTAAGAGACCTATCAGTCTGCCCTCATGAAAGAAATTGCAGTCAGCTCCCACAAAGACACTGAGAGGGTAGTGTATGATAAAATAGCACTGAGACCTGAAACAGTGTTTCTCACTCTAAATGTTTCCTTGTTTTCTGCTACTTGCTCGATTTTCTTTTGATGTTTATAAGCCCTTTGGAGCAGAGACTGTTTTCCACAATGCCTGGCTGTAGACCAAGCAACGAGCTGGTTGTGCTTTATGGACATGTATGAAATGTGGGAGGTGCATAACTGTCTGCAGGAACTGGGGCTTCTTTGTGCATCACATCATGCTGCCCCACAGTTCTGGGTCTATAACCATAGAAGCAATAAACTCTAAAGGATCTCTCACAATTTGAGAACAAAGTGATACTTAATTAAAAGAAGAAGAAACAAAGTGTGACCCTTTTTTTCATAGTTCTTTTTACAACAGTGTATAATTAGTCTGTGGAACTTGCTATCTAAAGATACTCCCAAGCCCCAGTTTTGAGGGCAGTGTCAGGAAGCGTTGGATTAGGGATGGGCATAGTTCATGGTAGGAATGGAGTAACTTGTCCCCTAGCTAAGAACAGACCAAGTGCAGACTGAAAAGGTGCCTGTTTCATTCTCTATAGCATACAAGCTATGTTGAAGCATTGCCAATAAGAGTATCATCCCTTTCACCTCCAGGAAGCAGTAATGGAGTCATCTGGATCAATGGCAATGTAAATTTACTGTGACTGGAAAGATCATTTCTTCCTAGAGTCTTATTTTTTTCTTTGAGTGTGTTCAGGGCTAAAAACCTAAGAAAAAAACCGAAGAGACTTGATGGTAGCCAGAACTTTTCATGCTCAAAGAAGAAGTTCCTCTGAAACCTGATAGGTTCCTGATTTACATTACAGGGGCTCTGTCAGATATTTTTAAATTGTTTTATCTTTTCTTGTGTAAAGTTTTTGTCAGCATCTCTAATTCCAGCTCAGGACAATACAGGCAGAAAAAGGGATGGAAGCATCTCCTGGCATATGCTCAGGTAACTGGCACCTGCAGAGTAAGCGTGACATGCTCCAGATACCTCAGATTTTTATTCACTTCAAGTACAGTTGATCAAGTATGTGTGTTATCAAGTATGTCAAGTTATCAGGACAGACATCACTTGATCTGCTCTACTGCACATCCACTCAGGTCTCTAGCTACCCAGAAATCCCAGACAAGAGACCAAATTCCTGGTTTTCTGTGTCAACAAAATTTAGGGGGTGAGGGCAAGAAAGGACATGCATGGAAAGAATTAAGATATGTGAGTGAACACCCAGCTTTTTATGAAAGAAGGGATTGCTCCTCCACTAACCACTAGAGTGCTGTTTGTCACTGAGTGCCTCTCCAGCCCCTGGGACATGGCACAAGGGCAGAGCCGTGCAGCACTGCCAGTTCCAAGCCTTCTTCACCATGCTCCATGCATGGTATGGCCCAGCACCTTCTCCCAGTGGCATCTGTGGGACAAGGAACAGAGTTAGGAGTGTGGCTATGGCAGAATTGTCTGGATGAGAACAAGGCACCAGGGACACAGTGATGAAAATGCTTGGAATTAGCAAGGCAGCTCCTCCCTGCTTTCTGCTCTGGTGTAGCCATTTCCTCCTGGCAGTATCCCTCGAAGCAATTCCCTTGGGATTTCTGTCTTCCCATGTGCCATACACCCTGTGTGTCAGCACTACACAGGTGAAAATGGCCACACAAATAACTCATTAATTGGCAGGAGAGCATGAAATGCTGAGAATGTGCCTTTGTGAAGGGGCAGAGGAAAACCTTTAAAAACTGCCAGTCTAATGATTATAAAATATCTATCTTTCCTCATTCTTGTCTTTATATGCCTTATTATTATTTATAACAAAAATGACCAAATGCTTGCTAAGTTTTATCCAGTCCATAGAAAAGAAACCATTGCTCTTCAGAACAATTTATCATTTTTGAAGTTCTAGTTTTACAGGTTTGCAAATGTCACTGCACATGACTGGAGACTGACAGACTCTAACTAATAATTTTACTCATGAGCAGTCCCAGCATACTTCATGCATTCATTTCAGTGCATGGGTATCTACAGAAACAAGGTCCAATTGTCCTGGAAATCCATGTATTTTGTTTATTTATAATTCATTATGTCTGAGCCATTGTCTCATGTCTGTTGTGATGACACTCTCATTTATTTTTGAGTGGAAACAAGCTGGTTTAGATTTTCCTTCCAAATATTTTGTTTCCAAATGCTTCTCTATTCTTGTTTGTCTTTTTAGGTGTCATCCTGACATCTGTACTCTGAAAAATATAACCTTCTCAGTCTGAAATGCTGTTCTTGCTGCTAAAAGATTTTATAATAACATTTACCTCTGTCCACTAAACATCATACTCTTATTTAAAGAAAGATTTTACAAGTTCTTGAGTATCATAAGAAGAGTCTGGAGTCTCAGTTTAAAAGCTCAAAAACTTGTTGCCCATATATGTGGAGCTTTACTCTGTGTTCTGAGAATCTACAGTCACATCTCATTTACAATAGCAAGATACAATGAAATAACCTAGGAGGGGCATTTTGCCTGCACTTCTTGATGCTTTGGCTTTTGTTTTTTCTAAAAATTGCAAAGGGTGAATTCAGCCTGTAGGTTTTGTAAGCAATAGGGATTAAACCTAGTTATGATTTAATTCAAACCATGCTGAAGTGGTTGCAAGAGGAAGAAAGACACGATTTCCTCATAGTGACACTTCAAAGAGAAGTCTTAAGTCGTGTAAATCTGGATACTCCAGTTCTAGCAAGGGTAGGAATCCTCTGTGTGTATGTAATCAGCCTTCTGCCTAACAGAGCACTTAGAGCTTCCATGGCAGCACTACAGGTTACACAGCTCCTCCAACACCAAGGGGGATCATGGGACTTCACTCACCATTTGTGAAGACCAGGTTCTGCAAGCTCTTGGGAGGGTTATTGGGCAGAGTCAGTTGCTCTGGCCAGTCTTGATCCCTACAGTCATTTCATAAAAATGCTAGACTTTTTATATTGACAGTCTGCTGTTTGACTAAGTTTTCCTGAGTGCCTTTTGGACTGTTCAGACAGCTACTTGTGCAGCAAGTATGCCAGGTATTTTCTGTTTGCTGGCACAGACATTTTTCCTGTGGAACCTTACATGATTATTAACCAACAGAAGGTTGGTAAGAGGGAGTTTCTTGACATCTATCCAGAATCTAGGTGTTACCATAACACAAATGGTCTTTAAAATCAGTATTTCATGCACTTTCCACTCCGTTTTTACATCTGTCATTGTGCATGAACTTGAAAGGTTCTTTGTTTGCTTGCTTTACTGAGAGTCTTTGGCAAGACATGGACTTCCTGTAAGACTCCATGGTCCCAGGACATGTGAGCCCTCAGGTCACATAGCACACAAGGTGTTGCATGTCAGGCTCCATTTTCAAACATCTGCATCAGGACACAACAGCTCCTAAACACAATTAACTATCCTCAATAATTCCCAGGTCAAAGATTCCCATCCCCTTATTTTTCCAGTTGCTCCAATAACATTGTGTTGATGTCCAGAGTGCTCCTCTGCCTTCTTCAAAGTAGTCAGTGTTCAGCAAACACCAACCTTGCTTCTTAACCACGAGATGTGATGCTACCTCATGCTGGGAAAAATATATGGCACATGCTTAGGAGTGCTTATTCACACAGGTACCTAACCAGATGTCAAAGCGATGAGTAATAGGGAGACTCAGCAAGTTGCTAATCAACTATTAATTGTGTGCTTCAGTAATTAGTCTCTGCTGAAAACCAGTTCTCCACAGGCCATAATTTTAGGATGGAAACGGTGCGTTAAATGAGCAGCACATAAAGATGCTGTGGTTAACCTTGTCAGTCAGTAGATGGCTCTGTTGCTTCTAGCCATCTTCAGGGAACAACTCTGCATTGCTATGGCCAAGGAGCGCGCCCTTCCCCAGGGATGCAAGGAGCCACTGACAGTGCACACAGACCTTTCCACTTTGTTGTTTCCAAATGGTTCAGTTTGCAGACAATATTGTTCATCTATTTATTTTTATGAAGATATTTGTTAGTTCCACAAAATCTTTGTAACTCTCTGGTTGAGCAGTCTATCCATTGCTGTTTTATACAGCTTAGCTTAAGTAATTATCATCTGCTCTTGACATCACCATAATTTCACAGCAACAGACTACAAATGCCCCACTGTGAAGGAACTGGTTGTTTCAACTGTTTGGAAGTGGGCTGTGAGTTTCTTCAGTTGTGTATTCATAGTCACTGTCCTGGTTCCTTCTCATTCTCACCTTGTGGCCTAGCAATTGTGCGAGTGATGAGTTTCCTGTCAGCTTAAAACATGGCAACACTTACCTCACCAAAAAATTACAATTGCTTCATTGATTAGTCCCAGTAGTGAGAATGAATAAGCACAGAGTTCAAGCTACTCTTCCCTTCCAAAGAAACAGTCACACCAAATTGGAATTGCAGGAGACTGCCAGGGCATCAGGAGGAAGCTTGCAGTGTTAGACTCTCTCTATTCTGCAGTTAAAAACAACATTTCAGTTACCCAGAAAATCTATTAATGAGTTTTCTCATGCATTAAATGACCACACAAAACCCTCTTCCCCTCTGTCCTAAAAACACAAGCCAGCATGAAGCCAGAAGAGCTCATTGGTGGCAGAATTTGCAATGGGAAAAATGAGATCGTATTGGCTGCAGTGGAAAGAAATGAAAAAGGAGACAAGTTTATTCTTTGGCAGCTGTGGGAAAATGCATCAAAACTAGCAGCAGATGTTAAAAGTTCAGGAAAAAAATAGTAAACACTTTCAGATGCAGGTAGAATAATGTTCAGAAGGTGGTAATATTATCTGAGTTCCTGGAGCAAGGAAAGCAGATCCTGTAGGCAGGATCTGCTGTCCTCTGAAAGTACTGGAAATGTTTTTATGGGTTTCAATAGCCCATAGAGCTGCCAAATGTCATGCATTTCACTCAGGCTAGTGAGGACCTTCTCACGCTGGCCTGGCTTTCAGCTGGTTTCTCAGGCATTCAGGCTGGCAGTGGGAAAATGTGTCAGGATTTTGGCTTGTAGTTCTGTCTTTGGACTGTTAGGGGCCCCCATGGCTCTATTCCTATGTAATCATGACCTGTCTGTAACTGGAGTGTGGCCCTAAGCAGGGGACCTGATCCAGGGCAAGGGTACCAGGATAAAGGTTCCCAAGCTGACACATCTGTCATCAGTGATGGCAGGACCCCCAACATTTTGCTCAACAGGTAAAGTAGCTTCTACCTCTAGAAAGTCCAAGTCAGAGCATCCACTGCTTTTCTCACCCAGCAATATCTTACTCATTCATCATCCTCCTGCACTGAAACCACATGGGTCTGATGTTCTCTGTGCTTCCCTCCTGATGGTACTGTCAGCCTTGGCGACCATCTCTTCCCATCAATCCCCTTGCTACTTCCCAGCAGCATCCATGAAGTAGCCCTCTCCAGCACTGCACTACCCCACACCTCTGCTCTGCATGGCTTAGAGTAATGTGTGTTGCCTGCTAGTCTGAAAATTGTTTGCAAGCATGTGTAAAATTGCACACAGGGAGTGTGGCACCTTTTGGAATCACTGTTTCATTCCCAGTCTGGGGCAATATAATGAAGACAATAATAATCACTAAATCAAAGAAACAGTAGTAGCTGAGGCCCATCAAATTTTCAACTTGTGGAAAATGCCTGCAGTCAAGGAATGGCTACACAGCATGTGGAAATGAATGGCCAACGTCTGGAACAAGATAGTATTTATACTGCCATAGGTTTCACATTGGATGGCAAAAAACATAAAACAGATTGAAATAACAGAGGAATTTATCTAGAAAATGCAGCCTTACAGAGCTATGAGAACATGGAACGTTAAAAATCCATATTCAGTGAGGGGTGAAGGGAGATATTTAACCTTTCTTGGACTGTACACGTACAAAAACTTGTGTTAGATGGTTACAAGCTTTAAAGCAGGCTGACCCATTTTGCTGTTTAAAATATTCTGAGACTTCCATGGAGACATATCTGATGCCACCTATATATAATGACCTAGATTTTAAAAACAGTTGGGAAGCAGACGTCTGGAAATCTGCTGTGAATTTTAACGTTTTCCATGCAAAGATTGAGTGTAAGCTGGCAGTTTAATTTCACTTATGAAGGACCAAAATGCTGTTAGGACTTCCTAGTTATATAATTAGGATTGTCTTGTTTGGAAGATGACCATGAAGTGACAACAGAGCCATCCTTTCCCTGCCAGATTCCTGTCCTACAGGACGCTCAGGTAAGCACAGGTCTAAAGTCATTGCTATCTCATAACTGTATGGTTGTCTGTGTGCCATATCTTAATGTGCTTGTCAATAAATGGGTGTCAGTGTCACAAAATTCACAGGCACCACTAGTGCCTGCTGGCTGACTTCTCACAGTGACCAACTAGTGAAGCAGTGAAGAGAATTAATTACTTTGCCAACATGAAGGGCTGAGAAGAAAACCGACATGTGATGATCAGGATGAAGTAATTTACAGGATAGTTTGCCCTCTCCTCAGATTAACAGGCTTCAGTCTGCACGTTTTTCTTCCAAGCTATATTCTCTGGAGCTCACTCAACCATCCAAAGCATGGACTATGTAAAGTGGCATTTCTAGAGTTCAGCAGGCAGGCTGCCAAAAGAATGTCTTCTACTCCTATTTTAATGTGAATTTCTATGAGTTGGGGAAACTAAATCAAGCAGTCATATGAAAGGGAATTGCTGGCAGAAAATATTTGGGGAAAAAAAAAAAAAAAGAAAAGGAAACTAAAATGTCCATTTTCATATTTTAAATAGGAAAAAATATCCCAGAGCCTCCTAGGCTCAGGGATCCAAAGGTCAGCAGAAACAATAAGTAGTAAGCCTTAAAAAAATAAATAATCTAGTAGAGGGGAGAAAAAGAAAATTTGTAAAAATAAGCAAAAGCAAGTTAAAGGGTAATTAGTGAGATAAATAATACTGACTTCCAAAAAAATATTTCAGCTGACAGCAAGGGGACACAGATATGTTTTTGGTGGAAGCTGACCAAAGATAAATAAAAATTGGTCCATGGGAGCATAATTGGCTTGACATTAATTGTCACAGTTCTTTAAATACAAGTTTTGAGATCATGAAAACAGTCGTGTGATACTACTGAAAGTGCTCATTAAAATAAAGTGGGCATTTATGCAGACTGCTAGCAAAAATTTCCTATGAAAAGGTTTGATTGGAGTTTGTTCTTCAAAACCTCTCTGCACAACTTTTGGAGGCCAGAATGCACACAGAGCCAGAGAAAAGTAGGATTAACTACGCACTTCCTCCCACAGATTCATCAAAACCTTAGTGAATCACATTATAATCACATTATAAAATAAATGCTCATTTTAATCCCCTGCAAGTCTCACAATTGCTATCCCTGTTATACAAACAAGGATGACTCCAGACACAACAGTTATGTCTTGAGAAATATCAAGCTAGATCATCTTTCACCAGAGCAAATAAAGGCCAGAAAAGATAAAATACTGTGAAATCATGTTATCCTTTTCAGCAGATGTCGAAGAAAATTCTGTGTTATAGTAGCAATACTGAATTAAGTCAGGGCTAAATACTAAAGTGGTTATTGTTGTGCAGAGTGATACAATGGCAGACATATGTGCAATGAATCGGAACATACCAGATGCTTGCTCAGATGAATCTTTGCAAAAGTTAAGTCCAGTGAAATAAATTTCAGAATTTCAGCTTCTCAGAAGAACTTTGAACTACCTCTCATAAATGATAAGAGTCTTGCAACTCTTCTTACTTCCTGAATGCAGTCCCGTTAGTATGAGATGATCCTTGAGTCTCTTGAAGTCCAGTATCAGAGGGGACTGCCATCTGTTTTATGCTGGCCCCATGGCAGAACAAACTGGTTTTGGATGAGGCAAGCATCAAGGGCATTTGAATGTCAACTGGAAGGACCGGGTGGAAACCCTGGGCAAAGGAAAGCTTGCAGCGGTGCAGCAGACACAAAGAGTCTGAGTAGACGGCAAGAAAAAAAGCTCGGGATGGACAGAAGACTAACGCTACCAGATGCTTTAACATCACCTGAGTAATATCAAGTAATTTTCACTTAACTGCTCTTTCTTACAACTGCAGCACAAAGAAGCTTTGCCAATGCCTCCCATTCTTAACTGCACTTTTGCAGCGGAGAATTTAAACCTCACAGAAGCCAATATGGTACTGCTAGCAGAAGAATGGATTTTGCACATAATTTTTTTTAAATGCAGATTGAACTAAGCTTTTTCTATTGTATACTGTGATTTCCAGAAATGACTAGATTTCTAGAAATTGCCTATCTTTTATACCATTTTTAATTAAGAATAACTCAGGTAGTAAAAACATATAGCCACTTAACCATCTCATAGCTTGCAAAGTTGTCTTCCCAACAATTTATAGTTCATGTCCTCCACAAACATGGCAAGAGTCAATCCCCAGAAGTTAAATGAACCACATCCTCTGTGAATATACCAGCCCCCAACCATCTGCAGAAGGCTTGAGAAAATAGAGCTAGTAGTATAACCCAGAAGGTCAATAAACTGATGCTTTCATATCTGCACTATTTTGGATTTGGAGATAAAAGCCAGGATGTGAACTTTCTGAGGCTGTTGCTTCTGTATGTAGAGCGTGTTCACAAACTTTCTAAAGACAATTCAGGGCTATGTTACTCTTCAGCTTTTCACACTTATTTGATATTTCCTAATTACAATTCCCCTCAGTGACAGGATGATTGAAATTCCTATCATTCCTGTTGTAGCTATTTTGCAGGCTTCCTTTATCTACATAAACATTTCCTGTTCTGCTTTCTCATTCTCCCCCACTGTCCTATAATGGCTTCCTATTGTCATTTTTTTATCCTTTCTTTCACTTGAGTCCAAATTGGTTTTCACTGGTGACAACTCTGTCTGTGGTATTTCTTGGGTTAGAAATACATCACAGCTTCTCCCCAAGTGAAGAGGTTTTCTGTGTGCTACTAAACTCTTAAATAAAATATGTAGTGTAATGTTTAAAATTCTTGACTGCATCTTAATTTGACCAGAGCTACAGCACAACTGGTTCAAGTTCTGCATCTTACCCTTTTGTAATTTTTACTCCTGGGTAGTTTATTATTTACAGAACACCACAGGTGTAATTTAGCTACCCTATAGGTGCTGTATTTCTCTGTGATTTATACTTTAGTACTATAATGACTTACTATGGAGCCTGCAGTCTGACTGAGATAGTTGTAGACCACACAGCAAAAACCAAGGGAAAGACCAATGCTGAACAGCACCAGTATGAAAGCTAGTTCATTAAAGTCAAGTCTAAGTCAAGCCAAAAAAAGAGGAGTCTTGAGGAGGTTCTTAAGTCTTCATTATGTGGAATAAGAGATGCACCTGAGGAAGGTCTGGGAAATGAGCCTGAGAGATGTTTGGCTATCCTCACCCCCAGTGCTGTGCTCTGACCAAAACACTTTGCCTCCAGTGACTGCTTCATCCCTCTCCTACTGGTCTTAAATCATACGAGTCACTTTTACAGCCTTTGCTTCTCATCATCTTCTTTTCCAGACATAAAATTTATGAATACCGCCAGATACCACCACTGGCCCTGTCCCCTTACTAGCTTTACCAGTCCCTTGGTTTTTCTCTGCCTCCCATTCTGGATATCATCATCATGTGTGCTTAATCTTCAGCACGTTTTGCTGCCAATCACCCAAACCTCACCTACACTACAGCCCAAGGGATTCTCCCAGTAACACTTAAGGGTGCTTTGGGCTCTCCTCGGTGCTTTTCATTTCAAAAACGTAGAAGCCTGGTCCTTTTCCCTTCCCTGAAGGCCCTTCATGAAATACAAGTTTCCTTCTCTGAGATGCTGAGTGACTCCATCCTGTACACCTGCAGATCCTGTTCCATTAGTGGGCCTTGGTTCTCAAGTAAGAGTGCTCCTCATTAACTCGTATGCATTCCCTCATAATTGTCATTATTGTGTGTGGCCACTACATAAAATTTTCTGCCCTACTAAAACAAGTGGGCTATTCAGGATGATGTTGTAAACATGGCTTCTCCTACATCAAAGAATTATGTGGTTTCATCCTCAGCTGGAATGTCTCTCCAATAGCTTTTGTCTTTTGAGAAATTAATAGATATAAGGTAGTTAAAATAAGAGACAAGGGAGATAATTTAGCAGGAAATATATCCCTACTTCTGTTGAAGGAAAGCTTAGAACGGAATACGGGATATAGAATATAGAATATAGAATATAGAATATAGCATATAGAATGTAGAATATAGGATAGTTCAGCTGGATGGGATCTAAAATGATCATCTAGTTCAACTGCCTGACCACTTCAGGGCTGACCAAGTTAAAGCATGGTATCAAGGGTTTTGTCCAAATAAATGTCTCTTGAACACTGAAAACTGTGGCGCATCAACCATCTCTCTAGAAAGCCTACTCCAGTGTTTGACCACCCTCTTGGTAAAGAAATGCTTCCCAATGTCCAGTCTAAACCTTCCCTGGTGCAACTTTGAATCATTCCCATGCGTCCTATCACTGGATCCCAAGGAGAAGATATCAGCAACTCAAAGGATATGCCTTCCTGCCCCTTCATCATCTTTCCTGTCCTCTGGGCACATCCAAGGATCTTCACATCCTTTTTAAGGGTCCTTTTGGGGCCTAGAACTACACAATATACTCAAAATTAGGTTGCACCAGCTCAATACAGTGGGATAATTGTCCCTCTTGACTGGTCAGTTGTGCTGTGTTTGATGCACTCCAGGATGAGGTTTGCCCTCTTGGCTGCCAGGACACACACTGCTGACTCCTTTTGAGCCTCCTGTCAACTGGCACCCCCAGGCCCCTTTCCATGGGGCTGCTCTCCAGCCCCTCCTCTCCTAGTTCATACTTGTACCCAGCAGCACTCTGTCCTAGATGGAGAATCTGGCATTTCAGCTGGCTAAATTTCATCCCATTAATCATAACCCAATGTTCCAATCTATCCATATCCCTCTTCAAGGCCTCTTGTCCTTCAAAACAGTCAACAACACTTCCCAGTTCAATATCATCAGCAAACTTGTTAATGGTGCTTTCAACTCCTGCACCCAAATCATTTATAAATATATTGAACAGAACTGTCCTCAGGATGAAGCCCTGAGGAACACTGCTGGTGACTGATCTCCATCCAGACATAGCCTCACTCCCTACAACACTTTCAGTTCTGCCCTCCAGTCAGTTAAAGCCCAAGTAAACAATATGCACCTTGCAATCTTTTCTAAAAAAGAAAGCAATGATCTGCAGGTTTTTTTGTTTGCCAGATTAATTTCTGCAGCAAATGTGTGTTCTTCCCACTCTGTCTCCTCAGCTGATCTGAGTTTCACTTCAGTCATGACAATTGCATCATCCCCTTTGAGCCAAGTATCCTTGGAGTGGTAAGGAGGGAAATACAGTCATTAATGGGGTTAAACCCTTTCCTGCAGAAAGACAAAAAAAAAGATCATTGTTCTGGTTTAAAGCAGGTACTGAATGGGGAATCACTAAACTGCAGGGAGATATGTTCTGAGCTGTAAGTATTTGCCTCTGCAGCTCAAGAAATGCATAGCTGTACAGTGGACTGGTTAATGCTTCTGAACAGCTTTCTGGACAGTTTGAAAGATGGAATACTCCCATCTTCCATTTTAGAAATAGGCACAGGGATGGATGCCCCAGCCCCAAGAAGCAGGCTGGATTAAGATGGAAGGTGTGTAAGATGGCTCCATGGATGTTCAAACACTTACCGGAATTAAGTATTACCTGGGTGCTGATATTCTTCATACTCTCTTATACATAATCTCTCCTTAGCAACTGATGGAAGAAGGGGAAAGTCGTGATTTCCTTGAAGTGCTGCACCATCTGTCAGCTCTACTCATCTTTTCTTCAAACTTATTTTGAGATAGCTTCTTTTCTCCTTCTGACATTCTCTATTCCCAGGCTTGGCTATAGTTGGATGATTGTTATGTTCAGTTACAGATTATGAGATACATGTAACTGTTCACTTTAGAAATCTGAGGGATCTCATCAAGTGACATCCCATTGACACAAATGTTGACAACTAGTTTTCCACGAGGGGATGTGAAGCGAGGAAGATAACCAATATGATTCTCTCAGGTATTTCTGCAGGGAGTGCAGATACAGCATGACCCCATTGATCCCAGATAGCTTCTGTAGAAAAGCAGTCAGATCTGAAGTTCACTTGTGTCAAGAGCTGCTGATAAACCTTGCAGACTTTTACCAAAGATAAGAGGGCAATGGCCATAAACCATGCTAAGAAAGGTTTGTGTTCCTGCGAAAGCTGTGAATTACTGAACCTGGCTTTTTCATACTTTCCCTGAACTTAAAAAACACAGTGATTAAACAATGCAATTAAGTATGATTCTTTTATATTTAAATGTGATTCTTTTATTGAGTAACATCTGGATCATGTATGTGGGAAGAAATTATGTATCTTTTAAAACTCTGTGTCTGTTCTATTAATTTTAACCTTGCAAGGACTGTTTTTTGGCTTCTAAATTTTCTTCTTGCTGTTAGTAGGACTTTATTTTAGGGTTTTAATTTTTTTCCTTCCCCTCTGCAGTCTCTCCAACAGAGCACTAAGGCTGAAGAGGTTAAATTGACAAAAAAAGGCACATCCTCATATAATCAGGATGCTAAATCCAGCTGAGCAAAGCAAGCAGAGTGCAGATGCAAGACAGAAATAAAATATGCAGCAAATTCAGAAGTGAAAGAATAAAGAAGTCAGTATGGCAAACAGTGAGAAACTAAACAAACACACTGAAAACACAGCCCACGAGAGAAGCAAACACGCACCAACTATAATGAGGAAGGAAAAGTCAGGCTCAGGCCATCCCCACTCATTGGCAACACATGAAGAGAGTCAGTAAATGCAAGCTGTATGGGTTTCTCTGAAAACAAAGGCTTGATTTTCAGAAATGGAATTTTCTTCTACCCATGAAGCAGCAGATCGCTTTTTAAAAGTCAATCTCTCCAAAAAGCCAAGGCGAATACCAGAATGTTGTTTAGTGTTTTGTCTTCTGGGGAAATGTTTATCCACACTAACTGGGGTAATTGTAAATGAATCATTATAAATTATCTGTGGAACTTTGAAATTTATCTTTTGCATTGTGTCATGTTCTGGCAGTAAAGTGAAAGTAAGTTAATGCTGGCAGTTCAGGAAGAAAGCTGCAACAGGAAACATCAGGAAAAGCTAATGCAGTGAGTAGCTACTCACAGCATAATTTACAATATGTGGATGTTACACATGCTCCTGGAGCAAGATGTGCACAGGTACTCACATGTGTGTATACACAGACACACCTCTGCCACACAGACACTGAGGCAAGGGGAAGAAGGACTGAAGCAGCAATCAGCTTAAGTGCTCTGAGCCCATGTTCACACGTTAGACCTCTGTCCCAAGCCCACCCACACTGAGCCCTTTTTGTTCACTTTTCTAGTCTTGAAAAATGTGATGAAGAACCCTGGGAAAAAGCTAGTGGTTTGCTAAAGCTCTCGGGGGTTGGTCTGCTCTTTTAATCCTTTGTTAAATTTGATCGCAGCTCAGAATTCATCCTTTTTGTGTTTTGCAAATTGAATTAAAAATAAATAAATAGCTAAAAGGAGCTTGCTGGCAAATTTATTTTATCTATGTGTTGTTATAATTCAGCTAGCAAACACCAAGTTTTTCAAAGGAGAACAGCCAGGGCTCAGGGCTTAAAAGATCAAAAAGCTGAAATAAGGGAGCAAGGAGCTACATCCTTTGCCACCAGCCCAGCATCCATTACTAAGATTTTTATTACTAAGTCATACAAAGGCAGCAGTGACAAATTATGAGCTCAGGAATATCTCATATATCACATAGATGGAACTAACAAAATTTTAAAATATGTGCCATTTTAAAGGGTAATGAATAAAGATAAATGTGTTTTGTTCCATACTCCAGAAATGAGCAG
This sequence comes from Coloeus monedula, assembly GCF_965178545.1. Classification (NCBI taxonomy): domain Eukaryota; kingdom Metazoa; phylum Chordata; class Aves; order Passeriformes; family Corvidae; genus Coloeus; species Coloeus monedula. The sequence continues at coordinate 47,882,101 of NC_138781.1, forward strand.
ATACTCAGAATGGGGAACTGAATAAACCTATCGTTTCACATCACTTTCAATTATTCTACCATAATTTTCCCAGCCAGAATAACTTAATGGGAAAGTGACACAGGTCACTGATGTAATAAAAAGCCGAATGTCAGACAGTGAGAAAAAATCCTCAGTGGCTGCAACACTATCAAGAGTATCAGAGGCTTGGCTTTCCTGAAGCCAGGGCTATCTACAACCAGCTCTCATGGCATTTGCACTGGGGGAACTGCTGGTGCAAACGAGGCAAAGCAAAATGAAGTTCAAGTAATGGTCTGTTTCAGAAAGGTGGAAAGGTCTAAGCACAACAGACTCCTCAGCTTGACAACGTAAATTCTGTAAGGGCTCAAACAGAAAGGGGCAATTACTGCCTTATGCTCCAGCTCTAATCTTAAATTATAGGATAGTTTCCTAATGAGGGGGAACATTGCTGGAGACAGCTGTGGTGGATGGAAGGGAACACTGCTGTAATTACAGATCCTTACACACCAGTGACAGAAGTTCCCAAACTCCAAGGGGAAACACCTTCATAATGTTTGTTTCTGCAGAATCAAATACCATTCTCAGTTTGCAGTGGAATAGAAACGTTCAAGTATGTAAGCTTAAAATTGGATTGCAGCCCTACATGATGCATGTTAGGATCTGGACTGCATTGGCAGAGGTGAGTTAGTGTGCTGGGGTCTTAACTTGGTCTTGGGTACAACAACAATGGTCAGCTAGAGAAATGCAAGATTTGTCAGTGGCACTGGAGAGAGAGAAAACAAAGAAAACCAGCAGACAAGTCCTAGGCAGAACATCTGATATGGCAAAATCAGAACAAACTTGTTCCTTTCTTTCAAGATGACTGCTGGGAGCGAGGGCGTCGAATGTTTCATACACTTTCTTATTACAAAGAGCATGTTACTGGACAGACTGAAGAAACGATTCTTGGGGTTTTTTTTTGCTTTTGTGAGCTATGCAGTCATAGCAGTTTACAACATGGGGTCTGCAGACTCACAGGGTTCCACAGATCACTTTCAAGGGCTGCAGCCAAAATAACTAAAGAACAAGCTGTTGTCTAGTTGCTATTCAAGCAATCTCACTATTCAAGGGAGATATTTACTATATGTCTCCAGTAAAGTTTATAGGGGCCAGAGGTGGAGAAAGAAATCATTGCAAATGCAAAATCATTGCATTTACACTATTACTATTACTATTACTCTTACATGAGAAGAAATGGATGGTATTTTTCCAAGTTGTACTTCCATGGATGACTCAGCTACTACTAGCATGATACATAACTATATTTTCAGAGTATCTTTGCTTCAGCCAGTACACAAAACAAGACCTGGTTATGTAATTAGCAACTGTTAAATGATTTGTGTTCTACTGGTTGTTTAATGGGGCTTCACCCTTTACTGAATTCTTTTGTAGTGAAGGAAGAATTTTTTGTTCCCCAAGATGCTTGTTTATTGGCATTTAACAGTATAAAACCTGAGTATTTCACAATTTTTTTTTTTTTTAAGGAAACCTGTGAAGTTAATGGATAAAAAATGGGGAGAAAAAATAATCTTGGCAACCAGTGTGAAATATTAAAACCTGATCCTTTTAAGCACTTGATGTTTGGGATTTTTTTTTTTTTTTTTGCATATACAAAAAACATAGCCCACATTGACTTCAGTTACAGCTCTAACACAGCAGTTTCTCACATCAGGAGTCACACTGATTACCAAGGAAATGAGGAGCTTCCGGGTAAATGTATACAAGGTTTGCCTGGTATGCCAGGAGTTCTTGAGCAGTGGGACAGAGTCCAAGGCAGCATTTAAACCCCAGGGGCCATTTATCCATACCACATCTTCTCTTTGCCTTCAGCTTTAAGTCCTGTACTTCTGATTGATCCAGTCTTTACCTCCACTCTGTAAACTTCCCTCCCAGTCCTAATCTTCTTGCACAGCAAAACCTAGGCCCTAGTAAATCCAAGATAAGTGGACCACAGGCATCAGCCCCATGTACTGCTTGTTTCTTGGACCAGCACTGTTACCCCTCTCCCTGTCTTAGCATCAGTGTTCCCACTGCCTTTCTCCCTTTCTCCTGTGTCATCTCAGCCAGGTTCTACCCCAAGTTCTCCTTGTGGGTACTCCCCAGCTCTGATGGTCCCTTCCAGCTTCTGCCTTGCACTTCACTTCATCACCAGTGTTCTCCCTCATCCCTGATTCTTGTTTAAAACTTTCATCCTTCCTCCTGCCACCTCCAGGACCAGTTTCCACTATTCTGAGTCTCCTGCTGTGCAGCAGCTTCCCCTTTCCTCCATAGTGCTAGCCAGGGGAAGCTGGCTGAAAACCAGGCTGTGCCCCTCTCTCAGTCCAGATCTCAACATTAGGTGTGACCTGCCACAGAGCCAGCCTTGTAACAACCGTATGGGGGAAAAAGTTATCTTAAATTTGGACTGGAGTGTGCTCAGGGAAGACAAGTCATCAGGGAGGTTTGCTGCTAAAACTGTGAAGGTTTCTGTTGAACATTTGTGAGTGACAAACCTTCAAGGGCCTCCCTCTGACTGAGTGAACTGTAGCTGCATTTGCTGAAGGAGTGTAAAAGAGAGAGCTCTTTCAGCAAGACCCCTTCTCCCTCCTCCCTCCTCCCCCCAGCCCTCCTGGCTGCAAAGGCCAAATCTCCACTCCAAACGCCTTTGACCTGAAGAAGCCTTTTAGGCTGTGTCTGGAAAGTACAGCCACGACTACATAGGTGTACCTAGTAGAGCCAGACAGCTCTGAACAGCTCAACTCTAGGAGCTGAATTCAGAAGAAATTGTAACTGGTTGTAAACAGGGTTTTGTGAGGTGTGCAGACAATTTTAATAGTACCTGGAGACACCAGCCTCACCTACAATAACTGATTTCATTTGGAGAAATCTATACAAAAACTGTTTTGGCACAGCCTACAGTAAACAAGCTTTTGTTTTATCCTCCTCCTCCCCATGTTAATTGTGACAGATACAGCCTGACATCATTGTAATCTGGGAAACAGATAGTTAGGAAAGGAATTGCAGCCACACCAGCACCTAGCTTTCATCTGACTTCTTTCTGCTCTTTGATCTTTTAGCTGGCTAATTATGAAGCTTGAATCAGAACCCTGCCAAAATAGGTTGTGCCTTTTTTCCATACCTGTGACCCTCAGAAAGAACAACCAGTGTACTCACGTTCCATGAAAAAGGCTTGGCATAGGAGTCCTTCAGCTCTGTTCATTTAGGTGACCATATAAATGTGTGCTGTGTTCTACTACGGACCCTCCTCTTTCTGCATTGCCTCTTTTAAGATGAATTGAGGAGACAAAAATCTAAGCCTTGACATCACATTTTGCAAAGGAAGCAAATGTGCTCCTCCCTAAATCTAAATGAATGGCCTTTTAAGGTGACTGCTGAATTAAATTCCTGTATGATTAAATCAACAGGCATGAGAAAGTTCTTATTTCTGAAAAAGAAAAAAGCTGCAGGGGAAAAAAAACAACAAAAAAAATCACCCACTATGTGATTGCAGGGCTGAGAGCTGAATAGGAGCTGTTTATGCTGACTCAATGAAGATACTTTACTCAGCTTTGGTAGTAAGGCAGCTTCACAGGCTGAAGGAAAATGGGGATATACATATTCTGAGCCTGCTAAGCTTCTCTAATGTAAGACATGTGCATTTCATTGAAGTCCTGAAATACCTCACTTAGAAGAAAGATGATTGAAACCCCAAGCACATCTTTCTGTTTATCATACATTACATATTTCTGACATACTTTGAGCAGTACTGTATGCAGCCAACATCAGTCTTTATGCCTCTAAGGTATTTCTCTGAAGACCTAAAATACCCTTAAGACAGAGTAAAAATAATCTCATTAGGGGAATGGGGCACGTCTGGACATCCTCAGGACAGAAGCTCTACCCAAGCACAGCCTGTTGCTTTACCTTTGCAGGGAGAAATCACAGGGAACCAAACCACCATGAAATGCAAAAATTAAACAGTCTCCTGGCAATCTTAAAAAAAAGAGCCAGAGACCTCCATGAAGGCCATAAATTTTGTAGAGCTCAGGAGGTCACTAATGGTTGATTGAAACTACTGAAGCACTTTCCTCTATTTTTTCACAGTGATATTGCAGAAACATGAGAATACAATGGACATGAATTCTGGCTCCAGTCTTTTACCTCTCCTTATACCTGCTCCTCCAGTGTAACCATAAAACCTGGGTCCTTCCTCTATATCTTCCATTGCTGGGACTTCTCTTCTGGCTGGATTGTTGATAGAAATAATAGCTTTAAAGCAGGAGACGTCCTTTAAGGTGTTGGTATTTTTATTATTATTCCATCATCCAGAGTTGCTTTAAGTAAGGTTAGACCAAACAGTGATAAAACACTGATGTCTTATCTTAACTGTTCTCAGTGTTGCTACAGGCAATGGTGCTACACCAGAGATAACTGAATGTTAGGGGAGGGTGGCTATTTTAGACAAGCCTACATCTGCAGGAAGGAAGGGAATGTGACACCTCGTTACAGATTTAGTTTTAAGATAAATGAAGCAGAAAGCAATGATTTTCCTTTTTCAAACATAATTCCTCCTCCTATCACAGATTTACAGGCAGTAAATTAATTACTTGGGCAGTACAAATCAGGAATGGAGAAGGAGATGAATGATGGCTTGAAGACCTTTCAGAGGTGAATCACTTCTATTATAACAAATAGGGGAACACTGCAGTCAAAGCTACTTTCTGTGTCATAATCTGGAGCTAACCCCGAACTGGATGTCTCAGCGGGGGACCTGACAGCACTGCACCCTTAATTTCTCCTGTCTCCTTTGCTCTCTGTCTACTAAAAGAATGAATTCTGAGTTTTGGACCCTACATATATCTTATCCATAGCAACCACAACACTTCCCTCAGATTTGCTAAAATGCAAATCTTGAATTTAGATGAAAGATGGATCTTCCCCCCATACTCTAATTCTGAGCTTGACTGAAATGTAGAAGCAGACATCTTTGTCAGCATCAGGGCTTCCTGATGGCCCTTCCCATCTTAGAGCCTCCAGACTCTGCCTTAGCAACCCATGACCTTTGCTAGCAATCAGTGGGAAAGCACTGAAGAAAAATTGCTGAGTGATGACTCACTCTACCAGAGCTTGGTTGCTCTATCCTTTTCTAATGCTGCTGATGGGAAGATATTTTCTATTGTGAGAGGCTTGTTTTCCTGCTCCATAGGAACAATGATCCATAAGGATTTCCTGAGGAGTGACTTCTCCTTAGAGTAAGATTTCTTGTCTCTCAGCCCCTGGAAGACTAACTGAATTACCCATTACCCAGTTACTTATCACCTTCCTGCTCCCTCTTGCATTTTCAACACCTACTTTAATGCAGAGGACTCCTCATTGGACACAGGCACTGGGGAACAGGGAACTAATGAAAAACTCGCATAAATCAGCAGAGGAGGTGGAAACATATAGGACCCACTAGAGGAGTCAGGGGCCCCATGTGGAATACAGCATGGGGGATTGCACTTGGAGTTGAGCAACACAGTCCTGGCTGTGCTGGAGTGTGAACTCCAGCTTGGAACAGCTGACCCTGATGAGGGTCATGGCAGTCTTTCTTCTCTGATCAGAAACAGCACTTGGGGCTTCTTAAGAAAGCAAAGGCACAACAGCAGTCAAGGTTTATCTGTTTGGGCAGAAGTCCCAAAGCCACTACATTCCCCCTTTTATTTACAGCCTTCAGTGACAAGTCCTCTCCTCTGATGGTTGCAGACTGTAATGTTCCACTGCAAGCACAGCTGGCTGTTTGGGGTGGCTGACACGCAGAGCTGCACCTGCTGGAATAGATGCTAAGAAAAGAGATGTGTTCTGAGAGATACAAAGGCATTGTCCGATCCGTGATGGATTGCAAGGGCAAAAGACTTTGTTAAGACCATCCTGTGTGACCTCCTGCATTGACCATCTGCTGGCTCCTCGTTGGGTGACAGAAAGCCTTTCAATATGCTACCAAACCGATAGAAATTACCCTGATCTGATGGTGAGTATTGGTAAATATGTGTGTGTGTGCCTTTAGATTGGTGGTGTGGATTCCACACTGCATAGCTCTCTATTGTCCCTTTTTCTACTCCCAGGAGGCTGGGAGAAGCAGCTGTACTGCAGAGATGCCAACCATCAGCAAAATACAGCAATTGTTTTATGAGTTTAATGCTATTTATCTTCTAATTTATTTACCAGAGATGTATATAATGCTCAATGAAAGCCAGTTTGCTGAGCACAAAAGTCTTTAAAACACCCTTCAATTTGCTAATGTATTTTTCTTATTGAACAGATTTTTTTTTTTTTTTTAGAAAATTTAACCTTCATTAAAAAAAAAAAGAAACAAACAAGTGAGGGTGGATAGCTCAAGCTGAGAGAGAAGATGGCAGCAGGCAGCAGGTCAGCCAGGTCTCATCTTCTTGTTTTTAATTATTTGCCCCACCAAGGATGGGGCCACCGTTGCCCTGGGAGTGTGTGGTCCCTGCTCCAAAGGCTCACATGCTGAAGGGTGAACGGTCACTTTGTGTAACCTATCTGAAGGAGCTCAGTCTGATCTCCAGACAAATGTGAGAGAGCTGCTGGCTTGGTATTTGCCAGCACAGGTATTGCAATCTCCAATGTGTTTACTGCAGGTATTTGTAATGGCTGGGACCCCACACTGAACACTGCCAACCTCTGCACTAAATGGAATTAATTGCAGGATAGAGGCCAAGTGTGAAGCAGATAAGAGGGATCTAGAAAAATGACAGAGGTCAGACAGCATTAGATAAATGGTGATGAGAAAGCCTGCATTAATAGCAGTACTGTAGCTGTGTTTCCTGAAAAGAGAGCAATACATTCCCTAGTGTGGACATACTTCTTGTTGGCCAAAACACATTCTGAATTCCTCAATAATCAGGAAGGAAGTGGTAAAATCCATCAGACAAAATGAACAATGTGTTATTTTTTCCAACATTAAAAATATATTTTGGGTCATAACTATTATAGAAAAAACATTTTATGGGCAATCAGATTTATTTTTTCTGCCATACTAAATTTTTCAGTGATGTACAGCAAGTGGAATTTCTGTACACAGAGATGTGTTTTAGGAGCTTTGTTTCCATCCAGATCAGTACTTTACCTAATAGGTGCATTATTCAAAAGTACTCACTGCTCTTTCAAAAATTTGCACAAATAAAAATTATGTTTTAGTAGCTTCCCAGTCAAGTAACCAGAGAGAAAAGCAGAATTATAATAGCCATGAGTTTTGTGCTTTGTGTAAACAGCTGGAGTTAGGTAATTTCTAATTTATTTTTGTCATTTTGTGTGATTTTGTTTATTTTACACCATGACTGAAGTCAGTGTTGACTCTGTACACAACAGGTCTACAGCCTTGTACCTAGCTTGCCTTGGTTGGCTGTTCTGAGAGCCTCCTACCAAGATTTCCTGTTGCCTCCATTTTAGAGGAGCTCTGTCTTTTCTCCAATGAGTGGAAGTTAGTAAGACCCAGCAGATGCTGCTGCCTGAGTTCAGTCAGCAGAGTAACACTGTGATTCCTTCCAGCTTCTTTGCTTGTACATCGAGAGGAAGGACGATGCTAACTTCATAACTTCTCCCCATTGTGCCCCAGAGGTTAGGCACCTTGCCATACAGAGATGTTATCAAAAAAAGGAATCATTTTATAAATAAACTGTGAGTTAACAACGGTCTACATAAATGTATGCTTTGGTTCGAGACTGATGTATTCCATTCTTTGAGAACATTCTCTAAATAAACTGAATGTTTTCATTTTATACTTTGTTATGATTTATCACATTGTGGTTTATTTAAGGCTTTCAATACTCTCTCTTCCATTTGCTGAACTTTAGATATGGAATTAAAACATGCTTGACTGCACAGTCTTCCTTTATATTCAAAGAAGAAGCCATGTAGCTATCACAATGGATTAAGACATCCTACATTAAAACCCTGTTACTTTTGCAACTGCATTTATGCAAGAAGACAACAGTAGCTAATGGGTCCATCTAAGACATTGAGTTGAATGGACAATTTTTTCATAGCTGTGGTAATCACGAATACTCTGAAAAAGGCTGCTTTGCCAGTTGTAGCCCAAGAAAATTGAATACTGTTCTCTTGCAAAAAATGCTCTGCAAGTATTCAGCCATCTTATTCCATTACATGCCATTACAAAAAACAGTGACTTGTTTATTCATTGGAAGTTCATGCACATACACTACATCTTTTGACAGTCCATAAATACTGCTTTAGCCTGTTTACTGTCAAAGGCACAGGCTCAAGCTAAGAACTCTTCTAAAGGATTACTTCTCCATTTGTCCAGTATGGACAGCCCATAGCACTAATAGATGCATGACCCCAAAAATTCAGTGATCCCCAATTCTTTCATACAGGTTCCAACAGCCACCTTTGTTCTCTGGACTCAGGCATAACAGAGTTATAGGGTGATCCATCCATCTGCAGGGAAAGGTTTTCTTTTGGGGGACATCCCCCAAAACGTCAGGACCAAACTTTCAGGTCTATCCAAACCAACTTTTTCAAGAAGTAGGGATTCCAGTAAAAAACATTCATGGTGTTGAGGTATCTTCGCAATAAACTCTTTCTGCTGTTACCAAACCTATTGACTTCCATTTGGTATTTAGTTATGCCTTAAACCATTTATTTACTGTCTCACAATGATTCATGTAACTATATAGTGCTGCCAAGCGAATTCCATTACCATGGGGACATTTGCAGACATTTTAAATAGTTGAGATAAGTACAATAAACTAGAAAAACCACAGAGAAATAAATTGATAAAAAATGGGAGATCACTGCTCACAAACTGCAATGAAGTACACTGAATTTTTGAACCAGCTAGCCAACTCAACAGTAACTGCACACGTTGCTTAATAATACACTACAGGTAGAACAATACTACATTATTTTTGCAATAAAGTAGTCAAAACACTTTTTAAAGACAAGTAATGTAGACAAGTATTTGCTTCCTACACAACTGAACCCTCTTTCGATAACATTCAATTTTCCAGCTAGGTATTTCAAGGAAATAAAGAACACACAGAAACAGCATATAAGTGTCATGTCCAATAGACTATTTCAATCACAGTGTCTTTGGTGAAGGTGAGTAATACCTGAAAACAGGGCATTACAAACACTAGTAAATTCATAAAACATGAAGTCATACATCTAGGCATTTCAGGTCTATCTATCTATCTATCTATCTATCTATCTTTTATATTTAGTATATTATCTAACAGAGGTGTTCCCATGGACTCCATGAGCACAAGATTAACTATCAAAAAGTGCTATCAATGTATAACCAAACAGTACATGCTTTCCATATATTTGACCATAGTTTTTAACCATGTTTTTTACAGGACTTTGGGCATTACATTGGACTGTTAAGGAGGAAAAAAAGAAATTGTTGGCAAGGAGTTTAGAGACATCCTGTGTAGGAAGAGTCCATGCTGCCAGTTTATCCAAGAAGGACACTTAATGATGTCATGACCCAGAAGCTGTTTCAAAAAACATATTTATGATATGATGCAAATAACCCCAACCCTTATTTTTCCACACTTCCATGCAGATTATGTGTTTTGCATTAAAATTTACACACTGTAAGGAGTGTGTATGAAGTTTGGCTTTGTAACAAGCACATAATTTTTTCAAAAACTCTCTAACACTCTAACTTTCTGTTATTACAACAACACAAGAACTTTCCTTATCTGGAGGACTAAGGAAAAGTTTCGGATTATGCTAATGGATCTACTTTGAAACAAGCTCTTGAAATATTCTTGGCTTATATAGTGGATTCATCATCAAAAAGACCATTATCTCGCATTATGAATCCTAAATGTCTTTATAACTGATTCTTACAGAACTGTGCTCTATTTCTAGTATTGCTCAGTCATCACAGCAAAATCACTAAGTACTTATCTCCTAATGTAAAATAGAAGTTCAGAATGATGTAATTCAGAATACAAATACAAAGAAGTAATCTGAATTAAGTTTCAGCATTTTCCTTTTCTATGTTTCCAGGGTTTTTTCCCACATTATGCACTAATAATTTAACTAACTGGACTGAACCATAATGTATTTTGAGTATTTTTATACTGTTATAATCGTATTTTAGCAGTTTGTTGTTTTCTTACGAAATACAGTTTTGAGATTTTTTTTTTCTGTTAATAGAGAGCTTTGACTGTTCAAGATTGTATAACCCTTAAATTGCAAAATTCCCACTGTCAGCAATGGCAGTAGCATTCAGTCAGTCCTATGTGTAATCAGATGTCAACCCTCACACATGGCTTAAGTAAAAGAGTTTGATTTTTACTTACTGATAAGTATTTCAAATCACCTTTTGTTGCAAAAGACAAGTGAGTAGCTTTACTGGAGTAACTGGAGCTATATGCATAGGTGTGTTCAGCTTAATGACTGCCACTAGATAAACTATCAGCAAAGCCCAAAAGACAGGGACACATAAGTCATCCTCTGACAAAAGCAGGAGTCAAAACCAAGCAGTGAACTGTAAAAGCTTGTATTCATTGATTCTAGCCCAGGGGTTCAACGACTGGGTTTAGACTGGAACCTAAAGATCAAATGCACAAGGAGTACCTGAAATTGAAAATTGCAACTGAATGTCTGAAAAGTGACTTTCAGGAGGTTTATGGTTGATGTTTTGGTGCCGAGACACCAACAATTTTGTTCATACAGAGCAGCTTCTCAGAAAAACCAGGAAGGATGGTCTAACTACTTTGGACAAGTTACATGTGGTTTTGTGGTAGATTAGACAGGAGTTGGTGGTACAAGTCCTTCTCTGTGTGAAATCCTTGCTCCTTAAGGTTGCTCCTTAATCTTGCTTAATCAATTCATTTAAGTGCCAGGTGCAGCCTCCAAGGGCAGATCTGGGAGCCAAGTCACGTGCTGAGTAAGCCCAGTGGCAGAAGGGTAAGTGCAGTGGTGGACTCAGGACCTGCCTACCCAGAGAGAGCAGAGTCCAGGCTGGTCCAACTTGAGGCACAAAGGGAGAGACTCGTCACTTTGGAATGAATTTGGAGAGGATTCCAGATTGTAGGCATGCCAGTAACTTTAACAGAAGCTAGAGTCACATTTTTACAGGTAAAGGAAACAGAACGAAGTGACAAAGTGATTTAAATGCCAGTAAGTGGCACAATCTGCAACACTTGGCTTCAGCTGTTCAGCATTTGTTCCCAAGGCCCTGATGTGCATACTGCTACCTCAAGTCTAATGTCAAGTACTAGATGTGCTGTTGCTTTAGTATGTGCACAGACAAAGCCCGAGTCCATGTTCCTAGGCTGCTGTAGATGTCCTTTAATCAAAAGGGGACAACTGGAACATACAAAGGGAGACTGCTGGGGCCACAGTGGCACAGGGTACACAGTACTTGTTTCCCATCAGAACCTGTCATTGACTTTACTTTTTATAGAAAGAATGTCCTGATATGAGTAAAGAGAATAAAGAGCTGAGTACTGTACATACTGAACTGATGTTTAATTCATTCTGTAATATTTGATTTATTCTCTAATATTTTCCTTCTGCAATTAAAAAAAAAAAAAACACAGTGTAGCAGGAAATTAATTTTAAGCTCAACAATTCATTTTAAGAAAAAACATTTTTCTTTGGGAAAGCATAACTCATAACTCCTTTCCTGAAATAATAAAATAAAATAATAAAAAAAAAAAAAGCAGCAATAAAATGTCACATTGCATTACATGTCTAAGTATTTTTTTTCCCTAATCTAATATGCAAAGTATGACAGCAGTACCTTATTCTAGGCTAGGAAGCACTTGCTAATGTAAATAGGCAGCAAGCTCAGCTCCCAAAGGCTTGCTCTCTCAGCAGTGGCAGCCTGAACAGCCCCTTCATGCCTATGGTGCCCTGCTTAGACCACAACAGCTCATCAGTGCATGTTCAGCTGCAGCACTGCTCATAAACAGGTACACATCTGGCTATAGGGAAAGCCTGGTAAGGATTTACCGAGACCTGCCCAACCCCAGTGGGGTTTACTTATTAACAAATAATCAAACGGAGAACTGGAATTACAGGACACGTGGCACACATCATTGCCTTGCTCCTGGTCATCCCAGCAGTCACTGCTAATGCCTGCAAGCGGAAGGGTGGAAGGGCGAGAGGGGCCTTTGCTCAAGGCTCTGATTCCCTGGCATAGGAAATGTATTTTTCAATCTCTCAGCTCAGCAGCTTGCATCTGTGACTCTTGTACAAACAACGCATTAGATGGTGCATTTTTCAAATAGCTTAACACTCCTGGAAACCTCCTGTGTCTCCCAAGACACGAGTCTTTCACATGGATGAAGGAAACTGCCATGAAGGTTGTATCTCACCTCACTTAAGGAAGTAATCATTGCTGGTATGAGTGAAGGGCTAAGGGTTAGGCTGCCTTCCTGCTTCTACTGATCTATATTCCCTGCTACACGACTATAACTGCACAAAGCAACCATTTTCTACCTTAAACAATAAGTGCATGTGTGTGCCTCTCACAAGGATCACATCATTGGGTTGTAATCTATCAAAGCCTCTTTCTTTAGATAATTGAAGTAATGGATGTATACCAGGACAATACAGTAAACACACTACAAAACAAGAGATGCTGTATTTTTCCCGTAGCAATTGTTCAATGGAAGCCTGTGTTCATAACTTTTACAGCATTTTATAAGCATTTGCTGGTGAATGTGGCTCTTTCTTATTGCTGCAGAGCACTTTTAAAAAAAGCATGTGGTAAAACTTAAAAGGGGGCCAAGAGGTGAACATTTTATCTTGCTTCATTTGCATACCTGTAGAATAATCTTGTAGGTGGCAGCCAAAGACGACAGTCATGATGCAGCAACAATAATAGTTAGGATGGAATAACAGAATGGCCTGGGTTAGAAGAGGCTTTTAAAGATCATCTAGTTCTAGACTCCCTGCCATGGGCAGGGACTCCTTCCCCTAGACTGGGTTGCTCAGAGCCCCCATCCAATCTGGCTTTGAACACTTCCAGGGATGGGGCAGCCACAACTTCCCTGGGCAGCCTGTTCCAGTGCCTTACCACCCTCACAGTAAAGAATTTTTTTCATGTATCTAAACTAAACCTACTCTCTTTCAGTTTGAAGCCATTCCCCCTCATCGTATCACTACATGCTCCAGTGAAAAGTCCATCTTCTTCCTTGTAGGTTCCCTTCAGGTACTGGAAGGCTGAATTCAGGTCACCCTGAAGCCTTTTCTTCTCCAAGCTGAACAATCCCAATTCTCTCAGCCTTCCCTCACAGGAGAGGTGCTCCATCACTCTAGTTGGTTACTGTGCTGCTTGTGAGTTTGCAAGGTTTGTTTCATGACAGCCCTTCTCTGGATACAGAAAAGTGCCCCAAATACAGGCCTGACTCTGGAAACCTTTATTCAGACAAGTGACCGTACTGACTTGATATGTCCCCAAAGGACAGGGTCGATGGACAAGACAGGTGTGGCACCTGGTGCCTCATATTACTGTTAGCATTTGTATTACAGCTGTTTCTTGTGCTAGAGAACAAAGCAGCATTTACACAGAGGTCATCCAATGTAAGGGGCAACAGGTGTCCAAGAGGCAACACAGTACAAGAACAAGAGATGCTTCGGCCAACATGACATGACAAGCTGGGCTCAAAGAGTGGCCAAGATGCTGGTAGGCATTATTACAAATCTAAGATTTAAGGGTGCATTTGAAGGAGGATACTGTGCTCATTATTCACTGTTGAGCATCCTCAGCCTCCTATTTTGCAAGAGTTAGACTGTAGACAGGGGTGGGAATTTAGGATTTCACCCAGTTGGTGTAAAAAAAACCCAACAAAACTGATTGTTTCAGCAAGACATTGCCTGGTACACAGAGATCTATTACACTTGCACAGCAGCTCCAAAGGATGCTGCATACTTTGGATTGACAGAGCAAGCATGATTCAGTCTGGAGATGCACCATGTGCCCTACAAAGCCAGGAGGGATTGGAGTTGCCATGCAGGAGCAAGTCAGCAGACTACAGGAGCAGTAATTCCACTGCATCCCATGCTGGAGCTAATGCTGTTTGCAAATTCACCTAGTGAGTCACGTCTGCTTGCATTAAAAGAAATACAAAAACAAAATACTCTTCCTATGTCTCACTGGCAAGAAGAGACTGAAACTGGCTAGGCTGGTTGGGAACTAACCTGGAGGCAACCCTAGTTAGCAGATTTTCTAAATAAGGTGAGTGTTTTTTGTTTCTGTATCTGAAGACAAGAGGGACAGAGATGGGGGCAGGTAGCGTCCTAAATTTAAGTTTGCAAAGTTCTTTATTAATTTCACAAAAAGCAGTCACAAAATTGTATCTTCCATCTTTGAATCAAATAAATAGAATCTACAGAACCCTGAAATTTACTTGTCAAGTTCAGTTTTTTAAAGTTCAGTGACATATTTAGTGAAGCGTTTGCTTTTGAAGATCACTACAGGAATGGAAGAAGTTTGGATTTATTATATTGTACACAGAACACAGTATTTTTCAAACCTCAAGGACCCATTTGCATTTATTTCTCAAAATGAACACAATTTTGCAGAATCTTCTGAAGCCTGTGAATTGCTGTATGAAAAGAGACACACACACCCCCCCCCCGCTATTCACAACCCAGAAAAATGGGACATTAACCTCACATAAAACCCACTGGCTTGCATCTTGCTTCCTCATTAAGCCTGTGCCACTTTTGCAGTAGATTTCAAAGGTGCAAGTTCGCTTTTGTTTTTCCAACAATCAATCCACAAAGTAACATTTAACTTAAAAGAGAATTCCCCAAAATCCTGATTTCCTACTTGAAGATATCCCCATCAGTTACATGCTATTTTTTCAACATTACATATTTGAAAACCAAGATAAATGTTTTTAAGCAATTTGAAGCCCTTACTACAAGAGAGAAAACAAGTATTATTTGTATTGTTTGTTTTCCCACAATGTATTTTTATGGGAGAGCTGCGGGGACCATATTTTGCATTCAGTGAACAACTTCTGTGGTGTAAAATGTCTCTTTTTGGTATTCAAATAACCACAAAAGCAATGTAGCTACATCTCATTGCCATAGACATTACCACCTAAAGCAACCAGAATGAAAAAAAAGGTTATTTCTTACCTCATCCATTGTGAAAGACATGGATTTATGAGATAACATTTGGCAGTCCTGTGACCAACCATAACAAAAATCTCTTTCCCTTGGGCACCCAAGAACCACAATATATTGTAACACTTCCAGTTCTTAAACAGTGCTGAACCACATTGTGCAGGGCTGCATACCTTTCTGAAAAGAATATGCATTTTCCTTGTTGTCATAAAAAGTATTTGTTTATCAAATGTACCAAAAAGAAAAAAAAAATTGTACCTTAGGAAAGAAATGGATGGAATTCTGTGAGAAACAAAGGCAAACTTAGTGTCTGCATTGTTGCTCCTGCCTGCCTGGCTATGACTCTATGTACAGAAATATTGCATTATTGATAAATTTCTGTATGCTGCTGAAATGAAAATTGCTATTTTCATCCTCCTAGTACCTGGACATGTTGTTAAGGCGTACTTTTAATAACGGCAGCAAGAAATTATAAAATAAACAGTAAATTCATTCATTTATCAACAGTAAATTTTACCTTTTTGCCAACCACCTTTCCCTATTAGAGAACTGCACTGTGCCTCATGTGAAAGAAAAGGCCAGGAAAGGGCCATACTTGAAAATCCCTAACACAAAAGAAAGTATGTTAAGTTTCAAATCGCACATCATAAGTACAGGTCTCCAGTATTCCAGTATGGGCATAAAATAACCCCAGAGTCTCTTGGAGCCTTTGGACAGATACCTGTCCAAAACATATAATGGAAATACAACATTGAGAGCTTTATTGGAATAGGAAAGGCAAAAGGCATTTTTCTGCCTCTCTTGGAGTCCATGTTTTCCCATGTCACTTCTGTACTGCAGTGGACGTTTATCCCGGCTGGCAACAGCATTTCCGAGGAGCCAATTCAGCGTCTCAGGGACGTGCTAGACCAGCCTAGGCAGTAGGGCTTGGCAGTGGGATTCCCAGGGCACACAAGCATCTCTCCGGCCCCCTAGAAGGATTTTACCTAGTGCCTGCCACCAGCTGCCTTCAAATGGTTTGGTTGTGGGTTTGGTTGTGGGTTTGTTTGTTTTTCAATGAGTCCTCATTCATTACGAGGTACTTGAGCACCCAGTCAGGACTCCGTGGGGGGAGCAGACAGTCGAGCGCCGCAGTGCCGCAGCCCGAGGCTCCCCAGGGATGAGGGCGGCTGGAGGGCCTCGCTCGCCCTGCCCATGCCGGTGTCCCTCTCCAGCCGGCCTCTCCCCACGCCACCTGCATGGGCGGGCAGCCGCACGGGGCGCAGCGGCCCCGCTCCCCGCCAGGCGCGCACGGAGCAGCGCGGCCCCGAGCGCGGCCCCGAGCGCGGCCCCGAGCGCGGCCCCGGCGCGGGCAGGGGGCGGTGCCACCGCCTTGCCCGGCGCGCTAAGCCCGGCGGACATCTTTGATCCGGGCAGAGCCGACCCGCCCGCCGTGCGGCCTTCGCGCTCCCGCAGCGTGCGCCCGGCTTCAAAATGGCCTCCGAGCGGTCCCTCTGTTCTCCGGCGCGGCGCGGGAGGAAGTAACAGCGAGACCGACCCCGGGCTGGGAGGGGCGGGGGAGAGACGTGGGGACCGCACCGGGCGGAGGGGCCGAGCCGGAAGCCGCTGCGTGCTCGGAGAGGCGGGCGGGGAGCGTGTGAGGAGCTGGGCGGAGGCGGCGAGGGAGAAGGAGGAGGAGCAGGCGGAGGCGGCGGCGGGAGCGGAGCCGCTAAGTCCGTCCGGCTGCGGGAGCGCGTAGGCGCTGTGTGCGGAAGGGCCGTGGCCCCTCGGCGGAATCGGCGTAGGGGGCGTTGGAGAATCGCCGCCGGGTTGGCTGGCGGGAGGCGCTCGGGGAGGAGGGGGCGGCCCGCTCGGTGCCGCCGCGGCTGAGGGAGGCAGGGCGGGAGGACAAGCAGCCAGCCGGAGCCCAGCGTCAGCAGCGGCAGCCGCACCGCCGCCGGCCAGCGCCATGGGTGAGTCTCCAACCCGGGGCCGAGGCGCGGCAGAGGGGCCGTGACAGTGCGAGCCTGCGGCCGTGGGGTCTCCGCGATGGGTGGGCTGAGAGGCAGCGCGGGGGGGGGATACAGCGGGCACCGCCGAGGCTCCCATCCCGGTGGCCCCGCCGCGGGGCCCCCCGTCCCTCTGGCCGCCCCCCGCCTTCCTCCTCCTCCTCAGATGCGGCTCCAGCCCCCCTCACCACCGCCTCTCCCCCCCCACCCCCCTCTCAGTCACTTCCTGCCTCGCCGAAATTGTATAATGCGTGCGCGGGGCTTGGGGAGCCGGGCGGCGAGAATGCCGGAGATATTTCTTCTCCCTCGCTTTTCTTCCCTTCCCCCTCCATCCTGGTCCCTCCTCCCCTTTTTCTCCTTTTGCGCCCAAATTTGGGAGGGAGGAATTTGCTGCTGCAGGAATTAAAGCAGCCTTTCAAATATGCGGGAGAGGAGCGGGTGGGACTGGAATCGCGGGAGGAGGGGGAAGGAAGGAAGGGGGCGCCCGTGCGCGGGTGGGAGCGTGTGTGGCAGCGGGAGCCCGCCAGCCGCCTGCCCGCCTCGCTTTCTGGCTTCTCCTGCTTTTTTTTTTTTTTTTTTTTTTTTTGGAATTTTTTTTTTCCCTTTAGGGCGTTTTTGGAGGGCTATATGTCTCTTGGATCTGGCTTTTACTGGCCGCTGCGCGGGCGCCCGCCCGCGCTGCCCCGCCGGCCCTGCCCCTGCAGCCCGACGGGGCCTCGGCCGATCGTTTCTAAAAAAGAGAAAGTAGAAATTACAATTTACGAACAGCTGTCCCGGGAGTCTGTATGAAACGCCTTTTTGAGCAGTTTCTGTTTGATCCGCTCGCTTAGCGAACTAGTCTTGCAGAATCAATTGGAGGAGTGCTTAGTGTTTCAGGAGGGTGGCTGGGAAAAGGGGCGATTATGTACGAAGATTTTTTTAATGGGCGACTTAAGGAAAAGCAGCTAAACTTATTTTAGCGTGAAGTTGTTCACGCTGAACCAGTTATGTGCAAATGTAATTCCGAGACAAGACAGCGTTCAGGAATCTTCTGCGTTTGTGTGCCGCCTCCTGCAGATGAAATATGAACAGAAGACTGTCACAACTACCCATTCACTGAATGTTTTTTCGTGGCCATTGTAATCTCCCTCTGATTGGCAGTGGCTTCAGGTTATGTTCAGTGAAAGAAATGCTTCCATATGCAGAAATACCTATGGTCTGTATTAATATCATGACCAAAAAAATATCAATTCATGTAAATTATGCAGGTTCAGCTCCCATGAAAGTTAGATGGGCCACTGCTATATAGCTGGGCTTAAAAGGTAGACCATACCTTCTTATGGAAGTGAGGTTTTTTGTAGTAATATCTTTCCAGTGCTAAATGATAATTTAATTTATGACTAGAACTTTCACTGAGATATCAAGCTAATATTATTTTTTCTTTATAATTCTAAATACATTGTAAAGCTTTTGCCTGCTGAAATGTTAGGACATAAGGGAAGATGTATTTCTGTGTAGTGTTTAGCATCTTTCACTTCATACCTGCTTAGTTGGTGGAATTACTAGCATCTTTGGCTGTTGATTTGTGAACATAGGAGCAGTTGTTCAGTCTGACTTTGCATGACTCCATATTTTTTTTTAAGCTGACTCGCGAATAGCAAAAATCAATAAGTAGAAATTTTTTACCTTAGCAGAGTGGGCTTCAAGAAGCCATTGCTTTAAAGGTCAATTACTACCTTGTCTGTGTTGGAACCTGAATTGGAATCCAAAAGCATTACCTGTTTTGTGTTTGCTGCTATGGAAGAGGGGGTTGTTACTCAAGTCATTTTGATATTGAAGCAGATGTAACAAGAACTGTGCATATCATCCATGCACAGTACACAATACAGCATTTCCTTCTGTTTACCCATCCGGACAAGCAACTGGTCTCAGTTAAAACAGTACTTCAGATATATACTTAGTGCATGTGTGTTTCTGTGTATATGGATAAAAACTTGACTCTTTATCTTGTACGGAAATAAAGGATCGGATTTGTCTGCTTTATAAGCTAAAATACAATAGTTTTTTGCTTTTTTTCTTTCATAGAAATGTCTAAATGTGCACAGCAGAATTGGTTTTTTTTCTTTAACTGGCTGTCAACTTAGTGGTACTTAGTCTCTTCCATGGGGCAGGTTCATACTTCGTGTGCTCTACATTGTGCAGTTCTAGTAGCTCAGTGCTGCTGCGGTGGTGTTTTTATTACTACCTTAGAATACCCATTAAGACAACAATAGTTACGAAATATAATGGCTGCAGATTCAAAACCTCGTTTTAAACACAGTCAGTGAAGGAAAATTTGCCTCAGAGAAGGTGTAGGAGAGAGAACTGTGGTATGTAGAACTGTAGTATGACACACAATTTTAGCTTCAGTTTATTGCCAGACTATTCACTTAACCTGTCTAGACCAGAGATGTGTATGTATGAGCGACAGTTCTGTTTTCTGTAAGTTGGTGCTCCAGCTCCTGAAATTGAGCTAGTTAATTGCAAATGTGTGCTCTGTAATTAGAATGGCATTTAGTCACCATTTAAGTAGTTTAGTTAAGCCTCGTTTAAATTAGTAATTCAGATTTGGGGTAGTGTTAAACTGTAGGCGGTCACAAACTATTCCCTAGGAGCCTTTGAATGTCTTGAGCTGATGTTTGTGGAATAGATGTCTTGCAGAGGTGGGGAGGGTGGCATGAGTGAGGTGAAGGCATTTCTCAACTGCAAGGGCCAGGAACTCAGTTCACAGAAACCAGTGACTTCCTGTTCACCTTGCCAGAGTGAGTTTCATGTATGTCAGGGATGAGTCAATTTTTTTCCCAGCCCTGTTTTAATGGTTGCATACTGATAGCTCTGTAATGTCATCAGGTAGCTCTTTTCTATTCTGTGGGGTTTTTTAATAGGAAAGAACTAAGTCAGCATTTACTTACATAACTTCAGTTTAATGCAGCAGCCCTGCAAAAAACAGGTATTGCCTTCATTGCGTGGACATGGCTGTGAAACTCCTGTAAGCCGCAACATCCTTAGGTACATTAAAAATCAAAATGTAGCCAGTAGGTTCATAAGCACTTCAGAGGCCAATGTGTATCCACTTTCCTTTTGACAGAGTTTGAGTTAGAGCAATGTAAAACACACGCCTGACTAAACCTTGTTCTGATGTGCATCCTGGACTTCCTTCCCCCAACAGCCACTTAATCTTCTGCTTTTTGTGCATCTGTGCTGTTCCACGCTTCAAATGTGCCTTACAGGAACCTGCTGGTCGCATGGGCTGGCAGGGCTGCTGCTCAGAGCTACTGCCCAGCAGCCCTTCTTAGGGCCACTCATGGGGAACAGAATAGTTCTGTATCTTATTTTCAAATGGCTCTTTATGTGGCTGTTTTCACACCACATTTCTGTCATTTAATGTAGTGACACATTCAGTACAGATTTGAAAATAATTTTGGAAGCGGTATTGCTGTACAATATCACTTTGGGTGTTTCATTCAGAAGCACTTGAGAAACTAAAGTAGAACTGAATTATTTCTTAGTGGCACAGAAGATTTAGAGGTTTTTTTTGGTCAACATTGAAAATAACACCTCTAGATACAGCTTTTCTTAATTGCTTTTTTTTTTGCTTATTATTACTATTACTCTTATTACTTACAACTATTAATAGTTGTGTGCTTCATATTTTTTAATCTGGATACTTAAGGTGTTGACAACCAGGGGAAGGATTGATTAAAACATTAGGTAGATTTCTTCCTCCCATGACCCATTGTAGCTCTAGGGGGATCAATATTAAGATACAGCACATAGTTTTGGTCTGGCATTTGTAAAATAGAGCTTTTTAAATGGAAAGATTGCATCATACTCACAAAATACGTGAAACCTGAAGAAAAGAAAAATTACTTTAGACTGCTCTTTTGTTTGACCATGAAAAAGATCAAAGGATGACAGTGGTCTTTAGAAGTGTGCTCTTAAAGCAGAGAATAGCCCATATGAGGCTTTTTTTCCAGTGCTGTGGGGTAAAGCATGACAGGAGAACGACCAGAAAAATAGAAGTACAAACTAGGTATATGAGGTGTGCTCTTCAACATTGTTGGTGAGTGTTGAGCTACAAAGTAGTAGTGTATCAAATTCCAATCAAAACAGTCAATATATGCAGAAATCAGTCAGTCATACAGTGCTGTTATTCCAAAGAAACCTTTCAGAAAGGCAGCTGAAGTCCTTGATGGCAGAATTTCTGGAGTGACATTTGTCTGAGAAGGCATTGTGGGTCATTGGAGTTGATGCTGAGAGAAATTTAAGATGGCATGAAGCTTGGTACTGCTGCCAGTGGTTGTCACTGAATTATGGGCAGGTACATTCTTAGAAGAACAATGCATTAAATATTGTGTATTTTTATATACTGTACATTTAAAGCACTATTCATGTAATGATTCAAGTTGAACTCTAAATAAAATTAAACTTGACCTAGTGAGGTGGTCAAAACTGCCAAGAATGGTTATGTTAACGTTAACATAAAGCTTAAGTGGAGCCTATTCCAGTGTGGGCCAGTTGCAATGTTTTAATTTCATTTATGTGTAATTCTGTCACAGTGTGCAGGAAATTCTAGTGTGCCCGTCAGTGTCCTCTGCTTTCCTTTTTGTTCTTTTGTAAGAACCTTACCATGTGGTTTTATAGCTTACACTGATACATAACTGGACTGCAGTTGAAAAATCCTGTCTTGATTGTATGTTTTTTCTACACACAGTGTAGAAAAGCTTCCAGTGTTCATATAGTGGTGTGATTAGATGAGCTTGCTGATGTAATGGAAAGTTAACCTTAGAGTAGTTTTCAGCTGGGCGTGTGAGCTAATCTCACTTGTTCCATATTGTGCAGTTATCAGAACTGATAGGAGGGCAGCCTGAGCTCACCCCTGGTGGTGCAGTTCCTGCGTGAATCTGTTGGCCAGCTGCTTGAAAGGAGGCAATTCTGCTCTGCCCACCCTCGTGCCCCTCAACCCAGTAGTGAGTCAGTTCATGGAGCTCAGCTCACAGGGTCTGCCTGTTTTTTCTTCTTCAAGACGATTTTTCTTTCTATTAGTTGAGTTCCCTGAACCTTTCATACTATGTGATTGCAGAAGTGTTGGCATGGAAAAAGAAATGCAAGTGAGCTCAAGGCAAGAGATGGAACTTCAGCTGATCATCTTGGTTTAGTGAGATACAGCCTCGGTTTAGCGTGTGCTTTAGACTGGTGTAACATGGCGCTGCTGCAAAGAGAAGAGAGCTTGATTTTCTGTTCCCACCCAAACGCTGAATCTTAACGTAGGCTGACAGTTGCTGTGTTAGTGTGCCCAAGGCACAGAGATACGTGGTAGTTGATCTAGTTGTACAACTTGTTTATTTCCACTCTGTCAGTGGTTGAGATAGGGAAGGAGGAAGACTGTATCCTGTTGGAGGAATTAGTGCTAGTGGTTGAGAATGTAGTACTCTCCCCTTGGTGAGAGCTGGTGACTTATCTGAGGATAAACACAAGTGGGCAAAGTTTAATGGCTTTTGTTTCAGCTCCTGTCGCTTACTCCTTGATCAGTGAATGGGGTGAGGTGCCTGGCTTTTTATTACTGGCTGTTGAATCATTGCCTATGACGTTTATGGTAATAGTATATTAGAATTAGGACTTTTCTGGTGATTTGCAAAACTAAGGCCCTCATTAGCGATGGCTGGAGAAGTCTTCCAGTGCAGAGGGTCTTGTAGTTGTGACGAGATCCTGACTGTGATGGTATCTTAAGTTGAGATACCAGTTTTAGCTGGCTTCCTGTTATAAAAGAAAAAAAAAAAAAGGCAGTTGTGAGGCATTAAAAGCTGTTGCTGGAGAAACGTAATTCTGTGGAAGCTTTCTGACAGCAGAGGCTTTTCTGAATCTGTGATCTTACCAGTATATACTGTAGTAAAATTCCAGATGCTGGCTCAAATGTAGTATAATGCTTTCACATTTGGTACAGTGAAAAATTCCAAAGTAGACTGATGACAAGAAATCTTCTCTCTTAATTCTCCTCATCCCTTGCTTCTGGAAACAAACACATCCTAATTGTAGTCAGTAAAAGTATACTAACAAACCAAGAGATTCAAGATTATCTTAGTTTCCTCTTGGGAGGCTTTGCCAGATGGTGTGAAATCAAGGTCTGAGTAATCTCTTGATGATGGGTAAAGAGAAGCTGGTCCTGTTGCCTTCTGTGTTCTTTATTTTTGTAGCACTTAGTTGAGGGAGAACTTAGCGGAGAATAGGCTGCAAACTGCTGCAGTATGGTACTGAAGTTGGCAGTCACCTCCTACTGTTCAGCTGTGCCAAATAGTGCCCTTCAGTGCTCTTATTTGCAGTTCGGTGGACATCTGCAAACCAGTAAGTTCTCAGTGCAGTGGAAAGAACTGAAAGTTTCTGTGTGAGAGACTGAAGCAATGAGGAACAAGACCTTCAGGAGACTGGGGCAAAACCCATAGTATGTGGTTGTTTGTTGTACAGTTGAGGATTGTGGATAAAAGGAATCTGCTTTTCAGTCAGTTAAAGAAAAAATGCCTGAATGTTACAAGTTCAAAACAATGCTGAAGACTAGATGCTTGAAAGGAGGAGAAAGTAGGGGTAATGAGCCCCCATCCCATAAAAATTTGGCAACGAAAGCTGGGATTTTCAGCAGGGAGTTTTTCCTTACCAGCAGTTTCAAATTGAGCAAGTTAATTTTTGAGCTGGGTGGTGGTGTTCCTTTCATGTATTTAATAACAGGGACTCTGTAGAAGGTCTTTTGAGGTTTGTTGTGTTCAGAATTCTTGAACAGTTGAAACTTTCAGCTGGTCAGTTCAAAATTATATTAATACTCAGTATTTTATGCAGACCAAGTTAAGTTATTTGAATGTTAGTATGTTAGTAATGAAGGGTCACTGACATCTTCTTTGTCCAAAGACATGCAAGAGTTGATTTGGAGAAGACTTTGAAAGTGCTTAAGACACAGCTTCTGTGAAGAAGTGTTCAATGGATGGCCTCTAACCTGGTCGCTTAATGATTTTCACTTGCCCCGGCTTTGTGTCTCTGGCTTCTCACCTTGTGATCTGCCTGCAAGGCATCCAGTGTCCCCCTAGGTAAACGTGACTCTTTTTTGGTATGTTCAGTTCTTTGTCGCTGTGGGCATCAGCAATGAGCCCGGGTTTCCTGTTGCTTTGAATTGTGTTTCTGGTGTGGCAGCAAGGTGTGGAGAGGATTTAACTCCCACTCGAAAATTTGGCAGGGCTAATCATGCAGGATAGCTGCTCTGCTGGTATACATGTTGGACCATGTAATGCATGCTCTTCATAGCCAGCTTCCTCACTAAAGCCAAAAACAAAAGGACTTGGGAAGTTGAGAAACCAACAGCTTTGGTGCTGTTAATCACTGGGATGGTTTACAATCCAGCTGTGGCTTCACTCCTTACAGTCTTTAGTTTTGTCACCCAAAATAGTTTGACTGCTGGTGATTTGGTTGCTCTCAGATGTGTTGCTTTCCTCTTTTAAAAACGTGTGCAGTAAACACCAAGTTAAAAATCAAATTTTTGACATAGAATAAATGAAATAAAACTTTAGGGTTTCTAAATGCCAAACTATTCTACAGGTGAATAGCAGTTACACCAGTTCTATATTGTTACAGTCTTAATATTAAACCTGGATGATAAATTTTACTGTAGATATGGACCATTCTTTTTATCAGTTGCTATTGCAACCCACAGGGAAACAATCTTAACTTTTACTTACTATCTTCCATACATAGTAATTATAATGGGAGCTATCTTTCTGTGGTATCTCTCTAGCTTAAAAATAAAGATAATTAAAAACAATGCAGCCAGCCAGCTGTGTTTCATAACATCTAAATTTAACACATGGAGAGGTTTTTAATACTTGACTTGGCATAATTCTTTGAAATAACACCTGTGTCTTTTTTAAATCATCTTGGTCTCATTAGAATTCTTTATATTCTAAATAGAGAACTCAGTGTGGAAATAGTTAAAAGGTAAAATTCTCTAACTATTAGTAATGTAGTAATACCCCTCAGGACCACTCTCAAGGTTTGATGAACCTTGTAGTAGAAGTATTGAAACACAAAAATGAACATGATTTCAGCATATCATGAAAACTCAATTTATAATTAAAAAGCCTCAATTCTGTATTTTGGTGTCATTAAAATATGCTCTCATGGGGGGAAAATGGGTGCTGTGGAGAAATACCTACCCTGCTTCAAGTCATAATAAATACTGTAACTTAACTTTAAACTAGCACTATGCTTCTTTTCATAAAATACATTTTTAAACGATTCATTGGTGACACCTTGCTAATTGAGGTAGTCGCAAGATATGTTTTAATTTTGTCCAAAGAAATTGTTTGAGACGGAGGAGTTGGTGTTTTCAGAAGTATTTGTGTTTCACTGTTCTGTGGTGGTAGTTTGCTACTGCACAAAGCTGCAGTAAACTTCAAAAAACGAGGGACAGGGTTATGTGCCTTAGAATTTTAGGTCGAAATGTCTGTTTTGGTGAAACCTGCAGGACTTTTGAAAGCTTCTCTATGGCAGAGGGTAAGGAGTTAAGCATAGATACTAGTATAGGAAAATATGAATATACAGAAAACCAGATGACTTCCATATTGGAATGAGTTGCATCCGCTCTACAGAAATGTATGGTAAAAGCCCTTCACCCTAGTTACTTTTCAAATGAGAATTGTCCATGTTAACAGAAGAATCAGGATGAAATACTGTAATTTGTCTCTTTAAGGGGAACATGCTTCATTTAGACTATGTTGAATGTACTTGAGTATTTTTGCATGAATGATTCACCTCTCATTAGCATTTCTGCACCTACATGTTCAAGAAATTTTACTAGATCTGATAGTAGCCCTTTGGGCTAGAAATGTAATAATGCAATTTCTTGTCCTGCCATCCTTACAGCTGCTTGATGAAGAGGGAGAATGGGATGTGCTGCTGGGAAGTTCATTTCTCTGAGGATTCAAGGCATCAAACAGAAGGAAGTGCAAAGTGCACACCTGCAAATGCCTTTTTCAGAGTGCCTTGGTTGAAATACTGCCAGTTGGATTGCAGCAGTCTGCCGTTCTGAGCAGTTGACTTCTGTGCTTGGGCGTATATGAGATGCCTGTGCTGTTGCTGCTGCTTCACCCAGGGATTTGGTGTGGGAATCAGTTTGGGTTTGTTCTTGAGGTTTTGGTTTTTGTTTTTTTTTTTCTTTTTTCTTTTTTGGTTTTTTGATCACCACCTGCTGAATCTTTGAGTTAACTGATCGATCTGTATGCAAATTTTGAAGGAAAATGTGATGTTAAGGTGAACCTGAAGGAACTGAAAAATGCTTGGCAGTGCCTTAGGTGAAAAGGATATGTCAAAGCATGACATGTTACTATGTTTCTTAATACTTACTGTGCTTTGTTGCTTTTTTCCTACTGTGTTTCCAGTGCTAAGTGAGACTCTTGAAATGGTCTCCATGTAAGAGGCACTAATTTACTTGGGAGAGAATTTCCATTTCCCTAAAGATGGCTCTTTTCAAACCCATGGTTTAGTTGAGGTCATAGGAGATGAAAATAGTGTGAGATAAAACTGAAAGGTGCCACCATTTTGGTATTGGTTGTTGGGGGGGGGTTTTTTGGTTTGGGGTTTGTTATTTTTAAAATTAATTTAAAATCTTTTATTTATATGTCTTTTGGGAAATACCTGCAAGCTGAATAGGCAAGAAACATGTTAAATATGAAGTGTAATAACGGATAGTTCATTTTCATTCTTGTTGGAGTTGGTTGTTTGTGTTTAGTGTGTTCTTTGCCTTGGAGGCTTTGTATCCAGGGATCTTCCACAGTTAGTTTGGTTCGGTTTTTAAATTTCTTTTTCTTTTGTAGCTTTCATCTTGAGACCTTGGTTCAGTGTTTGTATTGGAATAAACATTCAAGGATAGCAAAACTGAGGAGGAGGAGATACGGAGGTTAACAGTGGTGATCGACGCACTGAGTGATGTGTGGTTGATGCATGATCTGATGCTGTTCTTGACACCAGGTCCCCAGCTGCCATTTCATTTCGACCCCTACTTTATAGAGTGGAAGATAATCAGTCACTTCACTGTCAAATGTGATTCTGAGTTGGTCATTTCAGTTGGATGCAAGTTGCTGTGTGATGGTGGTTTATGTGCTGCTCTCTGCAGGCAAACTGAGGGTTTTTTTAAAGCCAGAGTAAAGGGGAAAATGCACAAAAACTCAAGAAGCTTTCAAACTGTATTCTTGTACTTAAAAATTTCATTTAAATTGCAAAAATGGTTTACTTTATTTTCCAGGAATTCATTGTATAGCTAATTCCAGTGGAGGTTGAAATATTACAAAAC
The DNA here is from genome assembly GCF_965178545.1 of Coloeus monedula. NCBI lineage: Eukaryota > Metazoa > Chordata > Aves > Passeriformes > Corvidae > Coloeus > Coloeus monedula. The sequence continues at coordinate 47,909,578 of NC_138781.1, forward strand.
AGTTGTCAATATGTGTGGCTGGCCTGAATATTTTGTAGGGTCATCATGGGTAGAACTTTTAATATTGTATGTTTTAGTTATACAGGCCTGCTTTTATAGTTGGATAACCTTCCTCCCTCTCTGCCCCTTCACTCCCCCCATTTATCTATAATTAGTTTTATTTTTCTAAATACTTGCTTCATTTTTCTGTAGTTGTCTGCTTTCTTGCACTTTGGCTGCCCAAAGAAGTGCAGCACTGGCCGTGTTGGCTATAGTTGCTGTGCACGCTTATTGTACACTGTCTCTGAAGTCTCTCAGATTTCTTTTTAGTAGACAACTTAAGGCTTAGCAGTGTGCCTGCTACATCCTGTTTGTTTTCCTTTGGAGTTTTCTGCTTTCCTCCTGGATATGCTGCTGTGCCCAGCTCAACAGACAGATTATGCTGTCTACTCTCTGGTCTTTACAGTGCAGAATCCTTCTTGCAGAATCCTTTTGCTCTTAGACATCACACATGTTTCAGCACTATTTTTAATAAACCAAATGATAGTGTCTGGTATGGAAAAAAGAGAGAATCCTGAAGCTCGTTTTTCACTTGTACTCACTCACTATGCCTAGTGACATTTTGAGGAACAGTTGAATTAGTGCATTCAGCGGATCAGTGCTTGAAGTTATTAATTATTGACTTTTTCAGATTGCTGCTAGACACTGAAAGAGAGCCTCATTTCTTATTTGTGGTTATGCATTGAAAGGATTTTCTTTTTTATCAATCCTTTATGAAAATATTTTTTTTGTTTTCTCTAATGTAGGCCATACCCTCAGTTCACAGTCGGAAATCAAGTTGTTGTCTTGCAAAGGAAGACTGCAGCTGATGTCTGTTTGAGGGAATAGAAGTGCTCATTTCCTTTCCATCAGTGCTAGACTGCCATCATGCAGATTACAGCAGATGTTACTGATCCAGCAAATATTTTTACTTTACTCTGAATAATGAAAGGACAAAATGTGTTCATAGATGTTCAGCTTAAGTTTAACTTTGCAAATAGATCTGATGAGTTTCCCTTTTATATTGTTATTTCCATACTTTGTTCTTTTGTCGTTTGGGTTTTTTTCTGTTGGTTGTTCTTTTTAATATGGATTGTGTTTATCTTAAGGATTTTTGTAGAGAAAAAAGTCAAAGCTGAGGTACTACATATTGTCTTAACAAGTGCTCATGGATTGTAGGAGCATTATTACACTAAATACTGCTACCTGAAGCCTCTATTTTAAGAATGCAGTAACAAAAACTGTAAGTTGCAAGATGTGCAGTTGCCGTCTGTCTCTGGGATGTGGGAGGACAAGATAGGAAGATGTCTCACTTGTTTTCTTTATGTATTGCCTCCATATTGAGAAGTGAAAAAAATGCAAAGTTTGATAAACTTTAGAAAATTTAAAGGAGTTTTGAAGATGTTGGTAAGGCCTTCTTGCAAGTTTGGGGGGCTTCTCTTTATTGATGTAGAGACTTCAAACAACTAGCAATGTTAGAAAGAAGACAATAAAAAGTTGCTATGTCAGGGATAGTGGAGGAAATAGAAGTAAACAGTGTTTATAGTCTTTCTGCCTAAAACTAGGAACTATCAAACTGGTCACTCACAGCATGGTAGTAGGACATTGCATAGAAATACTGTGGCTAAAGAGTTTGCAGAAATTTAGCTAAAAGTTCTAAAAAGATTATTTTAATTATTGAAATCATTGTTAGAGCAGGTGCAAATTCTTGTGTTTTAGCAGCACTGACATATTTTCAAAGTAAACTGTGTATGAAGAAAACTTGCCCTACATCTAGATACCTTATCAGAATAAATTGACACCATAACAAATGTAAATTGTAGAAAAAAATACTGTGTTCAGAAGGTGCTCCTGGTTCCAGCTGTGTGAAATGAGTTTGAAATGATCATCTTTTCATTGCTGATGACAACAAACACTGCTATCATATGCCAAATGTAGGGGATATCTTCCCTTTTTAATATTTTATGTTGTGGTCAGATTTCAACAATTTTTGGGTTTTCTGTGACACTTCTGGGTACTTTAAAAAACAGTATTCCCTAGGAGGTCACTGGAGGAAAAAAAAGTATTTATTTCTCTTAGAACAAGTTGATTGAGTAGTGCTAAAGCCAGCTTTGCTTGGAAAGGACAGTGACTCTCCGATGTCACACTGCTTTTCTGTTTGGTCTTCTCTTTTCTCTCCATCTGTCTTCATTAATATTTGCTGCTAGTTTGGCTATGTCATAAATCCTTGAAGAGTTTTCATAACATCATATTACAGGCTGCTGGTTGCTACCAGTGCACAGCAGCTGCACTTAAGCATATTGAGTGTGAGCTGAACTGTCAGGTTGCACATCACAGAGGTAAAAAATGGCTTTAGCTCACCTTGGAAGTCCATCTCCTCTTGACCAGAAGGATAAGGTATGCTCTTTTGTCAGGCACAGGACCTTAGGCCAGAGACTGTCATCTTTTGGCCCAGATGGTAATACCTGAAGAATGACTTTAAATTTAGCATTCCTGGACACAATCATCCGAGAATAAAGGAGAAATGTAAATTACAGTGTCTGAGCAATGATAAAGATGATAGACGCATTTAAAAAAAAAAGAGGGTTTTTTTTTTTATCGGTGTTCTCCCTTAGAACTGCTTGGGAAGCCACTGATGCCTTGTTTCTCTTTTCACTCATTTGCATAGTTAGAGCAGTTTGCTTCTGACTGTTAATTCATTGATTCAGATGATGTATCCAAAAACATCAGCTATGCAGCTGGTTTATGCAGGCTGTGACATTTTGCTTGAGGGAAACTTCCATTAAAGCAACATGGAGTACACAGAGTGGATGCATTGGAAGTCAGCTAAGGCCAAATTGATAATTGTATGGCTTGCCTTCGTTTGTGCTAGCTTAGATCCGAGATGGCTGACAACTACAAGAACATACAAATATTAGAAGACTTGATATAAAATGATAGCTGGAATGCAGCATGAGTGAATGTAAAGTGATAGATATGGACTGCTGTGCTGCATGCTCAGTGATAAGCTGTGAACATTTTTTAAAGCTCAGGAGTGAGATCTTGTGTACAGTTCAGTGTCATCAGCTCAGTACTCGTTACATGTTGGGAATTGGTAAGAAAGGATCAGAGAGTAAGAGATAGCACATGATCAGACACTGGATCTGTGAGTGTTTTGCCTCTTGGATGCTGTGTGTGCAGCTCTTGCCCTGGCCTCTCCAGAAGAGTACAGAGCTAGAGTTACATAAGAGCAGCAGGAGACATGAAATGGCTTCTTTTATATGCAGTATGATGGATGATTGGGGCTGTTTTCCAATGAAGATACTACTGTGCAGCAGTTAAGTTAACAGGATGTAATTTTGAAATGATAAAGTTCTCCTTTTTAACAATGTACAGAGGGAGTGCTTGCTACAGGGACTCTTGTGGATGCTGTTTTTTGTGATGATAAGAAGAATGTGCGTGGAAGAGAAATTGGTCAAATGCTGTTTAAGTGAAGAAATAACCCCATCTTAAATGCTTGTGAGATAGATCTTTGGTGACTGTGGAGGTGGTTAGAGAAACACTGCTCTGTTTATCCTGCTGTATGTGCTACCTTAGATGTATGTTTCTGGCCACTGTTGAAGGCAGCAACTTTGGTGTGACCCATGTGGCTGTTCTTGCTGGATGATAGGTTTTGAAACAGTACTGCTTTTGTCTGGTGAAGGAGGCCCTTCTGTGTGCTTGGTGAATTGGTGCTTGACAATGTTACCTTGTTTCGCAGATGGAAGCAGTGATGTGCAACATGATACCTGATAGTAATATAGTACTTAAGGTGGCTGATATTAAAATCTTTGAGTAGTGGGACTGCCGCAGGATTTGCAGTTATCAGTTGTATTCCAGCTTGTACAGCATGCTCCATTTCTGCTGCGTATGCATCTGCCTTCCTTCCAGAGCATCTTGTGCCACCCTTCTGCAGGGCACAGAGAAGGACTGGCATTGATCAGCAGTGCTTTGCTTTTTTTGTCCTCTCAGAAGAGTGCAGCAGCAGCGTACCCAATGTGCTGAGCTGTTACGGCTCTGGATGCTGATAGAACATGAAGTGAGCTGTAAAAACAGAGGGCTTATATTGCATTAGGTAGAAAAGCAGAAGGGGACTTCAGCGCCACTTTGAACTGCAGTCTCCATCACAGTGTAAATTTTCTAAAAATGGGTTCAGACTCTGGGACTAAGGGATTGATTAAAAAATTAGATGTTAAGGTGCAGAAGCTTCTTAACTGCTGGCCAGATCTGCTATAAAGATTTTTTTTTTTCACTTATTTTTTGGTATCAATATCTTGAAATACTCAAGCATGGGAAGATGTTTAGTGACAAACAAACTTAAAGGATCTTTGTGATACAGCTTTGTAGTTAAGGTATTGTAAGTGGTGCGTTGGAGAACTGTTGTAGACCTCTTGTCATGCACAGGGTTAGATGTTGTTGAACAGACACTTTAACTTGTGCACCCTACTTTGTTCTTTATTTTCTGGCTGTTGAACCATGACAGTTGTGCCCAAGGTTGCAACAGTGCTGTGGTGCTCAGTGCTGCAAATGAAGTGAATCAGTGCTGTTCACTGAATGTATAAAGTGACTTAGAAATACAGAATCCTGGGAGACATTTGCTGTGATGATGGCTTTGCTCTTTCTACCTTTTCCACACTAAAATACTATGGAGTAGTGTGGTGAAATGAGATTATGTATTCTGGTGAACACCTCAGAAGAAGAAACACTCTTGAACCCATTGCAGGTTCAGATAGTATATGGCAAACAAAAACCTTGTTGAATAACTGAAGTAAAAAGAGCTATTGTATAACTACCTGTATTGCTCATTAAATGTCTGGAGTTCATGTAGTACATTACCATGAAATTAGGTTGTTTTATGTATAATCCAAAGTAAATTAAGGTTACTAACAAAGTAAATTAAGGAGACCTACAAGAAGACTGAAGAGGGAATTTTAACAAAGGCATGAAGTGAGAGGACAAGGGGGAATGGCCTTAAACTGACAGAGGATAGGTTCAGATTAGCTATTAGGAAGAAATTCTTTATTGTGAGGGTGGTGAGGCACTGGAACCAGTTGTCCAGAGGAATTGTGGATGCCCCATCCCTGGAAGAGTTCAAGGTCAGGTGGGATGGGGCTTAGAGCAGACTGATCTAACAGAAGGTGTTTGTGCCCGTGACTGGGGGTTGAGAAGCCAATGTTCCTCAAGATCCCTTCCAAACCAAACCATTCTGTGATTCTGCTTAAAATGCTGTATACTGAGCATACTAGATGGAAAATATTGTGGGTTACTTTGATCAAATGTAAGTAACTTTTTCTTTTCTTTCTCACACTGCCCCTGTTTCTTCTCTGGATTGTGGCTGCACCTGTATGGACTCGCTGCTATGGTTCAAATTCATCATTTTACTGGACTACTTCTGGATGTATTCTATTGACATCTTCGATCCTGAAAATGTTGGAAATGTGTTGTTTACAAAGTAGCTGTAAGTATTACTTTGGTGTGGATGTTTTACAGCTAATGTGGAGATAGAAGCAGCACTAGTTTTTTATTAGATTAACTAAAATTGATCTTAGGTAGCAGCTGGTTGAAAATCAGGAGGGGATGAAAGTTAAGGGGAAGGTATAAGTATTAGAAACATGAAATCTCATTTGGCACCATGTTCAAGACAGTGGAAGTCAATTCTTTTACAAAAAAGGTACTGAGTTCTTTTAAAAGCTGTTGCAGGAATTAAAGAAACTCAATTCCTAATTTGTTTTGGTCTCTTTAGAAGTAGCAAGTTATGAACAAATATAACCATTTAAAAACCAGCATGTTGAAATCTTCAGTTTGAGTTGGTATACCAGAAATCTGACTCTGGCATCCAGCTGCAGTTTTTTAAAAGGCTCTTTCCTATTGATGACAAATGCTCACATTAAACATAGCATTAATGTCCAGTATATCTTGATCTTTCTGGTTAGTACCATTTATATTTCATTATCTAAAATTGTGGGTGTAATTACTGTAGACCCACTTAATAGAGCAAACAACCCAAAAAATCCCATCTGTTCTTTTTTAGCGTTTCATACTCAGTGATCTAAAAGTTCTTAGGAGTAGAACTATCCTAAATGTGGAGGTCTATATAAGGAGGAAGGGAAAAGAAATAACTTTTGTTCAAGACAAGAATTATATGGAAACCCATTCTTTTAAACAAAAGAAAAATTCACTAACAAGGGGGTGAGCTGTTTCTGGTAAGCGTGACACACATTAAAAGCTATGTAGATACTGAAAAATGCAGGTGATTGACAAATAGAACTATTAGGAGTGTCTGACTGTGATCACATATTTAATATGTGGTAGGATGAATAGCAGTTCCATATCCTTAATGGTTATTAAGGACCTGCACTGTTAAGCAGCTCTTTAATATCTTAAAAAGCACTGACCTGCATGTCATGTAATATCTCTGAAGCATTGGCTTCTGCTCAGGTCTTTAGATTGTGATAAATTCCATTCCTTACATGTAGTAATAGATTGGAAGATTAAAACAAATATTTGGATTTTAAATTCCTAGCTGATTTTTAAAATATTTTAAAACCTTTCAGATGAGATTATAGCTACACCAAAGGCTATATTGAAAAAAAAACTGCTTTAAAAAAGCTCTTTGATGATACAGTGCAAAGATCCCTACATCTAGAGAAGTAATAACATTTGTTGCATTCTGTATATTTAAATTTGAACCTCTAACTTAATCTTTGCAGTGGTGTAGCTTTGTTTGAGATTAATAGTGTATCTGCCAAATGGAGAAATCAGTTGTGTGGCTTAAAGCAGAGAGTCCATTCATTGACTAGTGCTGTTGGATTGCCAAGAGGTTAGTTCTTCTTGCATTCAATACTTCAAAGGTAATAGTGGTTTTATATCCTTGCTTTAGTTAAACAAAATTTTTTTATTTGAAAATTCTATGAGTTATTGCTGCATTGCTTACTCTGTCAGTTTTAGAAAGAAAAAATTTCAAAATAAGCATGAGTCAACCATATACCAAACTTAAATTAACCATACTGTATCCCATACAGAGAAGTTCTGAGGCAATAGGGCCTGTAATAAAAAATTTTTTTACAAATTATTTTTTAGAATTCCTCTATGCTCATGAAGATAATTTTAGGGAGTGGAATTTAAACTTGTAGACAGGACTTCTTCTGTGTGGATATATACAGCTCTCTTAAACTCTGAAACTGAGGCAGTATCACCATCACATGACATCCTCTCAGCTTTGCATGGACATAAAGCCTAAAGGCTGAAATCATTGCTCCATGACAAGCATTGCCTTGTGTTGCTTTAAGTAGACGTTTGTCTCAAGAAAGTGTTTTCAGATTCTTTGGAAAATGTCTGAACTGTCCAATCTCATAAGACAATCCTCAGACCTGCTGCATTAATAAACAAACAGTTGCAGGATTGTGCTGGAAGAGTAGTGCAAAGGTAGCAGAGTTGATCTTTGAAAGATTGCTGGGTCTAGTACAGTGAGGAGGAGGCATTTTAAGCACCTCCAGCATTTTCAGTAGTGTGGTGGGAAGAAGTAATGGCTAACATTCAAAATTCTTCCCTTGTTTCCCAGTAGGCACTACTTTGGGTAGGTTTTTCTGAGTACAAGGCAGCTGAAGTTTTGCCTTTATGGAGAGTTTGTTGCAAGGCATGCTGCTTTAGCGTAGGTCTGGGTTTAATGTTGAAGGCCTCCAGATGTGTGACTCAGAAGCAGAGGTGTCAGGTTGGTTCCCATCGTGCTGAGGCAGTACCACCATGACTTGGAAGTACAGGAAAGGTGCATTCATACTGCTGGCCTGTGTTTCAAATGGGCATTGGTACCAAGTTGATTGTTTTAATTTGTTTGCACGTGCACACTTTTGTGCCTGTACAAACAGTCATAATACGACAATTGTATTTGCTCAAAATACTCTTTGTATAGTTGACTTTCTGTGCTATTTTTTTTGGTTATCCAGTCAAAAAATTTTTTTTTCTTACTTTTTGTTGCAATTCATTTCACTGCCTTGAATGTAGACAGCTTGGGTTGTTCAGAGGTTGGGTAGATAGCACTTTTCTACGAATGTGAAAATGAAGTGAACATTTCAATAACTAAGAATACAAGCCAACTAAGAAATTACGTGCTTTCCTTTTAACTTTTTCTTTCCTGAATATCTCTTGCTTTAGCAACAGAAGAACCTTGAAGGATATGTGGGGTTTGCAAATCTTCCAAATCAAGTTTACCGAAAGTCTGTGAAGAGAGGATTTGAATTCACTCTCATGGTAGTAGGTAAGTTTGTTTCTTTGTTTTGAGTGTTGATCATTAGAAATGTTTTGACATAGTTCTTAAAATCTGTGATAATGATGTAAGTATGTTTTGCATGATCTCATGAGAAAACATGGATCTTCCCCTGCTAGACTGATAAATCTAGGTTGATTAGAAAGAACATGTCTGGTCTGCAAGTTGATGAGGAGATGAGTAAATTATGAGAACTGTACAGTTCATGCAGTCGTAAGAAAACAGTTTGGTGTGGATCTTGTCTAAAATGCTACTTGCAAGTATGACAGAAGTAATTTGAACTTGATTTTCATTTGAATAAAAGAGCTGGTTTTGTGGTTGAGTGCAACACAGCAAACCTTGTACATAACCAGGCAGTAGGATCCTGTATATCCTGCATTTCTGTGGCCACAGACCAAAAATCAAAGCTTTATTTAAACAAACCTTTCTAGTTTGGTTGCAAAGAAAACCAAATGTAAACAGTTTGTTCCCTATGGACTACAGAAAATAGGAAATTATCCTTAGTAGGAATGAGTAATACCATTCAGAACAGGTCATTTAGGCTTCAGTGATGACCCAAATTTGTCATCTTTCCTGCTAGGACATCTCATGTCTTTATTTTTTCTTGCTCTTTTGAGTACTTTTATGATAATAGACTGTTAGTAAAGTTGGGTACATTTGTGTGTAACTGATGCTACTGGGTATGTGGCCCTGTTTTGACATGCTAATGAGCAAAATAATACTAATAGTTTAAGAAGTGGTTTATAATAGCCATCTGTCACTTTGTTATCTGGCTTTATCTTTTGTAATTTGGCTAGCTTGATAGTGCTTTGTTTTGTCATCAGCACAATGGATATCTTGTGCAGACTTTATGTACATGTAGCATGTAACATAATAATACTGTTGACAGAATTAGAAATCAAGGGCAAATTGGTGAAAGCTCATTGTAGATCTCTTCATTATGAAAGTGAGCTAGAATTTTAAAATTTTTCTTATGGAACTTGATGACAGGTTCCTTTATAGTCTAGCATCCAAGTACATACCATTATTTGGTACAAAACTGTTAAGTCTAAAGTAAAATTTGTTTTTCTGCTATCTACAGATAGGTAAGAGGAAGGAGGAAGGGATGAAACTGTCTTCATAAGTGGTAGATGTAGGGATGTGTTAGAACTGGAGAAAGTCTGTAAAATTACCTTGTAGTATAGTTTAAAGCAATTATATTTAGGAAAGCTGTAGAAGATTGTGACCCTCAAGAAGAAAAATTGGTCCAAAATTAGATTGAAGATGAGATGTTGACTAGTTTTACTATTTTTGTGCTTATTACTGAGACTTCACTTGTTTGCATGGAAATTTGTGCCACTGTCTGGAAGCTTACTAGGAGACATGGCAGTATTTTCCTAAATTAAAAAACCCACTAATTCTCTTCTTTTGATCACCAAGTATAGAAATCAGATACTTGACAGTGAGTGTTTAAACAAAATGATGGCTGATCTTTTGGTATTCTGGGGACATTTGAGAAGGGGTGGGGTAGAGAAATTACTTTGTTTCAAAATTAAGTGCTTGGTAATAGTGTGCCGTGAAAAAATGTGTTTTTAAATATGAAGATGAAATAGTTCTTGTATTACTGATCATTTGTGTTGGTAAACACTGTAATATAATCTGCAAGTAGATTGCTAGAATTGTAATTATTTATTGCTGTATTCATCGTGTGAAATAGTGTGGTGTGACTTGGTGTGTAGTCTTTAGCTGACATAATGATACAATTCTGTAATAGTAAATGGAATTATCTATAGTCTGCTTGGTGAAGTTTAAAAGTTAGAATGTAGTGCTTATCTGTGTATGGTCACTGCTGGAAAAATAAGAATACTGGATGTATTATCTCTTGGAGATTATAAAAAACATTCTCTTGCTCTTTCTACTGCTAAGAGTCATGTGTGCATGGCTACCTTTTGTTGCAGATTGCACAACTACTGATCTGCTGGCTATGCTTTGTTTGGAGGTACTCAGTGTCAGTGTGTTACCCATTTGTTCTGAAAGGAAGAAAGAGAAAAACAATGCTTGTGGTTGCTAAACAGGTATAATGAAGAAAACAAATCATGTTTGGGATCTGTGATCTCTGTGTCCAGCTATTTTCAGGTGTCCATGGGGCTTGATATCGTGGCTAATGCATTTGTATAGAAACTGTTTTCCCGTTGTACAATTAGTCTGGAATTATCAGTTAAACTTAATAGATATGCATAGTGTTACATCTGGCTTTTTTGTCTTTGGAATCTGTAGCATGAGTATTCACCGGAGCAGTGTTTGGGGGGATTTGCCAGTACAGCTGTGCTGTCGTGTGTTTCTACTGCTGTAGAAACAATTCTGTTTTCAGTTTAACAGTGTAAGATTTTTATGATTGAGCAAGTAGTAAGTATAGCATCAAACAGATCTGATGTTTCCAGTAAGAATTTTTGCAGGGAAGTAGATGAGTTTTGCAGAACATTTCCTGTGCCTAAAGTGTGAATGTCCTCCATGAAATGTGTATTTCCCCAGTTACTGTCATTGCCCTGGAGTTGATGGAGCTGCCCCATAGTAGTCTGTGGTGACTTTCTGCTCTTCTTTGTGCCAGTGAAGTTGGAGAGTGGGCATTTAAATGTGGGCATGCATAAGGCTGAGTAGTTGAATTACCTAGAGAATGGTTTCTGGAACAGGTTTTCTCCTCCTTATCTGAGCTAAGTTGGTTGGTGGCATTGCTTTGGACTGATGTGGACAGTGTTCTCTCCTGTAACTTGCTCTTTTGAGTCAGGACTTGGTAGGATTAATGTGAGGGTTGTAATGTTAGTGAGCTCTTTTCTCTAAGTGTAGTTGCTGATTTCCAGGTGTTACATGTTTACATTAAATATAACTAAGGGCTGAAGTGATTATGAACTGCACACATACAGGTATAAAAAGTGGATGTCAAAATACCTTTTTTGTATTAAATGTTTTAAGAATCATTGAAAAGTAAACCTTAATAGAAACTGGTGTTACTCTGTATTATTTAGCCATGATAAACATTTTGACATTTCTATCTCCAACTGTGTTTGTTTTCTCTCAGTTGTATTGGTTCTTTTGTTAGTGTTTATAAACTTTCCTTGAGAAACTGAAGACTGAGATAGCCCTCTGTTTTCCTTATTAATCAGTTTTCGTTGATTTGTCTTTAATCTTCATGAGACAATTTCATGTTAGTTATTCTCAAGTCGTAGTTTCAATCATGCTGCTTTTGCAACAAGTTGATTTTGCAGAATAAAAACTCACATGCACCTCCTCTGAGGATATAACAAAGTGGGCAGAAATATGCATTTAACTGAGCTCCATTCCTGATGTCTTTCAAAGTAAGACATTTAAGCAGTGGTTTAAAGCAACTAAGTCTACATCTGAAGCATTAAAGCTCAGCAGTGGAAAAAATGTCAAGTTTGCCTTGGTAGCCTGCTTCCTTCATACTCTTGTGTAATCTCTTCAAGTAGAAGATAGTTGCTGAAACACTTGAGAACCTTACATAAATATTTAGTCTGTCTGAAATCCGAAGAGTATTCTCTGTATTTCTCTGCTGTATGGTTTGTACTTTTTGGAAGAAAGTACATGTTTAAGTCAGATGCTTTAGAAAAGAAAACTTCCAGAAGTAATACTGTGGTTAGTAACTCTCAATTAAAGAAAGTCTTAATTGTGGAATTGCAGTTCTGTCTGTTTATTAGTATAATTACACTTGCTTAAGTAGTGGGTGTGTGTTTTTGTTTTAGTGTGTATGAGGTGTGGAACAAATAGTTACTTTTCAGTGTATCTTCCTTCTAAGCACTGAGTCAGGAAATCCCTCTTTTGTTTTTCTTGTATTGAAATGACGATGGCAACGTGATTTGAACCAACACCCAAGTAGATACAAAGTAATAATTTTTAAAAATTCTTTTCTCCTATGGACTTTATGTACTTACTAATGTATGTCTGTGGTGACTTTTCCTAGAGATACATATTTCAAAATGTTCAGGCTTCATGAGTTCGCATTAGAAGTTGGACTTGTAGGTTTTATTTTTTTTAAAGTCATCTGATTTCCAAAGTATAGAACACTTACAGTTCAGTGGCTTTCCAGAGGACTTTTCTATGCAGTTCCTAGTTCTTGAGCAACTGTTTGGTAGCTTTGACTTGGAAAGCTGTTTTGAAACATCTGCTATAGTAAATTGTCGGTTTTGTTTTCAAATTGTCGCTTTAGCCTTGTAGATCACCTGTAGATTACAACTTAAAGGAAAATTGCCGTGCAATATTGTTGGAGTGCTTCATTTGTAATTATATGCACGCTCAAGTGTTTTGGTTTAAACATGGTTTTTTGGCATGGATGCAAAGAAAAGAACTGTATTTTGCAAGACTTGAAGTTACATTAAAGAAGCAGCACACCCTGATTTCATTGTTCACCACTATTAACGTTCACTGAAGAAGGCTTGGACTGGTTTAATACTGGTATCTTCTGCTGATGCATCGTGTTCTGATTAGAATTACCCCCTTCACTTGTTCCCTTTCTGGAGTAGTTTATTTATCAAGACAACCAGTGCTACCAAGAGACTCAGCTACTCACAGATACGTATTCTTCACTCTCCCTCAATTTTAATGCCAGGAACAAAATCATTTATTGCAGGATAGGAGGAATAAGTAAATGAAAAGCAGCGTGTGGGTGGGCAGTACAACTGAGTAGGAACTGTTTCAGGATGTTGCTCGTTCTTGTTGATCTGCTGTGATTTGAAATGCTCCTAGTTAAAGTTTCAGTTGTGTCTCTCTACTACCATGGTATCTGAGTAGGTGTTTGTCCTTTGGTGTGACCTGGCAGTTTAGAATCCACGAACTGCCATTGCTGAGTGTACAGTGCCTTGTGCATACAGTCAGGGGAGTACAATCTCGTGTACAGGACTGGAGTAGAGTCCTTTTTTTTTTTTTTTTCAGAGAAGGAGCATGTGATGGAAAAGAACTAGCAAGATTTCTTGCATGTGTCCTGCCTCCTTTTCCCCTGTAAGTTCACTTCTTCAGAATACCTGAATTCCTCTAGTTCTCTCATTCTCTGAAAACTGTCCTGGGTGCCATTGTACGTCTTTGGCTGCAGCTTGTTTTGGGCTACTTTTGTGGTGACTGCCTGTCTGGTACTGCTATGCCTGTGGGCTGGGGCTGGGTTAGACAGCACTCTTCCAGTTCTCGGGGTACTTTTTCTATAAAGAAATGTTGAAGTCTGGGTTCAGCTGTTGTGGTGTAGTAGATACTGCTCCTTTGGAAAACTAGATAAAAAATAAAATTAAGTTGCAGGGATTCTGTTGACAGGATTATGAGGTTTCCATGAAGTATAGATATAGAAAAGAGTGTTTTTAAGGTTACAGAATTCTTCAAAGAAGTAATTTATTGTGTTCCACTGATGATGCCTAAAAAGTATAAAAACTGATGGCTGAGTACTTCAACATGTACCTGATAGGGATGCCAAAGCAAAATAGGTTGAATGTAGGAGAATTGGCAGAGGTAAAACCCAAGGAAATTGGAAACTGGTGGAACTCAGAATGCAGCCAGTGCATGCCTAGAGATGACATGCTCCTCTGGAGCAATATCTGTTTTGGAGTAATGCCTCATCAATAGCCTGTCAGGTTTTTTTTGTGGAAAGTGGTTAATAAAATTTTTTTGAGAGGGCTGAATAGATGAACTCTGAAAATCTTGCATGAAGAAATAAGTGTTTCTTCAAGATGTGGAAGATCAGTGACCTAACAGTGAGTTTACTGGCCTGATTTTCCACTTTCAGATGGGAGTTTGAAGTATATATTCATATGAATAGTTGGCTTCAGTTAGAAAATCTTCTCTCATACTTTTTTGTTGGTTTATGGATGGATTTTTTTCTTTTTTTTTTTCCTCTCCTCTTTCTTTTGTAATGCAGTGAACTACAGTTGGCAACAAACTTGCTGCTCTTACCTCTTTTGTGGAGTTTTCCTGTTCCTTTTTCTAGTGCTGGGGAAAGAAACCTGCACAAAGTCTAAAACCTGATGGAGAAGAGAAACATTTTTACAGTGTATTATTCTTGAAACTTATTGTCAAGGAAATTTGGTTAATCTACCTGTTTGAGCTTATCTAGAAACTGTAGCTTTTCAAATACTTTCACAAGTTGCTTACAGCATAGTGGCTTTTGATCACTCAGTAGGAAAAAAACCCCTGATCTTAATTTTTGTTAAGCTCATTTTAAACATTTTCCTCCCTGCAGTAGCTTAAAGATTCTAATGAACAGAACTAAAGTTGGCATTTAATAGGATTGGTCTTCAATTCTCATTTTTCAATTGTTTGCAATTACAACATTATTTGAGTTGTAGTGCTTACTGGATAACTCCTAAAGAGCCTTTGGATTTTTATTTTCTTATTAAGTGTTTGGATGCAAAGCTTCTTGAGTAGATTATATGAAAGCCAACTACAGTAAGGTACTTCTTATTGGATACTTGCTGTTACATGACTCAAGTTCTGACAACTAACCTTAAGTACTGAGTATTAGTATATTGATTGTCTGTAAATGTAACTGGTCTGTTTCTCATATGCCAGTATTTTGGTCAGATCCTAATTTTTCTATTAAAATTCTTTGTTTACTGGCAGAGGTTCTTGTGGGAAGAGACTTCTACTTCCAAGTGTTCCAAGTGGATGTGAACTCATAATTTGGCAAAAGTCTGCCTGTAATCTAAATGGCTTTTGTTTTTTTAAAAAAGTGATGATTCTGTTGCAAAGATTTTCTTTTTTCTATTCCATATATCATTTTCTTGTCAGTCTCATAACAAATGCTGGGAATTACTTTAGTGGGTCTCTAATAGATGAATTCAGGAAATTTCATTAAAACCATCTAATGAGAGACTGTGCTCTGCATTGTGTAGGTGTCATCTTCACTTTTGAAGCTCTGTGGGTTTTTTCAGTGGCTCCCTACATAATCAATCCTGTCACAGTATTAGCTGCCTTCAGGCCATTTGTGCTGTGTTCCTAACCGCATAAATATTTTTGTTCCAGGTGGTTTTTTTTTCTTCTCCTACCTTACCAGTTTTCTGGTTTATTTCTAAATAAAAATGTGCTTGTTGATTTTACATGTCCAGATACGTCTGCACATGCACACAAACACACATTTACGCTGGTGATACTTAATTTTTTGCAGTAAGCTTGTTCATTATGGTGAGATCAGCATTTGAACCTGGTCCTTGTTCCTGTTTATGACAGGTTTTTAGGTCACAATTTAGTTGAAATGAATGGGTCTGGCATTTTGATACTAGAGTAAGGATAATTAGTAATGTGTGAATGCGAACTCATCTTAGAGAAGGTACCAAACTAATGGATAGGTTTTATTTCTTAAATTATCAGGTGGCTGGCACTTGTTTGGTGCTATTCAACAGATTGTCCTGAGCTGTCATGTGCATGGGTAGGTTGTGAACTAAATGTTGCATGTCTTGTAAGCAGTGACCTGTTAGAAATCACATTAATACTGTTTCCAATTCCTTAGCCCTGGATAATCAGGTGCCACAATACTGCAGCACTGGATTTTGAAGCCATCATTGCTACAAGCCTAGGGCGAGATTCAAAGTAGGAATCAGTTTTTTTATCGATAAATATGCTGTAAGTGTTTAAAACTGCTTCTCTTTTCTTGTTGGCTGAAAATGTTAGTCTTACCTGCTGTGTCAAGAAATGCTGACAACTTTATTAAAGTATAGGTTCATATTGTAACCAAAGTGATATTCTTGGGTGGAGTATTTGTGTCTAAATATCCAGTTATAGTAAAGCCCACGTGACCCATCAAATGTGATTCAATATGATTGTTTTCCCTCTGGCTGATTTTGCAACGGTCAGTTCAGATCTTCCTTGTCAGTCCATTTGAAACACATAATTTTTCTTCCTTTTCTATTATTTTTCTTTATGTACTATGGCTGGCATATGCAACTGTTTCATTTTGGGTTTGGGATATTTTTCTGTTGAGGTTCTGAGCACATTTACCAATAAATTAGAGTTTATACCATACTCTTGTCTTGAATTTCTCTTATTAAAGAGAATGAATATCTTCTAATAATATTTTTTCTCACTTCCTATGGTGCATCTGATGGTATTTTCCAGTCATTACCATAATTAAGGCAGACTATTTAGATTTATCAGTGGTTGGAGGGGAGAAAGACTGCTAAAGCTGACTTTTTCATCAGATTATTTTTTTGTGTTCGAGTTCTTCTCATCCTTTCATCCTGATTTTTCACTGTAGGTAGTTTACCAAGAGCACAAATTTGAGAACTCTGAAGAGTCTTACCTTGGAACGGTACTAAGTTTCTGTCAGTGTTGATTTAAGTTGTGTTAAGTTTGTAATGATGACATTGTGTAGTTCCTTCCCTCTGTTAAACTTGAAGTGAAAGTTTTTTTGGAGGGTCCTGGTTTCCTAATTTCACTATCACTTCTAGCTTTATATCAGTGAAGCTTTGATTTTGGTCATAGACGGAACCTTAAGCTAGAATTGTGCTGATACCTTGTAACTGGAACCACGTGTCTGTCAAAGTTAATACAAAGTGCATCATTCTGGTCCTTCTGGTCATGAAATTTCTCCTGTGAAGTCTAAACAAATGTGTTTAATGCGGCAGAGGCTTCCTCAGAAAGGCAAAAATAGTCTGTGATTCAAGGGAATTAAACTCTGCCTTCTGCAGAGTAAGAAGCAATGCAGTGGAAGGACATGGATAAATGTGGGTTGGATAAAAACATCAAGTGTCAGTTCTGACAACATCTGGCTATGCTGTTTTAGTGCCTGGGATATGTGAAGTGGTGTTGCTTTCTGTGTAAGGTGACAGCTTGCTTTTTTGAAAATAATCTGGAGCATTCCCAGGTGACATCTTAAACTGCAAACAGCAGTGCCTTTTAAAATAGCAGTTTTGCAGTCTGAGGTCATTATATGTTGAATTTTGAATTTATGGGCTAATCCAGAATTGTGGGCCTATATTCTATTGTCAAGATAGTGGAAAAAATAGTAATTCAATGGTCTGAAGTAGAAAGATGATGTTGGATGTCTGTGGAACACTTCTCAGTACAGGATCATGAGCACTGTGTTAAACTGAAGAACTGTGAAACAAAACACTGCTGAAGTATATAATTATCAGATAAGCAGTTGTTGATGCTAAAATCAAGTGGCATGAAGTAACATAGGGCATTCACTGCACACATCCATTGATTGTTCCTATGTCTTCTATCTTTCAAGATACAAATACTATGTGTTGTATTCAAAAGCATGGTAGGGAGGAATTTCAGGAATATTCTGAGTTTGTCTCATGAAAGGTATGAGTGGTTCACCTGTGATATAATAATCTGGTAAAGAGCTAGTTGATATTTCATCTGTAAATGTCTCCTTAAACCCTATGATGTAAATCTGTAAAACATTTACTTTCTGTCCGTTTTAAACTGTGATCCATTAATTTGCCTTCACATCTACATGATTTTTCTGATAACAGGATATTGTTAAAGTTTCTGTCCCATGTTAGAGGGTTTAAAGGGAGAATTTTTGAGAGTAAACTTCTTTGTCTTGAAAGTCAGCAATTCTCTTTTACCATCTGTTCTTCCTTGGTTTGATGTATGAGACAGTTTGTCAGTTTCCAGTTATTTGTTGCCCCACTGTTTTCCTTATTAGCTATTTTCATGTGCCATTGATGAACATTATTTGGTTTGTTTTCTTTTTGTCATCCCAGAAAAGGTTTTTCATGACATTGGCACAGTCTATCAAAGAGCCCTTTGAGCAATTCACATAATACCTTGCTGTAAAAATATTCTCTCTTCACATCGGACTGCACAAAAAAAATGTAACAGAAGGGGCTTTTTAAAGGACCTGAAGACAAGTTTTCTTTGGTCTTGGAAGAAGAGTGATGGTGTTTTGCTTGACAGGTTAGCAACATAAAGTAATATTCAAGTTTAATTGTAATTATTTTTAAGGGGATGTCCCTTCTGAACATTTTGGTCACCAGATTCTAACCTTGTATCTCCAGACTTCTGGCCAAAGACTTGGGGAATGTAGAAACCTTTTGAGATGTTTGCACAGATTTGTGACTAACCATTCTTCTGTGCTCTCAGCAATGGTACTTATGTAAAGAAATAATATAATGTCTTTATATAGGTCCAGTGTATGACACTCCCAGCTCTGAAGAAGGCAGAGGTTACTTTGTTAATATGAAACTTCTGATGGAGAGAGAAGTAGCTTTAAATGAAATCACAACCACCTTGTTTCCATGTACTCTGAAGCCTTTGTGAGGGAACTGATGCAGAGGGTTGGTTTGAGCAGGACAAAAGAAGCTGCTTGTCCCACACCCCACCTATGTTCCATGGCAGCACCATTTGTGGCCTGTTGATTAACTTGTGTGAAACTCCAGCAAAATCAAACCTTGAAGAGCATGATCTTGGTTGCTCTTTTAAAACTCCTCCTATATGTAGATTACTGTATCAATAAAAATAGCATTTTACATTCACTTATTCTGTAAAGTTGTGCTGGAATTTTTCAGTTTTTATTCTGCTGTTATCTTACAGTACGTAAAATTTTTATTTGAATGATTATTTCAAGCATATATATTGTCTCCTATTTCTTCCTGAGTAACTGAAACTAAAAATCTAAGCCAATTACCACTGCAGGGCAATGTCTTTTATCAGTGATTTTGTAAGATCAATACCCACTTCTGCTACAATACAGGTAGGCCTTAATCCAATAATGCATGGTACTTACTAATCCACTTAATAGACTAACACAGTCTAGTGGTTGAAAAACTGAATTCTTAAGAAAAAAAACACTGTGTGCTTCTGAAATACTGTTCTTGCTCTGTGCAATTTGATCCTTTTAGCCACTCTTGTTTAATAATGAAGTCATTCTATGATCAGATACTTTTTAGTGACTGAATGCAGAGAAATGAGTTGAGACCTGGATGATTGGGCCAGATTTTAGCTTTAAATATTCCTCAAATTGAAACAATTTGGCTTGAATTATCACAGCTATTTCAGTCTATACAATAAGTAAAAAGGTGTTATTTTTATGTAGTGCTTGACTGTGGTTTGAAATGAGGACAGTGTCCAAATTTTTATTTGACTGTCAGTTTATCTGCTTTGGTTGACTTATGTCAAATGGCAAGCATTCAGACAGCTGAATAGAATAAAACTGACTCAGTGGAAGTATTTTATGAGCTTTGCAGATACTTGGGACTGTTTGAGGTTCTACTCAAAAACGGCTTTTGCTTTAAGTAACAGTACATGCATTTATTCTACAGCTAATTGCATCACATTTTTAGATACCTGTCTAATTAGAAAGGAGTTGAGACTACCATGCAAGGCAGCAGCTGTGCTATGTAATCAGAAGACAAACTTCTAGGCATTGTGTGTGTGTGTGTATATATGTATTCATTCTTTTTCCCTATTTTGGCTTTCATCTGAAGTTTTCTATTTGGTTTTGTTTTGGGTTTTTTCCCTCTATAAATAACCTTAATTTCTAAGAAGTAATTTGCTTTTGGGGCACAGTGTAGAATGCTCTAATTGTATTTCTAGTGCCTTTTAAATCGTGTTGAGTGGCTGACAAAGACCAGACAAAGATACAGACAGCAGGATAAGTAGGAAATCAGAAGGGGGATCATCATAATGACAGTAGCTGAAATCATGACATGGTACTAATTTGGAGAAAACAACTCTCTGTAAAGATGAAGAGGTCTCCAGTTACATGCCTCCTGCAGTTTGACTCTTTATCTATAGAGCTCTTTTAAAAGGCTTCAGAATAGCCCTCCTGCAAATAAGTGTGAAGCAGCCATTTCTTGCTTAAAGTTTGTGCCTCGATGAAGTCTGTGCCTTTGGTTTTTGTAAAATAAATTTTGAGTTTAATAGTGTGTGGGCCTGGCTGTTAATGGTTTCTTGTTTACTATTTATAACTTTACTAGAACGCATGTTGTTAAAAGGTCAAAATAAAGATTTCTGTCAACTAGCACCATAAACTTTGGGGGAGGTAAGTGATATTTCAAGGAAGCATCACTGTTTGCTTGCATGCCTTTTTACAGAATCATGGAATAGTTCATTTGGATGGAATCTCTCAAAAGTCATCTGGTCCAGCCCCTGTTCAAAGCACTTTGATGTGCTTTTTCTTGAACATCTGCTTTTGTCCTCTCTCAGGAGACTGGGTTAGATAAAATAAGCAAGGTCTCATTTTGGAGTCACATTTGATGATAGTGATCTGGTGTCAGTTGCATTCTTGAACTTGTGGTGAAACATAAGCTCTCCAGTTTGATTATTAAAATTACTTGACAGATGTTTCTGTCAAATCCGTTTACGGACTCAGTAGTCCAAGCCTTTCCAGAGATACCTTTGCAGCATCTCATTCCCACGACAAATCTCTACATAAGATGCTGCAAAGGTATCTTTGCCATTCAGGTTTCTCATTTTACCATTGAGGTTGTTTGTTTTGCCTCAAAAAAGGCTGAACTGCAGAAATGCTTTTATACTGTTTCAACCGGAAGTAGAGCTCAGGAAGATGAAAGATGTTGATAGCTTATAGGACTCTGAAAGCTTTGTGAATCTAACGCTCTTTAGAATCTGTGGTTAAATTTGTGTCCTGACATGCTTTGCAGGTGCTAATCAGGTGAAGTTAGGCCACTCACAGTATCTGGTTAATGAAAATACTTTACTCAAAAGTAGGTTTTTTTAGCCAAAGATGAAATAGAGTTGCCTCAAAATAGATAGAAATGAATAGAAACTAGCATTTGATTTAATGGCATGAAATGACAGTTCATACTTGAATTACACTAATTTCGATATGCAGAATGTGAAGACCTTTTTTTGGTGTTTCTTTTTAATATACTGCTACAGAAAAGATAATGCTATTAATGAGTAAACCTGTTGTTGATTATTTCTCTAGCATCTTAAAACTGACATGTTATTGTGTCTTTTTTGGATTTTTTTTTTGTCACTGAAAAGTAGGGAAACAAAGGCTTCCCTGTTACTAGCAAGATGAACTGCTGGCAGATACAGAGAACTTTTTCTGCTTACTCAAATAAGCCTGTGTTTGTCAATATGTGTATTTACCAGTTTCCTTAAAACTGCCAGCTTAAAAAAAACACCCAACAATTTAAAGCATGTTGAACATGATTAATATTTAAATAAGTAAATTATTACAATGAAATAATAATGATTTAAAGAAAAGCCCAGTAACCATGCTTCACTACTTCACTAAACATGTTGAGTGTTTTACTTTTCTGCGTATTTCTAAGTGGTTTCGTGTAGATATATCACACTAAGGTTAGGATATCCTCGGCTTGCCAAATGCAGAAATAAGCACTCAGGTTAGGGCTCTAGCCTCAGGAAAGATGATTTTTTTCTTACTGCATTCGATGGTTTTGAGGAGACTTTTCATAACTTCTATGTGCTGTTCATATTTGTGCTTTATGAAATGCTCCTTCTTGAGAAAATGCCCATATCTAAACATTAATAAAGCAATGGGGGTTTTTTTTGCTTTGCTTTTTTCATGTTGTTATCTGTAGGTTTTTAGTATGGAGCAGAAAATTGCTTTCTAATTCTCTAGCTGCTGGGAACTACACCTTTGCAGGTAAGTAGAAGAGTCACATCCTAGAGAACTGTCACATCTTAGGCTGCTTGTTTTTGTTTGTGCAAAAAACC
Organism: Coloeus monedula; assembly: GCF_965178545.1. Lineage (NCBI taxonomy): Eukaryota > Metazoa > Chordata > Aves > Passeriformes > Corvidae > Coloeus > Coloeus monedula. The sequence goes on from NC_138781.1 coordinate 47,931,503, forward strand.
AAACCTACTGTTCTAACAAACCTACTATCCATAAACTTCAGATGAAACTTGAGGCTGGTTCTTCTTGGGTAGGAAGAGAGAACCTCTTAGCACTTTTAACTCAACAGAAAGGTAAAATATCAACTTTGACACAGAAATATTGCAGATTGTGGTGTCTTTTAGAGAGGTGGGTGTATATGCCCAATTTAGATTGGCAGTAATTGCTGTATATTTCCCCATAAAGTATCTATCCTGTTAAAATATCTGGATTTTTTCATGTCAGATATTGCTGTCACATATACTGATAGTATTATCTGAGTGACATGGACAACTCAGTTAACGTTACCTATTTATTATGAAGAAACAGAAATGTGCAGTTTCTCTTAATTGTAATAAGCTGCAGCCTCAATTCGCTGATCCCCCTTTTTTGGTTTTTATATAAAGCCTCTTTGTAGAGGAAGTTTTATGGTAGATTCTGTTACATAGAGATGCAAAAATATGTAAACTCAGCTGGGTTTTCTTGATACAATGAGAAGCTTCTAAATGAAGTGTCATTAAAATAATTAAAAATAAACCTAAAAAAAAATTGAGGCATTTTTATTTTCCATCTGAGACTAAGATAACTAGAAAGACTGTTTTTGTTTCTGTAGATGTTCACATGTGACTTCTTGGTTAAATTGTATCTTGAATATATTTATGCTTCTGAGATTGGAAGATCAAAGGCTGTATCTTGCATGCCTTTCTACCTGTTTAGTTCAAGCTGCTGTGTCATAGCAGTACTGCTGAGTGTATTCAGCATTCTTTCATGTCCAGTAAATTGTAGTGATCTTGTTTCTGGTGTTTCTGGCTGCAGCTTTTTTGTTGATGCGCTTGAACCCTTTCCGGAAGGCTTTTTATTACTTACTGTTCAAAAACGTTTTTAGCTCTTTCCACATATTCTGACAAAGTGACTGCATATGTCAAAACATACATATAGCTTCAGAGTTATCTGCTTCTAGCAGCAAGCAAAAGCTGTGGTTCTTTAAGCTATTCTTGGAGAAAGTGAGGACTTGGTATGCTGGGCGTGAAGGTGGGAAAGTACCGAAGGGGAAGGTGAAAACAGGACAAAGGAAACTTCTTGTATTGTTCTTAGTGTTGAGATGTAAATTTTGATTTGCAAAAATAATTAGTAATTGAATTTCCATGGATAAAAAGGTGGAAAAATGTGACTAGGACAGATACACCTGCTGTGTGCTGCCCTCTTGGTTTGAATCCCATGATCCAGATTTAGCACTGGGCGCTGCTGAAGAACTGGAAACCATGTGACTGTCTGGTGATAAGGTGGGCAGCAGCAGAGAGCTGTGGCTCATGGAGAACCTTCTTCCTTGGTTGGATCTGCTGACAAGTGAATTTCTGTTCAGCCTCTTGCAGTATGCCAAAAGCAGTTGTCAGATGGTAGTACCCCATGCCCCACAAGGATTTCGCTTATCTTGAATCTGCTGAATACCGCAGCATTTTTGATCAAACTTTGAGGTGAGACCGTTTTAGAATCACGAACTTGTGAAGTAGAGGTGGTATGTTCCATGTTTCCCTAAAAGATTGGGATAAATGAGTTGCCACTTAACAGTTTGTTACAAAGCAGATTTTTTTTTTAGGGAAGGCTTGTTGTCTGTCTTGCGTCAGGTGTGCCTGGGACATTGTGCATAGGCACTGTTCAGAATCAATGCAATTCCCTATATTCCACTTGAACTTTTTGGAAGTGCTCTGATTATTGTATCATGGGGAATTTTTGAAAGCATGAATTCTTTCTACCTCTGTCATCAGAAGCTTTTTTTGCCACTTCTGTTATGTGTGAGTTCATTGGGTGTTTGCTGTTGAAGCCTTAAATGTGTTTTGGTCCTGCCTTTTCTGTCATCTAGTATCACTAAATACATGCAGTAATACTCAGGGTATCTCTTCTTCTGACTCATATGATTCATGTCTTACAAAGACAGGGACTGTAAAAGGTTGTGTGGAATTGGTTCTTGCACAGATGTAGCGTCCATTTGCTCATGGTCGGAATCATTCTATGGATCTGTTGACCGCTGCTGTTCTGAAGGGTTTTCTTGCTTTTTGCCTTGTAACTCACTGAGAAGTTGGTTCAGTTTACCCCTTTCAAAGGGTGCTTGAATCTGAAGTCTCCATCTCAAACTACAGATGGCTGAAAAGAATGCAAAAGAATCTGTGGAAGCTATTCTGAAGCTCTTTGTCTTCATCAGCTCTTTTAAGACATGTAATCCCAATCACATTTAGTTATAGAGACCTTGAGTATAGGATCTGGGTTTTGTATTTTTTTTAATAAGCAAAACCTAGATATGGAAATTATGGTTCTGGGTTTTGGCTGTTTAAGAGTCTTACAGAGTAGCAAAGAAAATTTTGAATACTTTGTTGGAAACCTTTTTAATATAAAGAATAAGTTTTGCTAAAATGCAGGAAAACCTTCCCTGTTTTATTTGCTTATATAAGTTGTTGTGTAATGCTGTTTTTGAAAGGTTTTTGGGTGTTTTTTGGGATTTATTTTCAGCATGTCTCTATTTGCTCTTGGCCATATTTGAGTTTATGCATAATGACTATGACTTGTACTATGTTGATAATTTATCTACTCAAGCTTGTTGAAACTACTCCAGCTTGCCTTTCAGAACAGGCTTCTTAATATCTCAGTTGTAATCCTGTTAATTAGTAGTCAGCATTGACCATAAATCAAAACTAAGCACTGTTGTGTGTGCTCTGAACAGGATGAATTAAAAAAGGTCTCTGCCTTGTCACAGGCATGTTTTTCTTGGCACTTCTTGTTGGATTATATATGAAATGTAGTAGTTGTCTAATGTTGATCCTTCTCGGTTAAACACACTGAAGTTGTAAAACAGTGTTTCTCCTATGCTCTAGGTCCACTAGTGATTGTGGAAAGAAGTAAATGAAAAAGATAAAGATGACTAAAAAGCTGCAATGTTGTGGGGCTTTTTTATTTTATTTTTCAGTAGTACCAATATATTTACTTTTATATAAGACTTATATGCAAAAATGTGCTCAAATGTGTTTTTTATCAAGTCCATGAGATCTGTTATATAATGACGCATTTCATGTAGGAGTATGTTTGCTATGTACTGTGTCATCCATCATTTTCAGAATTTTAAGATCCAGAGGTACTAAATGCAGTTTCTTTTAAGACATTCATGTACATTTGCCAAAATACTACTTAAAATAGCCTAACCATATTCTGCAGCATATTGCTGCCTGGATCAATGGACCAATGTTAGAATTGTAAATAAAATGTATTCAGTGGGCTATAAAATCTCTGAGGGTAGAAGTGAGGTTGCAAAAATTGCATGATTTTATGTAGACTCTTTCAGGTTTATTTTCTTGAGTGGGATTCATTAATAGAATTGAATAGAACTAATTTCTAGTCCCTCCCTAATAGCAGAGTCAATGGGTTGCTCCCAGTAATTATGCTCCAAGGCACCAAAGCTATTAGGGTTCTCAGCTTTGGCTCTGGCAGGGGGAGCATCTCTTCTATTTTGTGTGAATATTTTGTGGTTTTGTGCAAACCAAGCACCGTGTTTTGGTGGGGTCGGTGGAATGTCTCTTGACTCGCTGGTGGCTGCTTGAAGCTGTCTGAGGGGATGAGGACTAGAGAGTGCTGTTCTGCTGTAGATGAAACAATGCTTCTGCACCTGAAGGGAAAAGGAGTAAACAGAGCAACAGCAAAGCTCTGTGTAAGGAAGCTGGAGTCAAAAGCATTAATATAGATACATATAAAATAGAATATAAGGAAAAAACTGTTTTGGGTGTGTTCCTGTTTGGTTGAACAAAGCTTACTTCCTCACTCCCAATTCTGGGTGTGGGAAGACAGACCCTAAAGTTTTGAGGAAAAGGGAAGAAGGGAGGTTTGTTTCCTTTCTGGACAGAATATAAATTATACCCCTATAATTAGATACTTTATCTAGGAAAAAACTTTGAGATAATTAAGGCCAGCAACAGTGATCATGCAAAACAGCCCCTTGCGACTGGGGAGGTATTCTGCATTCAGGTTTTAAAATTACTCCTTTGACAGCCAAACTCAGGATTATAGATGTTTGTGTTAAGTACTGGAGCTGTTTTGTCCCCATACGTTTTGTCTGGTACCAGAATACTTGTTATTCCTTTTGGATGGAAGTCACAGTGATCAAGGTGTCTGTTCTCAGATCCCTTCTATTCTACCATCTCTCAATGACTCTTGCAGTATTTTAAAAGGTGCTGAAGACTAGAAATGTCAGGTAATTATATAGATGCTGTTGCTGCACATTTTTTGTAGAATTGTGTGACTTTCTCTCCCTGGGAGAGAATATAAATAAGCTTGTTCTATTCTACATTTGGTGTTAGTTGGACAATTTGTTAGCACAAGTGTTACTGGCTAGCAAGTCTCACTTGTGTGCTAGATGGTTGCATTTGCAATTCAGTTTTTGAAGTAGATCTCCCAGTTATGCCCATTTACTGGGCTTTCATTCATATCATGGGACAGTCTGGCAGCATGTGAATTCGATTTCTTTCAGAAAAAATACTAAATCAGAAGATCCTGTCAAAGATTACAGCTAAGAGGGTCCATTTGCTGATGAGCATTCAGTTCATCTGCCTTGAGGCTTTCATCCAGGAAGAGAGAGTCAAGAGGGCTGAAGGAGGAACCTGTGCTGTCTGGTAGGAAGGGATGGCCACTGGTGTCTAGAAAACCAAACTTGGTTTTGTGAGTTGTGGAATAACGTGTGCAATAATACAATTTATAAACCTTTTTATAAGTCTATACTTGCAGTTAAGCCCATAATAACTGCTTACAAATGAGGGCAATTTTTCTGAGCGTAGCTGTTTCCAGTAAAAGTGTAAGTGTGGCCTTAGGTGTAGTAGTAAAGTCTTAGTTCCTGTAGTACAACTTTGTATGCAGATTTTGTAGTGTTTGGCTTTTCTTGTATGTAGGAAGTAGTTCATATTTTCTGTTAGGTGAGGCTGATTTCTTTGAAAGGATAAAAGGAAGCAAGGTGTCTAGTGCAAGCTTTAGAAGTTTGGGGGATTTTTGTGTATGAAAACTCTGAGAAACCATAAAAGCACATGACACATTTAACATACAGGGTGTAAGCTGTAACATAAGCATTTCAAATTAGATTGAATTAGCCAGAGCAGTTCTGACTGCATTTTATTGATAGATTACTTTGTCAAGTGTTGCAAACTTCTCAGTGGTAAAAGCTTCAAACTTATTCATCTTAATTCCATAAATAGCAAGGTGCTTAACATAAACAGGTAACACTTCAAGACTTGCTGTGGGTTTGCTGCATTTGCTTTTCCTAATGAGGAAATTAGCAGATAGTCCTGTTTCCTTTCTGATGGATGGTGGGATTTTAATGATTCCCCCAACCCCAGTTTGTTCCCGTTTGTGCCATCTCAAGACGGTCGAGTAAGCGTGAAGATGGATGCAGGAACACAGGTGTGGTATGTCCTGTAATAGACTTCACGAGCTTGCAAATATTTGTTAAGTAAAGGCCTATTGTCATAATGATCCTTAAGATAAGGAAATTGATTCTGACAGCAAAGAGAAGTCAGTGAAAATCTCTTAAAAATCTAGTTGGTGTTAAAAATGTGACCAATTTTTTTGTGCTACTGTACAAATGCTGTGAAATGAATGTTGCATGGAGCAGATCTGACCCAATTTGAAATAACAAATTTAATGCTAAAAGCGTATCTTGTATCAGAGTCACTATAGCTGAAAATGGCTTTTCTGTTTCTTCCTGTGCTGCAGCCATTACAGTTGTTTATCACATTAGAGATCTTAATGTAGCTCTTTGTGGGCTATTTATACTTAAATAAGAAATTTTAAAAAGACATACTTTGGGACTGAAAGATGGCATCCAGGTCACTTTGTGGTTTCCCCAGTCATGGTAATTATCTCTTTTAATCATTGAAATGTCTTTCAAGTTAAACACTGTGGGCCCCTCCCACCAAGAAAAAATGAAACCAAAAAACCCAACCTGGGAATGTGTATTTTGTTGGAGTACCTTTAGTACACTTGGTACAAGGACTTCAGGAGTGGTAGTTGAAGTACTTTATTTTTCAAGAAATGTTCCCATTTAAATCTTCATTGTTTACTTTTAAATGGCTCCTTTCAGAATCAGAGCTGGGTAAGTTTTTGGAAAAACTTTGACCCAGAAATATGCCAGCTTTGCATCCAGTCCTTTAGGATTGTTTCAAGCAGCAGAAAAGGCACAGCTTGAGGTCATGATGGGGAAAGAGGAAACCCTTAAATCTTAGACAAGACAGGAATACACATCTCATATTCTTTTTGCAGGGGACTAGGGGCCCCCTGGATACTCCTTTTCCAGTAATTGAGCAGTCAACTAACAGAGAAGGATAATTTTTATTTCTTTTTGAATTTACTGATGTGGTTGAAAGAAACAGTACAGCATTGTGATAGAGATTACAGCCCTGCATTTCCGATTGAGGGGGTGGAACGTGTTGTGAATTGTAACTGGTGTACAGGTAGTAAGTTGGGTCCAATTACAAATAATTTCTGTTGTCTTCAGTACCTGAATTACCTCAGGAGAAATGTAGGCCTATAATTCAAATGAAGCATTATCACAGATGAGTGGGGAGGTAAAAATAAATCTTAATGGAAATCTGGGAGGAAAGATAATGTATTGCAGGGGTGATAGCGCCAGCCTTGATCTTTACAGAATAGAAGAATTAAGATCAAACTGTAAAAAGTAGTTAACCTGAAGCACATGATACAAAGAGGAAGTTTGTTGTGGTTCTCCATGGTGAGTTTATTTTTCGAAGAGCAGAGTGCTTATTGATGTACCCTGTAACACAGCTCAGCACAATGTATTTTTGCTGAAGTTCAAATCTTGCCTAAAACCATTTTCCACAGCTTTCCAATTGATTTTTCTGCAGGACTGTTTTCTCTGCAGCATGTAACTGGATGCTGGGGTGACTGTTGCTGCTCTCCCAGTATTATACTCATTTTGGGACTTTGTCCTTGTTTTTTCTCGGACCAGTGTGCGTGATTTAGGTGCCTCACTGTTGAGATGTCTTGTTCAGAAGCAGCATAGGTTTGGGCTGCCTGTGTGTAGCTGCTGTTTTCAGATACAGTTAGCAGTTTATTTTTCAGTTTTATTCAAACTGTCTTGTACCTTTTGAAGACTTACAACTTTCTCTTCTCACAGTTCTCATTCCAGCCCCAGGTTTTCTGTTGATTCTGGTGTTTGACTGCATGCTGGTTTACCTTTGGATGGGTATTGATGTTTGAGGCACCATACAGTGCAGCATAATGACTGAATCTGCTGGCTTCATCCTTTTAATTCCCTGTGCTTTAGGTTGCTTTGTTATGTCTTCATTTTTGTGATCTTGACTTGGCTGTTGTCTTGCCTGTACTTTTGGGAACAGAGTTTTCAGTAACACTTACAGGTATTCAAGTACAAAAAAGCACCCTGTTTTTTTCATCATAGTAAGTTTGAACAATAGCTGATGTTACTGAAATTGTAAAAGTTCCCCTGTTCCCCCCTCTTTTTATAAGGCTGTTATACAAGTCATAGCGTTTGGAAATGGCTAGGAGAAACCCAGACTTGCATCTCCCTTTTCAAAACTATTAGAATCAGTGGAAATTCCTTGTCAGTCAGTGCCTTAGATACAACTCTGCTTTGGAGTTCTGTACGTCATCTGGCTGCTTTTTTTTTTTTTTTTTTCAATATCAAAACCAGTGGATTTTTTTCACATGGCTGTTTTTTCCACCAACGAATGTGATGGTGGCAAACTGTCTTTTTCTAGTCTTCCTTAGATCACTTTAATGTTTGTAGATCTGTAACATGACCAGCATAAAGTTACTACTGGAAAATAACTAGAGCTGCTGTCTCCAAGACTGCTGGGTCCTTTGAGAGGTTTCCCATGAGAACATGGCATGGATGATGAGCATCACAGATGTTAATGGATGAAACACTGTGCAGAAAACCACATTATTTATTATGGTTCTGGGTTCACTATTAGACTTGTTTATATCAAGGTTTGTGTTCTTCTCATTTTCTTCTAGCTTTTCAATAATTGCACATCTTTAAAAACTGTCAAACTTGAATGCATATTTTCATTTAAGTGTTGTGCACTTGTCAGTTGTTTTTCCTAGACCAGGTTATGGTGGCTTTTAGGAAAACGAGACTTGAGTACTTTATGTTGCCAAAAAAACCAAAACCCAAACACACAAAAATTACAAACACACAAAAATTACAAACACACACAAACAAAACCAAACAAAAAAACACCAAAAAAAATCCCAAAACTTAAAAGGTTTGCTTGTTTAATGAAAAACAGAACAAAGTGAGGGGGGAAAAAAAATTGTACAGTGCATTCCATATGTGGCCAGCCTCTTTTTGACTAGTTTTTCTGTAGAGCTTTTTTTTTCCCTGAGTCCCTGATGTTTTTTACAGATGCTGGAGTTCTCTTTTCATGCTGTTTATTAATGTAGTGGACAGCCCTTTAAAGATGCTTGGATGGGAATATTTGGTTGAGGTAGAGGGTGTCAGTGGCATGAGTAAGAGAATGCAAATGATTCTTCATAATTTTTAAGCACTTGAAAAATCATAATATCCTCAGTGGCATTTATAAACTTTAAAGTCCTTCTGGTTTAATTAGAAAAACTGTGATCCAACAATAGCAGCTGTGCCTATAGGCTGAAGTTCAGATTTTAACCTGGCCTAAGTCTATGCTGCTGCTGAAAGAACTAATAGCACTTGGCCTGAATTGGATTAGTGTGCAAATCCAGCTGGAGTGTTTTCTGGAAGCTTCAAGGAAGGTTATTTTTCGGTCTGCTTGCAGCAGGGCGAAGGAAAATCTTGTGTCACCACAAAGGAGGAGTGGCTTGGAGGCTGGGATTTAATTTTTTTTTTTTGCGGTGGCAGTACTGGTTGATATGACAGTTGTGAGGCATTTGTTTCAGAAAGTTGTCAAAATGTGCCTTGGTTGCATTGGACTAATGTTTTGAGTAAAAATTTTGAGCATTATGTAATGTTGTGGTTGTAAAAAGGATCTGTGTTTATGTCTGAGATATTTTTCCCTGAAGAATTTTGACTTCTCTAATTGGAAGAGCAGCTTATCCTATGGATAACTTCCTACTAAAAATACTAAATGAGGCTATGCATAAGTCAGTCTTGTAGGGTGGAACTGAAAAATATTCCTAGATAAATGTTTAAAAACTGTATTTTTTGAATTCTGTATGTATCTGAAATTTTTGAGAGCTCAAGGGAAGAGCACAACCTGTAGCACTGCTCAGCTTAAATCCTGCATCAGATCAGCTAATATTAGTGGATGTACATAACTGTACTTTGGTGACATGCTTTAGAGTTGACACTTCTTTTAAGCATTAGTTGTTGCAGCTGCTGCCCAGTGTGGTGTAGGATGAAGGCAAGTATTTGTTCGTGGTTTTGAAAGTACAACTTAAATGTTTATAAATGACACATTCTTTAGCATAGTGCAATCTTAGCTTTAAATAGTTGTGTGTTTCTGAATCAGGGTGTGTGTTTCCAAATGAAACATTTGTGGAGTGTGGAAATCTTAGTAGTATGAATTTTCAGATGACTCCAAGTTTTTATCAAATGGGGAGCTTTCACATATAAGCTGTCAATAAATAACTACATGTTAATCAGGTCTATTTCACTTGGACTTCCATGCCTCACTGAAGTTTAACTGAATTTTTTTTTTTTTGTCTCATTACTAAAATGACTATTTCAGGAGAAATATGTATCTGAGATATCATTTTGGGCAACAAACTTGAATAGGAATATGATAATTGCTCAAATGAATTTTTAAAGATGGCAGAGGTGTGGGAAGACTTATGCTGTGGGAGAGCAACATTAGACTTCTTCAATTCACATTTTGAAGTTCAGAGGAAATGAAAATCCATAGTACTGCAAAGGTGATATCCTCATGTTGCAATTTAAGGAATGTAGAAATTATTAGACTATTTCATGTCCTTCTAGCCCTATAAAGGCACTTAACTTTGAAGTCCATAGTGAAACCCATCCTTAGTGTAGCATAAATATTGAAATAGAAGATGAGGTGAAACTGTTGTGTTTTGTATTAAAAAGTTGAAGGGATACCATTACACTGTAGTGGAGAAGAAATTGCAAGATTTCTTTATTTTTTAGGTCTTGAAGATGCAGGTAAAAGTGTAGAATATATATATAAAGTTGCTAATTTAGAGGAAACTGACTATTGACAAGTATTTATTTACCACTTTTCTGCTACATCAGTGCCAGGCAGAGCAGAAAACAATAGCTGCAACTCAGCAGGCACTGAGACAGAAAAGAGCATGTCAGATTTTCACTTATTTACAAAGTTAGATTTTTTTTTTTGGCATTGTATTTGACTGAATGGTTTAGGAATTTATATGAAAAAGTATTTTAAGAATTATGTTTTGTGTCTCTCTTGATTAAACTCATTCTTTATCATTCTCACCTTCTGTAAAGGACAAGCCTATGACTTTCCTGATTCAGTGTCCTTGGCTCTGGGCTGTGTCCTCTGTAGCTGGCAGGAATTCCAGAAGGAGTTCTGGTCCACCTCCTGTGACTGTCTTTCAGACTTACCCACTGCAAAACATAGCAAGCACTCTGGACAGGTCTTAGGATACCACCTTATCAGACCTGTCTGTTTTCTTTTCCACTTTGTGAACGGATGTTTCTGTTGTTGGCTACAAAAGCAGCTCAGTTTTCTTCTAAGTCATTATTAGAAAACTGAACAGTGGTGGCAGCAATTTGGAAACAATGGCTTAGCACTTGAGCAAAACAGCTGTTACCATATTAAAAGGGGTGTAGTCTTGACAACACAAGCTTATTCCAACCTTTCTCACCCTTTTTCAGAGCTAAAATACCCACTTTTACAATTCCCGTGGAGGCTGTCTTATGGAAACAGAAGCATGTAACCACCCCCACATAACTGAGGTATCAAATTAGTGTATTTTGCCAGGGTTGCTTAAAAGTGGCAGCGGTGTATCTGGGATAGCACATTGCTGTGATCCTCTTGCTCCTTGGCTGGCTAACACCAGACCGAAGAAGCAGAATTATCCCAACTTGCAAACAACATTGCCCTAATTTCTCATTCCTTATTGCCACAAAAATCATATCACTGGAGTGAATTTGCAGAATTCTGTCTAGCTATGTGTATCTTCCTCTTGCCACTTGTGCCAGTTAAGGGTTTTGTCATAACATAGCTTTGTTTGTGCTGCCTGCTATTAAAAGTGCTTCCAAGGACATTAAAGAGAGAAGGCATCAAGAGGGAAGGTATAAGGTATTGAAAGAAATTTTTACTACCACTAGAAATATTCAAAGTTAAGTCTTCTGACAAATTTTTGTGGATTTGCTTAATAGCAGAGTGTCCCACCTGGGATATTTTGAGAGCACTCAATATACTTCCAGTAGCTTTTATTCTGTTCTAGTGTAAATATTCAGGGGAAGAGCTGATGGAGTGTTCAGTAAGTCAGTCTAAGTGCTCTTTGTACTCTTCTGTAGAGACTCATTAGGTTCCATGTAAATAAAAATAATTTTGGTTTTTGTCCTTTTAAAATTTTCTGTGATACTCATGCCTTAGATGTATCACTTGGGTGGGGTTCTGAGGAAGATGCTGCCTAAAGTGCTCACCTTTCTCTCCTTTTCCTCAAGTTGATGTGTAGAGCTTCTTGTTTTTAAGTTGCATGCGTGCCAGACTGTCTGAGATGTTGACCCTGTATCTGTACCAAGTGTTCTAGTCTTAAAGATTAAGTAAACCTCATCACTCTTTCTTATTTTTTTCATTAGCATTTCGATAGCTGTGTCGGTTTTGTTTCTGTCCAAGTAATGAAAGAGCCTGACTAATCTGCAATCTGTGTTCATTAATATACCTTTCATTCTTTAGTCAGCAAATGTTAGCAGTTACGTACTGCAAATGCTGTACAATTGGTTGTCAGCAGTAAAGATGACAAATTTCATGTTCTTAAAATCTTTCTCTTTTCTTTTTTTAAGTAATTCATATCATCAGGGAATTCAATCAATTATATTTATCCCTGTATTTCCCTCCAGAGAGTAAGCCCAGCTCTGCAGCTTTCTCTGGATGCATAATTCTTTCAGATCCAGCAGTGGTGGTCTCACATGTTTGCTTTCTTAGCCTTAAACAGAGCATTGTGCTTTAGCATTTTTCACAACGGTTTCTGTTCCTCTTGCTTTGATTTTTGAAGCAATATGGTTTTTTTCTTCTCTTCTGAAGGCTCTTTATTTTGGCTTTGTCAAAGCCTGTGAAAATTTGAGGTATATCCTGGTTATGAGGTTTAACTGTAGACGATTTGTCATGGAACTCTGCAGCTTCTGTCATTTCCAGTTGAATTCTTTAACCCAGTTACTTCACAGCTTGTGCATTCAGATTTTCCATGTAGGTCAGTTTTGTCAACTTCTTGTTGCTTGTAATGTCTCTCTCTAAAGCTGCATTGCAGTATGACTACAGCTTAATCAGACATAGGAGTTTTATTTCATCTAACACAGAAAACAAAGCAAGGTAAGCTTTGGTGAGCCTGGACTGCAGCTGCTAACTGTGGGCTTGTAATTCCATGCAAGCTTGGATACTGAAGCTCAGATTGTTGCCTTTCAGCTGTTCTTGGTACTACATATGAGCAGCCCGATGCCATGGAGTGTTTTTTTCATCTGCTGTAGTGTTGAAGAACTAAAAGTGAAGAGAAACTTGTGGCTTTGATTCCTTGGTTTTACTGGACTACAAGCCTTTGCTCAAAATGCTGAAAGATTGCTTCCTGTGCCTTATGTTAAATTAGGTAATGTCCTATTTTCAATGGCTACTTTGCAGACACGCTGTTTATCAGGAGCAAAGCCTGTATATGCAGTTAGAGGAAATACGACTTTCTTCAGGAAGTGCCACAAATTCTTTGACTTGTGAATTGTTGGTGATTCTTTTGTGACAGAGAAGAGGTCTAGTTTTAAATGCAGATTTTTTACATTTATTCTTGTTTCCAGAAAGAGAGGAGAGTATTTGACTTAGCTGATCTGATGTCATCTTCCCCTCATTTTCCTGTCCTGAAGCCCTATGTGCCCTAGTTTGCTGGATCGCTTCTTGCCTCACATGCTGCATTGTGAATTCTAGTGCAAGAGTTGGGCTGGGAGTAGGGGACCATTGCTTTTGGCAGTAGCCAAAATTTCACCTGTGAAGTTAAACCATTGTTTCATGACTGTTTTAATCTGTCACTTGTAGAAAGCTAGACCTGCTTCTTCTTTGAGAGGAAACAATAGTACTTGAAAAATGGTATGTAGAATCTGTTGCAATATTCTTCTGAAGTATTTCCCATCCCTGCTAATGGCTTTTCTGAATTATTTAAATGTCATCTATGACAAGAATGATATGCCAAGAGTCTGCCTTCAGTTATTGCACTTCAAGTTCTGCTCTAAGAAAATTGATTAAATTGTCTTACTGTATCCTGAATGCTGAATTTTTATTGCTGTTGATGCAGTTGCTGATAGGCAGAAATGAATTTATTGCTGCTAGACTTCCTCGTTCCTCTGTTTTGCTAGGAGCATCTTTGTGGCTCTAGCATATGTTGCTTCCATAATTTATGCTTCACATTCAAGTTGTGAAATGGTGGAGCTTTGGCTTTCTTCCCCTTATAAATGTCTATAAAAGACAAAGTTGATCATTTGCAAGATTTCACATGACACCATCCTACATGGAGTAGTAGATATATGGCAGCAGCATGGTCCTGCTCCCATCCTCCTCCTGACGGTTTTCATCTGGATGTTCTTACATGTTTATTGAATGTTGGTTTGTATTTTGTAGAGCACTGAAGGCAGGAACTAGCTTTTACGAAAGCTTCTAAAATCAGACTTGAAATTAAAAGCATCTTGCAGGCTCCGTTTTTGTGGTTGTCTATAATGACATGGCAGAGTACCATTCCCCCTCGGCAAGAGGGTGGTTCCATCATGTCATTCAGCATAGTTCAGGCTCTTTGATTATTCATGTAACTTCCCTTCTGTATAAAAGCAAAAACCTGCGTGTTACAGTGTCGTCAAAGCTATTTCACATTTGCATAAAGCTGCAGGTGCTGTCGTGCACATAAACTGTGAATTGTACAAGGATGAAAGAAGATGAAATGCATTATTTTTCATGCCTTCTGACAAGCTTTTTACCCTTCTTTGAGTCACCAGCATCAAACTAATGGGATACTATTTTAAGCAAAAACTGTCACAATAATAAGAATTTATAAAATGGAAAAATTCCATGAAAAAACTTGCTCACCAGCTGAAAATAAAATATGCTTTGATGTAAACATTCTGTGTAAGTAGGCTGTGGAGAAGTACAACATTTTTCTATTGAATTTGATCCCTTTGTAACTCCTTGTGGCTATCAAATGTGCTATCAAATGCACTTCATCACAGAAGTAAGTATTTTTGGATATCTTTATTGTGAAGAAACAGTGAAGCAACTGCAGCTTATGCTTGACTGTATCAAGGAACTCTAAATACACGTTTTTATTTAGAATACAGCGGAAGCTTCCAAAAACCCTGTGCAATTTGTAGAAACCTGGTTGCCTTGGGGCTTTATTGGTGGTTTATCTTGAATAATCTACAAGTCCCACAGGGATGAGTTACCTTCTCTCAGCCATCAGAGTTAGCAGTTAGTGCATGTTTTGAATCTGCAGTTCCTGCTGTGTCCAGTTAATAGAGACAGTGACAGAGACTGGGTCATCTCCTTGGTGATGATACATGAAGCAAATAACTTTGAGCAATTTAATTGAAGTCTTGGTTTATGGTGCTGCAAAGCATTTTTCTTGCTGGTGGGTGGTTCCTTGGCAGTCTTGTAGTCCCACCTGGAGTTTAGGAAAGCAGCTTGAAATTCTTAAGTACACATAGCACTTGTGGTCATGTTCCCAGTGGTGCAGCTGACTGTCACAGAGTGTAAGCATGAAATACTGTTTCACTGGTAGATAGCCAAGTAATGATACTGAAGAGTAGAAAACTTCTGGTGATTTCTGCAAGAGTAACTTGTGATGAAGAGGTAGGAAATAAAACATGCAGAAAGCACGCTGAATATGTTCAAGATTGGTTGCTTACCTTGATCGCTTGATATGTTTAATGAGCTCTCACATGAGGTCATAAACCTAAGAATGCAAGTCATGCTTTTAAGTTCAGGGCTTGGATTTTAGAAAACAAGATCCTGAAAATATAGAAGAAAACTGATCCTGGATTTTCAGAATGATATGGTATCTAGAAGAGGTAGTGTGATGCATTATTGAGAGGGGCAATTTATGAATGAGAAAACAGCAGTCTCCACCAGAAGTTACAGATAAAGCTGGAAGAAGGCTGGGTTGGGCTGGTCTTCTTGCCCATTTTTGTCATAGATTTTTGAGTATGAATGGCAGAGGCTGAAAAGTTGGGGGAGGTTGGAAATACGCCACATTCTCAATGTGCCACAGCAATGTATGGTGAAAAAAGCATCATTAAGGGTAACAATTCACTTCCATCATCACAGGGAGGAGATGCTGGCGGTTTGAGGTTTTTTGTGGTAATAAAGTCATAGCAAGAACTGATGGAAACAAGTTAGATGTGAATAGATTTTCAAGCTGATTATCACGGATTAGGATTTCTGGTTCATTTACAGGGAGGGATTTAGAAATGAAGGTGAAAGATTTATGTAGCTCCGTTGAGCTAGTTACTTATTTTTTTACCTGAGCACTGCTTTCCCCCGTTCACATGGATTGCACACCATTGTTCAAGTTTTTTAGTTGTTCATTCCCTTTACTTACTTGCTTTAGTATTGTTCTGGAGACTATTTACTTGGTTTGCAAACTATTCCAGTAGTTGCCAGTGGTCTCCTCTGACCCCCAGAGATATGTTTGAGATGCATATGCTTGAGATATAAAAGAGGAAACTGAATGTGTTGGTTTTATTTTTTTCTTGGTCTCCCTTCTCATGTTACAGCTAGTCTTACATGTGTAGAAAAAAGGGAAGTACTTGATCAGTGTTTTGTTCACAGAAGAAAAAATTTTGCTATCCAAGGTTAATTTTAAATGATGTGCTATGGGCCATCTTTATAAAGATGCTAATGGTCAGAAGGTAATTGTTAACCTAAGTGTATAAGAAGAGTTCCACTCTTTGTACAGCCATTTAGAAATTCATGGACTTGAGAAGAGTTGGAACTTTTACTAGTCCTGTAAGGGCTCACAAAAGCTCTTCATTCACAAGACTGACAGAAGTATGTTAGTAAAAGCACATGCATTTCTACCCGGAGTGGCCAGCTCCATGTGTTTGGTTGTGACTATAAAAACAGCTTGATAAAATGCTAACATTTTGAAACACTAAGTTGCTGATAAACAAGAGACACAAAATAATGAAGAAAAAAAAAGAACAATATTCAGAAGAACTTGAAGCCTATGTGAAATACTTAGTGGGGGAGAGAGGGCAAGGTAAAAGCAGGACCTGGATACCAGAAATAATTAACCTTTTGAATTCAGGATTACCCTGCAGAATGTTTTCCTTCTTTTCTTCTTTTTAAAGTAAATTTCTAAAAATCGCTCACTCTAAGTTGGGCTCCTAGGTCTAACGACATCATAATTCATTAAGTGATTAGAAGTTATTACTGTTGAAAAGGTTCTATTACATTGCACCCTTTGGCCAGTTCATGTAATGGTCAAAGGGAAAAATCTCATCAGAAGTGCTTACTGAAAGCGGGAAGATACATTTTATTTGGGATGTATCTTTTTGTTTCTGCAAAGGCAAATGAAACTCACTTGTTTTCCCTTCTCCCTTGCGGTTTTGTTAGTAGTATTCATAGCCTGTTGCATCCTTGGAAGCTGATTTCCCAGCCTTTCCAGTAGGCAATCCTTTCAGGTGAATGTGGGTTGAGCAAGGTTTGAGCATGGGAAAGACAGAGGGTTTTGTTTGGGTGTGGACTTAAGGGGGCTTTGTGTGATTTTGTTTGTTTGTTTTGGGGATTTGGGGGGGGGGGGGGTTGAATTTTTTTTTTTTTTCCACTTTTTACAATCTTTTTCGTGAAGATCAGATTATTTAAATGTGTCCAGAAAGGCTACTAGAACTGTTCAATTACAGTTGATTTCTCTAATCTTGCTTTCTCTGTAGTCAGCAGAGAAATTCTTGTTTTATTACAGTGGAAGCAGCATAATTCCCCATAGTACAATATTAAATGTTACAGTTAGGGGTTTTGCCTACAGTTTCAGTGCAATTGTTTTATTTGATATTTTAGCCTTTTACTACCATTGTAGATGTTGACCCTTGCATCGTCTAAGGCACAACTGCATCCAGGATTGGTGCACTGAGGCAAGCTCTTACATGTAGTACCTCAATTACTGGTAGCAGTTAAGCAGTTTAAACTGTTATAATCTGCACTGGCTGATTACAGTTAGCATGGTGGGTAAGGATATCTAGAAAGCTGGGCACCTTTGGGAACAAGATCGTGCATAAATATCCTTAGCATACTTTCTTTTCACTGATTTCAGCTCAAAATTGTCGTCATAACTTTGCAGCTGTAAGGGGGGCAAAGGGTGAGGAGGGGAACAAACCTCAGATTTCCCAGGGTGTAATGCTTCAGCAGTTCAGGGTCTGCTTGGTACGGAGTGCCAGAACTGCCCAAGCTATCTAGGGCAAACTGCTGGTTTTCCATCACATTCTTTTGAAGCTGAAAACCTTACTTCCATATGTTGAATTTTAATGACAACTTGACAGGCACTCATTTTCAAGAGAAATGGTTGTTCTCAGTGTTTTTCACCTTAAATTCTTTAGCATATTAAGACCAGCAGTAACCCTAACAGAAGGGAGAAGAAGGGGCAACCCTTTTTGTATAATGAAGTAGAATCTGATGTTAAATTCTTTCTTCAATACTGTAATAGGGTGACTTTTGCAAGATTCAAGTTAAAAAGCAGAGGTCACTGAAAGGATATGAATTGTACATTTAAAAATCAGAGCCACCCTCTTGAGGGCTTCAGTAGGGTGGACAAAAACCTTCAATTTAAATGGAATGGTATGCATTTCTTGAGCAGGGCTGTGAGATGGAGACAGTTAAGCTTTAACCAGGGTGCATCTATGAGATTGGAAAGTTGTGCATTTCAGGAGCTTCTTTGTGTTGCAGGATTGGTAGGGAGGCCCCTCGGCTGCAGCTGACCCTGCCCTTAAAGTCTTGCAAATGCAGAGTAGAAAACTTGGGTCCTTTATAACCAGACTAGGAGGCACTGTGTTTACTGCGTAGTTCCTAAGTTCCTCATGAATCTAACCACGGAAAAAGGCAAAATCTGCAGGATACTGGTGAAATCTTGTCAGCAAGCATGTCCCTGCTGTCTTGCATAAACCTGTCCTGGTGGGGTTATCTGCTATCTTGAGACCGTAACTTGAGTATCTCCCTTTTCCTTGGCTGCCGCAGCCCATCAGCCTGGCTGTGGCCAGCCGCTGCTCCCAGCCCGGCTTAGCTCATCTGTCCGAGAGGGTGGGGTTTGAAGAACAAGCTCTACTGAGAGCGCAGACAGCCGGCGGGAGCTCTGGTTGCAGTGTTTCATCAGCTGCTAATCCGTTTACCTTGTAGCTAATGAGATTGCTCTGCTTGGTGCTGCAGACACTCTGTGCTACACCACTGTAATCGAGATGGCTGGTGTGTGTGAGCCAGCTCCTGTAGGAAACCCAGATACCTATTGCAGAGGAGACAATTAGTAACTACTTTCTGTTCTGTAACTCTTGCGTTAACCCAGGACATTTATCTCAAGACAGGCTTGGAAATTTTCTGAGTTCAGTCTCTAAATCAACACAATATTTGTTGGGGTTAGAGTGATTAGTACTTTAGTTAAATTTTTCCTTTCAAGTATGGGTGCAGTGCAGTTCATTCTCCTCTTTCAGTGAAAGTATATAGTTTGCCCTCAAATTTGTTAGCTTGAAAGCAAATTTCTCTGTGTCTGTTTCTGTTTAGGTAAGTGTATTAACAGACTGCATATGAAATTTGAACAGAAAGAAAGCATCATTTTTTTATACCTTTATCCTTAGTTCTCATGCCAGCGTGAATTGTTGTGTTGAAGTAGTTTCTTTACAATAAAAAATTAAACAAATTACTTTTCTTTTAAAATACTCTAAGTAGTTGATCTGAAATTCTTGCCCTTGTCTCTGTAGAGCTGTAAATGGAAGGTAATATTTGCTGTGGCGTGTTTAACTGTATTTGCTTGGATTGTCATGGCAGTAGTGTCTCCAGATTCTTCAGCAAGGCTGACTTATTGTTGCTCATGCACAAATTACCAAAAAAGCCCAAATAAAATCCAGCCCCCTTCTGTGCCCCAACAACAAAATTCCCAGGCAAACCACATAGTTTGAAACTTCATTTTATCTCTTGTGGCTTTAATAGTTATAGCAGACTAATTTCAGTCTTTCTCCCTCCCCCCACTCCCACCCCTGCTTCTTTTTTCCCCTTCCTGATAATAAAGACACTCAAATATTTGAAATAAAGGAGACAACATAATCTGCTTTGGCACTATGATTAGTTTTACCAGGAAGATAGCTAGTGTATAAAATTTAATGTAATATCATCTTCGTGTGTTGTAATGGGAACAATGGACAAATGTGCTGAATGCACTCAGTATGATCAGAAAAATAAATGTTTATAGAATCCAGCAGTGACAGTGGGATTTGAAAGGTTTTCCTTGAAATTTGAAAAGATGATAGATTCTCAAACTCTTAGAGTGCAGTCCATGTTTTCAGGTACTATGTTTCAGGAGTGTTTGAAATGTAGATCTAAATGTTTATATTTTACATGATACTCCTGGTTTTACTGAAACTGTTCTGTTTTCTTCTAGGTGAATCTGGACTGGGAAAATCAACATTAATCAACTCATTATTCTTAACAGAATTGTATTCCCCAGAGTATCCAGGTCCTTCACACAGAATTAAAAAGACTGTACAGGTATGTCTGGGGTAAAAAAGGTACAGCCTGAACATTGTAACTTGCAATTTAGTAATGTAAGGTGATACACAGTTATTACATAAGCACCTGAGTTCCAGGATGCATTCAGTCATGATGTGAACCACTAAGAAATACTCTTGTGTGTCTTTCAGTCTATCTTTGCTATACAAAACTTCCAGGTTCTCAAACCTGTAGCCTGTAGAAATGTGGGAACCCTGAAGCGTTTTGTGTTTTGCCTGTAGATTAGAAAACACATGTGCGTGCAGAAATTTTTGAAAATGTAGTGTTTATT
Source organism: Coloeus monedula (assembly GCF_965178545.1). Lineage (NCBI taxonomy): Eukaryota > Metazoa > Chordata > Aves > Passeriformes > Corvidae > Coloeus > Coloeus monedula. The sequence continues at coordinate 47,951,709 of NC_138781.1, forward strand.
ATCAATTAAAATAGTGAGTAAATCTGTAGAAATACATAGATGTGCAGTAAAACCTGTGTGACTGTTGAAGGCAGGCTTTAAGAGGCCAAATATTAAATGATTTCACAGAAGTGCGGGGACCTGGGGTATAAAAGTATCTGTGAGTCTTCTGCAGACTGTACTGTTTGTGGTACCTTGTTTACCTGTTACAAGTTGTTATTCTGAAACATCAGGGACTAGGATGAACCTGTCTGACTTTAAGCACTAGACTTACATGGGCAAAGATGATGTTCCTGCAAGTGCATGATGCAACTGGAATATTTGGTCGAAGACTGGAAGACTGAAGTTGATGCATTTGTTTTGTGTAATAACTTGCTACTGATCAATTATATTTTCTCTCAAAAAAAGGAGCATGTTTCCTGTGTTACAAAAGGATTATTAGAAATAACAATTACCTAATGCTAAGAAATAATAATGTTATGGGTAGTTTAGGAAATCATTGTGTTCGTGGGGTGTTTTCTGCCTCCACAGCTGACCAGCTGAATAAGGTTGCATGAACTCTGCTTATCTGGTTTGATTTGCCCTTGTTTAAGACTTTGGTGAAGATACGTTATGATAATCTAACTTCGTACAGGTGAGGACCAAGGGTGCTCACCATTGCTGCTGTTGTCCAACAGAGTTCCTCCAGCTGCCAAATTCAGCTGTGGCTGAAGTGACTGGGCAATTGCAGAGTTGTCATAAAGTGATTAAGCCCTGTGTTGAGTTAGGAGGGTGTGCACGGTGCTAAACAGAAGTTGTAAAACAAGTGCTTTTTTACTCATTGAAATTAAGTGATTCAGCTTCAATGCCGTGAACCACTGACCTTACTGCTTTGTGGGACCTCTTTTTTTTTGTTCAGGATTTTAGGTAAGACATTTTCTAATCCAATGTCAGAACACTGAATAATTACTGCAAGGTAATTATTACAAGGAAGAAGTTAGTTATGCCTGTATTGAGAAGTTTGAATGGCGATGCTTGTCAGTGAAAACTTGAATGCTATGACAAAATGAAGTCATTGCGGAATACAGATTTTTTAATTTGGAGGAAAGCTTTTGAACGTCCTGAGTTTGATTACCAATACATTAATACTTTCTAAGCTTTGATCATTTCTGTTAGGGTATCTTATAAGTTTAATGTAGAACCATAGTGACTGACAAAATGGACTTGAAAGCTTGTTAGCAGGGGCATCAGACCATTATTTGTATTAGAAAGGTTGACTGAGATGTTAAGTGGAAAAGAGGTCTTCAAAGAGTTAAACTCTCATATAATATGCTTATTACTGAACTAATCAGTGACTGTTCAAAAACCAAATAGAAGGGTGACTTTTTTTATAGGAAGAGAGATGTAGCGTGATTTCATTACTGATGATTACACACTGGTTTAGCAGAAGTTAAACCAATTCAGGTTATGTTAATAGAATTTTAGTTTAAATAATTGTGGGATGGATTCCCTGTCATTGGAAGATTTTTGGTTTTTTCAGTTGGGAAAAATCTTTGGAAGAATTTGTACACAAGCTAACAAGAAGAAAACCCAGACCAAGACATCTTTCAAAGATAACTCGCTCCCACCCTAGTTAAAGGTGCATCAGTATAAGAAAAAATAATATGAAACTGTGTGGAATTTCTGGAATTTGAGTTAAGTACTTTCATCTGTTAGGTGACAAGATTAGATGACCCCGTTCATTCTGACCATCAGGGGTGGTTTGATTTGTAGTGATTTACTGGTTGAAGAAAAAGATCTTCTTTTTTCAGAAAGCCTCACTTAATGATTTTTTTTTTTTTTTTACTTTGTAAAGCTGGAAAGGAAGGGGGGGGAAAGGCTTGAACAGAGCTCAGGCTGATAAGCCATTGCATTTTTTTCCTACTTCCACTGTGTGGGCTAAAGCTTGAGGCCAAGAGCTTGCCAAAACTATATTCAATAGTAAATTGGGTTCTGACACGACTTGGAAAATAATATGGTGGGAATGAAGTAGATTTAAAGACCATCTTCCCCTCTAGAAACTACTGTTTACTTTATCTAATAAGTACTTTTTTTGTTTACTTGCAATGCAACTTTGCTTTCAGTTCCTTGGGATGAATGAAAACTCAGTGTAGTGTTTTAAGAAAGAAACTGGGAAGTATCTTATTTCAGTGTGAGGATAAAATTGTTTCCCCTACAAGCTTGAAAATCTGTATGTGCTAGCAGCTATGTGTATGATCTGGAGGTGTTTCCTGTCAAATATTGAAGAATAAGCAATGGGAGCTGCTGTTTGGATCTACTGGATTTGTACTCTGCCAGTGAAAACCTTTTTAAGTTGAGGGTTTTGTAGGGTAGGGATGAGAGGAAACCACCTCATTTGAGCATCCTCAAATCTTGGTTGTAATAATCACCTGTTCTTGTATGGTGGGAACAACTTACTGATCAGGAGTTGTCTAAGAGGCTCTCACATAGATGAGCACAAACTGTGGTTTGGCTTGAAAACCATTGCAGTTTGGAGTTGTTTTGTGAGGCAGGTCCTTTGTAATAGTCCCATAAAAAATGCAGAAAAACAGTTAAGAGTAAGTGATTTGATGTCAGATGAATTCAAAGGAAACATATTCAGAAATGAGGGGCTATTAAAGGTGTTTACTCTGATCATTATCTGACTGCCTTGAATGCAGGATGTTAAAGGAGTGTTTCATCCAATAAAAAGCTGTAACAAGCACCGAGTCATGAACGCTGTGTAGTAACTGCCAAGGAGACCCGTGTGACCCAGCTGATTGTAGTGCATGGGAAAATGGCTGTTTGGAGGAGACTTTTCTTAAAAAGTCTTAAATTCCAAGACTTGAACTAATGTTTTCCATGAATCCCTTGGGAATACTTGTAAATCAGATGATAGGATGCAGTTGGATGTTTAACTATGAATGACACTAGTTTACAGTGATTTTTTGGATCTTTTCCAGATGTTGCTGCTTTCTGTGCCTTTGACCATGTATGGACACATCCATTTAGGTTAGAAAAATGCAGTTTTGCAGAGGCGTTGTGGCAGGGTCTTCATCTACTGTTTCCTGCCAGTAGAATCTACTGCTTACAAGATATAGTGGATGTGGTCTGATTGTCCGCAGCAGAGATTCAGTTGCTGCAGACCATTTGTCAGAAGGTGACTTCACAAATTCAGCCACACTTAGATTTTACAAGCATATGGAATCAGGGGAAATGTTTGGCGTGACATTTCTGAGGCTCTCCTGACCTTTCTTTTTTCCTTTGTTATAAATGTATGTTCAAGATAATGTTTTGTTAATTGCTTCTTTTGTAAAAGCATTCCACTGTGAGCCCATAATAATTTAATGGTTCTTGCTGGGAATTTTTGTGCTGGAAAATGAAGCTGATACCTTGTAGCTCTTGGCAAGAGTACATCTCTTAGCATTATCTTCTCTAGTATTTTGCAAGTGTTGTGGGTTTCTTATACTTGCAGAGAGCTTGGTAATAGGAGGGCTGTGTGGTTACTATATGCAAGATAGCCAAAAGAATGCAAGGAATCAGAAGTTAATCTCTTGTGTGTTAAAGCTTGTGAGTAGTAAACTCTTGGCTGAGTTGGCTGTGGCTGGGGATTACTGTCTTGAGTTCTGGTATCAATTGTGTACAATAAAATTTCTTTATAGAACTCTTGAGGATGGGGGGAAGTACGCTCACCATAATTAAAATGTAAGTTTCTAAAGCAGTGCATATACTCCTAGGCTCTCATGGCTTTCAGCTGCACACTTTTGGAGGGATGAGAGTTGTATAGATTGTGAAAGAGTAACTTGGTGGTGTCTTAGGCTGGTGTGTGTATGGTTTTGTTTGGTTGATTTTAATTCCTGGTTGTTTACACCTTCCTAACCTTGCAGTCAGGCCTGTTCATGTTGGAGTTTGAATTGGGTGGTCTTAAAGTCCAGCCCAACCTGGATACTTCTGTGACTAGCTCCCTGGTAGCTGTTAACTCTTTGAGAGCTATCAGCGAAAGGGATTGATCTGACTTGGGTAGGATCCCTACTGATGAGTAGATAAAAACAGCATCCTGCATACTCAGAGGTTAAATATGAAGCTTTCTTTGTAGGTAGTTACTGTTTTCTGTGTTTCTGTATATTTTCTTCTGAATTGTAATCAGTGTTTTGCTTGTGCAAGAGGTATTTAGTTCGACTTTCTGCAGTGTTAATTTATCTTGTGGATTTACATTGCATCACATAAGCAGTGATTGCAGAGCGTTTGCAACAATGTTCAGGTGTGGCTGTGAGAGTCTGTTTCATTTATATAACAATTAGGGATGTGCAAGAGCTTAAGAAGCATTAATATGATATTTCTCAAATCTTGAACTAGTCAAGAGACCATCCAGAAAGGGCTTATTATAAATAGAACTTTCTTTTCTTTCCCCAGTTAGCGTTTGAGTGGCTTAATGAATGTTAAGCCATGAGCAACAAGGTGGCATCACCTTGAGTCTGCCAGCTCTCGCGTGGTTCACATGCAAAAATGGCTTGCATGGTTGGTTTCTTGAATCCATGTCTGGAAAACAGTGTCACTAGTGATTTAAGAGGAATTGTTTTAATATCAGGGAGAAAAAAAGATGATTAAATGTCTGAGCAATTGGAAAGAAGCCAGCTTGAGTTTGTCATTTCGTACTGCTGTGCATCTTACTGATAGGACAGTGGTGTACAGCACTTTCTCATGCAGATGGACCTGACGTTGGCAATATCAATAATTACTGAGATATAAGTAGGAAGAAGGGGGTAGCAGTCCATGTGCTGTTTGGCCTCGATCTTCTCTGTCATGACATGCTTAATCTGTTTGATGACATGTTCCCTGCAAGCTGCTTGAGCTATGCTGCAGATCGCTGGTCATAACTGGAGGCATGAATTCCCACACCCAAATGTTGCATCATTCCTTGTGCTGATGCATTTGCCTTCTGAGACGGGTTTCCATCAGTGACCTGAGTGAACAGGAACCCAATCCATTACATCCAGTCACATGAGGTCTAGCTCAGCAGATTGCAGCCAGATTGTATTACTTTCCAATATAATTCTGTCTGTAACAGGAAACCCTCACTTTGTGATTCCATTCCCAACCATTGTGGAGAATAAATGTATTCTTAAAAATACAGTAACAGGACTAGAAATGTTTAAGGTGCTTGGGGGGAGGATGAGTTTTGAAAAGTGTCATTTTCTTTGAACTGACCGAAGTTTGCAACTTCATCAAGTTTAATGCCTGGTTAAGGTTTTTCCTGTTTAATCAGGAATTAAAATATTAAGCTATCCCATATACTTAAAGGGGTTTTTTATCACTGACTTTATTTAAATAATGATCTTTTTCTTTTAAAAAATTATTAATTATTGTAAAATAATTGAGGTTTTATGAGCAAAACACAGACACAGCGTACCTCTGAAGCAGAAAAGTCAGCAATTCTTTGTTAGACTTCTTACTCATTGAATGCTTTTCCCAGTGTTTAAGATAGGTGACTAAATTGCTAAGAATTTTATCTTACCTTATTCACCTTACCTTATTTCATTTAGGTTGAGCAGTCAAAAGTTTTAATCAAAGAGGGTGGTGTTCAGTTACTACTTACAATAGTTGACACACCAGGATTTGGAGATGCTGTGGATAATAGTAATTGGTAAGACATTCTTTGTATGTTCTCCCATGACAATTCTGCATTGCATTTGGTGCATGTGTGTGAGAGATAATACTTTGTGACATATTTTAAAATGCAGGCTTCAGTATTCAGTTAAAATATTAACACTCTTAAACTTTTCCTTTAGCTGAAAACTTCTAACTACTGTAATTCCAAGTACCTTTATAACTTGGTTGAAATGCTGCCATCTTTTCCCCTTAAACTGAATGGTGCATTTGGCTCTTTATGCTCTTTATGCAGTGTGCTGAACCATCTTCCATGCTGTCACAAGATGTGTTCAGTGAAGCATATTCCTTTGGCTACTGTTCTTAAGTATTCTGGTTTATGCTTTTACGATGACGGTGATTGTGTTTGAAAGGTTTTTTCAGTGGACTCACACATTGTATCTTCGGAACTATGTAACTCAATTTTAAGTTGAGGAGCCAGTCTCTTGAATTGCAGTGTAGAAGAATCTTAATTTTAAAAAGCAAATGAAAAGTGAAACAAAAAAAAAAATCAACCCAAGCTGTGGGGAAATGGTGACCATCTATTTCTCAGCAAAACCAGATTTCTTTACGTAAATAATGTAACTTACAGGTTTTTATTCATATAATCTCTACAGCTGGCAGCCAGTTATCGACTACATTGACAGTAAGTTTGAGGACTACCTGAATGCAGAATCTCGAGTGAACAGACGCCAGATGCCAGATAATAGAGTGCAGTGTTGTTTATACTTCATTGCTCCTTCAGGACATGGGTTTGTATTAATGTATTTTATGTTTTCATTCTGTCTCCTATCTCATATAAGTATCCAAATTTGGCAATCTGAGTTCCAGATAGGATTTTCTTAATGGCCTGCAAGATCATGCCTCATTTCAAAGAGGAGTTTACTTTGGCTTGTTGAACATTAGCAAGCCAAACACCAGAAAATAAGATTGCACATTAATTGCATAACAAGAAAAACAGAATTCTAGCAATGAAAAATACAAAGACATTGACAAGTGCCAGGTCTGTGGATATCTATGTCTTTAGACCACATTAGAAGGAGAAACTGGTTCACATGTCAAGCAACAAGATTTTTCGTTTCCACTCTTCCTCACTCCCTTTAATGCTAAATTATAGATGGGAAGTTTCATGCACCCCTGTAAGCATGCTTTAGTTCACTTGGTGTGTAGTATTTTGTCCAGTGGCAATTCCAGTGTAGACATTGCAGATTTTTTTTCAGTTATTATGTTATCTTCCACCTCTGCTTGGTGTTTAACTTGATCAGACTTCTATCTAGTGGTAGACAGGGAGAACTGCATTTCCAGGGTTTGTTAGGTACAGATTGACTGTCTGAAACTGGTTGCTTAACATTTTATTATGGTATCATGATGAAATTTGTCAGAGACTCTTGAGTTATACCTTCAAAACCAGAAGTAGACGAAGATAAGTGTAAGTCTATTCTATTGTGTAGGTCAGAAGTAGTAAAACTTGTTGAAGGGAGTGATGAAGGAATTTAAAGAGTATTCCTCAGGCAGTAAAAAATGCCAGCTATTACACTTAGCTTCTGTAGCTAGCATTGGAATGGTTCTAATAATTTTGAACTGTACAGATACTTCCAAATATGGAAAGAAATGTCAGAGGGTGGAGTTTCTTATGTAGACTTGCCTTTATTAAGTATTTTCTTGTTGTTTAACAGCCATGTTTGTAATGCCAGTTTTGCTGAACATTCATGTCAGTTTTAAATGTAAATACTGAATTCTTGGCATGTTGTTTTACTAGTATGCAAAATCCAAAATGTAATTTAAATAAAGGGAGGATGATTCCTTGTGTTAGCCAGTTGATTCTGAGCTAATTTTCAGATTCTTCAAAAAACATGTCTCGTCTCCACACACTTATGTGTTAGAACTTCCTAAATCAGTGGGAGGTACAAATTGTTCCTAAGGAAAGAGAAAGGTAGTGTTTCTGATAGACTAACATTTGGTCACTAAATCTGTGAGGCTAAAAGCTGTAGAAGTATATTCCTTGTTACAGGTATTTCATGTTATTTTTAGGGGAGAAAAAGGTGTAAAATTTTGCTAGGTTTGCATACTGTTTTTCAATTACTGTAATAAATGCTTAGAATTGTCATCTAAGTAAGGAAGTTAATGAAGAAAATTGGTGCTGCTTTTAGCAATTCATTTCCTCTTTTAAGATGCTGCCCTCTCTGAAAGGACAGAGCTCACTTCCTACCTGGTTTTTGTGGTGATGCAGTCTTTGCTCCTGTTTCCTATGCAGACAGCAGCACATCTAACCCACCAAGTAGTGTCCTCTTCACTCTTAATGCATGATTATATTTACGTTGAATTAAAAGCATTTATAGGTGAACTTACTTCTACTTGTCCTTTTACATTTGTAAAAGCCTTCTTTAGAAATATAGAAATTAAAAATCAACAGTTTAAGTCCTTCCATTTAATGCAGCCCACTGTTTTTAGCTAGTATTCCCATAAACACCTGAACTGATTGAATTGGTTTCTGTGGGAGCAGGGGGAGAGGGCGGAGGGGCAGGAGGAGCCTTCCAGGTAAGTGAATGGGGCATTGATGGAATTCACCATCTTTCTGCAGTTCTGGGATCTTTACGTAAAGCTTTCCTGCCTCAGTCTCCACTGTAAACTCCCAGGTCCTTACGTGTTCACTGTTGTTTTGATCAACTCTGCTTTGGCAGCTGCCCAAACCCAGTGTTGCTGCCCTAGATAGCTTTATGAAGCAAGTAGAGGGAAAGCATATTAAGGTGAATGGATAACCAAAAAAGTGCTTATAATATGGATGTGCTTTAATGTTAGATATTTAATGGAAACATGTTGAGAACTGGTGAAATTCAGTGACAAGTAGAAAATGTTAAAATTAAGTTACTAAATGTTAAAATATCTTCTTCATTCTTTTATGTATGGTTTTCAGAAATTTCGTTACCAAATGAATCTGGTTTTAATGTTCCTAATACTAATTTCTTTTATATGAAGAATAATCTTGTTAAATCTTTTAAGTGAATCCTTTAAGCCTGACTAAGCTTGCTATAATTCTGAAGTAGTAATGTATCGAAACTTCTCTAGTTTTACCTCGTAAAACAGGAAATACCAACCACTTTGATCCATATAGATGGTGAATATACTACCACCGAGCCATCCAATACCTGTATGGTGGTTTGGTTTTTGTCACTGTCATCTACTTTCATAACTGTTTTTTGTTTTATATAGCAGTTTAGAGATGAGATATTTCTAATTCATTTGTACATAGGTCACAGAGGTTACTGTCTTCAGCGATCTTAAGGTCTTAAAAAAAAAAGCTTCCTAGCCCACTCTCAAGAAGAAGCATACTAAGACATGGCTTTCAGAACCTGCAGCTGTGTGTGAACAGAGCATAATTCAGAACTGTGAACTCTTATCAGTCAGGCTTTAAGTGGGATTATCTTCCAGCTAATAACACAAACTTTACTACCTTCGTAAGAGAGTTCTTATCACTTGCTTAAATGAGAGTAATTTCAGCTAGCAGAAGTCTCATGACTGCTAGTAATATTAATATTATACAATCTAGGGGATTTCCTGTAATAATTGCAGGTAGCCTTTTCATTTTCAGTCATCTGTCACTCATAAATCAGTGTCTTAAGAGTAGTTGTCAGGACAAATCTCATCATCTGTACAATCTTGTTTAATTAATATAAATTGCAAAGCTCTAATGCTGTATTTCAGACTTAAGCCTTTGGATATAGAGTTTATGAAGCGCCTGCATGAAAAAGTGAATATCATTCCACTTATTGCCAAAGCAGACACACTTACACCTGAGGAATGCCAACAATTTAAAAAACAGGTGAGTTGAAAAATTAATATTGACAACATAGGATAATTTAGTAAGCTGATATCTATGGAAATGGTGAGATTTGACTTGCATGCAAAGTTTAAACCCTGAAGCAATAACTTGAGACAGCAAAGCTAAGTAATTTATATCTCTAGATTTAATTATAATTCTTGGTGAAATAATCTTGTTTCTGTCCTCAGGGGAAGAGGTTTCAAGTATAGTGTGTTTCTTGGCAAGCGAAATAATTCACTGCTGAGATAAAAATCAGTAAGGGAGGAAAAAAGCTTTCAAGATTTAGGTGCCTAACAGAAGTGTGTTTAAAAAAAAAGAAGGTATTCAGCAGTATCACAGTACTACTGATTGCACTGTGGTGTTCACTTCCACATTGATGCAGTGCATTTATTAAAGATACGTCAGGTACTAGATGAGAATCAGTAAACCTGTTCACTCTTGGGTGTGGTGATGCATTTTAAAGATGGTGAGATAATTATAACATTGATACAACTGATACAATGTCTTTGTACTTGTAGAATATATTTGCTGTGAGTGTCTACAAGTGGTTTATGTTTTATTTTCAGCTACTTAATCAGAGTAGAATAGTTAAGTTTTGTAGTATTGTATGAAGAGGACAAGGAGGACATAAAGTTTGTTTTACTGAACTCTGTCAAGTCCTAGTTTAGAAGAACACAGAGTTCTGAAAAGAAGGTGGCATTTAGAGATGTTGTGTGTAAAACTCTTGATTTAATTACGTTAGATTAAAAATTAGATTACAAAATGGAAGTAAAAAATAGTAGAACGCTGAATATTTCTAAACGTATAAGCAGCTTTATCAATGAGTGGATGTTAAATAGGGGAGACTTTCCCAAACCAAACTTTGAAAATAAGTCCTTGCATGATTTGGAAACTTAAGTTCTCTTAAGACTGCAAGCCCATGAGCCAGAAATATTCCCCAGGGCTCTGCAGTGCAGCTGTCAGCTAAATGGTCTAATATTTTTCCATTCTAAAATTCTGCAAAACTAATCAGCTTGTTTTTAAAAATACCCTTCAGACAAATAGAGCATCAAAACAGTAGTCATTTTTTTGATGATGCTCTCAGTTATTCTTAAATTTCCATTAGTGCTTGCAAGTGTTTTTCAACACTACTAACTGCTAGTTAGTCTATCAGTCACAAGCTCTATTAAAATAGGCAGGTGATCCTGCTTCAAGCACCTGATGGTCAGGTGTGCTAGAAACAGAAAAGAATAGGAGTGACAGCAGTAGCCATTGTGGGACCTCAAAGGGATAAAGTGTGCCTGTGACTATCCATTCAAATATTTGGGTTTTTTAAGGGACTCAATTGTGAGACTAGTCTGACAATTTGTGTTGTATTAGGTTCTGCACCTAATTCTATGCAGGTAGAATTCCCGTTAGGGTAAACCTCTTACTTGTCCCGTTGTAGAAAACCAGTATTAATTTTTGCTGTCTTGTACTGGTGGATAATATTCTGGTAGCTAGGAGGCTCTAGCTCTGATTATGTCTTCTCCTGGCTAAGAAGAGATGGTCATACTGTGAACCCCTTGGGTGTAAACATGTGTAAGTTCTATGTTGTAATTTAAGTCACCTAAATCTAAAGGATTTTACATATCTGACAGAAGGAGGAGAAGCAGACTGCAGCAAAAAAATCAAGCTGTTATGGAATATGAAATCCTCAAACAAATAATAATTTTGTTTCTAGATAATGAAAGAAATTCAAGAACACAAAATTAAAATATATGAATTTCCAGAAACAGATGATGAAGAAGAAAATAAGATTGTTAAAAAGATAAAGGTAAACTAATTTTCTTTTGAAGAAGTGCTTATGGAGGGGCAAGGGGGGGTTGAGTTTGAAAAGCATTCTGTTGTTAATGAAGAACCCACCAAAATGTTTAGAAGATAGAAATCAGATGTAAAGCTGTCCTAAGGGGGTCATTGTTCCTTATCAGAAGCAATGAATGACATTATCAAGTCATCTGTCTAAGTCCTTCAATGGCTAAAATTCAGAATGAGAGCACTAGATGACATGTTCATTAATGAGCTCTTAAAGATGACTTTTTAAAATTCATCCTAATTTGACTTCTATCCGCCTACCACATTTTTTTTTTGGTTCTGAGCTTTGAAGGAGGCAAGGGTTGTCTTTCAGACGGAGGTGTGCAGTGGCATGAAGTGTGTGCATTACAGCTAATAGCACTCTGGCTGATTGATACACTGTAACCTTAATGGAGATGAATGGCTAAAGAAAATCAAAAGGACTGTCAGGATGTTGAAAGGCTTTTCTTAGTTTACTCATGTTTTCAGTTTGTTCTTTCATGTTGGAGTCCATGTTGTATATGTTTCTTGAGCCTTGCTTCTGTTTGTTCAGTAGCTGTAACAGCTTGTAAGATCTTTTAAATTTTTTTGTTACTGGGGAAATCTCATAGGATAGATAAACACAAATAGCACAAAAATGGAAGATGTTCTGGGACTAAGCCTAGAGAAGAGCAGAATAAAAGCAAAGGCAGAAGTGCAGAGTACTTAGCTTTGTACCGTGTCCCTTTCTGCCCCTTGAAGCTGCTCTTGGCTCCTTTGTTGCTTGTTAGACTGGAGGCATTCTTGGTTTAGCTGAGAACAAGAACTTGATTTAGTTATTTGCCAAACCTTTGAAAACTGGGTACAAGATCTAGTTAAAGTAGCAGCCCTAGTAGCCAGTGGGAATATGAATTGGTAAATAATGGTGCAGTTGAGTAAATAGGAAATGGTTTGCCTCTTGCTTAGCTTACTAACAGTGGTGTCTGTTTCTTAACTAGATTTACAGAATCCAGCAGCATAAGGAATTCAGAAGGGGAGTGTGTGTATATATAAGTCATTCAACTGGGCAGAGGTCAATAAACATCACTATTCTTGCACTTCTGGGGTAGCTGCGTTGCAGTGTTACAGCACTGACCTGGCTTATGTCAAGTTGATACATGGGCATGCTTTCAGTATCTTTTGGCAGTAGATTTTGATTTTTAAAGTCGTACTTTATCTTGTAGGACCGTTTACCTCTTGCTGTGGTAGGTAGTAATACGATCATTGAAGTCAATGGCAAGAGAGTTAGAGGAAGGCAGTACCCATGGGGTGTTGCAGAAGGTAAGGCTTTCTTGTGATTTTTTTAATCCATTTAAAACTTACTAGACATGAGCCTGTATTTTAAATGTTTGAAATGCTTAATTTGAATGGTCTTTGATCTGGAAATGAATTTAATATATCATTTTGTTATTCTGACACTATTGGAACAAGGTAAAGGTTTTGGCAACGCGTAACTTTGCAAGCAGATTTCTGTTGAAGCCTCAGTGAGGAATTGTAAAACCTGTAGTAATTCACTGCAGGTGATGATGTGGCTTAAATTACAGTTATTTTCTAGCTTTCTTACCTTAATTATCTTCATCTAAAACTTGTGTATTAAATTATTCTTTCTACAGTAGTCACATTATAAATATTAATTTGATCAGTTCTATTGTCATAAATTCAAATTCAGTTTTCCCTAAAACATCTGAGTCTTAAGTGCTGGGGTGTAGCAACAGAAAGGTACCTGGTAATGAATAGAATACTTTTTTCTTTCTTTTTCTCTCTCTTTTTTTTTTAATTTGTTTAAAACTTACTTTCTACTGCTATAGAGACTTGAAGATTACTGCATGTTCTGGCAACCATTTCTTGTGCTTTAATGCCATTCATATATTTCAAATGGCACATGGCATGACTTGCACCATGCTCTGTAGTAAAACAATCACTCTTAGACTGTTTTTCCATGATCATTGAGTTTTTTCCTTTGGTGTGCATGTATTGAATAAGGAGAATATTTTTTTCCTCGCTATTTCTGCCTTCCAAGGGCAATGGACTATAAATTGGATGCAGTATAAAACAGAAGAAAACCCCAGCCAACAAGTAGTGTATGGACCAGTACTTTAAAAAGGAATGCTGTAACACTTTGAAGTACATGTCTGGCAGGAAATGAGGTTTGGCAGAAAGTAAAAACCAGCTGCATCACAGAGGATCAAGCTTTATTTCAGGCTCTTGTGTTGGCATTTGGAGATGTGCAAAATAGTGCTGCTTTTCTTTATTTCAAAACAAATTTCTGAAAGGTTTCATGTTCGCGACTGTATGACTTTTGGAAGGGAAGAGCTAGCCTAACTAAAAGGAACCTCTTGGAGTGGCTTGCAGTCTGTCAGCTAAGGACCAAGATGCTGCTTTTTTGAGAGTATGACTTCATGTACCATCTGAGCGGAATTTACCACTCTCTGTAACACCATGGATTAAAATAATGCAATAATGAACACACAAAGTGGCAATGTTCTGCATTTTTCTGTAGGACTCACTGAATTTACTTGGGCTATTTTAATTCCTTCATCCTGTTTTTTTTCTCTCCTCCCCGTGAAAATGTTTGTCTTAACTTCAGAGGCACATTGGAACCTGCCCTGTGCCTTTATTTTGTGTGCACTAAGAGCTTTGTGTGTTGCCTTCTCTGTCTGCACATCAGGGAGTTCTGGAATGTGCATTTTTATCCAGTGTCATTTCATGATCTCTCAGGGAAATGCCACTCACAGCATCAGCCTCTTCTACATTAGTGGGATGATAGGCTCAGTGGAATAGGTGGCATCTAATGACAGCTGCCAGTTCTCTCTTGATCTGTAGGTAGGTGCATCAAATTCACAGTACACACAACCTTCCTTTGCTTCATTAATAAAGAGCTAAAGCTATATTAAAATTAAAATAAAGACTTCTGCAACTTATTGCACAGGGAGAAACAGGTTAAGTCTGTCTTTTAAAGGTTTTTGGGTATAGCTGTATCTAGACTGAGGTCTTCACTTAGTGTCTGATCCTTGCACAGCTGTACTAGTAGGCATCCAAGTGATCAACAGTTAACCTGGCAAAACTGTGTTTCTGTTGTGGTAGCTTATTCTGCTGCACTGACTCAGAGTACAGTTTGCCAGTATGGCTTAGGGGAGCATAGGAATTCTGCTAGTTAGACACATTAATACAGTTATATTGTTAATGCTTTCCTTCTGCTAACACATGTTTGAGTAAGGAAAGGCTGTAGAAGTAATTTGTTGGTGGAATGAATGTAGATGGATGACATTTTACCTCTGTGTAAGGCACAGATTTTGGTTGACATCTCAACAAAAGCTTATGTCTTCTTGCAGTTGAAAATGGTGAACACTGTGACTTCACAATTCTGAGGAACATGTTGATAAGGTAAGTAACTGACAGGTAACATTAAGTTCTCTGGTATGCCTGAGAGATTGGGAAATCGTATATTGGAGAAAAAAGAATTTGAGATAGTGAGTTCATATGAATTCCCATTTTTTTAATTGCAAACAGTTATCTTACATTTTATGGTATCTTGTTTAACCACATATTTAGCAAGCAGTGATGTTGATAGTGAATTTTTTGTGATTACTTGTTCTGGAATATTGTGATAGTCCATAGGAACCTGAGTTACGTGTTAGTGCTGATTTGTACTTAGTTGTAGGCATTTTCTAAAAGATTTAGTACTGAAAATTTACCTAAAGCAAGACTACCTGTGCTTTGTTGTGTTAGGTCCTGAGTCCTGTGCTCCCAGTAGTCCACTAGACATCTGCTGTAACAACTGTTGGTTTGATTACTGAGCTTTGCTTTTCTCCAGGCTGACAATGGAAAATTGTGAAAAGAAACTAATGCTTTTAGCTTAGTCTTGAGCTTAACATTTTTAGCTTTTGTAGAATTAAAAGATAGGAACTAGGAAGTTTTGGCTTGTTGTTTCTTGCCTGGCATGCTTTTTCTCACCTACTGCAGTAGTAATACACAGTTTTCTTATCTGCCTATCAAATACCTGCAAGTTTATCCACAGAACTCAAACTTTCCAAAGACTGGCCCTGTAAGTTAGTGTTTGGAATATTGCAAGCTTTAGATAGTTCAGTGCAAAATAATGTGGAATTTCTGTGCCTTTGCTGTCTTGACAGCTGTGGTTCAAATAGTAGAGTAACAACATCATGAGGAATGGGATGTTAATGGAGGGATATAATTCAATTCAAGTCAATCTGCAAAATGAACATGGACTGATTTTTCGGATAGTGTTTTGTATTTGTGCACTAAGCTGATAAATTACACTTATTGACAGAACTCATATGCAGGACTTGAAGGATGTCACTAACAATGTACATTATGAGAACTACAGAAGCAGAAAACTGGCAGCTGTTACATACAACGGTGTTGACAACAACAAAAATAAGGGGCAGCTAACAAAGTAAGTTCCTGTTAAGTCTGTATTGCACTTTAATCTTTTTACTCTCCTCTTCTTGTTGGATTGGTTTTGTGAATGTGTGGTGGTATTTTCAGTTTTGGGTTTTTTGGGGAGAGGTGGTGGTGGGTTTGTATGTCTGTAGCCTTCAGTCAGTTGTCTCTTTGCTGTGTCTGAAACTATATGCCTCTTGTTTACTTGTAATTTGGGTGTTTTTCCTCCTTCACTGAGGTTTACACTAGTTTCACTGAACATGTTAATTAATAGATTCAGTTTTGAAGAGAACCCTTACATTTACGTGGAGTTTTATTTCTCTGGTACTGCTAAGTTTTTGTGCATTAGTGTTTCTATTTTGGTTTACATGTTACTTTTGGAATTATTGGTTCTTCTGCGTGAATGATCAATACTCAGTGTCAAGGGTATTTTTGAGAAGAATGGGTTCATATTTGTTTAGAAACTCTGAAAATGCAGACCTGCTACTGTCATCTTTGAAATGCTGCTCTGGCTACTCATGTGGCTGCTTACCATGGCAGGGAAATTATTGCGACATCATTATCTTTTGTGAGAAGTGAGTTGCAACGCAGTGTTTGGGCACTTTTTTAGCTGCTGTTTTCAAACCCTGATATGTCATTTTTATTAACCTCTCACAAGAAGTTATTTGCCAACCTGATGAAGTTGTTGAAAGATTTAAAAGTAGGCTCTACTGTATTCTGAATTGTATAGTGCTGTTTGAGAATAGCTACACTTTTAAATGTCCTGCTCTGCATGTAGTAACTGTAGCAATAGCAATTAGTGATTAAATAATTAATGATTAGTGATGCTCTTATTTGTTGTACTATATTTAAGTGCAAATTTCTCTATGGAAATATAGGGTACTATTCTTATCAGCTTGGTATGCAAAGTTACAACTCTTCTTCCTGAAAAAGATTCCTGAAATTAGTTGGAAATACCTGCTATTTTCATCCATATGACAGCTACAGAGCCATTTTTCACTAAAGAAATGTCTATTCTACACTCTGTTAATGCTTTGAAAGTGGCTAGGAGGGAATGATTTAAGTGGACATGACTTAGTTTCATCTAGTGTGAGCTTACATGAGACTTCACTGCTCAGCACTGACAAAAAATGTAATAGTTTATGTCAGTTATAGCAACTCTTCAGAAGTGTACTTGAATTTAAGTAGAGTTTCTAATGAGGTCAAGTCTTAAAAATACTGGTTTTCAAATATGTGTGTCCATAACACTGTGGTTACTTCTTCTCACTGTTATGTTTCTTGCCATCATGTTATCCCTGACTCATATCTCAAGGCTTCTGAGTGCACATAGCAAGTATGTCAGGTGAAAATGTAGTAATAGAAGTGCAGAAGAGAAGATTCTGCATTTCCTCCAGGACTTCTAACTTGCTATTACTATGCTTTTTACTGTACTATTATTAACTTTTTTCCCCATTGTTATTTGGGATTATCAAAGGAAGTTGTTTACATTTTTCTCTGTGTTGTTAAATACTGGGGTCTCTTATATACCTTTCAAAATCTTAGTTTGTTTTCCTTAGACTTTGAAAAATCTGAATTTCAGTGATAACACTTTCACCGTTTTTTGTTTTGTGTTAGTCTGCACCTACAAACTCAGTCTGTTACCTCATCCAAGTAAGGACTGGTTATTCTGCATTCTTAGAAAGAACAGTGACTTTTTTTTTTAATAATTTTTTTATTCCCATGTTGCAGACACAATAAGATGTTATTTTATACAAAAATGCATCTATGAGTAGGTTTTAAAACTCTTTGTGACCTTCGTTCACCCTTCCACCCCACTCACTTTCTGATAGCATTGCTGATCCTTTTTATTGGAGCCAGAACCTACACTAAGAGAATCTGGAATTATTTTGCTTTCTGAAGCATGCTTATTTTGCATCTCCTGTCACTTCAGATCACTGTGCTGTCCCACCTGAATATTTCCAGGTGAATGTGCCTTCTGGAACTATTTTCTTCATTAGAAATCTGTTACTTGGAACACTGCAGTACTGTAGCTCAGACATGAATAAATACAACTGATGCTCTTTGCTGTCAGGGTTTTTTTTTTTGTTCAAGAGAATCAGTAAATTATTGCAGTTTGATTCAGCCATCTTAAAGATGGCAAAGTCTATTTGCAAACTTACAAAGAGTATTTTGAACATTTTGTAAGAGTTTGTTCCCCAGAACACAGGGTGACTTAATAAGTAAATACATGAAATTCTTGAATGCATGTGCTGGTTTTGAAGCAGCTGATGCTATTTTTCTGTTTTCACCTTAACTGTATGTTGAGTTGCAGCAATTTTTTTTAAGCTTTAACATGCTTTTTAGGCTTCAGTGTGTTTTTGCAGTTTTGGTTTTTTAATCTAGTATAGTTGAAGCAGCATAAAAGGAATTTTCCTGATAACCGTGTGCCTCCTGGAAATTGAGGGGGATGAACAGATATTAACAGTTTATCTGTGCCTCCCCTTAGGAATTTTATGCTTGCCTGCTTGCCTTTTGGAAGAAGTATCTGTGTCTCAAAATGGGGCAGTGTCGATTCTTTCATGGGAGACAGATCCTGTGTCTCTGTGTGAGGATGGAGACGTGCTCTGATGCTGCCTGCTGGTATTACAAGCATATGGTTAAACACAGATACACCCCCTGCCTCTGGAAACTCTAAGCTGCTGGTTTTTTGGAGACTGGGAGGACAGACATACCAGGAGATATACATACAGGCAGTGGTGCTTGTACTTTTCCAAAAGTATCTCCTGCTGGCAGCTGTTGGAGGCTGGATTGACCTTTTGTACCTTTAAAACAGCTGTATTTTTATGATCTTAGCAGATCTCAGTTTTTCATGCAGCTGTTAACATATTTCTTTAGACAAAAATGCAAATGTGAAAACAAATACTAGTATGTGTTAGAAGTTTTAATAATACTGTGCAGATGAATTGAGATAGGTTTTTTCTATCCAGTTAATAATTTTGTCTCTGATTTGCCTCCTTTGATTTGGTGAAACTTGACTGTTCTGTAGGTAACTTGTTAACCTAAGAGGGATCCAAAGCATGTGTTTTCCATGGTTATGGACCTTTTTTGTATTTTAGGTTTAGTCTGATTTTTCCAATTTTCAATATCATCCTAACCATTAAAAAAATAAGATGTCAAGGGTAGTCTTCACATATGTAGATAACTTGTCTCTTTAAATTATGTGGCAATTGTAATTTTGCATCTGTACTATGTGATGTGAGAAAATTGGCATTTGCTCTGAAATTTAGAAGTTGTAATTTGGGAAATAGTTTTGGTTTGCTGTATGAAGTTGCTATCGTCAGTGAAAATCGTATATTTTTTATTGAAATGACATCTTTTATATGTCATATTGTACATTGTAAAGATGGGCCTTATCCATCATCGATCCAGGGTAACAAATTACACAGTGCTCAGGTCCTTCTGACTGCTAAACCCGGACCACTTCCAGCTCCTTTTGCCTGTATTCTTGGCGAGTTCTGTGAAACAGCTCTAATGTCATGAAGCCCATCTGACAGGATGGTGAGATCAGAGCTTGTTTTCAGCCCGTTTTGCCCTGAGCCGAGGCACCCTGGGTGAAGCATCCCGGTGCCCGGAGGAGGTGGCACTGCAGCCGAGCCGCCGCTGAGACCTCTGCTGGCCGTGGGAGCCAAGTGCTCTTCCTGCAGCGCCAGAACATTCCCGGGCGGCCTCTGCTAGCTGACAAATTCTAAACGAGGAGATAAGCCTCCAGGTGGCATTGGTTTCCGAAAACTTGTTTAGAGCAAGTGGTGGTTCATGTCACTAAAATATTTAAAATCTCTTTAAAAGCATAGATGTTGTAGGAAAGCTATTCCTGAAAGCATCTGCACATCAAACCTGTGTTAGCATTGACATGGTGTAGTGATTAACTAGCTGAATTTGAAATAAATATAACAAGCTTTAACTAACAGTTTTTCCTTTTAGTATGAAAAATTTGCTTTTGGGGGAAGCACATAATTAGCTTTAGGAATCTATTAATATTGAATTTACTTTTTTAATTATTGCTTTTTGGTTTTGTGGTTTTATTTAAGCATGCTAAGCTAAGCCTCTGTATTTTTTGTTTTTTAGATTTGACACAGTTGAAGGCATGTAAGTGGTCATTTAAATTTTTCCAAAAAACTTAAGACAAAAATTCTATAAACACAAAAAGGATTTCACTGTTTGATGTTTCAAATTTAGAACAGTTTCCTCGTATCCTGCTCTTGGCATTGTTTTTTCCCCTAGCAGTTGGTTTGTTTATTTTTTTTTTCCCCTAAAGCTGTGCTGCCATAAATTTTAGGAATTTATAAATGCTTACAGGGACAAATACCTCTGTAAAAACCCATCCTCTTTAGAAGCCTTTTAGCTAAGATTCAAGTCAAATTTGGTCAAATTTCAAAAATCAATAGAAGTGCATAAATTATGGAATTCCCCCAGTTCCTATCCATAGCTTAGTCATCTTTATATAGATACTTATAAAGAATTAGTGGAATTTTCATCCTTACCTGTAAATTTACAATTCTTCATTGAATTGGGGATTTAATAACTTCAGTAATTTCTGACTATGATTTTATCTTATGACCTGCTTGCAGAGATTCCACTTTGCACATATCTAGAATAATTTTTAATTTTTGCAGAATAACTTAGAGGACTGTTACTAGAGCACATGTCCTCTGAAATCAGTTAAAGGTTTTACATCTTTATTTAGTGGTTTGTGGGGTTTTTTCCCCTTCAGTGAAAAAACTTGGGGTTTTTTTTGTGTTTTTTTGGTTTTTTTTGTTTAAGTCTCTTGTATAATTTTGTCCTCAAGTACAGGGTGATGTGCTTTTACCCGTGTCACATACTTAAGACCTAACAAAGCCAGTTGTGTCCTATCTTGTAAAGCTCTCAGCTGTAAATGCTCTCTTGTCAGTTAATCAAATTTTCTGTCCAGACTTTTACCGCTTTCTCAAACACAGCTTGCATGACATACCCATTGGATTACTAAGTTGTCAATCAAAGGACTGTTCTGCTCCCTTTTCAAGTTAAAACTGCAGCAATGATTTGTCAGTATTTACTCTACTTTGTAGATTAATTTTTGAAGAGCAGTTGCATTTGAGAACTTTACATTTCTAAAAGAAAATAGTCTTGTTTTGACAGCTGCTTAGCTTCCACAAGTACTGCTACTCACCTCTCACCTCTTCCTTCACTTTCTTAGTATTTTTGTGCATTATCATACCTCACCTGTGCTTAACCATTAATTTTTTCCTTGAAAAAAGTTGCTAGCAGTTGGCCTTTTGAAGGGCTGAAATAAAAATTAAACTGAAGATTAGTTTCAGTTCTGTATATTATACAGCATTTTAGTCACAAATCCAAATGTTGCAACTATTAATTCAGATTCATATTAATTTTTTTTAATGGAAATGCCATTTTCTTCCTCCTTGTCCCCCTCCAATTATTAGCTTTAAAAATACTGATATTTAAGAAAAAAATTCATACAGCCCTGAGTTCATATGACATTGCTTGCTTTCACTGCATGGTTAGATGGTGAAAATGGGTGAGCAGGAAGGACAAAATGAGCCAGTAATGGTCAAAGTAGACCTTAACTATGTTTGATATGTAACCTCCATTCCCTTCAGAATGCGTGGCAAATTCTGAATTAAAAGCAATACTGCTAACTATGCTTCAGTTATCACTGAAAGTTAGCCAATATTTTTCTCGTTTCAAAATGCTTTTTCTGCATGATTTGAATCAGAACAGGATTTCTTTGGGGTTTTTGTCTTTTGTTTGGTTTTTTTTGAAAATGAAAATAAAAATCTTATTTTTAGTAGGACTGAGGCTTGCCACCTCTGTTTTACAATTTGCTGGTCTGAGTGACTTTTGCATACATTACATTAGATATCCTCTGCTTGTTGATTGTAACGATTCCAAATATAATCAGGTCTTAATTTTTGCCAACACAATAGTTAAAACTTTGCCATTTTAAGCCAAAACTGAAACAAGAGGCCAGTGATTTGTTTTGATTGCTCTTTGTGGAACAGCAGAGTTTTAACAAAACTCTGTGTAGCAATCATCACTAGATCACAATCATCCTGCTTTATTAGATACTTACAGTGAAACTTGCTATTTAAAACCCATTTCACCATAACACGGATATCAGGCTTATACAGCTTTAAAAATCCAGTAGAATCCAGGAAAAGATACAATAGGAAAAATTTAAAATAATGTACATTATTTTTATGCATTATGTTTATTAATAGATTTCTAAAGGAAAATCTTCCAACTAACACTTTGAAGTACCGATGTTCAGTTGCCCAAACTTTTTTTTTGACACTGATCTCTCTTCAAAACTATGACCAGAGCATTCAACACAGTTGTAATGTTAAATGACTCTTGGCCTCACTTGGAACAATGAAGATCTAGGGAGAAAATAGGACTTTAGTCTGCAGCGCTCTTAATTTTCTTGTTACGTCCATTAATTTTTGTATATATTTGAATTATGGGGAAGGAAAAGATGCCTGAAGATCACTTGGAAGATGCTAATTTTCTTATTCTTGTTATAACATTGATTTCCTCTCTTCCCATGACCAGGTGGTTCTACAGATAGAAAGTCAAGAGTTTCTGTTAACCCAAATGTAATGTAAATCAATTGTGGGGGAGGAAAAGACATTGTATGAAATGTCTTTTGGAGTAAAGCTTATCTAAACAGTTAATGTAACAATGCAAATTGAATTTAAGCTAGCAGTGCCTACGGCGATGTATTTATCTTACTGCTTCAGCATTTTTATCTTGCTTTTTCCAGATGCCCTAATGTAACAGACAGGGAAAAAAGTTCTTACTAGCTAACTACTTCTTCTGGATTTATGGCAGGAGCCCATTGGCACAGATGGAGGAGGAAAGGAGGGAGCATGTAGCCAAAATGAAAAAAATGGAAATGGAAATGGAACAGGTGTTCGAGATGAAAGTTAAAGAAAAAGTTCAGAAACTGAAGGACTCTGAAGCTGAGGTAATCAAAATGTTTTAAACACCAATATAACTTGAGGCCAAACAAGTGTAGAGATGGAACTTTTTGCCAAGACTTTGCAACAGAATTGATTCCATACTTGGCTTTATGTGTAAAGACAACACCATTCTCCTTTCTCAGCATGTTGTATTTGCTGAAATAAGTCTGAACTTAAAATGTAATTTTAATGTTCACATGCGTTCTATTTTTATTTTCAGTTACAGCCTGTTAAAATACTCCTTAACTTCCTTACCCTCTTTTTCTCCCTTTTCTTTGGAATATTTTGTGCTTACTCTTCCATGTGATTTTAAAAGTTCTTGAGACTTTTATGGCTTACATAAGCTAATGCAGTAATGATAATTTGCTGTGTGTATTGAAAAAGTATTTCAGGAATTGGACACAATGCCTATAGGAAATCAACTAAATGAGAATTACTAGATGAAGGAAGAGTCAGGGATATGGTTTTGTCAGTGTTCTGGTATCATTTGAACAAACTTTATGGATACTTAGCTCTGATTTCTGTCATCTCCAGATGAAGCCCTCACAGTGAAACTGGTTTCATACGGGCTTCAAGGGGTTCTGAAAGTGATTTTTTTAAAGGGACTATTATAATTAGAAGTTTAAGCAAAACTAATTCTCTTAGTTTTGGGAAAACAGTTTTTCACAAGAATCCTAATAGAGAAGTTCAGAACTGTCAAAGTTCCTAAAGAAAGTTTGGCTCCATATTTGAGGAAAAAGGGGGAAACTTGGAAGGGTAGTTGGAATGCTTGGCAGCTTAGGCACTGCAGGGAGCCAAGGCATACTGGATCAGAGGAGAAAAACAATCAATCTAGGTTTGTTTCTTTTTTCTTTTTTTTTTTTTTTGAGAACTGAATAGATTTGGGGGAATATAAATAGTAAGTTACACCAGTCAGCAATTTGAGGATTTTAAAGCTAGATGTTTTATCAGGATCATGGTTTTGTATTCACTGGATTTATCCTTCCTCAATTTCTGTCTTGAATCTTTTTGAACCCTTTTATACTTCTGGCCTGAACATTCTCCTTATGATGTGAAAAACAAAATTATTTCTGGCTTTCATGTACTATCTCATGACTTTTTGACTGAGTGTATCCTGTGATACCAGCTCTTTATGTTCATGCGATTCATTCTTCTTTTTTCGTCACCATTCATGGCTTTGTAAGCTCCAGTTGTATTTATCTAAATGTAGAAAAGTAGGAATAGACAGTGCCATGTGAAAATGTGTAAAAGGAAATGTGTTTTCAAGGGTTTGTGTAAAAGAAAGAGGAAGTTTTATATCACTTTCTCTGAAGTGTGGACATCAGGTCAAGGGAGGTGATTCTGCCCCTCTTTTCCACTGTGGTAAAACCCCACCTGGAGTGCTGCATCCAGCTCTGAGGTCCCCAGCACAGAAAGGACATCGGTGTCTTGGTGGCCTCCTCTGGACTTGCTCCAACACAATTACAGGAATGGAGCACCTCTTGTATGAGTGAAGGCTGAGAGAATTGGAATTGCTTTGCTTGGAAAAGAGGAGGCTTTGTGGTGACCCAGTTGTGGCCTTCCAGTACTGAAGGGACCCTACAAGAAAGATGGAAAGAGACTATTTACAAGAGTGTGGAGTGACAGGACAAGGGGAATGGCTCTGAACTGAAAGAAAGTAGGTTTAGATCAGGTATTAGGAGAAAGTTCTTTATTATGAAAGTGGTGAGGCACTGGAACAGGTTGTCCAGAGAAGTTGTGGATGCCCCATCCCTGGACATGTTCAAGGCCAGGTTGGATGGTACTTTGAGCAACTGGGTGTATTAAAATATGTCCCTGCCCTTGGCGGGAGGGTTGGAATTAGATGATCCTTAAGGTCCCTTCCAACCCAAACCATTCTATGATTTAACTCAGTTCAGCAAAACATTACACCACACAAAAGGAATCACTTTTCCTGAGAAGTATTTCCATCCTCACATACAACACGTTTGATTGTCAGTCTGTCCCATCAACTTGCAGGAGAGACTTCTTATTCTGTTTTGGAGTGTAGCCTATTCATTTCTTCAATAATACTGATTCATTTAATTAGTGAATAAATTAATCCACTTAATTTTTTTTTCCAGATAGATCCACAATATAGTTAATGCTGCAGGATGAAATCAATGTTTGGGGTTTTTACCCCGCACAGAAAGTCGAAGATGCTGCTCTTTTATGCATTACTGATACTCAAATGCTCTGCAATTTGCTGCTTAATGTTTGCATCAAATACCTAAGTATTTTAAAATTTCCTTTTATTTGCCAAACATAGCTGCTTACAAATCCTATTTGTAACTTGGGCAGCATTTGGGGCATTTTCTGTTAACTGTAAAATGAAGTTATGGGATTAATAACCTTTTGGTTTCTGTTATTGGCAGTACCTATCACCTTAGAGTTTTCAGTCTGAGCTACTTTCTCTAAAGAAAAATATAATATATAATTTTGCTGCATTAGTAAGTTTAGCTACTGATATTGTTATTACAGTTCCAAAAGTTGCTGTGTTTTCTGCACTTACTGACTCTGTTCATAATCTTCTACAGCTGCAGCGACGCCATGAGCAAATGAAAAAGAATTTGGAAGCACAACACAAAGAATTGGAGGAAAAGCGTCGTCAGTTTGAGGACGAGAAAGCAAACTGGGAGGCTCAACAACGTATTTTGGAACAACAGAATTCTTCCAGGTAAATTGGAGTCTTGTCCTGCAGTTCATGGTAAAAGTTCTGTAGCTTTCTGCTAAAAGGCAATTTCTGAGATAATAATGGTCCATCCATGGTTGTTGACCACTGTGGAGGTGTCACTTAAAAGCCAAGAAAAATCTTGAACTGCTTTTAGTTACAAATGACCATATTTCAGCAACAGTGGGAAGATTATTTGCTTCTAAAGCAGATTTTAGCTGCAAAAACATGGTACTCACACATAAATACATCTATGTGAAAAATAAGTGTTTGTCTTGCTAGATTGCATCAGACTTCTGGGGGATGAAGAATTAAAGCTTTGAGAATTAAAATGTTTAATTCCCCTAGTCCTTGGGAGGGAAAATCTGGTGATAACTGCATTGTTTGATTCACACAGTACAAGTACTGTGTACATAGCAAGTTTCATCCATTGTGTTGCAACCAGTAAGGCCTCATTAAAATGCCTGTTTTAAAAGGTGTATATTAGTAATTAAAAGAAAAAATCAGAACATGTATGCATTATTTAACAAACTTTTTTTTTTCATGTCATTTTAGAACCTTGGAAAAGAATAAGAAGAAAGGGAAGATATTTTAAGTGCATCATTTTGACCACCAGTTATGTATTAGTTGCCAATATGCCAGCCTGGACATCAGTGTTTGTTGGATCCGTTTGACCAATTTTGCACCAGTTGTATCCATAATAATGGATTTAACAGCATGACAAATTTTTGTTAATTTTGATGGAGAATGAGATGCCTTGAGTTGTCTAGGGTGTTGTGTACTTGGAAAAATAACAGCTCTAAGTACCTTCTTTCATTTTTTTTTAAACAGGTGTCATTTTAATGCAAAAGAAAACATTTTACTGTTGTACAATCATGTTCTGGTGGTTTGACGGTTTACAGGATATCTAAAAATGCAGGACTCTAGACGGTTTTTAGTGAGGATAAATTGCCATAATATGATGCAAACAATGCTTCTCTATTATTATAATACAAGAATTCCATTCAGTGCAGCATATACAGTAATGTAATTTAGTCTAACACAGTTGACCCTATTTTTGACACTTCCATTGTTTAAAAGGACACATGGAAAACAAAAGTTGTAAGCTTACAGTGCACCTAAGCTTTTTATAACAACCCTTTTATGTTTTGGATTCTTTAAATATATGCTATTCTCATTTAGTAACTTCTTTAGCCAGAAGGATTTCATTACTGCTTCATTTTTTGTAATAACATTTAATTTAGATATTTTTCCATATATTGGCCCTCCTAAATAGAATATAGCTTCTTTCATATGGTAGGAACCAGTGAGTAAAACTTTCCTTTAACTCCCTTTTTACATTTTATGGTAAGTAGCAGGAAAACGCATTTATAGGTCATTTCTAGGCAAAATTGTGGAGTTAACTACCAACCTGTTTCTACCTGTGTGCAGTCTTTCTTTATTTTACTAGAAATGGGAATATGGCCTCAAGAAAAACATCACCATTTTGCATTTAGCTGTATTCATATACTGCATTTCTGTATTTTTGTTTGTATTGTAAAAAGTTACATAATAAACAATGTTGTGATGTAACACGCTGCTGTGTCAGGAATTTTAATGGAGTTGAACAGCTGAGGACTTCTCTGGGAAATGTGTGAACTTTTTCTCTGATTGACCTGCGTCTTTGATTCATCTGAAGAATCAGTTTAAGGTGTAGGAGACCCCATTTCCATGGCCATGCTCTGACTTGGCTGAACAAGGATCTTTCTGTCGTGCCCAGGAGAGGGCACCAAGTGCCTGCACACCCTATGCTGTGTCCCACCAGCTCCCCTTCTGGCAGTTCTGCTTTTCCCGCTGTCCCTACTGCCTTCTGCAAGCTTTTATGAGTATCTGGTGAATGGGTGGGAAACAACACATTTGTAAGTTGTTAAAAACTGATGGGGACTTCTTATGTCTGTGTTTGCCTATGGAATAATGAAGAATATCTCTTCTTTTTTGCAGATGTTCTCTGTATTATCCCTGCTATCACTGTGTTTCTGCTCATTTTTTCTTTTACAGGAGTTATGATTACAGAAATATGATTTACTCAGCTAGCTTCTCAAAGAAATTGCATTCTCAGTAGTCTGCATAAAGGCCTCCTTGTAACTAATTTCAAATATTCTGCCTATCTGTTTTTCAGAGAAGACACTGAGTATCAGTAAGTGGACATCACTTTCCCTTGCAAGTAAAGAGAATTGCACAGTCTGGTCTGTGATACATCACAGAGGATGTACACTGCCTGCATCTGCCCCTCAAGTTTCAGTTTAATTCAATAAATTGAATAAAGTAATAACCAGGCAACATTTACCATCTAAGACAGAAGCTGCAGATTCTGAAGTGCTTTTTGGACTCATCAAAACTGAGGATGCAATCTGTGTGGGTGTATGCTGGTGCTTTAGCATCCCCATTTGCTCTGAAATAGAGATTTCATATATCAGGAAACCTGGTTTCACTATGCTTGTTTTCATTCTTCCCACTGTTACTCTCTAGCCTCTCACACACAGAAGATGATCAGAAACTTGTAAAAGCTTATTGGATCTTTTGTATTAATCATAGAATCATGGAATGGTTTGGGTTGGAAGGGTTCTTAAGGTCTAGTTCCAGCCACCTCATCATGACTAGACCAGGTTGCTCAAAGCCTCATCCAACCTGGCCTTGAACACTGCCAGGGATGGGGCATCCACATCTTCTCTGGGCAACGTAGTCTATTATACTGCATTTGTATTTTAATGAAAATGCAGAGCATCTGTTTGGATTTCTCTTGTGAAATAGAGCATTGCCCTTTTGGGGAAGTCTTCTGTTATGTCTTAATTTGTTTTTTAAATGCTTTGGCTTTTTGTGGTAAGTTTGGGCTGCTCCAGGACTTCTTTATTGAAAAAGTAAAATTGAGAATGATGTGTGAACCTGTGCAATACAGTAGCTGTGTAGCCAGTACAAAACCTATAAGCTAAAGAGGTACTGTGAGAGAGCCCAGGTTTGTAACTTTTTTCTTCCACTGAATAAAACATAATTTAAATACGTTATTTCTGTAAAGCCAAAACTCATTTAACTTGCTAATATTTGGGTACTTAAATTTCCCTGAATTAGTTGTCACAATTCAGAGAACATGCAGCAGAGGTTTTGTGGTGTGTGTGCTGCTTGGCCAGGAACCTGTTGCATCCAGGTGTCACTGGATAGTACTAGACTTGTCTCCTGTTTCCTTTAAAGTGTGTAGGGAAACACCACCTGCTCTGCAGAGGCACAAAACAGGAGGTGTTAAGGAGCAGTTCTGTGCATCTGCTGAGCGTTTCTGTAACAGGTGTTGCTACAACAACATGGTCCAGGCTCCAGGCACTTGTGGGGCTGGAATTTTTGCTGCTCTTGTATGAGAATTAAGATCTCTATTCAGCATTGTGTGTGTTCTGTGAAAGAGGTAGTGAGGGAGAGAAAATGATCCTGCTCCTGCCAAGCATGGCACTGCAAACAGCCCTGTTGAATGTGCAATTGCACTTAAATATGGGGGGATAGGTATATTTCATTTTATATACAGATAGGTATGAAAATGCATCTATCTTTTTATATATGAAGGAGTAAAGACTGCAAACTTGGGATTTTCTTCTCATATAAAATACATTGCCATATTGGGTAGCTTATCTGGCTGACCACAATTAAGGTTCAGCATCCTGATAACTGCTGTTTCCAGCACAAAATACAAAGTTTTGAGGGAGTGATGTAGTTCTCTTGGTTTTCACTACAGTTTTCCCATTTGGTAGGCAGTGAGCTGTTGATGCCCTGACTCCTCAAAAGGCCACATGTTGGACTTCTTTGGTTTGGGTGACACTGTGTCACCAGAGTATTCTTGTGGTCAGGCTGCCAAAACCGTTCCTCAGTTGGGCACCTCAGGGAACGATCTATGTTTCCCCTTCACAATTTCCACAGTAAGCATAAGAGATTCTTAATTGTTTGAGGATTGCTTTTGTCTTCATTGACCTGAGAAGCCCCTCTATATGATTTAAATGTAAATGGCTTAAAATAATTCTTTTAAAGGTTTCAATACAAATAAATCAATATGGAAATCAAGAATTGGGCTGGGTCACTGGTTCATGCTTTGACAATATGAAGAAAGTGTAGCTGAAGTTGTAGGGCAAGCCAATACATGAAGGGTTCATCTTTCTGTTTGTGCAGCATTGTCAGGCTGATTTTTCTGTGGGTAGTGAGGGCAGGCTGTGTTAGTGCCCAAGGTAAGGATGTACTTTTCCCTGTGAATTACCTGATGATGTTGCTTTTGCGCACACTGTTCTCGGCTTCCCAGCTCTTAATGTTTACAAGCCTTTCTCAATGCAGTTGATGTTTCTCCACTGCCAGCATCTGTGTTTCCTGACCTTACCCTGTTGAAGGCTCAGCAAAGGCAGTTGCTCCCTTTTTCACAACCTACACCTGCCTCATCCCACATTCTGGTGAGTATCCTGTTCTGTGGGGTGGCTGCTGGGTTTGGTGGTCAGCCATCAGGATAGCCTGCTCCTCACACCAGGTTCTGCTGCGCTACTCCTCCTGAAAATGGGCTGCCTGTGCCAGCACCTTCAGGAATGGAGCACCTAGGGAGCTTTGCTCCACGCTGTGGGTTTGCCCACCCCTGCCTTCCTGTTGCCACATGGTTACTTCTCAGCTCGGAACTACTCAGCTTGTTCCTCTTGGCAGCTTCCCTTGCTTGTAACTAGTCACAAGTGTTCATTGTTAGAAGTGTGTCTTTTATCTTGGAATGGCAGAAGTCAACTTCAGGGGGTGCCAGTGGGATTCCTCCCCCACATCCAGATCTAAACACCTGCTGGTGCTGGAAAAAAGCACTGTTCCCATGCTACTGGCTTGATGGAGGATATTGGCTCTCTTTGGCTCTGGGCAGCAGGGAGGAAGCCCAGTGAACAGAAGGCCTTCCCTTCCTGTGGTCCCAGGAATATATAGCTGTGAGACTGGAGAGTTTGGTCCATTCATCAGGTATGCACAGCTGCCTGGGCATCTCTGCATGAGCAGGATGGGATGCACGAGGGCATCTGAGACTACATGTGGGGACCCAGCAGCAGCACTGGGGGTCCTGCAAGTGGCCTGTGGTGCCAGGCAGTGCTGCTGCTGTGGCTGCAGCTGCAAATAATCCCTGCGTGCTGCATCCTGGTCTCTTCCCTTGCGCTATTAAAAGTGGATGACCACTGGAACAGATTTTTGAGCAATATCATGAGAAGGAACTGCTGACTGACAGGAAAAGAAGTCAAAAATTTTATCCATTCCCCTCATGATTGGAAAAGCAGCTCTGGTTCTGTAATATATCACCTCTGCACTGTCATCTGGAGTGGTCTCTGAGGCAGCCAAGATGCTTGCTTTGTGCAGGCAGGGCAGTTTTTTAATGAAGGCGATCATATTTCAGCTTGCTCTGGGACAGCTCGACCACATAGGTCGAGATAAAACTTGTGCTTTTGCTTTACTAAGGGAATATAATTCCTCTGTTTTCTCGGATGCGTCCTGCCCCGGTCTGCCAGCAATAATCTTCACAATGAAAGGAAATGGAAAAAGCAGTCATGTCACGGTGACCAGGTTTTTGTAGTGTAGCAAGAGTACGGAGAGGCAAGAGGAATCCCTTTTCTGCTCTCTGGACCTTCTCATTTGGTAACCTTCAGAATTTCCTTCTCTCCTTTGGGAGCTGCTGAACCACTTCTTCCCAGACTTTACTCATCTGGGGTCCTGCATGTGTTGGGGCAATCCCAAGCAAAATACAGGCTGGGCAGAAGAGCAGCCCTAAGGAGAAGGATTTGGGGGTGCTGATGGATGAGAAGCTGGGTATGATCCAGCAATGTGCCCTTGCGAAACCAGAAAGCAAAAGACTGCATCCAAAGCAGCATGGCCAGCAGGGAGAGGGAGAGGATTCTGTTCCTTTGCTCTGGTGAGACCCCACCTGCAGTGCTGCATCCAGCTCTGGGGTCCCCTGCACAGGAAGGAAAAGGACCTGTTGGAGGAAGTCCAGAGGAGGCCACAAAGATGATCAGAGAGATGGAGCACCTCTCCTGCGAAGATAGGCTGAGGGAGTTGGGGACGTTCAGCCTGGAGGTTCCAGGAAGACCTTAGAGCACCTTCCAGTACCCATAGGGGCCCTATAAGAGAGCTGGAGAGGGATTTTTAACAAGGGCACAGAGACAAGAGGTAATAATGGTTTTAAACTGACAAACAGTACGTTTAGATTAGGTATTAGGGAGAAATTCTTTGCTGTGCAGGTGGTGAGGCATTGGCACAGGTTGCCCAAGGAAGTTGTGGGTACCCAATCTCTGGAAGTGTTCAAGGCCAGGTTGGATGGGGCTCTGAGCAACCTGGCCTAGTGGAAAGTGGCCCTTCCTGTGGAAGGGGGGTGATGAACTAGATGGACTTTGAGTTTCCTTCCAACCCAAACTATTCTATGGTTCCTGGTGAAGAGGAAGGCTTTACTTTGTGCCATGCCTGAGAACTGTATTGACAATATTCAGGCCTTTGCATAGCTAGTAAAGGCCTCCGAGAACTTTGGAAAGTCACCTAAAATTGTAGTTTTCCTCAGTTTTCCTTCTGGAAACATAGATTTGTGCCTCCCTGCAGAAGCAGCATTTTCTTTACCTGCAGGAGATGTAGGCAGGGCAATGGGCCTTGGCAAAGTGGATGAAGCTAATTTGGCCAGCTCCAGTGACTGACTGCCCTGCCACCTGGCATGGTGTGAGCTCCTGTCCCTTTCTGCTGCTGTGTTGGTAATTTTAGATCCTGCATGGAACTGGTTGAGCCCCCAGAAAACCAACCAGTTGCAGAGTAATTTCATCATGTCTGGAAACCTTACAGAAATTAAGTTCAGATTAAATCAGCATGATTCCCAAGACTTTGTTCTCCGTTCCTCTGCACTGGACCCTGGTGGCATTTCTCCCCTGTCCCCACAGATGGATGTAGTCTCTGCTGTTCCTTCCTGGCCACAGCCACTGGTCTGGCTGCTCAGCACTGTTGCCAGTATCCCAACTGCATCTCCAGCTGAGGCTCCCTTCCAGATGGTTGTGATTAATAGATCTTTCCCCAGAGGCGTTTCACCGGGGGGAATAGCAATCCAATGCTGCTGTTTCATCAGCTCTGACTGCAGAGCAACGCAGGCTCATTTTATTTTATTTCTCATTGTCTGCCAAGCTACTGTCTCACAGGAACATCAGCCTTTTTATTTAATCCTGCACAAAGAATGTGTGCTCTAATTCTCAACATTACAACCTAATTCTTTGAATTGCAAATAAGGGCAGCAGTTCCACTCCTATTCCTAGTGTGTGTAGACCATACACTTTTTAACAGTTCTTCGAAAATCATTTAAAAAGTCTCTTCTGTCTTTAATTTGCTTTTGGGTGCTCAAAATTTGGCTCTCTCCAAAGGTTTTACACCTCATGCTAAGAGGCGCCAGGGAAAAAATGGCAGCTAAGTACACGGCTGGGCTCATCTGGAGGCTTTTAAGGTGATGTTTGCTTGCTGCAGTAGCTCACCTGATTACAGTGAAGAGACTGCAGAGAAGGGAGTGCTTCATGGTCTGTTGTGTTTGCCAGCAGTACAGTGGAAGAGGAGTTGCTGGCACCTGAGTTACGAGCAGAAAAAAAAATTTGTTAGTCCCTGGAAGATGCACAAAAAGTCAAATCGCAGCAATGACCCAAACCACAGGGAACTGATGTCTGCCCTTATTTAAGCAGCAGGTGGCAACATCCTCTGCCTGATGAAATTCATCTTAGGTTTTTATGAAGGGTTTATTATTCCTTCTTTTGGACCAAGAGAAACCTCAGGCTTTGTTTGCAGCCTCTGCCTTTCTTGGGAGAACCTTGCCAGTGCCTCCGAAGGAAAGTCTGCAGAAGCACAGTAGGAAAGTGTCTTTAGTGCTATAGTTCCTGTTTCAGAGAAGGTGTTCCTTCCCCTGGGGGTTGAATGTCCGTCACTGAGCGTAACCTGAAGTCAATCGGTGGTGTGTGCAAGGGCACACAGGAATGCCTCCGTGTGTACTGACAAATGCTTTCCCTACATGGTGGCTTTAGTAGGTTTGGGAAAGATGCAGAAAAAAATATTTCCCTAAATACAAGGATGTGCACAGGAGTGTGTTTTAATGGCTTCTCAAACTAGCAATTGAGAAAAACATCTCCACTTTCCTATTTCCAGCATTTCCCTGCAAAGGCTCTTGGTGACCCCAGGACTTTCCTCTTCCTCATCCTGCCCTTATTTCCCCAGCCTCCTGCTTGCCTTCCCTGTGTTCATGCCCTGATCCTCCTGCTCTGGCCTCTTCTTCTCCTGCTCCTACAGTGACTGATGTGTCTGATGATCCCACATCACGTGGGATGGTGAAAAAGCTGCCTCCTCCTCACCCATCCTGCTCTTCTCCTCCACCTCCCCATTGTCCTCTCCTGCCATTCCCTCATCTCTCCTCACTGTGCCTGCAACAGCTCCTTGTACTGAGGGTTTTGTTGCTCCAGTGAGCAAGGGGATAATAAGGGAAAGCCACTTGGGAGTGGACTGCTGTGCTGGGCGAGCAGGGCTCAGACTCATGGGCTCTGTTCAGGGTTCCTCCTCATGTGCTCCAGCTCTCCACCTTCTTTTTCCTGTTGGGCACAGGGACTGCTGACTGCTCAGCTGCCCCAAGGCTGGCTCTGCCCTGCAGGGAGAGGTGTCCCGAAGCTGAGATGGGAGGTAGCAGTTCGGGACGTGTTCGGGATGCAAGCTGGGCACCCATCCTGGATGACATTTCAAAGCATGACTCTGTGTGTCTTGTTCACACTGCCTTCAATGATGCATCAAGTCTCTTGTTTAAAGCGTGTTGCTGCTGCTGTGCTTTCTGCTCCCACTGCTGAATCTCAGCATCCTCCTGAAGTCTAAAGTGTGGGCCTTAGTGGGCCACAAACAAAACCTGTAAATATGAATTCAAGCCCTAACTTGAAATATCCTGGCACCTCTCTGATATCACAGGGGTTAGGCCTAAGATACAGCGGCTTTATCACAATCCTTGGGACCACAGACTTGTAAATAGTCCACAGCAACTCAGTCATCTTTGAACCTCAGCTTCTCAAAAACCTTCTGTAGACTCACTGACCCAATTCACTGTTTGTTTCTGTGAGCTTCATCCACCACATTGCTTAGTCTCAGTCTGGTGGGATGGGGAAGACACTTGGGGTTTATCTCTAAGGAGAAGAGGCTAAAGCTAATTTTTAAATTAAAGCTGCTTGAAGAGGTCTAAAATTATGATACTCCTGGCATAGAAGGATACAGGCAAAGGGCCCAGAGTCCAGACAGGGTGGTTTAATGGTACGATTTCTAATTAATCAGAGAACCCCAGTAATTTCTTCTGTGCCATCTTCACCTTACGTCTGTGTTCTTCTGAAGCATACTCAGTCTCTACTTTCAAACTCTTATTATTGATGGATAATCTTGAGGGCCAGAGGTAAAGTTATATATTATTTTAAACACAGAGGAACTAAAAAATGAAGTGAGTCTATTATGGAGAAAGAAGCAGCCAGAAAATTATGTCAGATCACAAGATCGTGGTACAACAAAGATTGTGTCTGTAACTCTGCAGACAGTAAAGGCAGCCCAGAAATTCCCAGAAATTGTGGAAGAGACACACATGACACTGATTTAAGAGATACTAAAATATTTCTGTCCATAAAGACAGATGATCAACAATAGATGCCTGAAAGCTATGGGGATTTCATTTGATCTGGGTGAGGAGGCCAACTTATGAAGTCACAAAGTGATTGTAAGCAGTGAGGATCGCTATGGGCATTGGAAATAGACCTGCTTCCACTTTCTATTTTACCTTCTGCTTTTGTTGTTGTTGTATTTCTGGTGTGTGATTCATACAGCTCTTTTCCACTTGCCTTAAACTTTTCCTTTTAAAACCTCCTCCAACCATTGTTCTTCCTAAATTCCAGGTTTATATGTCTTCCGGTCTTTCGATTTACAGGGACAATCCCTAGCCACATGAAGCTAGAGAAATGCAGTTCCATGGAAAACGCATGCAAAAAAAAATGGTTCTGTGTACTTAGAAGTGTATTTTTTGCCACAGAAAAGGCAGGAGCAGGTGTTAAACCTGCTCCTTCCTACTTGCTGCAAGGGGGAAGGACTAACTCCTGAGAGCAAACCTGGAGAGGGACTGGCCAGGAAGCAGCGGTGTAAAAAAGGCCTGGGGGTGGGATAGGAGCAGTGTGAGCCCCCAGGGTGCCCTGGCAACGATGGAGAGCAGCACCTCCCACGCCTCTGGGCAGAAGCACGGCCGTGTGCACGGCCGTAGGTCGACGCCGTAGCTCTCTTCCTCCACTTGGCACTTGTTAGACCACGTGTGGATACCACATTCCCCCTGGTCCCTGATGGATGTCAGTGAACTGCAGTGAGTTCAGGGAGGCCCCACGGTGGCTGTGCAGGTGCTCTGGAGGCTGGGAGGGCTCCATCCCTGGAGGTTTTACAGCCCAGCTGGATACAGCATCCCGAGTACCCTGTTCTGAGCTTGGAGCAGGGGGTTGAAATACAAACCCGTCATGATCCTGCCGCCTATCTTACTCTGTGCCCCTCAGGTTGCTCCAATGGGAGTGGCAAAGACAAAACCCTGAACTAAAGTGGTCTGAACTCCACAGCCACACGGAGCAGCCCAGGCTGGCAGGAGCATTGTGAAATGTCAAGAAGGGACCACCTGACAGTGTGCTTACTGCTGCTCTGCAGTTAAAAAAAATAATAAAAACCACATGGAAAACCTAATTGCCTTCTCATGACTGAGAAACGAGGAAATTTGATGCTGCTTAAAATGCTAATCAAGAGCAATGTCCTGTATGTCTTTATTTATGTGAGTTTATAGAGATGCTGTATGTTTATAGATGGGATGTAAAAAGTTGGCCGTGGTTTTGCATGGTGAATGGGAATGTCCCTCAGCAGCTGGTGTCCCCCCTGCCCATAGCCTTGTCCCGTGACTAAGCCGGTTTCCTGATCTCCTGTGTAGCTTCTTTGGATAATGCCTCCTTACTGGCAGTTTCTCCCAGTTTCCCGGGAATATTTGCTCACGTTTGCAACTCCTCCCATGGTGCTGCAATGGCTCACAGGTGACCGACCCGGCCGCCAGCCCGAGGGAGGGCAGTGCCCTGCGGGGAGCGTGGGGCCATGGCTGGGACAGGGCCATGGGACAGGCGCGTGCAGCCTCCCTCCTCTGCGGAGCAGCCCCGAGCCCCTCGGCCACGGGGAGAGCACAGATGTGCAGACCCCCACAAGCCGCATCCCGGGCTATTTACGTCACGGTGCCTGAGTGGCGCCGGTGCCTAATCCCCGCAGAAAGGCAGCTGCGGGGCCAGATGTTACAACTCCACTGACCTAATTCGGGATCGAGGGGCTGGCGCCTGCCCTTCCTGCCACATCTCCCAGCGCCCTGGAGCAGCAGCAGCCAGAGGCAGGAGCGATCACCGCAGGTTCAGGCCCCTGCAGCGCACCTTGTCCCGGGGCATCGCTGTAGTGCCGCCGGCAGCATCCCGGCTGCGGTGTCAGCTGTGCTCCAGCCCCGCACGGGCGCCGCAGGACGGGCACACGCCTTGGCTTTCAGCGCGCTGAGCCGATTTGCGGCGCGCCGTGAAAGGATGGCGTGCTGGGTTTTCATTGAGGGCTGATTTCCCAGAGGAGGGATTTCTGTCAGGGACATTAACTCCCTGCTGGTTCAAGCTGAGTGCTTCGAGTGGCTCTTACTGATGTCTTAAAAATAGAGATATCCTTATTAATATATCCCAAAGACTGAAAGGTTCTTGTTCTCCAGCAAAACTATGTAGTCACCCTTGCATAAAGCATCATCCTTCCTGCCACAGCCTTGCTGGCATTTGGCTTTGTCCAGAGGAGAGTCAGGAGGTTGCATCCTTTTCCTCAGGATCATTACTTTGTCAAAGAAGAGTTTGGGCTGATTGAAACCCCACGGGTTTTCACAGAACTTGGCTTTGTTTTGATGCTTTTCAAGAAAGCCAATGAGTTACACCCCTCTGTTCCCCTACACATCAGTCTGAATGAAGTGGCATCCAGCCTGGGCTGGGCAGTACCTACCAAGGAATAGGTGTGCAGGGACACTCTCATAGGATCACAAAATCATCATCAAGGTTGAAAGAGACCTTTAAGATCATCCAATCCAGGTGTTCATCCAGCACTGCCACTGTAACACCTAAACCACATCACCCACAGCCAGAGCCAGAGGCCTCGTAAACACCCCAGGGATGGTGACTCCACCACCTCCCTGGGCAGCCTATTCCAATGCCAGACCACCCTAACAGTAATTTTTTTTTCTAATCTGAATCTCCTCACTCTCATTTTAAGGCCATTTCCTCTTGTCCTCTCACTGCAGGCCCGGTAGAAGAGACCGGCCCTCACCTGGCCACAGCCTCCTTTCAGGTACTTGTAGAGAGCAATGAGGACCCCCTGAGCCTCCTCTTCTTAAGGCTAAAGCTCAGCTCCCTCAGCTGTTCCTCATAGATATGTTTTCTAACCTTCCAGAGCCTTGTTGCCCTTTGCTGGACATGCTCCAGCACCTCAGTGTCCTTTTTAAAGTGAGAGGCCCAGAACTGGGTACAGCCCTCAAGGTGTGGCCTCACCAGTGCCGAGTACAGGGGGTGATCACTGCCCTGGTCCTGCTTGCCATACTATTCTGATTTTTCTGTGAGGCATTAGCCTTGCCAGGACCTTTGCAATACATGGCTTTCTCTGTCACACCAAGGGCAGCAGCATGGGGACAGGGAGGCTGGATTTGGAGGATTTGGAGTGCTGAATGCCTACTGAGGTCTAAACCCCTGCCTCTCATTTGCTGTTTTATTGGCCAGATCTGCATCTGGATGGGCCCAAAAGAGCCCAGCTCTGGGTATGGGAGCTCAGGCACATATGGGAAAGGGCTCTACACAGCAGGAGAGCTGTGGCCAGCCTTCACATACTGTTTATGTGAAAAAAAACCCACACGATTTTGCACTATTTTTGTCCTTAATCCACATTTGCTGTTCCTCCTAATCTTCTCTGCTGTTGTTTACAGAAGCACTGGGGGACAATTTCAAGCATACTGCTGCATCTCTGATCCCAAAGACTAAACCCCATGGGGAAATGGGGTGGTTGGTTCAGCTGTGGGGTCCTGGGCTGCTGGGACCTGGAAGCCAGCAATCCTGGCAGTGGGCCCAGCTGCTGGTCCTAGCTCACGGCAGCCACCAGTGACTGGCTCACGCTGTGGAGGCACCAGCTGTCCCACCTGGAATGCTGAGGGAGGAAGGTAAAAATACCTCCTCAGTCACACACTTGTGAGATTCCTGGATGGAAGATGCTAAAAACAGCACAATGGTTTTGGACATGTTGGGTTTCTTGGCAATGCTGTCAGCAATTAGGCTCCTCCTGGCTTGCACCGAAATGGAGGTGTGGGGGACTAGGGCTGGGAGAAAGCAGCGCTGCCCTGGGGTTGTGTGTTGGAGGATGCATGGGTGGAGCAGCCTTTTTCCAACTTTCTTTCTGCCTTAATACATCCTGACAGAAGATCTTCACAGCCAAAAAAAAGGATGTCCTGAAATCATGAGGCTGGCTGGGAACAGAGCAGACACAGGGCTTGGGCCAGCCCCTGCTGGTTTAGAACATCAGTGAGTGTCATATGAGAAAAAGCACTGTAATGGTCAGACATGGTCTGAACAGACTCACCCCATGTGTATAACAAAGGGAAATCCTCAAGGAAAAAGCTGGGTTTTTCTCCACAGCACAAGGGGAGTAGGGGAGTCTCTGCCCTCCCAGACCTGCTGCACTTTTCTGAAGCAGCACATCCATTCAGGACCTTCCCAGGGGAAGCCTGGGGGTGAAGAGGAACTTGCCCTGCCTGGGAGGAAAGATGCTTGGCAAATGCAAGTTGCACATTTCTGGGATGTTCCCTAAAATAAGGGAAAATGAGGGATGCTACACCCATTATAGGGAAACCAATGGTAAAAAATTGGGAAAATCTTTTACATGGAAAACCCAGAGAGCTGTGGGATATCCTTGCTATGGTATGAATAGTCTTTTGTAAAACACAAGTTTCATCCAGTTTATTTCAGTTGTAACTGCTTTCTAAAATTACAGAAAATAAAGATGGCAGGAGAAGGAAACCTGGAATAAGCAGGGAGGTAAGAGCAGGCAAAAGACTTGTGTGATCCTATTCCAACAAGTTGCAGGAGCTGTCCCAGGCAAACAGGCAGTCTGCGGCTGCAACTCCTTGTCTCACCAGCACTTCCCTGCACTGGGAGGCTTGCAGGATCCTGGCTGCAGGCAGCACCTTTGGGCAGCTGCCTTTGGCCAGGGGCTGGATGTGGCACGGAGGCTGGGCACCTGTGTTGAGTAGGATGAGTCCCATAAATAGAGCAGGAACCCTGCTGTGGCCTTGGCATCACTTAACCCAGCTTCCTGCAAACACCGCGTGCAGCTGCTCAGAGCCCCTCAGCAGCTGGGCTTCTCCCCAGTATAATGCAAGCAGATTTGGTAGGTGTTCAGCCAAATAAGCCCCGAAGCAGCAGGGTTGTGCTGAGACCTCAGTGGCTGGGAGAAGGGCAAGAGGTGCCTCTCGCCGGTGCTGCCCCACACCAGTGATGGCTGTTGAACTCCTGCTGCGGTCACTGCCCAGGCTTGACAGGGAGCACGGAGCAATGAGAAGTATTGGAAGGTTGAGCTATTAGTAGTCAGCTTCTCATCAGCTCCTGGAAGAGGAGTGTGTCCCTCTCCCCAGTCAGCAGGGCTGCAGCCAAGGGAACAATGTGATGAATTCCATATTCTTAGCAACTCTGGATTTTGAGTTACTACCTCAGGGAGGCAACAGCCTGTGAAAAATGCCTTTGAAACCAGTTGCCAGATAATCATTGGGTGAAGCAAGATGTAGCTTGAGTCACTTGTCTTTGGGCTGAGTACCAGAGCTGCTCTCCACTGTTCACCCTCACCCAGCAGGTGCACAGCTCCCCTTCCATGAGCTGGGGGCATACCCGGCGCTGTTGCGGGATGCCCAGATCCCAGCAGTGCTGCTGCTGCTCTCCAACACCTCCTCAGGAGCCCAGCTTCCTGCTCCTCATGCAGGGAAAAAGGTCTCTTTTCCCAGTGGAGGCAGCTGAGATACCCATAATGGGTGAGGGGGAGAGAGCACCACAGCCTTGCTTTGTGCTTAGACGTGAGGTCTCTTGGCAGTGCTCGTCCGGGTTATCTTAACTATCATGCATGGACTATAACTTTAAAATAAACTTAAATAACTTTAAAAATATCCATCTACATGCTGTGCAATGTCAGCTGGCTGCTGTCTTGGAACAGCTGCTGTGGAAAGTTGTCCATCCTAGGGAGCCGCTCTCACAGGGCAGGCATGATCCTGGAGGATGGGAAGTCGCAGGAAGGAATAGTAAATCAGGAACCAGCACCCTTCCCATTTATTTTTAGCCAGTGGTGTTTACGGGAGTTTCCTGCTCTTCCTCTGTGTTCCTGTTGACTTCCTTCTCGGTGATGTTACAGCTTCAGTCAGCACGACCTACAAACAGATGCAAAGCAAAGATCAAGCCCTTGCCTGGCTGTGGGGAGGTGTGCCCATGCTTAGCCTGAATGGCTTAACCCTTGGCGATGCTTTCCTCAAGTCAGACCTTGCTAAGAGTTCAAATCAACCCTCTGAAACTGTAAATGTTCCCAAATCTCCATCCCCACCTGCCTGTAAGAGGGAGCGAGCCAAAGCAGTGCTGGTGGCAGGTGGCATCAGGGCATGCTCCATGAAGGTGCTCTCTCCAGGCAGAAGTGGAAAAAGCAATCGCAGTTTTATGATGTGTTGGGCCCTGCTGGGTGTCTGTCACGCTGCTCCAGATCGTGCAACTTCAGTACCATTTAGCAGCACAGCCTGTTTAATTATCCCACCTGCTCAGCAGTGGGAAAAGGATGGCATTCACAAGCCTTGTACATCACCTTTTCTGGGCTCCACAAGGCCTTTAGATCCAAGAGCTGGCAGGGAGTACACCAGGCAGCAGGATGATGTTCCTGCTTTCCCTACACTGACAGGAAATAGCAAGCCTTGCCTTCCTGCTCTACCAGCCCTTTCTGCTGCCCCTCTCACTTTCTGGCAGGGCTTAGAAGACCCATTTACACCCATCCTTGGGATGACAGGACATGCAAATTCCTCCTCAACCCAGGAGGGCAGCAGTAGGGCAGCCCTGCTCCCAGCCCAGCACACAGATCTTTCTGAGTATCATGATGTCAGTCATGATTTGCCATTTTACCAACTGCCTGGTTTTACTGATCAGGTAACACAGGCTGACCTTGCCTCCTGATGGGCTTTGCTCTAGGGGCTACAGATGGAATGGGCAGACATAGGGCACAGAGAAACCCAACCCCATCCCATTCTGGGCGGGCCAGGGTGTCCCCCTGCTGCTTTCTGGCTCAGGGCATCCATCCTCTCCTAGCACAGAGATCCCAACACCTTCCTGGTATGGTAATAGTGAGCTGACTTCCATCAGCTGGGGCTGAATCCCCAGCAGCTGCCAGTCATGGGGCCAGGTAATATAAAAGTCTGATGGCCCTTTCCCAGGCAAGAAGTTTGAGGTTGTTTTGTTGCTGTAGTTTGTGTTCCTGGTCTGTTCCATGTACTGTTGTACCAGGGACCTCAGAAGGCATTTCAGAATCTGAGAGCAGGGGTGGCAGGTAAGTCATGCTCTAGAGAGGAAAGAAAAGTAAGGTTTTAAACAAAGAATATTTCTTCCCATTTTTATTTCCCATAGATTAAACCCTAAAATCTTACGAGCTCATGTTCTTACTGCAAGTGCTTCTTTGTAAAAGATTTGGGCTGTAAGCTGTTGTATTAAAGCTCCTCTCACAACATGCTTTACCTCCTAAATATGCCTGTGGGTTGTTATCCCTGCAATGGAAACCAAAAAAGAAGCAGGTTATGAGGTTTAGTGATAAAATAAAGCAGTGAGCGCTAAGATTTTAAATCCCCCCTTTAGTAGGTTAGCTGGCATGTGGCTAGAAGGGTTTGTCTGGGTAGCTATTCAGTGTGAAGAAGGGATGGTGGGGTGAGATGCTTTGTGGCTCACCTAGAAACCATTTCAGAAAGATGTAAAAGGTGACAATTTTCTGCCAGCAAAAGGGGCTGAAAAGAAGTTTTCAGAAAAACAGCCTTGGGAACACAGTCTGACTGGAAGAGCATTTGAAGAGGGCTTGGCAGCACTCCTGAGTGAGGGGTGTGTGAGAGCTGTTCACTTGAATGATCAATTCTGTGCAGCTGAACTCAGGAAGCCACTGTTTCACCTGAATCTGGCCCAGCTGGTTCATGTGGCTGTGCAAACTCCTGGTGGCTTTCTGTCCTCTGGGGGCTTCATTATTCCCTTCTTTATTTCTTTCCTCCCATTAAACCAGTAAAAGAACAGCTTCCAGCATAGTAGTTTGAATGATGAAGGGTGGGTGAGATTTTGGGGTGAAATTCTCTTACTGGTTTGAGCCTTTGAACACAAGCAGTTGTGCTGGTGTTGATGGCTGTGACTCTTTGACTACCAAGGTTTTCACTTACTGGGCTTGTGCACAACACAGCCCCTAGACACTGGCTTGGGGGGATGGTTTTAAGATGCTTTTGGAACATCAGCAGCTACCAGGTGCTTGGGGTGTTGTGCAGAGGGGGAAAAAAAGAATGCCTCTTTCCCAGTCTTCATGGAAAGAAAAGGGAGCAGCAGTTTGTCTCTATTCAAAGACTGCAGTGGCAAAACTCGGTGCTGCTGTAGGTGATGCTCGTGTGCCTGCCCACTGGGGAACAAGGGCACATACAGGTGGCTTCATACAGGTTGGAGATGCTGGCCAGGTTACTGGCCCTTTCCTTCAGGTGGTTTGGGATCACTGTGGGGGAAGTTGCTACTGATTTGAGGACACGGGACTTTGAAAGACCCCGTGCTGAGGTGAGTCCCTTCCTGACTGAGAGGGCGATGGAATGAGCTGCCCTCAAATCTGGTCAGGGAAACTCTGATGATTGCCTCACCTGCTGTGCCCAGGGGACCTCTGCTGCCCTGCTCCCTACAAATACATGCAGGGGTCTGGGGGACCTTGCATCTGTTCTTGGGAGTAATAACAGCAAAGCCAGCCCTGGTCTCGTCTGAGTCCTTCTGCATCTGCCCCGCTCACTGGCTCCTGGCATCTTGTCGCCTCTCTCGCAAGTGAGCTGCACAGCCTTGCTTTTCAGAAAACACTGGTGTTTTGTAATTTTTCTGGCAAGTGAGACAAGTTCTTTGCAGCTATCTGAACTTTGCATTTGTTTAAGCAATTTACTGCCGTGTTGCTCAGAGGGGTCATTTGTTCAAAGCTGAATAGCTGTGGGGTTGGAGAATAAACATCAGCCTCTCCACTCTTGCTTCCAGCGGGTATTGGCCAGCTGTGGGTGATGCAAAATGAGCTTAGCTTCACCCTGTTTAACAAGTCAATGAACCCTGTATCTCTCCTGACATATGGGGTGACTTCTAAAAAGAAGGCTGGTCTCCATGGCCTGCCCATTCCCTGGGCAGCAGGAGCTGTGCCTCCATCCCTGCCCTGCAGCAATGGGGCAAACAAATAATTTGGCCCTAGGGTCCCAGGGAAGGACAAGGGTTTGTGGTGGTGACCTGTCTCCAGAGGCTCTGTAACAGTTGGGTGTTTTTATCCTAAATAAAACTGCTTTAGAGATGGTGACAAACAGCACAATTGGATACTTGCAGGCAGGAGAGGCTTGTGCCAGAGCCATGACCTGAGGATCTCTCTCCTTGTTCCCCAGCCTTGTTCCCCAAGGCTCTCCTTGTCTCACCCTGCAGCCTTTAAAATCTGGAGGAAATCTCTCTTATCCCATCCTTCAGGACAGAAATAAAACCTCTGCCAAATACGTAGAGATACTCAGGTCAGGGGTTTTTGAGACACAGGGTGAGAGACCGAATGGAACATCTTTGTCCATGCAATGGAAATATCACCAACTAGCACAGGGGCGTGTTCCCTCTCTATAGGTGCATAATGTTGCTGAGCACTCTTACTGATTCTTAGAGCTCAGGCAGCTTTAGAACTGGTGAGGTGTCCTGCTGTTTCACCCCAAAAAGAGCACAACAGCATCTCTCAGAGCACACAGTCAGGAGTCCTGTTTGCTTCCAGTTCATAGCTAGCAGAGCCCTGATGGTGATGACTTCAGGGCTTTAAATAAGAGGGATCCACCTGAAGCTAGCAGGGTCTGTTGGGCAGCCATCCCCACAGCTTTGATGGTGCAGTACAACTTGCTGGCTGGCAAGAGGTGTTT
The DNA here is from genome assembly GCF_965178545.1 of Coloeus monedula. Lineage (NCBI taxonomy): Eukaryota > Metazoa > Chordata > Aves > Passeriformes > Corvidae > Coloeus > Coloeus monedula. Next base: position 47,996,333 of record NC_138781.1, read on the forward strand.
GCCAGGCTGGCAGCCCCTGTGCACCCCGGCCACGCTGCAGAGCCCAAATTGGGAGCTGCACTCTGTGGCTGAAAAGTGAAAGACTACCCGCCCTGACCATTGCCAGGCTGCACAACTGCTTTGCATGACAAGGGGATGTTGGGCTTCCCAAAAATATCTTCAGTGCATCTCTAAGGTTTCATTTCCTTGTGGTGGCTGCTTTCTCAGACGCCTACACTTCCACATGAATACGACACATCTCCAGCTAAAACAGCAAGCACCCCAGCAGCCTGGGCTGTTGAGGCCTGGAGCCAGAGCTCTGGCTTTTGTTGGAGCAAGCCAAAACTTCTGCTTTGCACTGGGTCAGGTAGCACTGCTCCCCTGTCCTGCTCGGGGACCCAAAACCTGCGGTGCGCAGCAGGGGAGAAACAAACCTGGAGCCTGTAAAACCCTCCCAGCTGGCCAACACTCTGTGCTCACAGTTCAGCTTCCTTTTGGGTTCTTGAAGCAGTGGAATGCCATCATCTTTGCAGGCACCTCTTTGTACCATCTCCAGTCTTATGGCCTATGTGTTTTCAGGTTTTCCACGTGGTACAACACAAAAGCAGGGGCAAAACTTCCTTAAGGATGTGTCAAAATAGGGCAGAAGCTGCACAGGCCCCTTTGCTCCCTGGAAGTGCCTGTAAGATGCCTGTGATGGGCAAAGAAGAATTTGGAAGATGTTGCTGGCTCCTGTGGGATGGCCTTGACAGGGCTGGGGTGTGCACAGAGCTCCCCATGCCACCAATAGCAGGATCAGAGCCTCCACCACGACTTGGAGCTGTGGAAACAGTCCAGACCACTGGCTGGGTGGGAGCTCAGGCTGTGCTGAGTCTTGCTGGGGCAAGAAGGAAACGACATGAACACTCACCTCATTGAAAACCCCACAAAAAGTCCCGGATTTTTTTCTAGCAAGACTGAAACCCCAACATGCAGATCACAGCCCCAACCTGGCACACTGCCCAGCGCTGCATTAGCGAGCCCTAAACTGGCAGGGGAGCCCCTTTCCCCCAGAGCATCCCTCTAGGCAGTGAGGGTCCTGCAGGTGAGTCCAGCCAGTTTTCCTGCTGTCTCCATATCATGTGCATGTACCTGCAGCACCTGACTCCAGACCTCCAGCCTCCCACATGCCACAAACAGAAGCCCTTGGCTTTGCCAAAGATAAGATGCTCTGTTCTTGCATGTGGTAAGCTGGGGTTTCTGTTCCAGCCTTGACGGGCCTGGTTACTCATGATCCTGCTTTGAAAACTATGACTGGATTAGCAGCAACAGGTTAGTTGTTGTTCTCCCCTGCCCTTTGTGCCTCATTTATCAATTTATTGCCTGATATGAGGCTTTCTTTTGATTCCCACCAAGCCCTTTGTTCCTGTCCTCCTGGCTTGTCTTTTCCTTGACAAATCTCATTTACTTGTTTCACTCTCATTTGTTGACTCACATCATGCCCTCAATCATTCCAGACAAAATCGAATTTGGGGGCTTCTAAAGACCTTTCTAGGAAAAGAGAGAGGGAGCTGGAGTGCACCTGTCTGCCTCCAGCCCTATGCAGGGACACGCACGCACCACCCCCAGGCAGTCCTTGCAGGGAGTGTGGAGTGGTATATGGGGCCATGCACTGGCAGGGCTGTCAGCAAGGCTGTTTTGATTGTGTGGGGTTTAGTAGCAACCATCACCAGGCTTGCTGTGCTGAGGAAAAATTGCTATTTTTGCTTCCACCTGCCTCCCTTGTCACATCCTCTGTGGCAGTGGTGGTGAAATGAAGTGTCATTTCATCCTTCACATTTTCCTGTGTGTAAGGATACGACAAACCCAAGCTATGATGTGATTTGGGAAGAGGAATGAGGCATTTCTCTTCATGAGCAGAGCTGCTGGTATCCGGCCAGCACCATGATGTGGTTTATTTCTTCTGCAGAGTAGGAAACGGAACAGCATCTCGAAGTGCTCTTTCAGAGAGGAAAAACTTACATGATTTTAAGAGAACAATACAAAAAGTTAAGTTCAGTGATTCATCTGGGGGGTCTGGTTCCTGTAGAGACAGCAGCAAGAGCCAGCCTAGGCTGTCCCCTCTCCCCAGGACCACAAACTCCAGGTGCTGAGCCTTGTTCCCCATCAATGGCTGAGGCAGAGAGCACAGAGGTGGTTGCTCAGGCCATTATTAGCACCTCAGGGCTTGCCAGGGATGTGCTTCCTACCTCCTACAAACCCACATTTGAGGTACCCTACAGTGAACAGAGAGCTGGTGCTCTTGCAGTAACCTGGGAGGTTGATGTCTCCTTGGTCTGGAGCAGAGCCAGTGCTCAGCTGCAGCTGATGAATGAGCTCTTAGTGAGATAAATGTGCCATTTGGTGACTGGCCAGAGTGTTCTTTACCATTTATGTAGGGAAAGCTCAGCCCTGCAGAAGGTGGTATATGACTGGCATAACCAAAAGCGCAGGGGCAGCCAGACCCAAAAGGCAGAGCTTCTGGCTTTGCTTGTAGGACGTTTCTGTCTGAGCACAGCTGGCAGAGCTTGGACAGCCTGTGCTTCCCAACAGACTGGATCAGAAGCAGTGAGATACTGGATTTGCAAACATGATATGGGGAAGCAAAGGCCCTTCTAAGCTGACTTAAAGCTATGAGAGAAGCCAGATTCCCGTAGCAAGGTTTAGCAAGCTTGTGTTTCAGGAGTCATTATTTCAAAAACAGTGTGCTGTCTGAGAAATAAGCCAGGAACTCATCAGACCCACCTGTATTGCCACTGCTACTACGGTGATCCTCCAGAGTTACCAGCTGTGTGTAGCTCTGCAGCAGCAGAGCTCAGAGGTGCTGCAGCAGAGAGAAGCCTTTCACAGATGGGAAAGCTGAAGCACAAGGAATGCTGGTGCTCAATGACCACTAAACTCATCTTTCCCATGTCTCTCTACTCTGCTGGATGGGCTCCTGTGCTGGCTGCTGCTCTGGAGCCAGAGCAGCTGTTGCCTGTCATGGGAGCAAGAGACTGGGGTAGGGTATTGATGCTTCTCAATTAACAGGATTGTCTGAGTTTCTTTGCTGGCATCAAAATGTATTCCTCACATAGCTGTACTCTCTGCATTGCAAAATGGACACTGCTGCTATTTTTATACACGTATTTTTATATGTGTTTTCCCAACTGTTTTTCATTTTTCTGTGCATCTGTTCCTTGCATGATCTTGCTGGGTAGCCAGGAGTGAGGATGAAGTAAGAAAAGAGAAAACACTGCAGTTTCTCATTTGGGTAGCCATCTGGAGGCTTTCTTAAAACATTGAAAACCCCCTGAAACTTTGGTCTTTTTGCAGTGTTTATGCTGGGCACTCCCAAAATGGCATCATCTTAAATCACAGCTCTCTTTGAAACATGAAGGCCAAGCTGTGGTGGTTGGCAGAGATGGCAGGCACAGTAACAAGTACCAACCTCCCTCCAGAGCCCCTCTGCTTCTCCCACTTTCTCCTTGCTTTTCTCCACCAGCTGCTGCAGGGTGGGGTGGAGGCAAGCGAAGGTGGATGTAATCCATTTAATATTACATCCTTGCTCAGAGTGACTCTCTGATGTGCCAATTTGCTCCTGGTGAAAGGAAGAGCTGTGCAATGCAGGACCTTTCTGTCCATGCACCATGTTCCTGTCCCACACCCCTGCACCATGTCCCAGCATGGCTGGAACCAGGCTTTTGCCGAGCACGAGGTGCAAAGCCCTTGATCTGCTGCTTGTGGAGAAAAGCAACCTCAGGAGCAAGGCTGTGCTATCTCTTTCTGGGCAAAACACAGAGAGGCCTTCTTCCTCCCTCTCTGTTGTTTTTCCCTTGTGAGGGATTTAGATAACAAACAGTATATATGGTATTCCTTCAGTGTAATGGCGTTTTGTGGCTGACAGATCTTGACCCCTTACATGTGTGAGTGAATTGAGCTGCTCCTCATTCTGTGCAAGCATTTATCAGACAAATGCTTGTCTCAGGTTGCCCTTAGGTATAGGGCATACTGAGGTGACCTCAGTAGCTGATGGAGAAATGTTCCCCCTGAACATGATTCCTGCTCAAAATCACATTCTGGTCTATTTTCTCTTCAGAAATTATGATCTTTAATAAATATAATGATTAAAACAAATCTCTAACAAGACTGGTTTAATTATTGTCTTGGTCTCCTTGGCTAAATTCAGCCTCCATATATTCAGGAGGTGTCCTTTAGTAATTCCATCCCTGTGATGTGCTGGCGGGAAGTCATTGCAGCAGAGGCTGTGGCACAGAGTGGAGCCACTTGGCTCCTTTGGTATGGGGTGGCAGAGATGCTGCTGTGCAGATAAAACTGCATAGCAAGAATGGCTGAAGAAGCTGGAGGTGGAGATATAGGTTGCACGGCAGTAAACTCTGAAAACTGTTTGTAGAGCTCAGGGAAGCTTTGTTTTTAGGCACCAGTGATGACAGCTGGAGACAAAACACTGGACTCTTCTCTGCATTTCTGTCACGCTCTGACGTCTGGTGGGGAATCTATTTCTTTATTCTGTGTTGCTATCCAGGCTTGGACTTCCAACTTAATTCAGAGTGAGTAGGAAACCTAGACAAAATGCTGAGAGGTGCCTTAGCATAACGCCCATCTCAGGTAAGCTCAGAGATGGACTTTCTCCCCCTGCTCTGCCTCTTGGTTTTTGTTTTTGTTTTGTTTTTTTTTTTTTTTTGTTTTGTTTTTTTTTTTTTTTTGGTTTTTTTTTTTTTTTTTTGCACTCCCTGTGTGCAGAACACCAGCAGGCTCAGGCTGCCTTCTTTCCTTGTCTCTTCAGAGCTGTGCACTAAGTCTGGCTTGTTCCCTTGAAACAAAAGGACAAAGGAACTAAAGTTCCTCACTCACAGACCATGTACAGAGTCTGTCATTCTCAGGTTTTTTTCCCTGCTGGTATTTCTAATATTGGGTTTGAGCTGGTTCACAAGCCAAAGTTTCAATCTAGGCTTTGGTCCCAGAGGAATTCAGCAGTTAACATCTCCCTGGCTTGGAGGGAGGAAATAAATCCCATCCTCTGAATGCCATGCTGTGCAGAGTTCCACATATTTGGGATGGAGGATAGCATGTTTCTAAGCTCAAGAAAAGAGTTTGGAAAGCACAAACCATTGGCTGGTTCCACCAGAGTCAGGTGCATAACTCCAGCTGACCTGCCTGGAGACAGTGTTAGGCCAATGCCCAGAAGTCTTGAAAAATCCCACTCCTTTAGAACTATCTTAACTGTGGGTATCTCTGTTCATCATAGAAAATCCTTCAAGCCTTCCCAGTCTAAGACCAGTGACTAACCTGTGGTCCCCATGGTCATGGGAATGCTTGAGGCTGGTGGGTTTTGTGCTCCTCTCCATGAAGCATGGCAAGGGCTCAGCCCTGGATGCTACAAGGCTGGTGGGGCTGAACGGGCTCTGTACAAAACTGCTGCTGAGGCTCTCTGCGTCCAAAAGAGCACAGAAGTCTCACTGTTTGGCTGAAGTCTTCCCAATAAGTATCAGGCTGTCATGGGCTGCCCTATAAAGCTGTTGAACATGCCTGCCTTCATGTGGGCTGGGGATAGTTTGAAGGTGTCCTTGAGCACAGCACTTCTATTGGCAGGAAAGCAACCCAACTGTGCAATGTTGAAAGCAGGAAGGAGAAAAGGGGAAGCCCTGCTGCTTTGCCAGGAAGGCAGAGTTCTGCTGGGCTTTATTTAATTGGAAATGATTAATATTCCCATGTTGCCATAGCTCCTCTGGGGCTCTTCTTCCCTGTCAGGATTTTCATTTAGTGTGTTTTTAATGCACTCTTTGTATATCTGAAAGTCACCTCTGCAATATATAACAGGCAGGTGGAGGAGGAGGATGGAGAGGAACGAGCACAGATGCCTTTTCAGCATGCGCTGAGTGCTGTCTCTGGAGTAGACCTGCTGGCAGGTAGTTCTGGGAAGCTGATAAGGCTGTACCCTTAGCCAGCAGGCAGGGAGTTGGGAGGATGGCAGGCATTTTGGCATGTACCAGTCAGCATCTGGTGCAGGGAATGAGTGGGAGGGGAGGAGGGGAAAAGGCAGCCTGATTCCTCAGAGTTAGCTGCCAGCTTCCTCACCTTCGCCGCCTTGCCAGCTCCCAGAGTTCAAAGTCGTGAGGCAGCCCATCCTTTGCCTGAAACTATGACTTGTTGTTACACCGTGAAAATATCCTAATCTCAGCAAGAAAACAATACTGAATGCCTGGCTCTTTCTGGAGTGCGGGTAAGGGCATGTTTTCAAGCACTGCTCTGCAAGCAGGAGGGCCAGAAAGGCAGGGGTGATGAGGGAGAGCTGATGCCCTCCCACAGTGGTCATGGGGACTGAGCTGCCACTGCTGGGATGCTGCCTGTCAGCTGCGGAGGCAGCAGAGATTTTGGGCAGTATGCGTTCCATCAGTGTCCAGATCCCTCACACTTTGTAGGGATGTTTTAGGTTTGGATGGCCCCAACCCAAAAGTCTGGCATGGTAAAACTCCTGTCGTGTACTCCAAGCAGGACTGAGTGGGAGAAATGTCGATTCACTTTGGTGTTAGTAACACCAACACAAGTTCTGACTGGGTTGTGGGTTTGGCTTTTTATTAAAATTTATCTTTTTTCCCAATGAAAGTTAAAGAGAAGATTGGGGTTTTCATGTGTTTGGGCCTACCTCCCCTGTTGTATTTTCTTTCTAAGCAGTAAACACTGCTTGATCAACTGTTCCTGGCTGCTGCCACCTCCTCATCTTATGTTGCTAGCACCTGTCAGCTCAGCCGAAATCTGTCAGCAGAAGTCCAAGTGCACTTCCTGACTTGCCAGCCCACCCAAAACATCTTAGCCATCCCAGCTGGCTTTCCTCGACCTTCACACAGCGCTTACCAGATCAGATAAATCTTTTTCTGTTGATGACAAGGCATCTATGTCTATATGGGTCATCTGTGCACACCTTAAAATTATGACCAAAAAACCCCTAAACCTGTGTTGGCCACTGGGAGAAAAGGGGTTTATTGGTAATTCCAGGACAGTCTAGCATTGCAACACTCCCTGTTTGGAAGAGACATGAATGGTCAAATTTGTGACCCCAGCACAGGGTTGTTAACAGTGCCTGTCATCACCCTTTCCCACTCCCTGCCAGCAGAGACAAGTCAGGAGGGCTCTCAACTCTCAAATGGAATGTGTCCCACCTGCACATTAAACTTTTTTGATGTTATAGCTGTTTCTGTGTGGGTCTTTTCACCTCCTTCAGCGTGTGCTGCATTTTAGCAGATGCATTTGCATGTTACAAACCACTTTTGCATATGGAACCAAGCAGCACACAATAAAACAGATCTGTTAAGCAGGCCCTCATACTACCAGAGTCTAAAGCAGCTTTGGAGAGAGACCAAGAATATCTCAGTGATAAATCTCTTTTCAAAGGACTTGCAGCCACCTGTAACAAAATCAGTGATAGTTTTACATTGGTCATTGATTTCTGGGCTGAAATACAGAGAGCAAAGACTTGGTTCAAGGGACCATGATGATTGTAGTCATTGGCTACATACTGAAAAATAAGCCTGTTTTGTCAGTCATTAACCAGAAAGAAGAAAACAGAAGATGGTTCATTCAAGAGACAGTTTATGCCCACTGAGTTGAAACAAATGACCTTACTTAATTTTATGAAGTAATTTTCTAAGCAATTAGTTTCATCCTTACCCCTTGTAGCTGTGATATGCTGACAAATATTTTTCCACAGCTAAGAGAACTGCAACTGACTTTTCCATAAAAACTCAGCTGGTCTTCTGGGAATTTTGTTTTGAGAAGAGGTGGCAGTTGAGTGAAACGGGCTTCCCCAAACCCCTTTTCCAGTGTTAGCTTGGTTGGACACCATTGCTGGAGACCAGATTGTTATCATTGTGGTTTTAAGAATCCCTGCAGACACGAGCTTGTGGGATAATGAGTCAGTTTAACATGGTTGCACCCATCAAAACTACTGCTATTCTTGTCAGACCTTTGAGATGTAGGAAAAGATTTGGGGTTTGTTAACCCGAGTGTAACTCCTGCACTGAATAAAGTCTTGGAATACTGAAGCACTTGAGCAAATTCATAAACCCAAGTTTTATTAGTCAAAATATGTAAGGTTGTGTTTAGTGTCAAGGCTCCAAGAAACATTTATTTCTAAGAAACCTGAAAGGGACCTTTGGAAGCCCAGAGTCCCTGTCACAGGGAGGCCACTTTCAGTCCTCTTGGTTATAGTCTCTCGATCAGAGGCATTCTTAAAGGCAGCCTGGTGTTGAAGTGTTGTGTTGGATCAGGGCTCAGGAAAACACAAAGGAAAGAACATTTTTATTACTGAAGATCTGTTACAGGAGAAGTTGTGGGGATGATGCTTTCCCTGAGAAATGTGTGTTGTTTGAAAACCATGTTTATGGCAAGGAAAATGTTAGATCTTGCAGGCCAGACACTGGTGCCACCTAAGGGATAGTGGCCTTGTCACAGGCAGTCTGTCGAATATTGATTGTGTATTAGCTGAGGCTTCCTACTGAACTCACATATCTGTCTTTTAAAGAAGATTAGATGTTTGCAATTTTTAATGGAGGAGAGCAGAAAAGAAAGGCCGGATCCAGCACTAGCAGCATTTCTCTGTGCAAATTTTAATTTCTGTGATTCTGGGAAACTATAAGTGTCTTAACTGTTGCCTAGAGTCTGGCAAAGACAGTCTTGTGCATGAGGGCTTTGCAGGATTCCTATCTTACTTTTTTTTTCAAGGAGAAAAATTTACAAACAAGACAATCTCTATTTCTTAAGTTTGTACCAATGTGAATAACAAAGACAAACATCTTGATCTCTTCCTGACACTTGTGGTGGGGAGTTCAAGGAACAAATCCAGTCCCATGTCAGTTGACCCTGCAGGGGTGGGCAACTGCTAGTAGCCAGCCCGCACGGATTTAATCCAATGGCATGATGAGAGGAGGTAGCATGGACAGTGAGGTTTGGGCTCCTTGCTGAGGATGCCCTCCTGCACAGTTTGGTTATGGATGTGTATCCCTCAGGCTCATCCCCCAGCCTTTCCCTCTGGTCACACTAACTACGACCGTCGAGTTGCCCATCCCCACATTCCCCCATGCCTGGGGAACTGTAATCAGACAATGGTGGCTCTGTAAGGGTGGTGAAGATCTATTTTGGGGAAGCAGGTCAGATTTGAGTGTGAGTGCGTTGGTTCTCTGCATGCGTCTGCCACAGCAGAGCCCACGGATGGGCTGACATTTCAGTGCATCCTGTTTACACTGCAGCCCAGACAGCAGGAGAAGTATTTTTAAACAAAAATGCAGATTGCATTGTAATCACCCCATGTTAAGGAAACAAACACTTTTGCCACAATGCAAAACCAAACATTTGCTCAAGATTTAGGATTCCTTTCCGTTAAGCTATCTGCAAAACATAAACTCTGACTTTTTCTCTTTTCTCCCATTGATTTCCTCACTGCTGTCCTGTGATACATTAAATGGAAAAATGTTTGCCATAGGTAACAGTTTCACATTTTTGCATTTCACAGCATGCCAGGAATTTGGTTGCTGAGCATTTTGTGTTTTGAAATGTCAGGCATGTCTGTCTGAATCAAGTGACTGCAGTTTGCACTGCTAGCGATGCCTGTATTTTGACAACATCTTTACACCGAAAGAGAGGGGGGAAAAAACCAACAGAAAAGCACAGGCTAAAAATTACCCTGGTTGCTAAAAATACTGAGGACAGGAATAGAGAATTCACCACTCTGTTTTTCAGATTCACGTGTGCTTTGGGTTTATTATAGGATTAGAGCTGCCAAACTATGCCAAAGGCTGTGGCTGAGCTTCTATTATAAGTCTGCTTTTTGGCTTCTCCCCCAAACTTTGAAAAGCTTCATATAAGGATGTAAAATCTGTAGGTAGGAAGCCTTTAGGATGAAGGGGTAGATATAAGGGAGTTGCTTTGCTTTCTCCAGCAAATTTCGAAGTGGGGTATGTGGAGCAGCCTGGCTATTGGGAGCATCATGCCCTGGTCACTGGAATGAGGAACAGCTGCTGTTGACCACCTTGGCTTGGAAGGAGGTTGTTGTCACTGTAATGAAGGGTGGAATTCACCTATCCCACATTACACCCCTCACTGTGCAGAACCACGATGGCAGAAACACTTGTCTGAAAACTGGGCTTTGTCCTATCAAAGCTTTTTGTCCTACCTTTGTCCTCCTAATGCTGGTGAAGAGGATTAAGGGGCTGGTGGGACAAGAGAGCCTTTTGCAGAAGACACTAAATTGGGAATAGAAGTTAAAGACAGAATTAGCATTTAACCAAAGTCACATAGTAAAAATCCCCACCCAATCCATTGTTGCCTTTTCATGTGATAGGAGTTTGAAAGAAAAATTTTCAAGGTGGCTTCCAAGCAGGGGTCCCTTTGAGGTTCTACATTGTGCTGATGCTGCCTCGCCATACCTTCCTAATTTCCCTTCTTTATTTTTTAATGTGGTTTTATTCTTCAGCATGCAGAACACATTACTTTGAAGAGCTCAATCTATAAAAAGCAACAAGTAAGTTGGAGCCTTGCCTCAGCTGGGAGCAGCTCTGACACTCTGAGTTATCAAGCTCCATTTGCAGAGTGTGTGCTGGGAAGGGAAGGAGCAATACCTGAAGGGACTAACCCAGATAATTTGAACAGCACCGTCTCTTTTGCTTCTAGCAACAAAGAATGCCTGCTGCAGGTCATTACTGTAAAGAACCAAGCAGGCAAACAGGTGCCATCAGCTTTCCAAGTGCCAAAGCTGCACACAGAGACCAGCTCGTCACCCACACTGGCACCATTGCGTCTTTTGGTCAGGCCACATCTGCAATGCATGACAGACTTGAAACACCTTGCAGCTGGCAGTAATGATAATAAGGCTAATAAATAGACTGGTTGCTTGTGAAATGATAATTTGTTCTAAAACAGTCCTTATTAATAGCCCATGGATGGCAGTGGCCATCTGGGGCCTCTGCTATGCAAACTGGTACAAGAATTTGCTCAGGCTCTGCTTTGCTCTGCAGTTGATGGGGAGCCACAACTGCTGCTGGTTTAGTCCTAGGTGAAGTGGGTGCGAAAATGGGGAAATGTTTCTTTGGTGAAATCTATTTCCAGTCAAAACATCTATTTGTTGCTCTGAATATTTCATAACATGGTCACAAAATATGCAGAAAGAATGTTGACCCCTTGAGTTCGATATGGCTGACTTCATGAGACTTATTCCCTTGACAAACTTGGCCTGCTTTACTTCTTAATTACATTTTTGAGCTAATTAAAACCCTCCCATGCAGATAGCTTGCTTCCCAAGCAAGAAAGAAAAAAAAAAAAGAAAAGAAAATTCCTTGAAGCCTCCCCCAAAGGTCAAGCAATGCCACAAGCTGTGATGAATGTGTCTATTTGTCACCTTGGATGTGAGGCTATCCAGAGCAGTGACATTTCCCTGGTAAAAGTCAATAGCAAGTCCTGGGTTTGCAGCATGGTGTGAAATTTGCCTGCTTTTCCTTTTTCCTTCTCCCATTTCCATTTAAAGGATGTGGTGGTCTGTAGCAACCCCCATCACTGTACCAGTGGTACCAGTTGGTCTCAGGAATGCAAGGAGCTGCAGAACCATCCCAATGAGACCTGCTTTATCTGTGAGATGATGGGACTGAGGGACCAGGTCCTGGGAGAGGGTAGATCCAAGCCTGCAGGAACCATTATCTGCCCAAGATGCTTATTAGCAACGGTACAGAGCCAGGTGTGCTGTCTTTGTACTCGACCCTCTTTTTCCTTCAGCACAGAGATGCAAGTCTGAGAGTCTGAGTCTGTGCCTTCTCGCCTCCCGCTCACCCGGAACAGTTGTGTGCCGGGATGTGAGGGCTGGATGCACCTGCCGGGTATTTTGGCTCACTTGTCTCAGGTGCCTGGGAAGGAAGCCAAACCAGAAGCTGCCTTCATGTTCACATCAAAACCGGGGTGGCCCAGACCAATTCTAAGTCCTTGTGACAGGGACACTGTCAGGGTGACCAGACCAGACCTCCTCTGAAATAAAACCTTTGAACGGCTTATAGTGCAGGGGCACCAGCCGCTTTGGTCCACCGATCCATTCCTAGCATGCTGAATTACTTGCTAATTATAGCCAGGAGGCAGACCTTTCCCCCTGCCCTGCTGAGCTATGCCGGCCTCCCAGCGAGCTGCAGGGAAGGCTTACCCATATCTGTTACCACCGAGTGCCAGGACTTCATCCTAGCACACAGCTGGCTCTGGCTGCTCTCTGCCAGCAAGGGCCTGTTACACTTAAAGTTTTACTTGCCAGGTTTTAGTTTTAGAAGCAAAGGCTGAAGCTGTGGTGTCCTCCTACACACCCTGCTTCTTCCTGGCTTGTGGCTTTTGGGGTGTCTGAAGAGGATCACAGGGAAGCAGCAGCAGTATCCCCACCACCACTGGTGCAGGATAGGGAGGGGGGAAATTCAATGGCAAGTGAGTCATGTGGAAGAAAATCCAGAGCTGTTTCACTGCCCTCCCCCCTTCTCTGTACTCTCAGTGACTGTTTTGGAGGATGTTAAAAGATACAAGCTCTTCTATAGCTGAAGTCAAAGCTGTCTGCCAATAATAGATATGTTCTTTCTCTTTACTTCACCCACGCAGGTTGATCTGTGTTTTTTATTAAAATTTATGGAAGGCACTTTAAACTTATAATGATTGAAAAAAAACCCACAAAACTGTTCCTTACGTTGTTATATTTGGGAGCTTATTTGGCTCAACTGTATTTTTGGCTTGGCTTAGACATTTCATGCTTGCCTGCTCTGCTTTTGTTGGCCTTTCTGAGACTATATGCTTTGTATATAGGGAGAAAAAAAATAACAAAATGTGGTTTTTCCTAAGGGTTCTGAACCAGGTGGGAGAGCCTGTGTTTTGTTCCTACCAGTGAGAAGTGGGTTAGCTACTGCAGCGAGCTGGCAGGAGGCAATATCTTTATTTTCCCTTTCTTCTATGCCTGCTGCCTGTGCCACAGGTGTAGAGACCTGCTTTGGGAGACACAGCACCCCTGAGAGTTGTGTCCAGAGGGGTATGAGAGGTGCCTAGGCAGGGAGGGAATGAGAGAAACTCGGGAATGAGGATAGGCAGGTGAAGAGAAAGGGAAGGAGATGTGGGTAGGTGGATAAACAAATGGGGAAGCTGGAGCTGCATACCACACTTTAAGGTGAGGCTAATGGAGGTGCCAAGTAGACAAATATATGCAGAGATCTACATGTAGACATACCTGCAGATGTACACAGATAAAAATGTCTCTTAAGAGTTTATAAGTGATCTGAGCAAAATGTAGCTCTGTGTGTACATCATCTAATAATAATTGACTTCTGAATTTGGTACTCTTCAGTGATCATATCAGTACTGATCTATAAATCCAGCACAACAAATCCATTGTTCTCTAAAGAGACTCTTAGTCTGTATAAGGTCTGCAAAAATCAGGAGGCAAAATGTAATGTATGTTAAGTGAAGTAAATTGCATAGAAAGAGAGATAAATGGTGCCGTCCAGGGCATGTGCTGGAGGAAACTTGACACTTGCAATACTTTTTATCTCTGGACACTCTGAAGATGAGGTTTCTAATTGCAATGAACACTTTGCGAGGAACAGACCCATTGGGACATTAGCTGGGCACTTTAATCTTCCCCGCTGAAGTCTGTTCTCTAGCAGCATACCTTGTTCACCTGAGCATCCCTAGTACCCTTGAATTAGAGAAATTAAAATCAGTGGGGGGGAAAAATAGCAAAAAAGGAAAAAAGGAAGTGCTAGCCAGGCTGAAAACACTTTTCAGCTATTCTCTGGTGTTTTCCGACAAGGAGTTATGTCAGAAAAAGGTGAAACAAGGAGCCCCAGCACTGGCGTGGGGCACGGACTTTGCAGAGGGCCCTACAGTAGAGGCAAAGGCATCCCACATGGGATGGGCATGCTACACTGCAGCTGACATCCATTCATAATCCGACAACTGAAAATTCAGTAGGATTTGAGTCCCTTTCATAGGATCTGAGGAAACTCCCAAGCCAGTACTAAATTACTCCTTAAAAATTCAAAGGTTTACTATTTATCGCAGTCATCACAGTAGGATGTCAGAACTGTGCCAGGGCCCTCAGCAAGGAGAAAAACAATATGGCTTATACCTTATATCAAGATCTTATGTGGGGGTAAAAATTTATTGGTATATGCAATGTCACCAGCAGAGTGACAGAACCCCCTGAGAAGTTTAATCCCAGTGAGTGCAGAGTAAATGTTATAGGAAATGGAAAATTTTTCCATAAGTTTTCCTTAATCTTACCTTCTGGAGGATAGAAATTATGTCTTGGGGACCTGGTGGATTCTTGGTTCTGACCAAATGGTTTCGCAGCAGTGCCTGAAGCAAGGACTGGGGCTCAGGGGATGCCCCACATCAAGATCCCCTGAAGACAGAGAAGCCAGTACGGGGGCAGAGGCATCATCCGGAGTGGCGTTTGCAGTACGAATTGCATTGGTTTTGCTTTGTCAGCTTTATTTCTTTGCAAAGAAACACTCAGATTGAGAATGTTTTGCTTTTTTTTGCTTTGTTTTGCTTTGTTTTGCTTTGTTTTGTGACAAACCTGAGTTCTGATTCAATACCCGCTTCTGCACAGAAGCATCCCAGTGCTTGGCTGATGCCTTTATTCTTTACTGGCTGAGGGCAGCAGTTAAACACTGAAATGAGACTGGAAATCACAGGGTAGTCCTGACCCAGAAGATGCCTGTTTATCACTGAGGAAATACAGAAGAGTTTCAAATAAATACGAAAGGCCCCTCTAATCCCACACTTTAAGACTTCTAATGTATTTTTTTTTAATTATTTTTAATGCCTGTCCAAGTCAATCTCTCCCCCTGTTTTTGCTTTTTTGCCATGGGTCAGCATTTCCCTTCTGGCTTGAAAGACTGATAAGATGTCAAAAGCTGGGCTGCAGCCAGGTAATCAGGTCACCAAGGCAAAATTCAATCAAATGTTTTTTCGGACAGTGTCACTGTGGCCTGGACAGACCCCGGAGCCACAGCTGCCTGGCAGCCCTTGTCCGCTGATAAGCTCAGAGCTGATCTGCACACGGCTTCAGCACGTGTTTAACTGTTTACATCTTGCTGTGTTCATTTTGGTGATGGCTTGCCTTGCTCTCCTTGTGCCCACACCAGTGGCTGGCTACCAGCATGATCCCCATTTTTGTGCCGCCCTCCCCCTGGTGTGAGTGCCTGCCTACAAGTCTAAGGATGGGGTACACGCAGGTGTTTTCTGGGTAGTTCATGGCTCTCAGCTGCTCTGTCTTGTTGGCTATCTTGCTATCCTTGGGGACCTTGTGAACTGATGAGTTCTGTACCATGAGGTGACACAGCTTGATGAGGCTTTGTGGGAAGGGCTGCTTCTTTTTCTTCATTTTAAACCTGCCACCTTCACTTAATATCCAGAAAATAAAAGGTAGTGAAGGGGCTGCAAGGGTCCTGTGGCTCAACAGGTTTCAAAGCGATGCTTTCTTCTTCTGTCAGTGACCAAATTTTGCGATCCAGACCGGCCCTGTTGGGAAAATTAGCTTCTCCTGGTAGTGTCTAATCCGGAGCCAAAGCTGAAAGATGAGACAAGTCGATTTTCCGCTGGGTGCGCCTTAATATTTCATTGCCAGCACTGCACAAGCAGCACTTCCCCTGCATTATAAAATGGCATAAGATGGATGCAGAATCCCAGCAACAGGCATTGTTAATTTACATCTTACAAGTGTTGTTTGTCAAATACAACCATTGTAATTGCTTGCTTTCCATTTCTAAAGTGTGCTAGCAATAAACTGGAAAAAAATAATGGGATACACATATTTGGCAAGTTCTTTCCAGGGTTTTATAGCAGTCCTCTGCTGGATTCAATTACAGATGACTTGAATTTTTCATGCAACATCTTGCTTCTTAAAAATGTCTCATTTCAAATCAAAACCCTCAAAATAATTTGAGAAAACTCTCAAGTTGTTTTAAGTTTTCTTCCAAAATTTTTCATGTAGTGTGAAATAGGATTTTTGTGTTATGTGGAAAATGTTGTTCTTCTTGAGATAAAACTTCTCCAGCATTTCTGTGTAAATGGGTATATACTGAGCCAGAGCAAAAGGGAATTAATTTTTCCTAACATCCTTCTCCTCTGATGCATTTGAATAAAATTGCCAGTTGGTATCCAACCGGCCTGCTCATTGCAGCTTAAGCACTGTCCAGGCACATACTTCAAATTAATTCATATGGCACCCAGTCATGATAATAGAAAACCAGGAGCTTGTGATTGTAGGACAGCTTCTCTAAGGTTTGAGGATCTTTCACTTACCAAAAAACCACAGTGGCTGCTGGGATTCTCAAAAGTGTTATAGCTTCTACTGAAATAGATGATACCACTGGGAATTTTGCACTGTTTGTGCACATATGGCTGTTTATCCCAAGTCCCTGAGTGTGGCTTGGTGGACATCAGAAGCATTGCGGTCTGTTTATCCTTCTGTTTTCCCTTCTTGGGCAGTCTTCGAGTTAGGTTCCTTTTCTAAAAACTGTGTTTCAAATGAATGAAGCAGTTGTTGCTCATCCTAATTGATTTTAGCTGAAGTTAACAGTGCTAATTATCTCTTACACCTCCTTCCTATTTTTATCCACTGCTGTTGAAAACAGAGGAGAAGCCATTGAATGAAAATCCTGCAACACGGTGGATTTCTCTGCTAAAACCTCTCCTGTGCAATGAGGGGATTAATAGTACGTGGCGTTATTAACTGTAAATCTCGGTGCCCGGGCCAGTTCCACTTTAGCACAGGATTGAATGTTCCCTCTTCCCGCTCAGTAATTTCTGTCTAATGCCACCCCACCCATTGTTGATCCTCTTTTATAACGGGGCTGTCAGTCATGGCAGACCTGGCCAGCGAGCTGCACGATGGGGAATGCAGTGAGGGTGTTTCTCTCTGCACCCGCAAGGCCTGTGCCAGGGTGCCTCTCCAGCTCTGGGCACGCAGTTCAGCTGTTCCTATCTCTTGCTTGGGTAGCCCTTCCATGCTTGGACACCACGTGTGCCTCACAAGGCTGTGCTGCTATGAAAACCTGTGCTTCAAGCTGAACACATTCCTCCTTTACCTGTTTCCTATCACTGGCAGGTTATATTTTTAAAGGTCACACAGGCACAGAGTGAAATATGAGCATCCTGCCAGTTGCAGCTCTGGGCTGCTGCGGGAGACATGTAATTTCTCTCTGGGAAAGGGGAGGAGGGGGAGGGCCGCAAACTTCCCTTATAGAAGTGGAACCACCTGGGAGAGAAAATGCAGGGAAAAGAGAAGAAAAATGACATAGCAGCATTGCAAAATACAGCAGTCCTGCAGAGACAGTTTTGTTCAGCCTTCATTTGCTGATTGGTACCACTAGTGCTTCCCTGACGGGTTATTTCAGTTTCCTACAGCTCTCCATGTTCATATGCCATGTGTTTCTTCACAATTTATCTTTACAGATGTGGACATAGAGTCAGTAAAAGGTGAAATGCCTTTGCTAAGGTCATGGAGCAGAATTGGGAACAGGTGTATTCCCTGATACTTTCTCCTTTTAAGCAGGACAAGGCAATGATTTTTGGCCAAGGTCTTCCAGATGGTTTTAGTGAGGCCAACAAAGCAGCTACAGCTCTGCTAGATTCTTCTTACTTCCATTGTGCAGCTTTCTGAGACACTGAAAGAAAGCTAAGAATAAGGACAGTCCCACAGGCACAAAAAGGACTATCACGTGCATCTGGAAAATATAGCCTTGGGCCAGATGTTGCAGGGCTTACTGGTCCCTCCTGACCCTCATGCCAGGTAGGACACAGGATACCATGTAATACATGGGAGCTCTGGGTATGGGACACATCCAGCATACACCAAAATATTCCAATGGACAGATTTGGAAGAGAAAAGCTCTGAGTTTTCAGCCTCCTAAGAGCAGCACTTTGCCATGTCACGGGCTTGGTCATTGTCTCCAGTAATTTAGAAAGGTCCCTGATTCAAGGAGTAAAATGTTTGGGGGGAGAAGGGTCACTCCATCAGCCCAAACGGGGTAGCCCATAAACCATGGGCTGTTCTGAAATACATGGAATAAGTGTTCTTTCACAGTAATAAGAGTAAAATACTTATCATAAAAATTAAGCATATTTAATAGAAGTGGCAACACTTACTCAGAGAGCTGAGCCCTTGGTGTAATTCTTCCCTAAGGCTGCCCCTCAGTTTTGTTTTTTGGTGTGTGTGATTTTTTTGTGGTGGTTTTTTGGTTGTTTTTTTTTTGGTTGTTTTTTTTTAATTCAAAGCTGACGCACAAATGTTTTGGGCCACCAGCAAAACTATGATGAAAAGAAGGACAATGTGGAGAAACCCTGTTATCAAACTGACCTTTCCTGGCAGAGATTCAGTGTGCTGGAGTGACAGAGGCTGTAAGAAATGACCCCATGACTTTGACCAGCTAACCTGAATGGCTTGAAACTAGACATTGGACACCAATTAGGGGAGTAAACTTCAGCACACTGAACCCAGCAGATACTTTTCAGCTCTGATGTGAAAGCAGCATTCAGGCACCTCATTAAGCACTGGAATATTTTTTGTGTAGTTTCTGTCAGATGCAAGGGAATTTTTAAAATCTAATTCATGGATGCATGGGGAAGTACTGAGGACTTTAAAATTAAAAAAAAAAAAAAAAAAATCAGAGTAGCTTTCTTGTCCTGTATCTCTTGTGACTACAAAGATGTGCAATGGGAGAGCAGGGAGAGAGTTGAAATAGGCACCCAGGCTTGTGAGGTTGGTCCCACAGTATCTGTTCCACAGTGTTGATATCAATGACCAAATTACTTTCCTCCTTCTTCTTTGGCTGCTGAGGTAGTACAAAGGGACCAATATCTGCCTGGAGAGGTCACTTGATATGGCTTCATAGAAAAAAGGGCTGTAAGGATGTCAGCAGTATAGAGGTTTCCACCTTTTGGCACATTTCTGAGTCTGGTTCTTGGAGCTGCAGGAGGGAGAAATGCATGGTTAGTAATCTTCAGCTATGCATATCTCTGGGCTGTCTTTCATCCCCTCATGCTGCACCCTGAGGTCAAGGTCTACAGCCTGTGATTCCACAGTTTGTAGATCAGGTTCTCTTTAAAACAGTGTAAGCTGTAAAGAGTTTTAAAAAGGACAGAATCTGCCAAGTTGGGCAAAGCCTGCAAAGACTTATTTCCTTTTGCCTCTATGTTAAACATTTTCCCTTTCAGCCACTTTCACTGGACTACCAGTGCCAAACAAAAAGAATAGGAGCACTCCAGGGGAATAACTGACAGTAGTTTGAGTCTTCCATTACCTTGCATGTGCTGAGCTTAAGAAGTGGTGACTTTTCATCATGGACCTCCTGGGTCTTTCAGTTGGGTTCAGAAACTCATGTAAAGCTCAAAGAAGAATGCATGTCTGGAAGATATAAAACAAGCTGTGGAAAAATGGGAGTGAGGTGGAAGATACCCAGCTCTCTATATTTAGAGTGTGTGTGCTCCCCCAGCAGCTGTGAGAAATAACATTATATGGGAAAAAACCTGGCCTAATGGGTTCCAGCCTGCCTGTGGTGGCACCATGCTTTTGAACAGCTATGGTATGAATTACAGCAGCTCCAAAATTTTATTTACAAGCCAGGGACCAGCTGGAACTCAGCAGGATGCACTGAAAATGTACAGCCACACGTTACCAAACCCTACTTAAAGAGCAATGGCTCTGGCATGGGGGGGATAAAGGAATTTAAAAATCCCACTGAGCAGATCACCAATGGCAAAAAAGCACCAAATTTTATAACTCTCTGTAAATGATAATCTTTTATAACACGATGAATTGTATTTGAGTAGGATCCTTGAGGCTGAAGCAGCATCAGGAGCCCTTGGGCATGCATAAGGATATGGGTGTCTGCAGGATTTAGCCATCAGAGCACCATAGGTCATTAGAAAGGCAAGTAGGACTTTAAATATAGTGGAGCACAAATGTCGTGTGGCTTAAAATTAAAAGGTATGCTTTTATCTAGGAAAGGGTAAGCCCTGGGGAAATGAATTGTGTGATAAGGGAGGAATTTAGGACAGTCAGTGCTGGGAGGAGACCTGGAGAGAAGAATTTCCTACCTGCCTAAATGAAACTTTATACACTGCCATCTGCCCAGGTAGACCCATATTTCAGGCAAGTGTTAGAGAGCAGATCTTCCTTTTAACTTCACTCTATTTTCTTTCATCAGAAACATGAGGCTCTAACAAAATGTATTTTGGAGAAAAAGATCTCTGGCACGGAAAACTGAAGCAGAATTACTTCAATCTTTTATGTCCTATGTTTCTAAAAATAGAGATGACTAATTGAAATAATAAAATATTCACATAGTCAGGAATCCATGTTTACAGTTAATGCTGAATTACATCCAATGACATTTTTAAATGGGAATTTAATGGATATCTTTGAACAGAATGAGAGTTTTTTTCTCAGCTCACTCCTCAGAGGAGGAGCTTTGGGAAATCGCTTTGGAAAGCCCATCATCATAGCCTTGCCAAAAGCCACCATGCAATCCTGGGCAGCACATCCCTCTCTGTCTGCAGAGGACCTCCCCTGATAGGAGCTGGCTGCCTCCTGGGCTGGTGCTGTACCATACCAGTGATTTGGGCAGCATGCTCATTTCCTGCTATCCAGGAACGTAAATCAGCATTTTTCTTCTTTTGATGGGTGAGAGGGGTTTTGTGTCAGGGACTCACCGGATGCTAGATTGTGAGTTTGGGAGAAAGAAGCAGGTCTGGGGTCCCTCTCCATCCCTGTGTGGCCTGTGTGGCCCTAGGATTGGTGTGAAATGGGAAGAGCTGTGCTGCTGAAGGGTCCCGTGCAGAGGGATGAGTACAACTAGCTCTCCTGAAGCAAATTCCATTTCAGAGCAGAAAACACTGACCTGGTCTTGAAAAGCCTGGGATTTGACATTCACTTCTGCCTCTGACCAGCTGAATATCCTTAATCAAGATGTTTCACTTCCCCACAACTCAGTTTTCCACTTGAAAAACCTATCTGCCTGAGTTTTGCTTTCCCTGGTCAGGGTGAAGAACTGTCCAGAAGGTACATGTGACTTTAGAGCAGGTAGGGAGCCAACATTGCCATGGGTCAGCACACCTTGAGGAAGCAAGCTGGCCCAGGACTGCAGATATTGGTGAGCAGTCATCTCAGAAGGACTCTAAAAAAATAACATAATAAAAAGAAAAAAAGGTTTGAGTCTTCCATGATGACAGCATGGTGCCATTTGCTGTGGTTTCCCAAAATTCTGGTAGTGAAAGTAGATATTGAGGAACACAGATCTTTACAAACTGCTCAGTATGCTTTTTGAAGATGTTTGCAAATCTACCTACCTTTCAAAATGCTACATTAGGGTTTCTAGGGTGGTCCGTTAATCTGGATTGAAAGCGTGCTCTAGCTAGGGAACAGATGATGATCCAGGGATGAAGTAATCTTCCCTCTTCCTTCTGAGAGCCAGTATATTTTCCACAAAGCACAGGCTGTTAGGGACTTATTAGACTGTTTCTCTTTCCCCTCTCAGCTTCTAATTTCATAATAATTTTTATATTGTTGGCTTCATAGGCTGACTACCATATCTCCCCTGCAACACTTTCTTCCTGTTTACCATTTTTTTACTCCATACCTAGAAATGCATGAATCTAAGACAAACTTTCCAATCCATAATACCTGACGGGATCTGAAATGAGGTCAGAAAAATTCATCCATCCCTACAGGATAATCCTGCTGCTCTACAGCATTGCTGGATGTACTGCAAATGCTACAGACACACTTGCAGGACTGACAAGAGAGCTGGGGGTGTATTAAATGGAGACAGTCCATGCACAGGAAAACGAGCAGAAGTCCTGTTCGGCCATCCCCTCTCTGGGAAGAATGTCGTGTTGGACTTCTCTGATTTCCTTGCAGTAAATCTGGAAATGGCATCGCTGTAGCAAAACAGTCAGCTGGGTCTTAATGGTTGTCACACTGCTGCATGCCAAGGTCATTTAGAAAGTCACCAGTGAGTTTCTGGGAAAAGCAGCTCTCACCACTTCAAAGGCTCAGGCTGCCACCAGAGCTAGTTTCTCCTCTTCATGCTGGGCCTCGGTGCTTACTGCCAAGCATGAAGGAAAATCTACAAAGTTAGTCAATGTTTGCAGTTTCAGAACATGAAAAATAATTTCCTTCGCTGCTGCCAAGGCAGGACTAAAGGCAAGGAGCTGAACAGCACTGACTCCTCCCCATCCCAAGGGCAGCAGCAGGCGCCTGTCCCTCTTGTTCCTTTGCAAGATAAGCCATTCCCATTCCTGATGCTGGGGGTTAAATCCTTCTGGAGACATGATGTCAAAGGACATTTGCCAGTATGCTAACATGGTCCTGTGCTTCCCTTAAGAAAAAACATGACACTGAGGAGAACTTCACATTGCACCCAAAGACGTGCACTGGCTGAAACAGACCTTGGATTCAGACACAGAGTTAGGCCTGAGGCTGTCTCAGAGGACCCTGGTAGTTTCCAAAAACTTTCTGAAAGAGGCATTTCCATCTGCTTTTGGCCATTGCTCCTGGTGACTCAGCCTGTTTAAGCCAAGCTCAACAGAATCAACCACCCCCTCCTCCTCTTCCACATTATGCTTCCCCCATGCCCTCCTGCTGGGGCAGGTAACTGCTTGCGAGGACATGGGTTATCCATTCATAACTAGGATGGGAGCCAAAAATAATCCCTCAGAAAAGCCTCTGGGGAGAGGGAGGCTAATGGAAGATCTGGCTTTAAGACTGGTTGTTGTAAACCAGTACTTAATCATTCTTTGGAGCTGGAGAGTTCTCCCAGGCTTCTTTTTGGCAATTTTTAAAAACTGCTTCTTCATCTTTTTCTTCCTCCTCCCATTTGGATCTGGAGTGTTCACAGGAGGTAAGGCAGTAGACATTTGGCCGATCAAGAAGCCCTAAAGGGCCACCCAAATGCATGTTGCTCCCGCCTGAGAGAGATCAATGGGATCAGGTGGGAAGTTCCCCCTTCTAGTGCAAGTCCCAAAACATCCTGGCTTCTCTGAGAAGGGGCATGCTTATGAACAAGATAAATGCATGGACATTATAGGTAGCTCATCTGGGTGAAACCAGATCTATTTTCCCCATTTTAGAGCTGATCTGTGGACCATGATGCTCCATCTGCTCTGGTGCATGGCCCTTTACATGCCAATCTCAGTACCTGGCTGTTGTGGTGGGATCAGGCATGCACAGATCTCACTGGAGCTTGCCAAACCTA
Organism: Coloeus monedula; assembly: GCF_965178545.1. Taxonomy (NCBI): domain Eukaryota; kingdom Metazoa; phylum Chordata; class Aves; order Passeriformes; family Corvidae; genus Coloeus; species Coloeus monedula. The sequence goes on from NC_138781.1 coordinate 48,019,594, forward strand.
AATGACATGGAATTGAACACCAAGCAGAAGAAGAATGGTGGCTGCCATTTGGTTTAGAAAGCAGGATTCTGGTGAGGCAGTGTTGCTCTGATGAGCTACGTGGGAGTGAGTGTGTCATAAGGAGGAATATACAGCTCTTCCCAAAGTTAGGAAAGCTCTTAAGCTCTGAAATGCAGTTCTGGGTCAAGCAGTGGAAGGATTAATCATTTTTGCTTTAGAGCTGGGCTAAAGGTACAATTCTAAACCAGTTTGATCCAACATACACTGACTGAGGAAATTGCAGCAACCAAGACTGAGGCTTGCTTTTTTACAAAGGAAGAGCTGTATTTAAACACCACATCCCACCCCCCTTTGTAGTAGTAGGATAAAGTCACTTTTCTTCAACTTGAGTCTGTTCTTGTATCTGTCAGCAGAAGAAGACCCCCTTAGCAAACAAACTAGGTGACAGTCTTTGGATATGATCCAACTTGCATGTGAAGTTAAATGGAGAACAAATGACACCCTCTTGAGCCAGGGAATGCTGTGGGTGACAGAAAAACACCCTGTGGTGGATGACAACTGTGTTTTCATAACCAAGCCAAAGCCTTGGGGTTACAGGAGAGGACAGATGAGACACTGCAGTGAAGCCACAGCAAGGAAGAGCTCTGTGCCCTCGCCCTCAAAGCTGCCACTGTGGTTGCACCTCTGGTCACAACAAACCCACAAAGATGACAGGTGATCTTCAGCCTAAAACCATGCACCTCCACAGAGCAGCCCAGATTGACAATCAATTTTTGCCCTAGGCCTAAGGAACCTGGTCCCATCTAGAAACCCGAGCCTCACATGACCATTTTGCACCGTTCATACTTCTGGTAGAACGAGTTCCATACACGGGACCTGCATTTGTGTCTCCTACTTCCACTGCTACAGCAAAGAGCATCAAAAGCTGGTTCACAGTTCAAAGCATTTGTTTTGACACAGTCTTGAGTCTTCACAGATTTGGGCATTAAAGCATTATAGTTTCCAGCAAGAGGTCACAACGTGTTTGCAGATTTTATTAACTTGGATAAAATAAGATAAAACTTATTTAGCTTTCAGAGTGTATGCACCATGCAAATGCCAACTGATCTGAGCTTAAAAACAATACAAAGCTACAAAAAAGAAAGGAAGATAATTATTTTTAGCTCTGATTCAATGCACAGCAGCAAGCACTCTATATCATAATGAGGAGGGAGGAATGATGCAGAGGCAGGGAAGAACAAAACCAAAGCCTTTGCCATGGAGAACAAAGCAAAAAAAAAAAAAAAAAAAGAGAGAGAAGAGGAAACTTCTTAAGCTATTATTGCCTCTGCAGTCTTCTTATCTGGAACTGAGTACAAGAAATAATTTAATTACAATGCAATAATTACTGGGCTAATGAGGGCAGACAGGCAATTGCAATTTTCCTAGAGTTTTCTTCCTTCCCTTTCCTGAAAATACTTAAAATAATCGGTAAACAAAGTGGGTTATTTATAAATACAGAGAGACTATACATCCCAAACCAGTACAGCTAAGCAGGGAGAATGGAAAAAATTATTTGCCTGGGATTTAGAGACACTTAAAGGGAAAGCTTCCCTTAAGGAAACAGTGCTGTATACTATCAGAGCTAACTTCACAGCTTGCTGTTAAACTCCCAAACTGCTTTAAAACTTGACTTGGAGATGCTGAATATATAGTTTTAACTCCTAATGAGGTGTTAAGTGGCTCAGTAATTTATTTCCTTCCCAGAAGCTAATGATCATGTCAGAAGGGAAAGGGCAGCTATCAGCCTTGACATTTCGGTGATCCCCATCAGGACTGGTAGAATTATTATTGCCTTGTTTGTCACAAGGCTGTGAGCTCGCCCGGTGTCAGCAGCACAGTGGGATTTTTTTTTTCCCTTATTCATGTTATAGCAGCCTGTGTTATTCCTAGCTAGGGCTAAACACTGCAGGAAGGATGACAAAGAAGTAGCCTGTGCCCGGGGGAAGTTTGTCAGGCAATCTCAGGAAGATGAGGAGCTCCCATTGAAAGCCAAAGCTGTGCCAGCTCATTAGTGCTCTATGGGGAAAACATCTCCTAATGACATGGGATGCAGCTACTAGGTGCCTTTTTAAGCACCAGGTTTTCTAACTCGGCACAGGTCAGCTCTAATCAATGTGGGTTTTAACCCTCAGCTGCCAGCTGCTTTTGAGCAGAGCCTCTCACAGAAAAGCTGGGAGTGGTTGGCAAAGGCTTCCTTTTCTGCTTTTTCTGACCAGGCTGAAACCAGGAGAAAGTAAATGTTTTGTTTCATTTTGGTTACTTTATGCCCATGTAGGTGCTGCTTTGCTGAGGCACAGTCTATTGTGCTGAGCAGCAGAGTTTGTAGTCTTGTGCGGCTGCAGAGCTCTAGTTTGATTTCTCAGCTAGAATTGCTCATTGAGTGAAACGAGGCTAAATCTCAATGATTTCCATGACGAGGCCAATACAAGAAGTCGGTCTCTCTGCAAGTTGGGAAGAACTTGTGAAAAAGTCACTTTTTAAGCATACTAATAATGATGAAGTACAGACAAATTCTGGCTGTTTTGGGGTACTGCTTGGCTCAGTAAAGATGAGCTGTGTGGGCTAACATAGAATCACAGAATGGTTGGGTTGGAAGGTACCTTAAAGACCACCTATTTCCAACCCCCCGCAATGGGCAGGGACATCTTTCACTAGATCAGGTTGCTCAAAGTCCTATCCAGCCCAGCCTTGAACAGTGCCAGGGCTGGAGCATCCACAACTTCTCTGGGCAACCTCATACATGTGGTAAGGTAAAGGAATGAATGAATCCTGTTGTGGTGACATGACATGTGCTCTGAAGATGTGTATGGTCAGGTCTGCAGGTGGACTTTGAAGGTGAATGGGGAAACAAAAGCTAGCTGCCTAGTGCAAAAACTTGCAGAAAGGTGAATATTTAGAAAAAAAAAGTCATATTATTTTTTCTCTTCTTTATTTTCTTCTCCTCTTTCTTCTTCCCTATAGCCCATGTCTTTTGTTTATAACTGGTTTTCAGGAAATATCCATTATGAAACATTGCTACAGTCCTTGTCTTACAATAAGATAGCTCCAGTGGGACTGGTGTTAGCTTCAGAGAAAGAAAAATGTGGCCCCCTGGTTTCCATGGGTGAGGTAGGCTTTCTCTATGCTGTCTTGTTTGTCAGAGCCATGTGTTTCAACCTCTCCTACAACAAAATCTCTGGCTCAGTGTAGATAAGATCACAGTAAAGGCTTGTCATACCTGTTGTCCAATTATGTCAGTCTGTAAAAACAGCTCCAAGTGAATAAAAATAGCTTTAACAGTGTGAATTATAGTGTTCTGTTGTGTGACTAATTTCAGTGCCTTGGTGTGATAACTTAGTTAAGACTATACAAAGCCCTGGTAACAGATATGAAACTCAGAGTTAGGCCCATCTTAACTCTTTGTCTTAGCGTGTTTTTGAAATGGACTTTGCCAAATGTCTTTTCCACCCTACAGTCTAAGCTAGGAGAAGGTATAAATTTTTTCCTGCTCTATTATCACGGTGATTTTAAAGTTTTAATTTATTTATTTCAATCCACCTGTCACCTGTTCGCACTGCCTTTTGTAGCTGCAGCATAGAGCATCTTTTCCAGAGGACAGGGCCAACTGCTGCGTGCATTGCTTGGCTTATAGGACACTGCTGAAAATCCCAGCTCCTGTAAGTCTGTAGGTCATGGTGCTGAGGTCAAGCAGACTCTTAGAAACCAGGCAAATAGGACATTTGAAGGGGCCCTCTTCCAGCCAAAGAAACACAAGCATGCATGCAGGACCATTAGGCCAGTAAAGCCAGTGGGGTTATGCACACACTGCAAGATGAGCAGCTGCTTGGAAACTTTACTGCGTGGAAAGGGAGGTCTCAGCACACACAAGGTCTTCAACTTACTCAGCTGCACTGCATGATTTTGAATGACTTAATGAATAATGGCACAGGAAGGGAAGGGTGGTGTATAGGGTGACCTTTTTTGTTGTACAGAAAAATAACCACTGCCACAGAACTAGACCAGAGTTCTCCTTGTTTGGACTTCTTCCCCTCACACTCTGCAATATAGTTAGATGTGAGCAGAACACTGCACAAACATAGCTGAAGACTCAGCTTGTCTACTTAGTCATGGGGTTGTGGCATGCCAGCTTCCAGGGGTATATTCCATTTTGAATTGCCTCTGCATTACTCCTTTGTAATTTGTCACACTGCAGGGTATTACAGCTGGTGGTGGGGTCCGTGGCTGCGACCCAGGAAGATATGACCGGTCCGGGGAGATGGTCCCGAAAGGAATCGCCTGCCCGAAGTCTGGTATCTTCCTCTCAGCTGCTGGCAGAGGAGCCCTTGCAGAAGCTATCAGCTCTTTAGTGATTATCAGCTCGTGATTTCAGCTCAGCTCTGCAGGGCTGCCTCTAAGGCCAAACCAGACCGGAGAGAGAGACGAGCAGACCCGTATGGCTGGTTCCGCACGAAGGTAGCTTTATTGTGGGTTCCCTCCGGCGAAGGGAAGGCCAGTGACGAGCTCTCTCCACAGAGGAGAACTTGTCTTCTTTTATAGGGATACAGGGGATCAGCAAGGGGACCAATGGGTTACAGAGGGTCTGGGACAGACCAATGGGTTACAGAATGATCTGCATAGGGTCTCCCAAAGGATTGTGGGTCTACTTTTCCTCACCATGACTCAAAGTCCTTTCCTTTCCAGGGAGTCCTGCTGGGTGATTGCAAAATCTCTTATCTCAGCAGACATCCCTCCAGGGCAGTGGCTGGGCATATCCCACAGCAGGGGACCATTTTGCAGTGTCTGTGCTCCGTTGCATGTCACCTCATCTAAAGTTAAACTCCAAAATAAAATAAATGTTATCCTATCTGTTGAGCATTAAGTATTGAATAGGGGGTTTAGCTGAAGTTAGATGCTACAATTCATTCTGACATAGCAAAGGATAAAAGGGATAGTAAGAAGCCCTTGCATAGCTAAGCTTTTTATCTAAGAAGCCTTATGGTATATAATTTTATCTTGTTAATATATTAGTCAAAGCGTCAGGTGGCCAAGATTTCACAATCCAGAAATAAAACCATCATGAGCAAGGATTCAAATGCAATATATGTCCATGCCACAAGCCATTACAGTACAGTGATGTCTAATTTTCATTTGTATACAGAAATTCCTTTCTATGGATATTGTCTTGAAAAATTGGTGAGCTGGCAGGAGAGGATACTGAAGGAAGAAAATATTTGCTTTGGCTCATGCAGGATAAATGTAGTGCCTGAATGGTGTTTCTCAAAACAAATTGCTGTCCCAGTTTTCTATCCTGCCCAGCCTGACTTTACAGGATTGTCTGTATGTCACATACGTTCCAGAGGCAAGGGGAAAGCCTGGGACACATCAAGCTCTGTGACTTCAGGCATTTTATTTTATTCCCTGATTTTTCAGTTGTAAAAAGAGCTTAATGGCACTTCCATTGTAACAAAGGTGCTATGAGGAAAGATTTCTGTGATGTTCCTGAAGCACTTAGATCAGAAAGACTGGGGAAAGGACCTCAGGAAATTACTTCCAATCCCACATGGTTAGTTTTTCATTTTTCAGACCTGCTCCTTTTGGATCACACAGAGCAACTGCCTCTGAGCTGTTTGTTATGAGACTTGGGATCATCAGAAATCTCCAGGAAAACAGCTTCACTGGTAGTTTCCCAAAGGGTTTCTCCCTGCATATCCTATCCTGGAAATTCAGGAGACCCACACATTATGTCTGAACCTTGAGGTTAGAAGAGAGGATAGATGAAATGCTCTGTGTGGTGCTCTACTAACCCCTCTGGCTGTATTCAGAGATCCATGATCCCTTGCTTTATTTGCCTCAGCCCTCTGGCCACCGCCCTGCTTACCACAGTCTGAGAGAGAACCTTCTTAGGGTTTTATGCGTGGTGAGAAGACTCATGAGCCATACAGTCCTTGGCCCCACTCAAAACCATTTATGCTCAAATCTTTCAGGCACTTTACTTTCATTATTATCCATTACGTAAAATAATTTCTTAAATGAAGAGATCAAAACCCTGAAATCTCGCTAACAGAGAGACACTGAGGCATCTCTCTTCTTCAAGGTTCCAAGCCTTGGGATCATTACAGCAGCAGTAGACTGGGCACAGAAGTGAAGAGACAAAGCTCTGAGTGGTTTTTTAATGTCTTCATTAAAAATGAACATATTTTATGAGCATTCTCTTCTAATGTGTAATTTCACTTTGCTATGAAACCCCAAGTTCTTGGCAATGTGATCCCACTGGAGTATCATTCAGCAAATAACACAAAAGCACAGGCTTTTACTGGACTTTCTAGGACTGCAAAACTTATACTTTGTAGGAATCCTCACTAATATTTGAGGGGATAATAATTTAAAAAAAGAAAAAACATCAAACAAAAAATCCCAAGCTATTCCTCAGTAACAGCTTGAAAAATACTCCATCTGGCTTTTATGAAGTAGATAATCAGGATCAGTCTTCTGTACAGCTGCTGATAGGAGAAATCTCATGATTAAAAGAATGACAGCATAGAACTTCTTCCATTAGGAGGGACTGTGCCCATGTACAGCTTCTGTATTCTCTCAGCTGAATGCACTGACTGCATGTTTAGCCTCCTCTCAGTCTGACACGTCACCAGTCTCCCAAAGGTGTGCACTTCTGAGCTACATGGCTCAAGAAACAAGGTGCTGAACACGAGCAGCAGCTCTCTAGACTCACTCCTTGTTATGCAGGCACAGCATCAGTTGTCAAGTCAGCTCTGAGTGCATCTACTCCCCACAAAAAGACTGAAGTTCCTGCTCAGATGACTGCTAAGGTTAAATGGAGCGTGGCTGATAGCCCTGAGACCTCAGAAGAGCGTGATCTGTTTTATCCCCATCACCATTTTCATTATGAAACAACATTTCAGGGAACAAAATTAATTTTAAGTGGTAGTTCAATTTGATTGGCTTCAACTAGCTTAGCAATCTTAAGATTAAACACACAAAGTTTTTGTTCACAGTTTGGCATGGGGCAAAAATAATGGTAACATTATCCAAATCTAGTATTTAAACTTGTGTGCATCTCATCTGTCTCTGAGTTCTGATTTATTTTTCTTCCCCCTAGTCCTCTCCTGACATTTTTAAGCATTAAATGTTAATGTAATTAAGCGCCAATGTGACTGCAGCCTCTAAGAAACACAGCAAAAATTTTTGTCATACTTAGAAAGTCTCACAGTAGTGTGGGATTTTCTTCTTTTCCTTCAGTTTCCTCAAGTTTTGGAACCTCTGTTTCCAAAAGTGATGCCAGTACACGTGGCCCCAGCACATGATGGGAGTGTGGCTATGGAATAAACTGTGGACATTTTAAACCTGAACACGTACCAGGGTGTTATATCATATCATGTGCACTGAGCCCTGGGCTATCCCATTAATGCAACTAGTCACAATAAACACAATAAAATAATCTAAATTATTTCTTTTAGCTGCTAACAAATATAATGACCATGAGCTAGCAAGGACTGTTTCACCCAGTACTGGGCAGAACTATAATGTGACTTAAGTGTTTGATATCTTTCTTCTGAGGGATGGGAAATCCTGTTTGCTGTGGTAGGTGGAGATCCTTTTGTGTTTCTTCTCTTCTGGGCCGTGCTCTCCAATGAAGAAAGATTTCTTTCCTGATGCAGAGGTATCCATTCCTTTCTGCCCCAATGTAGTACATCACACATCATGGTATTTGTGTTTGGTCCTTAAGAGAAAACATTCCCATTGCCAATTATGGTAACTTTTACAAAGTAGTTGGCTGCAGTTAAACCTTCCTATAATTGCTACGACTTCTAAGCACAAATATTCCTTTCACATAGTAATCACAGCAACAAAAAGCCCTCCAATTTTTTAGTAAGGAAATGTTCTATTGTTTCAATTTGCTGTAACTAAAGCCTGCTCTTTGCATTAGAAATAAAATACCATTTACAAGATGAATAATTCCCTTGAGTTCTCTTTGCTTCCATTGTTCTGAAGCAATCAAACTCCTCCCTGTTTGGCTAAGGAAGCCCTGCAGTTTTTTTTCTCTCCCAAAATTAACCCCATATAACACGCAGAGTGACAGCAGAATAAAAGCTCTGTGATGTTGCTGGTTGAAAGGTGCCTTGTTTTTCCTTTCCCAGAGAAGGTGCCTCTCCTCCCAGAGAAGGTGACTCTCTTGACTAGGGAGTCTTTCTGCTGGACCATTTCAACGGAGCTTTGGTTCAGGGCTTGTGGATTTTACTCTTACGGTATTAACAAACCACTATATCCATTCCTGCAGAATAAGAAACAAATCTTAATTATTTGAGAGCAGATGGATGAGGATTTTTTGCTTCTTTTTTTTTTTTTTGATCCAGCTTAGATCATATATCTTCTTTAACTATCAAAAAACCCCCCAAACTGTACAGCTGTAAGCTACTTTATAGTTTAGAATGGGATGGTTATCCCCACGGATCTGCAAAGCATGGATATGAAACTACCAATGCCATACACACTCTCCTCTATTCCCTTTTCTCTCCCTCAATAGCTGTGCTCTCTGCAGCTTATCAAATCCTCCCCCAGCTCCTATTTATCATGGCAACAAGTCCAAGACCACCATTTTCTAAAAAACTGCAGAATAATTTAGGTTGAAAGGGAGATCATCTAGTCTGACCTGCTGGTCAAAGTTACTTGGGACCACATTTAGCTGTGTTTCAAGTATCTTGAAGGATGGCGATTCCTCAGCTTCTCTGGACCCCTGCCCTTGGGCTGCAACACTGTCATGGGCATATTTGCAGGGGAAAGATCACTCAAAATTTTCTGCTGAAATTGAATACATTTCAAGAGTTTAATGTTATTAAAGTTAGTTTTATTACTCTTAATAGCCAGGCCATGATTAGGAGTAATGGATTTTCTCCTCTTGTGTCCAGGCAAAAGGGAGTCTCCTCTATTTCAGCAATCCAAGCTGAATCTGTACCACTGAATTTGAATCCTAACACGGCTTTAATGCTTCAGAGGCATAGGCAAGAGTCTCTTGTTTGTCAGGGAGAGCAAAAACCTGACAGCAGTGAGCTGGCACAGCCTTATGAGCAGAGCTGTGAAGAGGAGATAAAAGTGGGAGCATGCTGGGCTTCCCAGAGAAACCCTTGTGCCATCCCATGCTTCCTCATCCAGTTCAGCTTTGCTGCTGCTCCTCTACCACTGCTAGCTCCAGGTCATAAACAGCTCTAAGGATGAGGGGTGGATGCCAAGAGAAAGGTGAGTTGGTGGCACAGAAGGTGGAAAGCAAAGAAAATGGTTTCTCCTGGATAATTTGCTCGACACTAAATGGGCCTGAGTATAAGTGTCTTGTGGTGACATCATAGGAGTCAAGGAACTGTAAAATGAAGTCATAGGCAACTGGGAAGACAACATGGAGAGTGTTGGATATCTTATCTGCGAGCAGCCTCTGTGCTTTGTCAAGAGAATACAATATGTGAGCATCAAGTATCTTCCCTTTCAGAGTGACACACTATAATGAGTGAAGCCCCTTACAGCTGGTTCCTTTAGCAGTGTAAATCAGTCAAATATTACAGGTTTTTCAAGCTGTTTTGAAAAAAAAAAAAAATCCTTAAAATTTCGGGGTTTGTTTTTGTTTGTTTTTAACAATGAGCTTAGAACAATTTTTCAACATCACAAAACTTTAGCAGGTGACTAAGCTAATCAAGGAATTTTTGTTGGGATATTCCAATTTTCTATTTTTTTTTTTTTTTAAAGCTTAATTTAACATTTCAAATCAAGATTATAGTTGACTTTTTATTGCATGTTTCAGCTCTGGAATTTGAAACTACTTGATGAAATCTATTTGAATATTTTGATTTAAAAATGTGAGTTAGAGAAGCGCTGTGAAATTCCTGAATCGTGTGAAAGAGACCTGCCTGGACCTTTATATAACCAGAGGGTTTTTATTGTTTTCTGGTTGGGTGAGTTGTTTTTTTTTTTTTCTTTGGTTTGTTTTTTTGTGGGTTTTTTTTTTTGGTTGTTTTTTTTCCCCATTTGGTTTATACTAACAGCAATTCTTGTCTTGCCTTTTTTGTTTTCATGCACCACGCCTGGCCTGATCTCCTGGGAATCTCTAACCCATCCTGAAATCCAAGGGGAAGAATGTCCCTGCCGCTGCTGAGGGACTTGCAAACACTGCAGAGAATTTGTCTCTGGTGTCTGCTTTGACTTATGATGCTGCAGTGAGTTGGTGGAATGTTTTTGCTGGGCAGTACAGCCAATATTGTCCCTGCCACAGCCTCCGCCCAGCTGAAATGAAATTCAGAGCTTAATGAAAGACAAAACACAGTGCCTTCCTGATTCGAAGGATTTCTTCTCTAACAATGTTTCTTTCATGACTTGTTCTTGTGATACAGAGTTATCATTGTGCCTTAAACAATGACAAGCTTAAATCCAAAGGGAATCTGCAAGTTTGTGTCACCTTACCTAAAAGTATTGAGAACGAGAGAATACAGACAGAGCAAACTCCTTCCCTATTTCTTTTCAGTCAATCACAAAGGTGGCGAGAAGCCTCGAGTGTTTGTCTTTGGAAGAATCAGCTCTTTCAGAACCAGATGGTGTCAAGATCGATTGATGGGGATGCAATTTAGTGTCCTTGCCAACTTTTGGTGTGCATGGCTGCCTGGCTCAAACAGCCCCTGCGAAGGCCACGTGCTGATACCCTTTCTCACAGTGGGCAATCCCCCACTCTCCAGCTAGTCATAATCACACTGGAGAGGTCTGGAGTCAATGAGGGCAGTGCAGATGGCAGATCCTCATGCACAGCATGCAAATGGCAGGCTCAGATCCAAAGACCTTGTAGAGCTGGGCCAGCAGCCACTAGAAACCTGCAAACTCTGTGATGGATAATTACTGTACTGAAGTTCTCTTAAATACATGGAGACCACTGTTGGTTCTCTTTTAACCTGCTTTTCTAAAACCCTACTGTCCTAATATAGTACAAGTAACAACGGCAAGCAGTGAAATGCAACGTAAAAAGCTACAGGTGAAAAAAATAAATAGCAGGAGTTTGCTGAAAATCAGTCTCCCCATCCCCGTGCAGGATGGAGGTGGCAGTGCAGGTAACAACAACTGCTCACTTAGTTTGGGTAAGCCATACCTGGCAAATCTAATGGTCTGAGAGGTGAACCGTGGCGTGGGCAGCCTCGTGACTTTGCCAAGGCATGCTGGATGTCAGGCAGACCAAGGGAATTTGCATATCCAAAGTAGGTACCTGAAACTCTGAGGGCCAAGGCACCAACCCACAGAACACGACCATGCAGTCAGCCCTATACGAAGTGTTGAGTGAGTTCTCATCCAGTTTGGGATGGCAGTAAACAGACATAAACTGAAAGAGCAGCAGTTGTCTTTCCAAAGTTGTTTGATTGACACAGTTTGCACGTATGCACGCATGAGAAACAGTCAGTCAGCAACAGGCACTTTTGGGATGGGCCTTAGTCAGCTTAAGTGAGACATTCATCCAACCATTCCCCTGAGTTTGACCCCACTGAGTGTCCCGTCTTCCTTCTGTTCTGTCTTAGGAGTCATGCTGGTGGGTTACTAGCATTCCCTGATGTCACTTGGTAGGTATCAGGATGGGGATGCCCAGCACCTTGCAGTGTCAGGTGAGAAGAACATCTCCTGAGTCATGGGAGGAGCACCCCATGTCCCATAATTGCAAGTGCACAGGTTAAAGGAGACATGCTCTATGACTAACACAGGAAGAATGTGGCTCGTTTACTGGCTGGCAAGAATGTGTGTGTGACATGGCTATACGTGGTGGGAAATCAGAATTAATCAACTGCATGCTTCGAGACACTTGGGAGAAGGATGAAAACCTGATTTCAGGACACCTAGTGAGATTACTTAGTTAAGACTATACACCTCCAGGAGGTGCTGGAGCCATTCCTGAACCACAGGGAAGTCTAAGAATCCATCACAGGAAAAATAGACATCCCACAATACTCAGAACAATGTTTGCATACAAATTACAGCCAACCAATACGTGCTGTGTTGTTTTTGTGGTGAGTCATGGCGGTGAGAACATACCAGGTGAGCAGGAATGAATGGCCTGCAGAGTGTGGGCAACTTGTGCTCTGAAATAAGGCGAAAGCTTGCATAACATGGTGACAGCTACTTTTCCTCATGTCTCTTCAAACTTTGGAAAAGTCTCTCCAAAACATGTTAATTGGCTAGAACAAGGTTTGGAGCTGTGGATGTGACCTCAGCCAAAACTTCACACACAGTAAAAAGAACACTCCAACATCTTACGTACTTTAAGCCCTTATTTAGGCAGCATACTCCTATGCAAGCTTTATTCCTGTCCAACAGTACGTCATAGCTCCTGTGTTTCCAATTATTAGAGTACATATTACTTGGCACAAGCAAAGACTAGGTTCTAGCCTTAAAACAGTAAGCACTTCAGGGCTGTGGGGTTTGTTTTGGGTGAACTGTCTGGCTTTTGCAACTTGTATAACACCTGGCAGCAATTCACCAATACTTTGGCATGGTGGCTCTAAACGCCATGTTTTTGACTGCAGCTCCGTCAATGCATAGTTATCTCCCTAATCATGGTGTTGGGATTCATGAGATAAGCTAGAAACAGACTTTGGTCTCTACCTAATGGGGCCACCCTGCTGACTCTCATTTACGTTTTTGAGCCTTTGCTGCCCCATCTATGGCTCAAGTATTCTCAGTTTAAATGGATGATGTTGATTTCTCCTCCCTAGGTCTCTACCAAAACCCATCTTGTCAGTTTTGGAATGTCCCTCTGACCTGTGTAGACTGTTCTGAATTTTGGTCTTACCCACCCAAGTCCTTGCAGGCTTTCTGACTCCACCCACAAGCTTCGTAAGTATATGCTCTTCCACACCCTCTGTCATTAATTAGCTCTTTCTGTCCTATCCTTCAAGTCAGTCATCCCATCAAAGAAAAAAGTGAGTTTGGTACAGCCATACTGGTGGGGTTTTTTGAACAGCTAATTATCTTCCAAGAACTTAAAATCCTTATTTGTGCCAGGGTCTTTCCAGGGATCAAAGCTAGCTTTAATGAGTCCTTCATTTTTGGTTTTAATTAGCTCAGTGCTGTTCAGTTCCAAGTGCTCAGGGGCTTGCTTGTCCTCCACCGGTCCAGTACTGCTCAGATGCTCTGCTGCCCATTCCCCCAGATGCTGCTGACCTGATCTCTCCTGCCTCCTCCAAGCAGCCATCCCACAGGTCCTGGTCCTAGAGCAAGACCTCTATACTGTCCCGCTTGTCTTCCTCCTTCATGCTTTCATGTCAATAAACCTGGCTCTCAGATGGAGAATCACAGGAGTCAATTCCACCAACAGTACAGGTCCCCCTGCTTGCCTAAATGAGCAGAGCAACCTTTTGAATCATTCTGGGCATTTTTCCTTTGTCTTCATGGGAATCGGATCAAACCTTCACTGAAGGTGTTGTAATAACTAGGCAACTTATGCTGCTTGTCAGGGAGGCTCCTCAGAGAAGTTCAAAGTCTGCTGGGAGTGGTTGAAGCCATTAAACCATTTTAATTGTTGGTGCAGAACTTGAAATGTGAGAGACAGACTTTCTCAGGAGACCATTGCAGAGATGTTCATTTATGCAATGTGCTGTTTTGTGTAAAAAGTGTAATCAATACATTTTCTGTTTCATAAACCAATGACCTGATCCTCAGCAGAGCTCTGGTTTTATACTGGGGCTCCATCCTCTGCAGATCTCCTCTGAGAATTTGGGGCTAAGGGAAAGTTTCACTCTACTTTGTGGTTTATTTTCTTCTTAGCAAACAGAATTTTATACATGAAGGCGAAAGGACAGAAAACGAACATGGCACAAGTAAACCACACAAAGACCTGACTGACCCCTCCTTATATCTGAGAAAATTTGGAGAACTAAGGTTTTGTCTATCTGAATAATTTTAAGGTCTGAAACACAACTGTTTAAGGAGTAGAGACTAACCTCTTAAATTTTTATAACAAATAAACTCCCCACCAAACCCAAAAAACAAACCAAAAGCAAACCCCCCAAACAGTGGAAGTCATAAGTAATATATAAGTCTGGGCAGAATTGCAGTAGCTGCTACAGTAACTGCAGAATCACTGAGTTAAAAAGCTGTATGCATCAGTTAGCTAATGGCCATGAAACTCTTTGAAAAGTAAAAGGTAAACATGAAATGGATTTTTTAAACACTGCTCTAAAATCTGATAACAAGAAAATTAATTGTGGTAACCTAGTAACTACAAGTAAAGGATAAAATTACAAATAATGCAAAATAATAATTTATTCAGCTGAGGGGCCGGCAGTCCAACTGTTGATGACCAAAGTGGGAGTGGGAAGTGCTGAAAGCTATACTCAACAACCCTTTCCAGCATATTGGTTTACCTTTCCTCTTCTCCTGCTTGGCTCTCAAGGTGCCTAAAATCTCATTGCCCATATCTTTTTCATAAAAACCCACTTGCTGCTTGCCTTTGGGTGCAACCACAGAAAGCTTGGCCTGGGTGAGAGCTTAGGCACCTGGCTCACAAGTCACCAATTCTGACTCTCCCCCGTGCCAAATTCACACAGTAGTGATTTGTGGGCATTTTTACTAGAGGCTTGACGGACTAGGCCTCAAAGAAAGCCTTAGCTGGGACACAGCTCCACCACATCCCATGTGTCTCATCTGGGAATTTCTAAAGATGCCACCACTGGAGGCCTGGAGCAGGCAAGCTTCTGTAAGCGTGGCCTCGATGAGTCTGCCTGGGGTCAAGGAAATACTAGATCTTTTAATTCTTTTCCATCCTTGTGATTCAAGGAATATCTGGGTAATTGAATGTCCCCTCAGATGTGGGGCATGAGAATCAAATCCCCCTGGCTGTCTATGGAAACTGGAAAACGCATCCCATGCTCTGCTGGAGAACATCTTCTCTAGCTTGTTTCCCTCTAGGATGAGCTGTCCTACTGTGCACAGGTGAGCCAGTGGTTGAGATCCCCTCTTGGAGGGAGAAGTCTGGGTTTCAGGCTCAACCCCAACCCAAGTGAAGCCCTAATCAAGGTACAAGGATGACTCACTTCTGCTCACCCTTCTGACTGTATTTCTCTGTAGGATGTGACACTCGTAACCTGGCAACACACTGGTGACATCACTTTTTTTGCAACAAGTTTGGCAGCTACATAGAATGCCTTACAGGAAAAAGAGCTCACATCATAGACATTGGATTCCTAAGGAAAAACTCATGTGATTGTATACTCTGCTACTTTGCACCTCATCCCTTCCCCAGGGATTTTATTAGAGTGTGGGCTAATTTCAAGCAAATTTGATAAAGGTTAAATGTCTCAAAAATACAAAGTTTCTGAAAGAGACACAAATATTGACGGCCACATAGAACACAGATACCCAGATTAGTGACCCCACTGAGAGACTAATGGAGACTCAGTTTTATTAATAAAGACCAGAAAATCAAAAAAGGAAAGAGCCAACAGGAATCAGACTTTGTTAGTCCCACCGCTCATGAAATTGCTAACTCCTACTTGTTATTACTTGTCTTCATAAAAACACTGCCTGTCTTCTCCCTCGGGCATCTGTTGCAAGTGTTACTGAAGATGTCCTTGCAGAGAGAAAACAATTATTTTAATAGCTCCCTTAAGTAAGAATACAGGCTCTGCAGTTAATCAGCTGCCTTTTCGAGCCCTTGCCCGTTAAGAGTCCAGTGCAGCAGGTCTGAAAACACAGGCTCTCAAAGTGTGACTGCCAAGCCCCCTAAGGCTGCGTGAGAGCTGGAAAAGGCGCTACTATCACATGGCAGGCTGGTAGGAACTGCAATTGCTGCCTGAAGACTGAAGGCAAACTCTATGTTTTTCTGTTGAGTAACATCTTCTGGCTCCTTCTATCCTCCATCATAAAACCGAGTTTGTTTGTTTAGAGCCTCGCAGTGTAGATGAGGGATGGTAAAAAGAGTAAAAATAGATTAACAGATTCTTTTAAGACCATCTTAAAATGCTATGAAGTTAGTCTTTAAAATTTATTGGCCTGTAGGCTGATTTTTTGCATGAATTATGCCAAAAGGCATTGCTCACCACTACCTGCTCCCACTCCATTGGGTTCAAGCACTTCCATATCATCCTTAAACATTGCATTTATAGGCCTTAAGTACTGCAGAACCTCCTTCTGATGGAAAAAGTTTGGTTTTATTCTTTCCTCTTTGAAGAATTCCTGCAGGGAAGAGGAGTTTGAGACCGCCAGAGCTCACAAGCATGTGACACAACCCTTCCCCTGTGTTTCTCATGTGGCCAGCTGCTTGCCCTGGTGTCACTCAGCTGTCCTGAAACTTGTTTCACTACCAGTTTAGGGGGACAGGATGTGAGACATTCAGTCGAGGAGGGCTGTAGACAGTGGCAAAGCAAGTCCACGATCAAAAAATGGCCACTGGGCAATGATAAAACCATTGTTCCCTAGCTCCTTGCTTTGTAACACTGTCCAGTGAAACACAGAGACTCTGCATGAAATGTGATGGCTGCTCCCAAGGGCCTTTTGAGGGTGTCCCTCCACACCTCTCACTGCTGGAGCCTGCCTGGCCCTGTGAGGTCCTCCCCAGATTCACACCCTTAGAGCAGCGAAACTTAATTTTGCTGTCACCGAAAGATTTCTAAGCCATCCCTGGCCAGCAGCCAGCTGCTCAGTAGGCAGCAAGCTGGTGATCCTGAGGAATAAGCCACCCACGGTGTCTCAGAGCCCTCTAAACCTGTTGGGGCTGATGGAGATTCAGGAATCCTGGATTCATGGCCCCTTGCCAGGATAGGTGCCAAGCAGACCAGGGAGGAGGCTACCTGTCAGCCAGTGATCATCAGGAGACCATGATCAATCCATCTCTTCTTGAATATATTTACATACAGTGAGCTCAGGATTGGATGAAAGATAAAATCTAGTATCTACCTGGGTTTCACAAGATTTATTTTCTGTTGCCTACACTGGCTTTCAATAATTTTGCCATTGTTTTTTCAATAATTTACTGACTGAACCTCAGTTTTAGCTCTCTCAAGTTAATGGATTGCCTAACACTGATGTCAGGCCAGTTGATAAATCTTTTTTTTTGTTTGTTCTTTGTTTAACTTTTTAAGATATAAACCAACCCTGTACCTTTTCACATCTTTTGGTGCTTTCCTGAAATGTGCCAAAGGTTGACTCAGACCTCAGTAAGCTTCCTGTAACTCTCAACAACAAAAAAATTTGGGTAAGGGGCTAATGGAATGATAATCCCCTTATTCTCTCCCCTGCATTTTACATTAGCATGAGGTCATACTCAGAATTAGGTGATAGGACACTTGTTACATCCCTCTGAGCTCTGCATCCTCAGCTGCATCCAGTCTCACAGGTTATTTTGGTGCTGCAGATTCAAGAAATGTTGAGTAGTTGCTGTCAACAGAAAGTGCTGGACAAAAGAGACATCTGTTTTCTTTCTAGAGATGCTCCCGCCTTTTTTTCTGAAACACAGAAAACCTAGTGCTGCCTGCAGCATAGATGATGCCTCAGATGGATTTTGGGGCTTTTCAGCTTCCAAACTTAGTTAATGAGCCTGGACCAATGCAAAACAACCTGCTGTAGAAAGCAAAAGAGTGTGTTCTCCATCGAGATAACAGCTTGTGGAGCTATTACTGTAATAATACTGCCTCGCAAATACTCATTTCAATGGTTAATTGTTCCCAGCTCTGTGCTGGTACCATCCCAGCAGGAATAGGCCCAGCATGACTTCTGCTGCATTGGCCGCTGTTATCGCAGCGCGCAGAGCACTCTCCAGACATGGAAGCATTTAATCACCTAAGCGAGCACTTTCTCCACTCCAGCAGTCAGCAGAGTGCCCTAATGCAGCCAGTGCCCTAATGCAGCCAGTGCCATTCCCGTAATGATAATTTGCTAACTCTACTTCTCAGGCGAACAGAAGGGAAATGTGTGATGCGCAGCAGAGTATCCAGAGCCAGTGTTAAAGCACCAGTGCCCCTGTGCAGTCTGAAAGCCTGGTAAAGCCTGGTGCTGCCTGCACTCCCTTAAGCACATAACATTCTCCTTTGCCAAGAAGCTGAATAAATTCAACTTTTTATTTCAGGTGGGCCCAAATAATTTCTATTAGCTTGCCGTGAAAAATACATGTATAAGCTGCTATTGCAAGCAGTTTCATTTTCATTAGAGGGCCAACCAAGAGTTTTGATGTTGAAAATACACATGTACCATCTTCTATCCAGCTTAAAGAAATGCACATAAGAGAGACTGTCAGCACTAGGCAGCATCAGGGCACGTAGCTGGCATCTGCAATCATATGTTGCTCTTTCTTTCAATTCTCCCTTCCTTTCAATTACACCCACTGATTATATTTCGATTCATTGACATTGCAGTCACTCCTGTGTGGGCACAGTCAAGCTAGTTTTAAATGAGCTAATTTGGCTACAGATAGCATTGCAGACAGTGCAGCATGGGACTGGATGCAGTAGAAACTGGGTAAATATTTCAGTGGCTGAAATATTTACCAAAATGGGCTGTGGTGGGCTGTTGTGGCTCTCAGAGCATGAACAAACTATGTTAAAGCCAGCTCAGGCACATGGGCAATACACAGCCACGATTTTGGTGCAGGATGAGGTTACTCTCAGGGAAGGACTAGGCATGCTGCAGACCAGGGGCCATGGGCTGAGGCAGACCTAGCATACAGATCTAAGGTGTCCAAAAGCATCGTTCCGTGGGGAGTTTCAGTTTGTTGAGCACTCTTGCAATTGCTTGAGATGTTAAAAAAAAAAAAAAGGAAAAAATGCAGACTTTATCGCGATGTATAAAAGCATGGTGGCTGGAGGAGCATAAAAAAGCCAGGGAGATGATTGATGAGGCTTTCGTGAGGTCTGAAAACACACCCATGCCCCACCAGCTGCAGAGACGAGACTAGGGAACTTCAGGGACAGCAATGCTGCAGGGAGCGTCTAAACACCTGAGACCTCAGTGTCCTGTCACCTGGGGACGGAAAAAGCCTGCCCTCAGCGGCCAGGCGACAGCACTGGGGACGTTCTTAGTCCCCTGTGCTCACGCCGGGAGGAGGTGGTCACCCTGCTCCTCCTCGCCCCCCGCCGGCGCTGGGCCCGGGGCCGGGACCGCTCCTCAGGGAGCCGCGCGGCGCCGCTCCCCGCCCAGCCCGGCCGGTGCCCGCGGTGCCCGGGCGGGGGCGGGCGCGGCGCGGGTGACGCCCGGGGGGCGGTGGCGGCGGCGGCGGCCCCGCCTCGCCCGGCCGAGGGGCGGGGGCTCCCGCAGAGCTACTACTACCGCCGGCGGGGCGCGGGGCAGTGGCAGTGGTGGCTGCGAGCGCCGGCGGCCGGAGCGGGGCCGGGCGGGCAGCGGCTGCGGAGGCTCCTCCGGCGCCGGGGAGCGGCGGTGCCCGAGGAGGAGGAAAGGCGCGGGGGCCCCTCCGCGGGGCGCAGGGTTCCGCTGACCGGGCGTACGAGGCAGTGCGGGGTCTGTCCGCAGGTGCCCCTCCGTCGCCGGCCTCCCGCGGAGGTCCATGAGTCGCGGGCGGGCAGCCCCGGCAGCGCCCCGCGCCCGCTCCCCCGGCTCCGGCAGCGGCCCGTGGCGGCGGTGAGATGGGGGGCAGCCTGGGCTGCCACCGCTCCATCCCCCGCGACCCGGCCGACCTGTGCCACAGCCGCAAGTTCAGCGCGGCGTGCAACTTCAGCAACATCCTCGTCAACCAGGAGAGGCTCAACATCAACACGGCCACGGAGGAGGAGCTGATGACCCTGCCCGGGGTCACCCGGGTGGTGGCCCAGAACATCGTGGAGTACCGCGAGTACATCGGTGGCTTCAAGAAAGTGGAGGACCTGGCGCTGGTGAGCGGGGTGGGGGCGGCCAAGCTGGAGCAGGTGAAGTTCGAGATCTGTGTGAGCAGCAAGGGCAGCTCGGCGCAGCACTCGCCCAGCTCCCTGCGCAAGGACCCGGCCTCTGAGCACTACCTGTCCGCCACCAAGATCAACATCAATACTGCCACCCCGGCACAGCTCATGAGCATCCGTGGCATCACCGAGAAGATTGCTAACAGCATTGTGGACTACCGTAGAGAGCATGGGCCCTTCAAAAGTATTGAGGACCTGGTGAGGATGGACTGCATCAATTCCTCCTTTCTGGACAAAATCAGGCACCAGATTTTTGCAGAGCGCTCCAGGCCCCCTTCAACAAACACCAATGGTGGCCTCAACTTCATGGCCAAGCCTCACCCCAGCCCCACCTCTCTAAGCCTCCAGAGCGAGGACTTGGACTTTCCTCCTGGGGGTCCAACGCAGATCATATCCACTCGCCCCTCTGTGGAGATGTTTGGGGGGGTGAGAGATGGCAGACCTGTGTTAAGGGTGGCTACGTGGAACCTGCAAAGCTGCTCCATTGAGAAGGCCAACAACCCGGGCGTGCGGGAGGTCGTGTGCATGACGGTGCTGGAGAACAGGTAAGAGGCAGCACCTGACCTGCAGGCCCAGCTCCATGCAGGATTGTAGGTTCATGCCGTTGAGGTTTGGGCACAGTACAGTCTTGTTGTGATCCTAGTGGGATTCACTCCTTCCCAGGATTACTAGAGGTTTTCCACTTCTTGCATGAAACTCTGTTTGAGTCATAATGCTGGGACTGTAGTGGCTGTCCCTCGATAAAGCTGCTATAACCCTTGATAGGCAGTGGAGCTCCTGAGGAGGTGTTTGTGTGTACACACATCTGTGCAGGGAAGCCTGGGCTGTTACAGTCAGTCACCACAGGCCTGTTAATGCTTGGTCAAGGATTGTTTCTCCATTAAGAGCCTTTTGAACCAGTCATGGAGAGCTGCGTTTCCTGCCAGAAGCTGGGGGGAAAGGGCTGTGTAACAGGCGTGGAATGCCACAGCTCATCCTGCAAGGGTGACACAGCTTGTTAATGAGTGGTCATGGGGCATCTGCTGAGCTGGAGGGACTGCTCATCCTTGGGGGTGTGAGACATGGAGCACCTGCCTGGGGAGGCTGTGCTGTCCTTGTGCCAGGCCTTGTGCCCTGATGGCACTGAGTTTAAGGGCCCAGAACAAGGTGGTGTTGCCAATGGGATGGTACTTCAGGTATTAATGAAAAGCTGAGAGTTTGGGTTTTGATTTTTGTCTGTAACTGGGCAAGAGTGCTGGGGATGTCAGTCTTAGTAAACTTTCTGCTTGATGCAGGAATGTAAGAATGCAAGAAGCATCTTGAAATAACTCTAGCCCTTTCCTTTTCATGTGTCAAATCTGTCCAAGCTGATCTGGCATTTAGTTTACAACAGTGGTAAAGTAACTTTTCTCTCTGGCTGCCATTCAGACTTCCAGCAGGAAATGAATAGGGGCAGGGGACTCTTGGGCTTCTGCGAAAGGGATGTTGTGGGGGGGGTAGTGCTGATGAACTGTTCTCTCTGTCCTTTTCCAATAATATGCTGAATAACAGATCTTGTCAGTGTGGTTGCAGAGGTCAGGTGTGTGAGCAGGATGGTGACAGTGATACGAAATCCTGTGCTGCAGTACAGTATTTGTGGCCAGGGATATGTCTGCTGTGCACTGCTTGGGAGCCTGATGCTCCCACACAGGAAACATCTGTCGTCTCGCAGCCACCACTGCTTGATCCCCAAAATGAAGATGATCAGCAGGGTCATTGAGATGTTAGGCTGATGGCTTCAGCCTAACATCTGTCAGTATTATGCTTCACTAGTTCAGGTATACTGTGCTTTCCCCTTTGTCTCCACTCTCTCTCTGGTTTTTTTTCTTTTTCTTTTTTTTTTTTCGTAAACAGCTGGTTGGCTGGAGTGGAGCTGCTGGGGAAAGAAACTCAGATTATCACTAGTCTCAGAATTATTCTAATAATCCAGTTTTGGAAGAAAAGTGACTTCGGTGATTTATTTATGTATTTTTTATAAATGTATATACACACACGTGGGATTTTTAAGGACCTCATCCAGTAAAGTGTTAACTGTCTGTCACTTCTGCATCTTCAGCACTTTGGGGGAAAATGTTCCAAACAAGACAGCCCACCTATTACAAAAGCTAGGCAGAGATAGTGGCTTATAAAATAAAGCTGCCTTAGCCCAAGCTGGCCACTGTGTATGCAGAGTGTGGCCCTAGCAGTTTGTTTTATTTTTGCCCTTAGACTGCATGGTGCTTAGTTTCTGTCCAGCTTAGCCAACAGGCACTCGTGCTGGGTGCTGTGAAAGGTCTCCTGGATACTTTGAAGTTTCAAAGAAGCCTGATAGAAGTACTTGTTTTTGTTCTGTTTTATTGCACATATCTGTGTCATCAATCACACACAGTGAGCACGATGCAATTGTTTTCTGTACTTGATCCAATTTGTGATAATGTGAGAAGCTGGAAAGAAATGAGAAAGCAATGTGCATCCACAGAGAAGCCTGCAAAACTTTCCTGGGAAAATAAACGTGGGAACAGAAAAAAGCAACACTATGCAGGAAAAAAATATATGTTGGGAAAAGCCATACTCAGCAACTCAGGGAGGAATTTCCTCTTGCTTGTGCGAGCATTGCTGGGGTCGGTGGAGCTTTGCAGCTGTAAAACAGCCTCAGCTGAGGCCCAAAACTGCCTTCATTCTGCTTGTGAGCTCTGTGGTCTCCCTCCCAGCTCCATTCATACCCTGGGAATGAACAAAATGCCTTGCAAACTAATCTGTGCCCAGGTAAATCAACTTCAGTAGACAGTCAGCTGGAGAAGTTCACCTCTTGCTTCTCCAAGCAAGAATATACTGCTGCATGGAGCTCACCAGCACTTCAGCCTCACAAAATCCACGGGTTGTGTTTTCAGGGTACTCTGTGGGTGTCCCACACGTGTTGCTCAAGTCTTCAGCTATGACCCAAGCTGGAGGTTGATCTGAAGGCTGTTTGGCCTGACAGAAGGTGCTCTCACGAGTTGTGCTAATGGGCAGCTGCTTGCTGCTTCACTTTGTGCACAGCTGTGCTTATGTACATGAGTAAATGTGCTCCTTCATGCTGGTCCCTTATAGTCAGGGGTGGTCTCAGGTAGTCCAGGAGGCTCTCAGGAGCTGGACTACTGTCTTGTTGCGGTACTTAGAGTTGGAGGAGCTGCCTCAGCTAGCTTTCTGAGTCCAGAAATAAAACACAGCAAGTCAAGAAGACTAGTAAAACTGTCTAAAGAGCAGTAAAGAATCTTAATTTGACGTATTGGGGACTTCTACACTGCTTAAAAGGCTTGCTTTGGGCCTTGCTTTGGGGTTTGGTTTTTATTGTTTTTTTGTTTATGAACCATCCACAGCAAGGAGCTTTAAAACCCTTTGGGCTTGTTCTTTCAGGTGTTAACAACAGGGAAAAGTACCGCTCATTTCCAGGTGAGGCTAGAAGACTAAGCTCCTCCTGTCTTTCAGCCCTTTGCATTGAGGGAACAGTTGTGCAGGAAGGAAAGAGGGCCAGACCTTCATTCAAGCCAAACAAAAAGCAAGAAAATGTCATATTGTAACCTGCTGAAGGGAGGAGAGAAAAAAAAACCTAATTCAAAGTCTTCACGCTTGTTCCCAGAAGTGCTAAATTTCTGAAGAGCGGTGAAGGGAATGTACACTAAATCAGTAAGCATGACTACTACTGCTAAGCTATTTTGAAATTCATTGCTGTAGTGCAAAAATAATGAAATGCAGCAAGGTCCTCACCCTCTTTTCTCATATTACAAGGATCTATGTTTATCCCACCATTTGAAGTGAAGGAGCAAGGTGTTTTCATTCAGAAGACTAGAGGGTAATTTTAGAAGAGCTTAACACGATGAACGAGGAGGCGAGCATGACACATAATTGGATTGAAGTATCAAGTCTGGGGTGAATTTGCCCGAACCTGTGGTGTTTCATGCAGGTGTTGTTCAGAAAATCTGGGTTTTATTGACAGAGAGTCAGAGTTGGCCTGTCTCTGGGGATGCAGGTCATCCACTGCATCTGACCTCCATGTCCTCCCCATTCGCAGGGGGGATAAAGGAACAAACCGCTTCTTCTCACCAAAAAAAGAAAGAAAAATACAGGGTAAGAGCAGCATGATCAAAAGGGCAAGTTCAGGTCAAAGGCAATGAGTGTTTTTGTGGAGAATAAGTAGCCCCATGTTTCCAACCCCAGGGGATGTTTCCTCTGGCCAAGGTCAGTGGAAGTACCCCAGAACTGTCCCGTGCCCCAGATTCATAGAGGGGTACTTTTGTCACTCCTCATCCATATGTGCCTCAGGCCTGTCCCTCCTTGCTGTAAACTGAGTTCATGGCTCCCGTGACACTCTGTGACTGCTTTCTCTGGCTGTCAGGTGTCGGGATGCCAGCTGGGCGACCCCATGAAGAAGTGTGGGGCAGGCATGTGCACCACCTACCGACACACAGGGCATCGTAAAAGTGCAAACTCCAGTTTAACTGTGTGCTTAGAAGTTTGCAAGTAGCCGAGGGCAGTAATTAGTTGTGCACTTTCCCCAGCATGGTTTTCAGTGGAGGTTTTCCAACTGGTTTTCATGATGCTTTATAATACTGAGCAGCAACTTTGTGAAGACCTCTTAACTATTTTTTTTTTCTTGTAAGTACACTTTGCAGTTGACTGAATGAAAATTGATAGAGGGTTTGAAGGCCTGAACTTACACTCTGTCTAAAGGAGTGGGACTGTGAGTCAGATGATGGTGGGTCCAAAGGTCCACAGAGCCCAGCTCTGTTTTCCTTCTGATGTGAAACAGTTCAAGCTGGTGTTTCCTTCTGCTGCTTTCTTTGGTGAGCTTCTTGGTGCGGTTACATCTTCTAGATGCAAAAGGTATAAGTAATTAAGCCTTAACACTTGTTGCAAAAACTGCAGAACCACAGAAGAGCCCAGGTTGAAAGCGACCTCAGAATATCATCTGATCCAGCCTTTCCTGGGAAGGGGAGCCTGGATGAAATTATCGCTGTGTCCAGACACACTTAGAAACTTCCAGTAGTGTGGCTTGTCTGCATCCCTGGGAGGTTGTTCGAGTTACTAACTCTTTTCACTGTAAAAAAGTTATTATTTGCATGCCTGTAGAGTAACAAATACCAATATAAGGTTTGTGTTTAGCACTGGTGTTGGTTTTTTTTCTTGGCATGGATACAGTAAGCCTTCAGTCAGTCAGTCCTTCTTTCTTCTCGAAGTTGGTAACTAGTTAGCTGTTTTCAGTTTGGCTAGACAAAAGCATAGAGATCTCTCAAAGGCAAGAAATTAATCTCAATTTCTGTGTCTGAGACTTAAATCAGTGTTCCAGCTGAGGGAACAGTAGGTAAACCTCAGCCCAAAATTGCTTCCTGGGAGGCAGTGGATGGACAGGCAAGCCTTGGGTAGCCCTTGCTGTGCCACC
Organism: Coloeus monedula; assembly: GCF_965178545.1. Lineage (NCBI taxonomy): Eukaryota > Metazoa > Chordata > Aves > Passeriformes > Corvidae > Coloeus > Coloeus monedula. The sequence continues at coordinate 48,044,938 of NC_138781.1, forward strand.
ATACTTGAAAGTTCCTCTTCTTAGCTTTACCTACCCCAGGTCACCTTAAGCACATCCTCTTGTCACCTAATAAAAAGTTTATGAGCCACTCTCTGAAACAGCATCTTCCTATTAAGACACAAGGAAAACTTAATCTTTTTCAGGTCCTGCGCTAGGTGCTGAAAGCAAGATAATTGCTTTCCCATTGCTCCCCTACACTAAATAACAGGGTGGGGCTTTTACTTTCCACTCTAGTGTCTTAGTCTGGGCTGAGAGGTGGGGTTTTACAAGGCGCAATTCTTTGCTACTGGGGCTTGTTACTTTGCTTGGGAAGGGGTATGGTGTGGTACCTTGAGTCCAGGCTTGTAGCTGTGTTTCCTGTCAAGATGATGGAAAAGGACTGCACCCCCATGGAATAGACATTGTAGTGACTTATTGTGGTAGTAGTGATGGTTGTACTTGCACGCTTTAGAGGCTCATCACCAGCTCGTATTTGTTGTTTCCATGTGTTGCTGAAGCTCTCAGTGGTCGGGCAAGGCCCTGAGGTGCATCTGTTTTATATCTCTTTCTTTGTAAAGCTACGTGGTTCTCCCTCCATTGGGTTAGGCTGGAGCCTTGCCAAGAATAATTCCCCTGCAAGAAAAGATCAGGAAAGAGGGCCTGGCTCAAGTAACCTGACCATGCTAATAAGTCTTAAACAGCAAAAGAACAAATACACCCTCTTCTCCTTATGTAATGGAGAGGAAATCCTGCCTCCTGCAACTTCAGAGAAAACTTGAGAAAAAAGGAATTGTTAGATGATATCATCTATGTGCACTTCACAAAGAGATTTTAAAGAGCAGTAGAAAAATTGATGCATGTAAAGCCACCAGTAATTTGCACTTTCTGGTACCTCAGAGGACAAAAAAAATGGGGTGATGGAAGAGCTGTTGTTTTGGGGGTTGGCTTTTTTGTTGGTTTTTTTTTGGCCTCCACCTGCATGAGACCAACAATATTTCACTTACTGGAGACTAATAGGAGCCTTGAACTGCCTTCTGCATACCATCTGGCACGGGAAAGCAGCAGGACAGACCCTGAGTTACGTAGTTTTCCAGTGAATTGAAACTCGACTGATTTACTCCTGTTCAGGATTTGGCCCATTCCTTTGTCTATGTAAAATCACATGAAGGCTGCCAAGCTTAATGCTAAAGAGCACTGCCATCTCCCTGGGGATTAGGGCTCCTCTGAGGTACTGCTCCCATCTTGGATAGGGGTTCCAGACCCTTTCAGGATTGCTGCTGGGGGAACAGGTGATGTCGGTTTCAAAGTAATAAAATAATATGTTAATTAAATTCCATTTCCAAACTTCTGCTTCTATGGATGCAGTACTGAGCCCCTCTACAAGGGCATCACCTGCTCCTCTGGCAGGAGGTGGAGTGCTTGTTCAAGGTACTTTGCAAGTCCTGGGTCTTTGCAGGAGAGATCAAAAGCAGTGGGTGGACTTGCAGCAAGACCATGAAGGGTGTACGCTATCCCTGTGTCCAGACACGTGGAGAAGGCATCTGGAGCCATGTGCTCTGCAGGAGATCTCAGAGGTGAATGCACCGAGCTGTTTGATCCTGCTTGTTCTCTGTTGCCACAGCCCCCACAGCCTTCCTTCCTCAAACAAGACATAGGAACGTAGGACAGACCCTTGAAATAACCCCAGTAGCCTTTTCAGGGATTTTCTGTTTTATTGGAGATCTGGGCATTGTTTTAACTTCACTCATCTGCAATTTCAGCATATTTCCTGAATGTTCAAAAGCTCTATCTAACCAGTCACTTTTATCTGCTTTGAAGTTGAGAATGTGGCTGGAAAAATAGTATAGTTAAAGGCTGGTTTATCCATATAAAATAAACATTATTTTTCTCCTTTTTAAAATTATAACCGTGCGCTGCCATTGTTGCTTGTGCCAAAAAGCTTGACTAAAATGAAACAGATTAGTGGGGAAAGAGTTGGTTCATACATTGTTCTTTTTCTCCCGACATGTCTAATTGATACATCTGGCAGCACTTAATGGCCACATAGTTTCAATCCATGCCTGCTTGACTGTTCTGCACATGTATTTTGTGTCACTGAATTCATGTTACAGATCACAGGTATTTTGGTAAACCAGAGCTGCCAGCTTATTCCTGCAGATCCTGCAAGGTTTGCTTTATTCCATGTGGCAAAGATTAAATGGGTTGGCTGATTTATGGTAATAAATTGGTGAATTATTAAGTAATGTCGTACTGCCTGTTCCTGAATCACAGGCAGAGGCCATAAGACTGTAACCTCGTCCTGCTTGACTTTTCAGAAAGCTTGTGCCACATGACTGTAGGAGGCAGACTAGGTACCTACACATAGGGTTTCGTCCTCTAAACAGAAATACTTAATGCTTTGTGATTTTTCTTCAGTTTGGAAACTTGCAGTACAGCTGCAGGAAGGGTGGTTTTCTAGCTTTGTCTTTGGAAAGAGCAGTAGGACCATTCCCATTTCTTAACTGGGAAAGCAGAACCAAGGGGCTACTAAGGTCCTGACAAGGTGCAAGCAGAAACTTGGTCAGTCACTGTTAACTAGAGGAAAACACTGTCTCTGCAACCAAGTGTGGGTCTAACTCACAGTGAACATGGGTCTCCAGCAATGTTAAACGGGGACGTTTAGGACACAATCAGGTTTTTTCAAATTTAGCTGCATCCTTCTTGATGGAGTTGAGCTTCAGTGTGTTTCCTACAGCTTCACTGTTAGGAGGACCCTGCTTCTTTAGTGTCTAATTAGTGTTTCTCTGGGAGTCTTGCCCAAGTCATGATTTTGAGATTTGACTGGATGAGCAGAGAAGAGGTGATAGGTCATGGATTACAGTGTGCATGTAACTTATTTTTAAGCCGCATTGTTCTTCATTGTGATGCAAGTGTAAGCTGACAGATGGAAGCACAGTGTCCTTACTGAAATAATTACAATATGCTGCAGTAATTTCTCAACACTATTATATGGTGTGCTGATGGAGACAAGAACCATGGCACATTAATAATAACACTGCTTAAAAATAGGAACTCAGTAGCTTCTTCACTTCCAGATTTTTTTCATTATTATTTTACAGAGGTACTGTGCTTTGTTTGAGTAATAGCTGGCGATCCCCATTGATTTATCAGAGGATAAAAGTGCATGATGGCTTTGCTGAGGGGAGGGTGAGACCTACCAGAGATCTCCTTTCTCATGTTGATCTTCTCCCTCATCTCAGGCCTGGGTGCTCCACAACGGATTCTGAAATGCCTTGTAAGGTGCCGAGACCAGGGTGGGCATCATATCAGTGGTAGATAAATAAGAAGGGAGCAGTTCTCACCACAGGCTTATGGATACAGATGAAGAGGAGGAACTGGAAAAATATGTACCTGTGGTAAAAAAGGATATTTTCTGTCAATTAACTGTTTCATCTCACCCCTGGCATATACAGCATATCTGTGTCCTGATCAGACCATGTGGCATTTTCAAATGGCATGAATGTTTTAAACTGCTCGGTCACTGTCGGAGAGGCTCAGTGCCGCTGACCTCCTTTCTAACCCTGCTGCTGGGGTTTGTGCAGGAAGGAACCCAGCAGCAGCACCAAGCTGTTACTTTCAGTGCCTGTGGTAAAATTATTAGAGGCCAGTGAGTAAGAGAAATAAGTTTACCCTGCATATGCCCCATGTGCGTGCACGTTCCAGAAGTTCAACTGTGTATAAAGATATAATTTAAAAACAGTTAATTCCTATGGAAAAATTCATTTGGGATTATATTGTCGTGTGTGCTGAGGATGGCTGAGAACATAGTGGTTAGTGGATGCACTGTGAGTGCAGGGGAATCAATGCAGCCCGCTTGTGTGGAATGGATTGGAATCCCTCTGACTGAGGCTGTCTGAAAGGGAGCCTCATGGCTATGCAGGCTGTCTGTCTGTCTGTTCTGTCCCTGTGTCTGTCATGGAGTTGGGGGGAGAGCACAGTAATGCCCTTCTGCTCTTTGTGGAGAACATCCCAATGGGCAAAGCTATACCTGGGAGCAGTTCTCACTGTAGGCTTATGGATACGGATAAAGAGGAGGAACTGGAAAATTTCCTTCTACGTGGCTATTTTTTTCCCTGTTTTTATAGGTGTTTCAGGTAACGTGCTCGAGCTCCTGTGCAAATTTAGCTACAACAGCTGTCCAAGCCATTCACAGCTGAACGGGTTTTTAATGAGTTACTGAACAGCTAATTGATAACTCTGCTTTGGCTGTGTGAGGCGGTGGCAGCCTCCCTGCCCTAAATCCCTTGTGCTTGCTGCATGCCAGTCCTGCAGAACTGCTGTTCCCTCTGCTTCACAAGGAGGGGGGAATAAAGAGGCTGTTGCTTTTGCCTTCAGACTTATCCTTTGACTCCCTGATATTTATAGCTCCGTTGTTCCCCTCTGCTTCCATGTCGCTCTGTCGGTCACAGCCCTGCGGGTGCGGAGGCGCAGGCACTCGGCTGCCAAGGGCTTGCTCCAGGCTCGCTTGAGGTAATTGCTGGTCAGTGCCCACCCTCTCTTGCTCAGGCTTGGCTGGAGTAAAAGCTAGCCACCTTTCTGCTGAACTGGAAGCAGTGTGCTTTCGGATACACACTGGATGTTAACTCAGAAACCTTATATTTGGTTTCTTTATTTATTCTATTTAAATAAGACCAAGTGTGGTTCCGTCTCAATGCCACTGAATTGCAGGGTGTTGCATCAAAAGCAGGTCTTAATTTGGTGTTGAAAAATGAACGGTCAGGCAAGGTTTTCTTTCATACATGCAAGGCAAGTTCTACGGGTTTGCTGTCAAACCTACTGCCTGTAGAATGTAAAATGATGACCTTACTCCTCTTTTTTTCTGCTTTTAAGCAGACAGAAATATGGAATAGTGTGAACCCCTGTCAGGGAGGATAGTCTCAGCTGGGAACACTCGTATGACTTGTTTTAAAACAGTCTGCTTTTCTAATAGGGCAGGAAATTTCCAGTGGTAATCCCATCTTAAGCTAACATAGGCGGATATTGCTCTTCCACTGGAGGCAACAATGGGGTCCCTTTCCATAAGGATTGCCTTAGGGAAATCTTTGAGTTGTTCCCTTCTTGTGATGTGTGGGGCTGATGGTGGTGAGGCACGTAACAGCACCACAATACATAGGAGAGGAAGTACACTGTGTCTGCAAGAGATTCTGTCCCCATACACAAAACACCAGAGCTGCTGCTGAATTAAGAGCTAAAATAAATGTTATTGTCAAGAAAATGCTGCAGTGGTACCTGACTACCCTTTGCAACCTTTATTCTGGCCTGCCCACGTTTTCCTATGATTCTGGCAGCAATGACAGTGCAATATTTGGTTATCTCTCTGTCTATATTTTCCTGCTTTGTACAGCTCTTTCCTTTATCTCTAGCTGTGTTTACAGTCCCCTTTCATAATCAATGGACACTACCAGCCCTGCCCACTGCCCTCCATGCTGGCCTCTCTCCCGAAAACACGACATTGAGCAAGGAACAGCATGTGGCCTGGGTGAGGGCAAAGGGGTTGGTACTGCTGGCAGCACAGAGGTACTTCCAACACGTCCCAGAGGGATCTCTTGGTGAAGATTACCAATTGGTTACCAAAATACCCCCACAATGTCTTGTTTTAATTGCTTCTGAGTTCTCTAGTGCCAAGCAGGACAAAAAGAGGCCATGACTTAAAGGATGAGATGAAGTTTCAGTCATCAGCTCATGGATGTAGATATAGATAGATATTTCAACAGTGTCAATCAACTCTGAGCTGTTGTCAGTAAAAGTTCTGAAAGCATTGCTGCTGGATGGAAGCTGTGCAAAAGCCACCTCCAAGCAAGCATGTGGTGTTTCCCATTTCTATTTTAAACTGAGAGCACTTGGACTTGGATGTGGTTTGACTTGCTTCCCTATCAATTTTTTCCCTTTTTTTTTTTTTTTTTTTGTGTGTGTGTGTGTATGTGTGTGAGCAGCAGATTTTTTGAGGAGCTGTATGCAAGGGTAATGGTGACCTATATTACCCAGCTGAGCACTGGAATTTGGCAAAAAGAAACTGAAAGTAAGAAACTGAGCAGATATGTGTATATTGATTGTCCATAGGTTGAAAGGAAATTGCGTCATAAACTTGCTCCTATCTTATCTTTGAAGCTTGCTCTTGCAACCTGAACATGACCCCCCCTTTCCATGTCCTCTTTCCACCCTTACTGAATCTAAAGCCTTTTCACTGGTTTCACTTGGCTTTTTGTCTTGCCATGCCTTGAGCACTTACAGTTATGTCAAGTGCTTCTTAATCAAGCCCTTGCTTTCCACACCATGAGGGTTGAATGATATCATCTCTCACCTACAAGGCTAAGGACTTCAGTTTCCTTGGATCATCTGTGATACTTCTCTCAAATCATTCTAATGCCATCTTCTAGCTCCAAGATGTGCTGCAGCATTTCTTTCTCTGCTGGGGCCTCTTGCCAGGCAGATTGAAAATCAGTACCTTTTAAGATATATCAAGTTTCAGGCAAAAGCTTCCCGAAAACTACAGCCTCACCTTTTATGTCAGGGGGTGTTAGGAATTCTTGCAATTAGAGGAGGCTCTAGTACCATTGCTTTAAAGGAAAAAAGTATTTTTATTTTCTATTTCTTATCCTCAGAGGTCCTAAAACCTCTGCCAAAAAATAACTTGTTAACTTCCTGGTGTGTTGGACATGGAATTATTTTTAACTTCCCAGAGCAGTTGTTTAAAAGGAGTTTGTATGTACCTTAGGCACTTGGCAGCGTGAGTGCTCGGTATGTTTCTCCTATCTGAGCATGCTGTGGGGGTGCATGCTGCATTGACAGTTTACGGTTCCTCTTCCATATGCATCTTATCTTCCTGAAGATAGTGTCTGGAGATGTCAGCTCTGTGAGGAGAGACTGATGAATTTATATCAGAAGAATCTTTTTGTCTAGCAGCTCTTCAGCGCAGCACGCTGTTCAGAATATATCTTAAAAATAGAAAGTACTGGAGGAATATCAGCTTCGTCACAGCAGTGTCATTTGTCATCAGTGCCAATTTGATTTGGCTAATCCCTGCTATTAGTAGGAGAAAGCCTGAGTTGCCCACACAAGGTTCCCTATGCCCCAGTTTTTAGAGTGCTTAGTGGGATGTTTTGGAGTCTACAGCCAGACCAGCATGAAGTGTGTGTACACTCTTAACTCATACCTAAGTGTATTTTTCACCAGGAATTTAACTATGATGGTCTAAAAACTTCAGTTCTTCTGGAGCTGAGATTTCCTTGTGTATTTATCTGCTGCAGGCCAGTTTCATGTTATCAAGGAGCAAGGGTCACACAGCAGCTTGAATCCACCATCCACAAAAAGCACAGAGATTGTTGCTTTCATTTTTATTATTCCCTATGCTTGGCTCAAGTTTCAATAGACCTCCCAGGTCTGTTCCTCAAAACTGGGATGCTGTTGGAAATGCTGTCAAATCTAGAAGTTTTTCCCATTGAATTGGTGGTTAAATTTTGGACAGTTCGATTATACCTTGTTTTCATTGTCCTGAATGCTTCACCCAGTCAAACGCTTCTGCATGTTTCCCTGTCACCCTACTTTTATGTCCTGTTTTCCATACTGGCATTTTGCCTTATTGGTGCAATGAATGGCAAGATATATTTTAGTACTGTGTTATTGTCCATAAGTATTAAATTACTGGTTTGATTGTTTTTATAGGTTGTATTTATAGCACAACTTTAGGAGGCAGTCATACTAACAAAGTCTGTGTGAGGCACACCTCTTCAAATAATCTGGAATGCTTTCCATGGAGCAATGATTACTTCATCCTCAGAATAATCAAGAAATAGGTGTGGGATCAACATTGTAAAAGGTTTATAATTCTCCTCCATGGACTTTGTAGACCTGCAGGTTGTAAATACCATTGAAAAGAATCACTGGTGCCCTGTTTATGTTGCTTTATGTCCACTATTGAATCCAATAAAATTGTCTCCAGGGCTCAGCATTCAATGTTCTCGCTCCCGCTCCCTGGGGGCATCTGCACTGCCAGCTTCACTGTTTCTCCACTGTTTTTGGGGTGTTCAGGTTTGAGAAGATCAATGGCAAACTGAAGGCATGTGTGGCATCGCAGTGGATGGCCAGGGTGTCAGGGAGAACCTCTGGGGAACGTCTTCATGTGTACCCACATAATCCTGTTTCATGCCCTGCATGTAGTTTGTTTAGATCTTGTTTGCCTTGGAGCTTGTTGGGAGTTTGCCTTGGAGCTTGTTACAAAACCTGCAAATCATACCAAAAGCTGCATGAGACATAATTTTGCACCACTATGTGGATCCCATCAAGCATGATTTCCTGTCATCCCTTTCCAAGATACATTTACACTTCAGCTCCAATATTTTGAGAGCTCTGAGTCTGGACAAGCAGACTTTCTCATTCCCACAGAAGTCTGGTGTTTCTAAGACTGTTTTGTGCTGAAGCCCCTGACCTAAATAAGGTTAAGGATCTGGGCCACACAATTAGCACCCAGTGCCAAGAAAGGAAAAGCTAAGCTTGAGCCACCATTCCCTGCTTGGCCAGGGCTGGTCTGCATGTGGGGCTCTGTAGTCCTCTTGCATCCTTATGCTGTAAAGGCCATTCTTATGTACAGACATCTCCAAGCCTGGCAGGCAGGAGTCCTCTGTGACTGGGAAGCTTTCAAAACTCCTTCCTGCATGTCATTGTGCAGCTAGAAGCTGGGATTGCTTCCAGCTCACTGAAGACACTCTGACATTGTTCCCTCCTAATCCCCTCCTTCTCACACAGTATGGTTTTTCGGAAGGCTAGCATGTTCCCTTGTTGGCTTTCCATGCGGGAGCACAAGCGGCAGTTCATGGGAATAACGTAACCCTGAATTAGCGATGAGCCAAGGCGGAGGGCGGCTACATGGTGTGATGGTGGGACGAGCCTTTGGCTCTGTGGTGGTTAGTGAGGATGCCTGGCTAGGCAGGCTGGCTTGTGGCCGTGCTCCATTTATCTGCTTGCTGGACTGCCAACAAGGAACACAAATGTTTAACACTGGTGGGGCTGGGTTTCAGCAGGAAGAAATGCCGTCCCCCCATCCCCCTTCCTGCAGTTGCTCAGAGGATGATTCACAACTGGTTTGCTGTTTCTTTTTGTGTGCTGGTAGCCTGGGGAACTAAAAGCAGGTTAATGGGACAGGGAGGAGGGTGCTTTCTACTGAACGGGCTTTTTTTCTTCCCAAACCCAGATACAAGTAGAGAGAGAGAACAAGGTAATGAATAAATAGGTATATTCAGATGTCTTTACAAGGACATCTTTCAGTGCAGGGATTTGACCTTGGAGGTTTGGATTGTATCATTTATAAGATGGTGGCCTTGAGGCCAACCCACCTGATACCTGAAGGTGCTGGTCCAGAAGGCTTTGCACAGCTCTCAAGGCATTCACAGGCCCAAGGAGACAGAGGAAGTAAAGGAGGTAAAGGAAATTTATTCCAGCTAAGTTACATCACCTTTTCCTGCCTTTTAGCAGGTCAGAAGCTCAGGCGAAGTTAAAACTTCTCCTGGTACATATGGCTGTGCTGCTGTTCGCTCTGCTGTTCCTTCTGATGTTATTAGCTGTGTGTATTTGGAGTGCTAAAAGAGATATTTGGGGAGAGGGAAACTGGGATTGAATGAAAGCTGTGGTCTGTGGCACACAGAGGTGTGCTAGACGAGTTTGTACACAGAGTTTGAAGGTTTGGGTTTTTTTCAGGGTTTCCCCTAATGACAAGAACCTGGAAACATCTATAGCCATGAGCACCAGCCGGCGTGAGTAGGATCCCTAAATCAATGCTGTATAGATGTTGGAGCCTCCTTTGCAGTGTTAGGCTCTAGCTTTCCAGTTTTTCCTCTTTTGAACATTCAAAAATGGTGAAGATCATTTCTACAAAAAATAGCAGGGTTAACTTTGAGCTACATTTAGAAATTTTGCAGATCTGTTGTGATCTGTAATCTCACGCTTTTTGCTTTCATCCCTTAGAGCCATGTCCTCTAGAAGAGGCTGTGTTCCTGGGAGATAGGACAGCTAAAATGGGAGGTGGATAGAATGCTCCACAGCCAGATCCCACAATGATATGCATGTTCCTAGATTGGATATTAGGAAAAATTTCTTCGCTGAAAGGGTTGCCAAGTGTTGGAATAAGCTAACAAGGGAAGTGGTTGAGTTGCCAACCCTGGAGGTATTTAAAAGACGTGTAGATGTGGTGCTTAGGGACACGGTCTAGTGGTGGGCTTGTTGGTGTCAGATTAATGGTTGGAGCTGGTGATCTTAGAGGTCTTTTCCAACCTAAATGTTTCTATGATTTTATGGTTTGCTGCTGTGAGCTTTGGGTCACGTCCTGGTATGACGTAAGGGGCACAGCAGTCAGAGACACATTGCTGCACCTCCTCCAGCTAACCCGCATCCCTTTCACCTCTCACATCCTGTAGACACGATGGGTATTTCCCTTCTTGAAAGAGGGCTTTAAGGCATTATTGTGCTTTGGGTTGGGAGTAGGGGAGAGAGGAAATCAAAAGTCCAGCATGCTGTCTCTGCTGACTTAGGAAATCAGATGGTTTGCCTCGTGAGAGATTTTTTCAGTGCAGAGCTGGTGGTGTGGTGGTTTGTGGCATTGTTGACTAATTCATATTTTCCTGCCGGAGAGGGGGGACAGACTGGTTCCAGCAAAGTGTTGGCTTCTCCTCATAGTGTAACCAAACTTCCTTTGCACGCTGTCTTTGTATCTATGCACGCACAAGTTGTCCCTGCTTGCTCATCAGAACAGATTCTCTGGTTCTGGCTCTTTTGCTGTGTGTCAGGGCAATGAGCATTCATTTGGGTGTTCTGTGACTGCGCAGAAACTCCACTGTCATTACCGTGTATGCACAGGGATAATGGCTTCTTACAAGGCTGGAAAAAAGCTGAGTTGTTTTTGACTCTCATGAAGTAGCAACTGGTATCCAGGAACCTGGATTTCCTTGCATAGGCAGAAGTTGTGCCATTGGCTGCTTGCTGCCTGTGCGTGCCCACTCCTCTTGTGTGGTCAGCAAACTTCAGCTGGTGGGAGGTTTTGTAGAGATCCAGGCTCTGGGAAGAGCACCCTGGCATCCAGCCCTTTTAATGAAGGGAGGAGCATCACTGCTGAAGATCTGTTCCAGTGGTAGCTCAGGCTCTTTTTCTGGCCATGCTGACTACTAAAATGTGTCATTTTTTTGCCTGAACTACTTGTGCTTTTCTCCGAAGAGGAGAAGGGCCATTTAAAATTCTCCTTTCTGCTCCCTTCTTCTACCCTCCTTTTCTGGGAAGGCTGTACTTAGCATTTTTCTCTGTGTTTATGTCTTGAGATATGTTACATATGTTGTCATCTCCTCCTGATGTTGTCCTAAAAGAGGAAGGCACGATTGCAGCCTCTGAAGCCTTTCTTCCCCAAGGGTACTGCTTCTTTCCTCATCCTCCTGTGTCACTACATGGTCATTTATGCGTCTGGCACTGTCCAAGCGGGACCACTCATTCTTGCCATCATTGCCTTGCTGAGCATCCTGTGGACTCAGTATGAGGTTGGCTATGACCTACGGTGTCACCCAGAGACCTGTCCTACCTCTTTGCTCCATTAGGACTCACTTTTTCTTTCATCATGCTCCTATCTCCAAGGATGGTGCTGCTTCACAGTGACCTTATTGAGATGCCAAAATTGCCATCTTGCACTCAGATTTTTTATTCAGTGAAGTGACTGAATGCTGCCGTACGCCTTTTCTTTTCATCATCTGTGACATGGCCAGTCTTTTCCTGAGTATTGGGGTTTCAGGCACAGGGAGAGCAGTTGTGATTTTCCTTACCAGCTTATATGTGTATGTCACAGTTAGGGTTATCATTTGCTTAGTATTTTATTGCTTAAGCTAGTGAAGTTGGTGAGCATCTAAGGGATCACAGGCAGTTCAGCTGTAGATTAAGATTCAGGAAGCCCCAGGTGCCTAATTGGCACCATGCATGAGAGGAGCCAACGCGATGGGGGGACTGTGCCTTCCAAGGTCCTGTTCCATGGACTCACCTTCATCAGGAGAACATGTGGAGGCTTTCCTTCTTGCTGGTTATCCTGGCCACCTGGACTGCAAACCAGAATCTGTCCCACTGAAGTGATTAATGTGTCTGGAAGCTTCAGTACCCTTAACGTGTGCTGCACATCTGCAAAAAACTGGAATTCTTAGCCAAGGTGAATGGAAAGGGGAATTGGTAAATGGCTTCTGCCTCCAAATCCCTTCTCCTTTCTGAGCCTTCAGTCATGGAGCAATAAACAGGAAAAGGAATGAAATCACCTTTCTGATGCTGTGCAGGTATGCTAGAGTTATACCCTATTAAAAGTTCAGTAAACGCTAATAACCTTTCTTACACTGCTAGGACTTGCATAACATCAGGAACTTCTTGCCTGTACAGTAGTACAGAGGCTGTGTGGTGTGTGTGCTATTTTTCTCTTTTCTCTCTAAAGCAGAAAAGACATGTTGTTTTTGCTTAACCAGGGGAGATAAGAGAACTTCCTCTTATTCAATCCTGTGGCAACGCAATCCCAGCCATATACTATCCGACTGAATTTAAGCACGTGGAGACATCTGCCTTTGGCAATTTTTATGAGTGAGAGAGAGAGTGAGAGTCAGTGTTTCTCCTCTTTCAATATGAATCCTAGTAACCCCTAAGATGTCTGGCTGGATCCCTGCCTGTGCAGGGTTACTTCAGTTCAGGGAATGCACGCTGCTGCAGCTCGTGGCAGGCTGCATCTACTCACAGGCAGAGCACCTTAAATCTTTGCCCTTCGTACGCTGTGTAGCACAAATAAGAAGATGCTGAGAATCATGTGTTTAACAAAATCTCCTTTCCATGGCTCTTTGAAGAGCTTTAAAAAGATTTCTTTTTTTTTTTAAATCCCCAACAAGCTCACAGTCTTTTAAAATTAGAAGGATTCGGGATTTTGCTTTTAAGTTTATCTGTACCCTCTCTAAAGAAAAACCTTTGGTGACAGAGCTGACACAGCAGAATCGTGTTCGTTGTCCACTATTATGCATCTGGTAAAGCAGATATGACAAGTCCTCCTTTCTTTAGACCTTAAATCTGTCCTTTTTTTCTTCGTGGATACTAGCAGGCTGATTAAATAGAATTCCTCCCTGGATGCAGTCCTCTGCAATTTATGTAATAGTAATTTCTACAACTTTCTATAGTAACTGGTTACATAGCTGCACACTGGCTGTGTACTGCAGCAGTTGTGACAATTTGCAGGCATCAGTGTTTATTGAGAGCTTTAAAATAAAATTAATGACCCTTTCCATCCTCCCAGCCTTTGTGGTTTCTTAGGTGCTCTGCTTTTGGTTTGAATTTTTGTTTATTTTGGCTTATTTTTTAAATAGCATATGGCCATTTAAGATTAAGCTGCAGCTGTTCGGTGTTTGGGGATTTATTTGATGCCCTTTGAGAAAGAGACAGCCGAGGACTTCTGTTGCTTAACAGGGCCTTGCTGAGAAGACTCTGACGCTTCCTGTTGCTGTCCTGTGCTTCTAAACTACTGCTTGTCATCCTCCAGGTTTTTCCTCTGCCTCCACCTCCATAATTAATCCTCCACAAACCAGTGCTTGCAATTTGTAATCAAAATTATAGCTAGGAGCTATTTGACTAAATGGGGGGGGGGGGAGGGGAGGAGGAAGGGGGGCTACTACAAAAATCAGGGGAATGATCCAAACAGCGAAGAGTAAATGCTGAAGTAATGAATTATTATTATTAATTATTAATGCTGTCCTTAAGTCGGAAGTAGGAGCCCTGTGCACTATATAATTAGCACTTATATAATGTGTATGCTTCCCTGCACTGTAAAATGTCTACATGGGGAACTTCCTAAAAAGTGAGGTGGTCTAAGTGGAGTAGCCTATGGCTGGGAACTGTAGCCACTCTGGGTCTGTCCCACCTCCATCTCTGACACGATGCTGGATGACTGCCATCACTTCTCTGTGGCTTCAGGCACATTCTGATCCCTGAAGAGGCAGCACGTGTTCCTGAGATCTCCTGCTAGCTGCTTGTTACTCTTCCTCAGCATCCAGAGCTGATCCAGGTTAATCTGGGAGCTTCTTGTCTGCCAAGTAAATTGGCTTCACTTAAACAGCTGCTGAATACAGCTCACTGAGCAGGAGTGGTGACTGCTCAGACCACGTTGTCTGCAGTTGCAAGAGACAGCCAGACTATGCCCTGGCTGCTTGGGGCATCACCACCTGCTGCCTCTGTAAAGCAGGGTAAGTCCACAGGGAATGGTGTATGAAGACATTAGCTTTAAATTACACAGGCAGGAGAGCTGCTGTGTGGTAGGAACATGGTGTGGGGAGAGGTTTCCTGGGTCACCTCTGGCATTTGGTCAGTCCTGCTGCCCATTGAGGGAGACAGAACCCTGCCATACGACCACCCCAGGAGGGTGGATGTGGCCAGCATGGTCATGGTGCTGGCACTGGGAGCAGTGCTGTTGTGTTTCAGCATGATGCTGCTCTGCCTGACCTTGTTCAGCTGTGCTGCACTACTCCTTCTCAAATCTGAGCACTTGGAGACTGACACTAATGCTCATTTGTTTGCTTTTTTTTTGAAATTCTCTGTCAAATGCAGTGGTTCTATTTGCCATAAAGTCACGACTCATGCCCTTGAAATTGCAGGAATTGCTCTAGAAATTACATGGGGTCCTGTCTTTGTTGCTGTTCTGCCCATTCACCTGGAGTTTCAGGAGGCTCCACTTTGATGGCATTCTTCTTGAGCTTCTGTAGCACATGGCTTTTCCTTAGGACTGAGGAGAAACTATGAGCTGTCGTGCTCCTGTGCACTGTCCTCAGCTGCAGGGAAGCATTGACTAGGCAGGCTGCTGTATGCAGTGTTTCTGCAGACATTGACCAAAAGATCTGCTTTTGTGACAGTACCAGTTATTGCAGGCGATACGAGCTTCTGTGTGTGTACCCATATAACACCCTTGGTTTGAAACTTGCTGTTCCACATATCCAAGTATTCCACAGTTTAAAATTCTCAGTGATAACTGCTGTGACAGAAACTTAAGATTTTTCCGCTTCTGTAGGAGAAATAGATCACTTTAATAAGACTCCTTAACTATGAAGTTTGTCCTGATCTCAAAGTCATAAGATACTAGAACAAAGAGGCTGCTGTGATAAGAGCATGTAAAGTAACTCAACTGTGCTATTTTCTAAGCACATTATAGAACAAGGGGAAAAACCTTCTGCTGTGCTTTCTTCAAGGAAATTTTTAACATGGCACATTAATAAACCCATGCCAGAAAATTACACAGAGTTTAAGACCTAGGCAGAAGCTCAAATAAAGGATTAGTTCCTTTTCACCGACCTCATTCCTGAGGTGCGACTGATTTGACTGTGGTCTCATTGTTGATGAGACATCCCTTTTGTGTATCTTTTGGTCAAATATTTCACAACAGCGTGTCATCTGCTGTGGAGGGCAGCTTCAATCTTGACAGCAGGCTGCAGCCCAGAAAGCCTGGGAACCACCAGGTGAGATGCTTATATGGACAGTGGTGGCATCCCATTACGTGAGATGAGAGCAGCAGGGAAAGCGGAGAAGCCCTTTGCCTTCTTTACTGTGTGTCTTGCTCCATCCTGCAAGGAATCTGGCACAAGCTGCTGTTGGGGGAGGGAAAAGAAAACATTACTTGACCCCTGTATCTAGGCAGATAAGCCTCTTCCTTTGCCAACAAAGACCATTGTGGCAGTATATATTTGCCACACAGGATAATTATCCTTTATGATGAGTAATAAATTAATATGCTCTATAACAGTGTGTAATTTGAGGGAGTGGCCACTGTGGCAGATGGTAGCCCTTGAATCCAGAAGATCCTGAAGAAACTCAGCTGTGTCAACAAAGCCCTGTGAAGCTCAAATAGAAGCCCATAGCCCAGCAGTGCAGGTAAAATAACCCCCTGCTTTAGTACAAGTGGGCAGTTGGTTCATTTGGGGTCTTCGTAACAGACATTTTAAGAAGCGTCCTCACTCAGAAGCTGGTGCAGCACTGGAAGATGTTATCCCAAGGTCATAGTGTCGTAGTGTTGTAGAGGCTTGCGAGACTCAGCTGGATGAAGCTACAGCTGACCTCATGATAGCCCCATGTTGAGGACACTGCTGCATCAAATTTGGTCTCTTTTGACCAATGTTCTGTGTTTGTGGTACTGTAGTACTGCTAGAGACAAGCACACAGGATTTGGTTGGTAGAGGATTCTTCTCTTTGCCACACACAGTCTCAAGGAATTTCCTGGGATGCAGTAGCAAAAGGGAATGGTAGCAGCCTGTGGAAATAGGCCAGTCTGCTTGGCTGCATGTTTATGTTGCTTATACTTCCTTTTTGAGTGGTCTGTCCCTTCTGCTTGGTGTATCTCTGCCAGCAAACTGAGCAGAGGCTGGTTTGAGGACAGCTGTTGGCTGGGAGAGCGTCGACTCAGCCAGTTTTTCTGACTTTGAGAACTGAGGACAGATTACATTTGCTCCTGGATTAGAGTTACAGTTATGTGATGCATCCCGTGGAGGTTTAAATCAAAACCTTTCTGTGTTACTCTGATACTCAGAGCAAAGGCTATATGCAGTTGTGGCTTTTGGCTAACTGGAGGCTTAAGCTTCATGTAACCCTCAGCACACTTCAAAGTCATTATTGAAGTACAAAACAATTGGACTGATAGAAAGACCATCTGGTCTGTTATTTGGGTTAAAGTTGTATAGATGGCACTTCAAATGCCCCCTAAGCCAAATTCCCTTTTCTAACGCAATATCATGTGATGTTGTAGAACAAGCTGATAGGATACTTTTGTAATTAGCTCTTGGAAAAAAGGCTTTTAACTTCTTACCCTTATTTAACAGGTAATTTTCTTACCCAATTTGTGCTTTCTGTGGGCTCTTGCAGATGCAACCTCAGAACTGGCTGACTGTTGTTTTCTGACTACAATATTCTTTGCATTTCTGGCAATCTGAGAGTGTTGCATCAGTGTAAACAAAATTCTTCATGGCTTGACATCAACGCCACTTGTAAATAGTGGTGAAGACTGCGAGAAGGCTAAGTTGTCTTCTGTGGCTTTTCTGACATTTAAAGACTTGGGAGCATGCAAGACAGAGGAGTGTCATCTTCACTGATATGCAGAACTTGAGTTATGTGCCTTTGCTCTCTCTGGCCTGCTTCTTTTCACAGTTTTCCATTTCTTCACTGCGTGTTTTGGATTGTGCAATTGACCTCAGTTTTTGGAGGATGAATGTTCATATTCATTCAAAGCTTGGGTTGTTCTGTTTTCAGTAACCTTCAAGTGGGCAAGCTGAGTGACAGTTTTGAGGAATTCTCATCTATTGTGACCTTCCCTTTACCATATGGGATAGATGCTGTAAAGAGAGCAACCCAGTTGTTGGCGGGGGGTCCTGACGCCATTCCTGTGCGTGGAGCAGCACATGACTGTGCTGACTGATGCTCCACTCTGTTGACATGCAGGCTCAATAGTATTCGGCTAGGCCTGCACTGGAGACTTTTGTTGGAGTAGTAATGCGTGAGTGTTATCTTGTTAAACTCACACTTTCCCCCTCTCATGGCAGCAAGGTCTCAGTCACCTTGACAAAGTTTTTGGATGCCTGCCCCTTGCCCCTGCAGAGCAGTGGTGTCAAGGTCTTGTCACCAGCTTCCCAAGCTCCACTCCAGGAATACGAGTAGGCTGGCTTTTGGCCACAGAGTGGGAAGTCCTTAAAATACAGGCCGTCTGCTAATATAGTTTCTGCTTTGTTTTCTACCTGTTATAATGATGCACTTCATTATAGCCTTTTTGTCAAAATGTCCTTAAATTTGTAAGACAACATAAGCTGCTCATGAAAGAGCCATGGAGAAAAGTGCACTTGACCAAAGCACTGCTCTTGGTTTCTGTAGTGCTCCTTTTCCCCCATCACAGTGCCTCTCCTCAGTGATTTCATAGTGTCTCTTGGAGCATTTCTTGTGCACGTTCTTCTATTTTAATACCTGGTATTTAGCGTCCTCCATCACTTAAACAATTCCAGTTTGGCACGAAGTCTTCTGCAAAAGATGCTCATATGAAATGCACAATGGCTGTGGCGCTCTGCCAGCCTCTTCGAAGTAGGAGCCAGCCCTTGAGGGTCAATCTCTTTCTTAAGTGTGCTGTAAAAAACTTCAGAGTTCTACATCCAGATTCAGCCAGGAAGCTTCAATGCTCTTTGCACAACACCAGGCTAAGTCTTGGTGGTGCTCAGATGTCACCAGCTGATCGTGGTTGTACTACCATAAAACTTCAGCATTGCTCTTGAGCGAGTATTTTACAAAACAAACTGACTTTCACTGTATTCCTTTGTAATTATTTTATCTGTGTAAATTCATTTCTCTGAGACGAGGCTGTGCATGTATGACAGAGTAATACTGCCTTAAGTTTCTGAGGCTGAATAAGGGGCCATGACAAGCTTTCACATAAGGGCTTGATAGCATATGGTTCACATTCCTAATGGAGAAAGGGAAGCAGGCTATTTCAAGTCACATTTTATTTTGCAGGGACACAGAGGTACATTTTTTAAGTAGAGTCCCTGTTAACCACTTTGCCTCCCAAGGCCCCATAATTTTGCTGGTAGCTTTGTAATTCATGGCAGAATGGTAGTGTGGTGGTGTGCCCTTTCCCAAGCATATCCATTTAATTTAACTAGCAACTACTCAGTTTTTCCACTGCTGCAGTAGGGCAGGATTGGGTGGGAGAAGGTGCTGTTTCTGGAACTAAGACTCTACCCCAGCAGGGAGTGATTCAGAAAATCCAGAAAAAGAGCCAAATGGCAGAGACTGCGTACACTATAACATAATGCCTGTATTTGGAAGCTCTAAGTCACCTTTGATTTTTATGACCTTCTAAATTTTTGTTTTCAGTCTTGGTCTCCTCCCTTGTTGGACAGATTTGAATAATTCAGTGCAAGTTAAATGTTGCTCATGTCCAGTTTTAATGACTCAGAAGAAATCAATGTTGTCACAAACACAACATTCTCCGTGAGTCTTTCTCTTCCTGCAGAGGAACAGGCTTCTTTTGAAAAACTAAAAAATAAAATTATACTACTGTGGACATATACAGAGGGTTTTGCCCAACTTCAAAACCACTGAGCATAAGGTGAACTGGTTTGAATGAAGACATTATTGCTCTTAGATAAATATAGTAAGAAATTAAATACCGAGGAAGAAAAATGCATTTTCTCATTATATGAATTAAACTCAAAGCCAGCTCCCCCCCTCTTTTTTTTTAATACAGGCAACTGATTTTGGTTTGCCGTCTGTCAGAAGTGAGTTGCAACAACTGGTGTAATTTTTTGTGCATAAATATAACACACATATACACACACGTACCACTTGCAGTAGTACTCGCTTCTGTTGCCTGAATTATCATGTAGTGAAGTGTTTGTCACAGGAGCAATCAGTGAAGATGGAGGTGGAAGTGGTGACAGAGAAGCCTGCTGGACTGTCACCGTCAGTTTTGAATGACTTTGGGAGTTTGGCTGCATTGCCCCTGCGTGTACCTGGTCGCTGTTAATATTTATGTATCGACAAGATTGCTGTGTTCAGTATAATTTAATATAGGTATTTGATTTATTGCTTCTTTATTCATTAGACTACTACTCTGGAGTCAATATGTTACTGGCAGTCCCAGGCCTTTTGTGGTTTCATCTCATGCGTTTGGGAATTTGGGACATACTTTCAGCTGCCTAGTCTATTTTAAACTCTCTTTTAAAATGAAAAAAAAAATATCAACAAATAATGGGTTGGAACAGATTGATCCTTTTGAGCCATTTGCCTAATTAACCTTTGCCTCTCAGGAATCAGCTTTGATTCTGTTCAATCAAGTGCAGTATATCCCAGCCCTTAATAACCAGCATTGCTTCTCAGGACCTTGGAAGTCTTCCCTGACTTTTTTACTTTTCTAAACGCTGCCACTCTCTTGGCATTGCACCAGTTTGCACAGACAGAATTGGAGAAGGACAGTGAAAAATAATAGCAGGATATCAAAAGAAAAGGCCATAGGATGGGCTCTAACTTAGTCAAGAGTTTCTAATAAGTACAGTTAGCACTGTGCTTGAGTCTTCAGTACTCTGTACCTCAAATGCAGATTCATGAACCTAATAATGAAAGAAAGGACAGTATTTATGTGTGTGTTGCATGCATCCAAAGGATGAGCCCTGTGTGACTTCCTCTAGTGTAAAAGTTTGCAGGAATCTTCAGAGAGACTTTATACAAGTAGAAATGATGTCCTGTCTTCTTCCCCCTTACCTAAAAAAAGGAAGGAGTTATGCCCAAGATCTGATCCTCTGTGTGGAGAAAGAGGTAAATAGGATGCCTCCCTGTTGCTCCTAACCCCCTGTCTACTATAGAACCCCCCAGAATTTGGACAAGTGTCCTGAAAAAGCATCACTGCCTCACAGCTCAGGAGACACCTTTTCTGGGAAGATGGACAAGAGTGATGTTTCCTTAGCATCACAGAGATTCTGTGAGTTTTGAGCAGTTCCCCTCTTAATTTTGCTGAGTGTGACCTGCTCTGCTTACTGATGTAGTGAAAGTCTGTATGCACAGCAGCATGGATTTCATCCATTTGGAAATAGCTTGGGTTGGGTGTTTCCAAGGAGGTGGTCAACAAGGCTTCCAGGTCTCATTATACATGGGCATTCACATGATTTCTGCAGTTGGTTGTGGTTTGGGTCATTGTGAGCATGTTTTATTCCCTTCCAGAATTCTAGGAAGAAGTCTGCTGGTCTTGCAACCTTTTTGGTTTTGCTCTCGTGCATTGGCAATATGCAATGCCCAGAGTTTATGAATCATCGTTCTGTTCCTGCAATGATACAGCTGCACTGAAACCACAGCATCAGCTGAACATAAATCAGATCCTCAGTGCAAAGTTCACAGGTCCTGCAAAATGATGGCTTTGCTACAAGTTTAGGACAGAGGACAGCAAGTAGAGAGCATCCCTGAACCCAGGGAACCACTGAAATAGGAAAGGAAAGAAATGAACTATTTCAATTGCCTCCTGCCTTGCAATGCTGCTGTTCTCCCCCTTCAGCTCTCAGTAGTAACCATCCATAATTCATGTTTTCCCTCTTCTAGTTCCATTACAGTTTCCTTTCTCCCCATGACAAATACTTCAATCACTCACATAATGTAATAGGATCCATGAATGCAAACATCAGGGTGGGAGTGTTTGTGTGGCCTGCACTACATTGCCAATTTGCTTGATGGATTTCAGCTTCCCTGCTCCTTCCATTTACTCTTGGTTCCCTTTCCAGCTGCGGTGCCTTGATCTCCTTTTTGGTTTCAGACCATGCTGCAGGCAAATGAGCAATGACTAGACATTGGGATGAAAGCGGACATTCTTCAATGAGGAAGCTGCAAAAAAAGTAGCCCTAAATAAATTAATCTATATGTAGTTGTGTATATGTATGAATGTTTTAAAATTATATATAACACAGATATGATCTGTTTTATGTGTATCTATATCTATCTATGTATAGATAGATATAAATACATTTAATATGTAGGAAATGCAGCTCCTTGATTTTATCATAATTTCTTCTTACTGTAGATAACATTTTTTCCTGAGAATCTTCCGATGCATTTTGTTGTGTCATTAGCTGGCAGATAGTCCCAAAGCAATATGGCATGGTGTTCCCATCCAAGCCCATCAGCTTACTGCATAAACTCTCTGGTAGCTTCCAGCAGCTGTTAAGATGTGGCAGTGGACACCGATTTTCCTTCCATTTGAGGAGTGATTGAGAAGATGCAGATGCTTTTATTGGAAAAGGAGAAACTGGGGTTTTTTTTCTTCATCCAGCTTCATAGGGCTAAATGGAGGAAGTGTGCAAGGCTGAAAGTCATTGAGCTTGCTTTTCTTTCCTCCTGCTGCTTTTATTTTTATGGGGGTGTGAGTGAACAGGGTCTTGAGGGGGAAAGACAACTTTGTAAATGGAATATGCCAGCAAAAATGGTTTTTTTACAGTGCATGCATTGATGAGAGTCTTAAAGGTTGCTCCTTCACTATAAAGGCACCCCACTTAGGTGATCCATTGCCCTGGTCAGTGTGGGCAGCCCCAAAAAAGGAGTGGCACAGATCCCTTTGCAGCCCCAGGATGCTCAGACTTGGTGCCCCATCATCTCAGTGTGTTAAACAGTTTGCCATGCTATTGGTGGGAGCCTGCTGTTCTTTCACCTACTCTTGTGCAAGGTAATCATCACAGCGGCAGACAGAGCCAGAAAGAGAAGTCTTGGGTCCCATTAGGCATTAGCAGCAAGGGACAACTCCAGCAGCAGCTCTATAGTTAAACAGCCAAACAACACTCCCCCCCCCACACCCCCTCCTCCCCATACACACCACCCCCCACCACGTCTTCCCACATTTGTTTAAGCCACAAGATCTGGGTTTTTCCACGTTTGTCATTTTTGGGCTGTTACCTTTCCCCACTCTCCATGTATTTCCCAAAGCAGCATGTGCTTGATGCCTAAGCATCTGGCTATACTTAAAACAATTAGAAAACAGTTAATCACAGCCCTTACCCTCAGGCTGTTGACAGCTGAGGCACAGGGACCACCACAGCCCTCACAGGGAACACATACACGTGTGGGTAGCTTCCCCATCCTTATTGTTACTCACTCTGTCATCCAGCAAATGCCAAAGGAAAAAGAGGGGCTGCAGTGTGAAGGGTGATGAGCATTGATTTCAGCAGCAGAGCTGGAAACCAAGATGAGGGATAGCGACAGCAGGCAGCTGATGGGGAGTGCTCCCTCCCAGGTACTACTAGCACAGCTCAGCTGCATTTTTTTTTTTTTTCCTTTTTTAGTCCAACTCTCATGTTTTGTGCCCATCTCTTAGAGCAGAATAGATTTATGAGTAAGGCTGTTTGGACAGATTTGCAAATACAGTTTTGGTGTACAAATTTGGTGGCCCAAGTGGTTTTGTCCTGTTCTTTTTGTTAACTAAGTCACACGTGCGTCTGTCATTAAGCACTTCAGTTACACGCACTCACGCTCTACTCTTAGATATGTAAGTGATCCATAACACTTTCCTGTGGGCCATAATATGTTTGTGGGATCTTATCTCAAGAACAAAGAGGAAGAGTTTGTGGACTAAAGGGAGGGAGAAAGGAATTATTTAATGCTGCTTGAAATGACAAGTTTGAGATTGAGTGGTTTTTGCATGGGCTATTCATAATAATGTCTTTGAGTCTAGCTGAAGCAAGATTTGGTATAGCTGTATGCTGAAGAAGGAGGCAGAAAAGCAAGAGAAGTCAAATGGCATTTCTCAATGTTGTTAACTTCAGGCTTATGTGCTGGCTGGTAGAAAGTATGAGGTTTTTGGAAAAACTCAGGCCTCGAGCAAAGGTATGTAATTGAGCTTTTGTAGGACACCGTTGTGAGGCCAAGCCTTGGCTTAAACACTTCACTGAGTCTCTGGTTGCTGAACTTAATGCTTTACATTTTCTTCACTTTCTCCTCTTTCCCTTTTCCTCAAAATTGCCGGGTTCTGCACTGAATGGAAGCCTCAGTTCCATGCTGTGCTCAGCTCAGCAGAGAGGTCACTGTGCTCATCAATGCTCTCTTGCTCATGGCAGCCAGGTGACCTGTGTCCACAGTGGCTGCAGTTCTAGTTCTGTGCAGGGGTGGTCCAGAAACTGACTGTAATTCTAAAAACCTTTCTACCCCTAAAGCACCCTTCAAGCTAGTTTTGGAGGAAGCAGCTTCTCTTCCTCAGGTGAAGACCTCAGGTGCATTCTCCATGGATGGATCTGGGATCTGCCTTGTGTGGCAGTCTCGGTCTATCCCATGTGCCTTGCTGCAGAGCCATAGGTTCACTGGTTTGCAGGCAGATGACCCTCTAGTGGTTCTTAGGAAAACCCCAACATTCCCCACTGCAAGAGTAGATGGGATTTTGTGGGCAACGTGAATTCAAGCTGGGAAGTGAAGCTCAGCGCGAATTAACCGCGGTCGTGATGGCTCATGGTGAACAGGAATGCACCAGCCAGCAAGGGACCTATCTGCAAGTTCACAGTGTTGCAAAAGACTGCCAAAGATTTAAATTACTCCTGGGTATGTGGGATTAGAAAGAGAAACCCAATGCTACTTGTTTTTAAGTAGGAAGACTTTGAGGAAAGGATTGCAATGATACCCTGAGGTGTAGAAATGTGCTGTAGCTATAGGCGTTTGCTCAGCACTGTGACTAATCTTCTGGAAACCAAAAGGAATTCCCTTAGAGGAGAATGCTGTGCGTCACCCATGGCCAAAAAGAGAGGGAGTCATGTGTTTCCTTGACAGCACATCATGTTTGCGTATTTTCATTGCTGGAGGAGAGTCCTTCATCCTGATCACTGCATGTTTTCAAGTATTTTGAGTGTGCCTGGGGTGCCAGGATATTAATTTCAATAGCTTTGTTTAAATAGATCATGTAAGTAATTCAGTCAGTGAGTATTTTTAATAGAGTTTCAGATTCGAGCAGAGCCATTTTCAGTATGGTTACTCATATTACAGCTTTCTTAACCAGTATATTTTAAAGCTGATAGGTTAGAGCAACCTCTTCAGGAGCCATAAGGTTTCTTGGGGAAATAGGATTTTTCTATGACTTTATTCATGAGTTAGTGTTTGCACAACACGGGTGAAGATGAAAGAAATAATGCCAAGGGTATATATAAACAGGATACTTAAGTGTTGTATTGTAGACTGCAAGAGCTTGTGCTCCAGCATTGGCTTTTGGTAACTCTATTTGCATTTAATTTGAGATTTTTTTTATTGGAGACTTACTTCCCCCCTACTCCTCCCCTCAGTTACTGACTGTATTCCCATCTACTCTGAAATCCTTGGTGAACACAAAAGCTACAAACAGCAAATGAAGTTATGAGCTGCTCTTAGTGGTTTTAAGATTGCTGATGTAGTGCCTAAATAAGCAGCCTCATTTCTTTTTGAAGCATCAAATGCCCAAAGCAGCAGCCTTGAAAGAAGCTGCATTTCCAGGCTGACATTGCATCAAGTAGCACATACTAATGTTACTTGGAACTGCTAGAAGAAATAGCAGTAAATAATTGGTTATTAAGAACAGTTTTCCAGGTAATGGACTGTAATCCCGTGGACAGAGACAGCATCTGTGATGGTGCTTTGAGGAAAGAAGGATCTTGCAGCTGGTTGTATAAAGGCTGATACTTGCACTTGTGGATTCCTCTTAACCAAGAAAAAATACCTGAGGTATTTTCAGGTGTCACCTGAGGAGAAAAGAGTAAAATACCGGGCAAACATTGATATCTCAATTTGTAAGAGCAGAGGAAGTCTTTTTCTCTCCAGGAATCAAACCAGTGTTGCTGCAAATCATGTAGCAACTTTGAAATGAGATTTGATTCTGACCCTGCGTATGCAGTATCTCTGCAAGATGTAAACCCTTTGTATGGATTCTTCACCTCTGAACAAGGGTACAGCATTTCCATAATATAATGAAATAAAATAAATGATTCCTGCTTCCTGTTTTGTTACTTGCTTCTGTGTAACTGTATTACTTGTTTTAAATAAACACACACCAGTTGAAAAACTTCTTGTGGGGCTTTACAGGTATAAATGGGAAGGAAGGAAGGAAGGTTTTTACAGTGAGATGATGATCTTTAGTGAAAGTGGTACTTGCTTTTGGGGCAGTCTGCATCTTTCTTCTGCAGCTATTGAGTGTCAGATAATTCACAAATAATGTTCTAGAAATAAATCAGTCAATTGTTTGAAGCATCTGCAGCCTTGATTTATTTGATTAAGTAATCAAAAAGTCTCTAGCTTCAAAAAGAAAAAGACAAAAGTAATTTGCATACCTGCAGCCCATGTACACGCAGACTTGAAGTCCCCCGTGCAGCAGCCCAGCTGGCTGTGGGCAGCCTGAATGCATCCGTGTGTGTGTTAGCCTACCTCCCTCTCACCCGTCCCGTGTTTTTCTCAAGTGCACTGCAACAGAAGTGAGTCATCCAAAATGAAGAGGTGGCTCCTGAATTCAGAGACAGGTCTTGACTGTGGCTGCATTGATACTGCCTGGGTTGTTGGACATTCTTCTCCAAGGTGCATCAGCTGAGGCTCCTTCTGAGTTGGACACAGTATTTCAGTGTTTTTTAAATGGAGGTGCCTTCTTTGCTTGTTGCCCATCCCATCTTTATTTTGCATGCTGGCTGAATTACAAGGAAAATTATGATTAAAAATACCTTGGTATTGTTGGTTTTGTACTTTCCCTCAGTGCCTTCCAGTTCAGCTGAATGCTTGTGTGCAGCCTAGTGTGTTTACCAAACCCTAACACCAAATCACATGTCCCCTGCTACCATAGTGGTTGGGCTTTAATGGAATACCTTTTTCATTTTCCTGATTATCCCACTGTTTTCTGAACCATCTCCACCCTCTCTGTCTTAGTAGTAATAGTCTCTACAGACTAGAAATGTATTGTCTGTGGCTATTTTATAATTCATTGGATATAGGCTTTTTATGATGCCTTGAAGACACTGAAAGCTAGAAGTCCATTAAAGTGAAGGCACATTGGTGTTTAGGGATTAGGCTGTGAATACCTGCAGTGGAATGCCATAGAAGGACAGGACTACAGCTGTGCTTTGCCAGCTGCTGTTGCAGGATGGATGTACATAATTAGCATATAAGGTGCCGGTGGATGTTCAAGAGTTATGCAATATTGCTCTGAGGTTCTGAAAGGCTAATAAACCTTTTTGTGTTATATCCTTTGGCAGACTTCTGTGTGGACTATTCACACCTTCTTGACTATGAGCTTTTAACTATACTGGATTTTTACTGTGTCTGTGTGCAGGGTGGTGAGAATAACTTAAACAATATTTATATGCATCATTTGATTCTTCTTCTGCCATGCAAATGTTTTCGTATCCCTGGGTAAAGGAAATTATCCTCTGGAGTCCAAGGATAATACATTAAGTGACTAGGTTTAAGATGGGTAAGGGAAGTGAGCATGTGGAGTTGCAATACAGGTGTAGAATCCTGCTTGAGTAACTCTCATAACCTTGTTGAAGTGAATGAAATTCAGTGTGCAGAAGAAAGATTCAGCAGGTGAAGAAATTTGGGACTGAGTAGTAAAGGGCATTACAAGAATAATAATTGTGGATTATCTTTCTACCCCACTTTTAAACAGTGGTGCACATTTCTGTCATCTCTCCCTCAAATTTCTTGAGCTGGGTTGTCTTAATTACTGCACCTCATATATAACATTGTAAATCCATGGGAATGGCTGTTTTGGGACTCGTAGAAACCTGTTGACACTGAGGAACAAAGCTGACTACAACTGATAGAAATGTCTAGAATATTCTTCTGTGTTTGTCATTCAGAAGATCCTTTGGTGTTAACTTGGGATATTACAAAAGTAATGATTAATGCAGTTTCTCTGTAAGACAAATTCAGATGTGCTTGTAATTTGGAAACCAAAAAATCTGCTTGTGATGACTAATTCAAAGCAAACAAAATGACACTGTCTCTCTCGCTTTGGTGTGTTTTATCCTGAGCATTTCTTGTATTTATTTTGTCAAGAAAGAAGATAAAAAGAGAGTTTCAATTCTGCTCTTACTTCGATTTCTGTAATGCTTGCAGTGGAGTGATTAGTTCTCTTTTTCTCTCTGTTTTTTCTTACAGTATCAAGCTTTTGGCTGTGCAGGAGCTGGCTGACAGAGAAGCACTGGAAAAGGTATTTAAAATACATCTAATGCAACTATTGTAACGTGTTTAAGCTCTTAAAGCCCTCTGTGTTAGTTGTGCTTCCTAACTTCATGGAAAACCATGTGGCATAAAATAGGACATCTTCCTAGCTCCATAGTGCAGGAAGGCAGAGGGTCAATGTTTTGTCTAAGCTGACCATGTTCTTTTGGTGTTTTCTGATTTTACAGCAAGCTTGGGGTAAGCAATGCTTAATAATAAGCAGTAAATAATAAAATCCAGTGTTGCTCTTTAGCCAAGGATATTGCAGGCACAGCAGGGTTAGGTCAGATATATGGAAGAAATTCTTTACCGCAAGGGTGAGAAGACACTTGAACAGGTTCCTCAGAGCTGTGGATGCCTCATCCTTGGAAGTGTTCAAGGCCAGGTTGGATGGGGCTCTGAGCCACCTGGTCTAGTGAAAGGTGTCCCTGGCACCATGGCAGATGGGTTGGAACTGGATGATCTTTTAAGCCCCCTTCCAACCCAGACCATTCTGTTATGGCCTTCTTCTGAATGAATAACCAAATTTTGTATTTCTTTTGCTTTATGATTCTTCTGACCTGGCAGGTAGGACTGGACTCCCAGTGCCCCTGCTGGGACCAGTGGCTTCCCTTCACTTCCTACACTAACTCATTCACCTACAAGAGCAAGGATCCAGCTGTGAGGCAGCATGAGAGACTTGTTAGGGTGCAAATAAAACAACTGAATTTGAATCCCTGTTGGAAAAGCCACTGTCTTAGCGCAGGCACTGAGCTGGTGCTGACCCAAGCAGCCCCTCTGTAGCTACGAGTGGTGTGGCAAGGCTTGGGGAGGAAGGAGCAAACCTTCTCCTGCCTTGAACATGTGAAGGAGAAGGTCCTGCAGTTCTGTGTTCAGGCTGCATCTGCTGGGTACTCTAGAAACAGTGCGTAAAACGAAATATAGCAGCAGTGGGTGCTTCAGCCTTGAGCTTTGCCACTGACTGGAGATGCATTTCACAGAGGCTCTCTGTACACCCCAGTTAATTCTCACGGGGCATCTCTTCACTGGCTTTTGTGAACTCGGATTTTGACATGAAGAAGTAGATTTTGATGAAAGGCAGTGACAAAGGACCACACGGGTGACACTGTAGTTTTTCACAAGTGAACGTGGCTCTCAAGCACTCATTGTGCAAAACAGGTTAATATTAGCAAATTTTCATCGTTTGCAGCAGTCGGATTCTCTGGCACCTCACACCCTGTACATTTCCCAACTTTCCAATGGACCCGTACCTCCCTTTGGCCTGATGCCTCCAAAAACATGGCCTGGCAAGGTTAAGTGACCTCAGCCTGGTGGGAGTGGCTGTTTGAGGCATTGTCTGGAGAGCTGCAGGAAGCTCTTCAGAAAGGCTCAGCCTCAGAAAAATGATCTTTCTAAATTGAGCTCTCTGAATATTTGATATCTGCTTTCATACAATGCCAAGCTTAAAGAATTTAAAAGGCCAGTTTAGCCCTATGGAAAATAACGGGCTTGAATGATGTAAGTTCAAAGAAATTTGCTGTCTTTATTTTTTAAGTACAGGAGGGGAAAGAAACCCACAGACTTCCCTTGTCCAGCCTGCTTGCAGACTCAGGTTTTAAGAACACTGTGCTGAGTTTTGTATTCTTAAGCCATTATTTATCATCATTATACCGCAGGAATACAGAATATTATTAAATGATAATATTTTAATATTTATTCTAAGACGGGTTTTTCTGGTTCTTGAGGGGAAATTTTCTTTAAAGCATCTGTGGACATGCTAACCTAGAACTGTTTTTCCTATAGGGCACTTTTCAGTCTTTCATAGATGGTTTTGAACTTTGGAAACTTTCTAAAATTTGATGCCCAGCTTTCAAAGTGTTCTTACACATTTTTGATACTTGCATAGAATCCCAGAGTGAGCAGCAGCTGCCTGCTGAACAGCAGTGCCCCCCCGAACAGACTTAGGGGCTGCAGATTGGCTCTATGAAATCAAACCACATTGAAGTCGAGTGCGTGTGTAGCGAGTCTCTTGAGAACCAGGGCCTCGAGACGGTGTCATAAAATTATTCTGGCCATAAATAACACAGGCAGAATGTGAGGTGAGGCACATGAAGGCAGTGGACTGTTGGAGCAGGCTGAGAGAACTTGCTTGAACTGTTGGGGTCTTGCTTTCTGCAAAAGCATTTCATGCCATTCTATCTTAGGTATTTAAGTGTCTTTAAATGTTTCTCCCACCTTGGCTATTGAGAAAGATCTGAACACACTTTGCAAAGCTTTGTGCTGTGCAAAGACTCTATTTGCTTAATTTCCTAAACCCCAGTGTTTTGGCAAATTGGGCCTAAATGGCCCTTTAAGCCAAAGATCTACCACACTTGGCAGCATTTATGCCTGGGGTTGCCAAGACAGAAGGGATGATTGGCAGGGTTTAATTACAGCCCGTCCTGGATTGGGACAAGCTTGACTGACCCGCAGATGCTGCTAATGAGCTGGTTTGTTTTTCTGAGGTTCCACGTCCTGTAAGCACCACAGACAGGGTGCTGCATGTGGAGCTGAGCCGCAGCACCATGCTTGCTGGTGTTAGGAGGAATGGGAAAATAATTTATCTCAGTGAACCAGGTCACATAAGAACAACAAGAGCTTTTACCTGGAGAAAATTCTGGGTCAGAGGTGGGCTTGTTTGCGTTTGTTTTGGCCACAGCAAATCAGACCCATTCCAGCACAGGCTCCACGTGAGCGCTCTTACAGGCGGCTTAAAACCAAGCCCGTGCTTACCTGTATTTTGTCCTATCTTGAGCCTTCAAACTGTTGTGTTTGCTTCCCCCTGTCCCCTTGCTGAGCTTGCCCTGCTGCTGTGGGATTGTGTTACTTACATGCCTTCCCTTCAGAAGGGCTGCTGGCATTTGCCGAGGGCAGGAAGAACGCAGATGGAGAGATGCCATGGGAGGGCTTCCAGTCATGCCAGCCTCGTCCCCACAAGGGTTCAAGGCCACTCAGGCTTTAGAAAGAAGTATCACAGGCACGCAGGCTTGTTGGTGCTGAGTCCTGTATGAAACATCTCTTCCTCTTCCAGGAGCACAGCTCTCGGAGAGACTCCCAGCGCCACTCTTGCCCCAGTGTGTTTTTTGAGTACTTTACTTTATCTAATTTTGGCAAGTCCTTAATTGCAGAAGAAGAATTCTACTTGGCAAATGTTAATTGTATTTATTTGGGGAAGGGGAAAAAATAATTCTCCCAAGGAACATGCTGTTTTTATAGTTTAAAAATAAATCTATGTAAGTAATTAGGTTGAACTGCCTAGCCAGGTGACATTTCACATTGGTTACTGTTTTAGCATTTAAATTCGTAGTCCTTTTCCATAGGCAAGCATGTACACCAAAGCAATTGTTCTTATTCGTACTTGACGCCAGTAAATTGTGCAGGAAGAGTCATCCATCTTACAAGAAAAATAAAAATATTCTTGGCATTCTAAGTGTTTCCTCCTGCATCTTTCAGGTGTTAACAGGGGCTCTTGAGCTCATTTCTCCTTCAGAGGTGGGTTATAGAGGAAAGCTAAATAATTTGTACAATTTAATAATCCCCTGACAGCTTTTTATAGGGTAAGCCTGCTTTGTGAACAAGCAACAGTAGCCCATTATTTTGCTATTTGTGTATTAAAAAGTAAATGTATCTGCTGTTACCCAGGATGACAAAGTACTGTCCACTTGACTCCATAGACAGAGAAGTTTGTTGGCTTCTCATCTGAGAAATGCAAATCTGTGATTCTGATCTGTAGTTTGTTAAGTGTGGAATTCATCTGCAAAGTGATGGTTATTCTGCCTGAAGTTGGAAGAGATATATTTAGATTGCCATGAGACACACTAGGTGGGCTGAAGGACAATAGGAATTGGGGTGAGAATTTTGATTTTGTGTAGAGATGATGTTCTTGAAGTTGATGATAACTTGCAGCCTCAAAATCAGTGTAAGTAACATAAGTTTCACTGTTAAGGTCTCCCTGTAACAGTGATGGCAAATTTATGTGAGCTATGTCCAAGAGGTCAGTGAAAAGAAAGTGAAAAGAACAAAGTAATTATCAGTAGGCTTGCACTGTCGATGTGGAGATTTTCACCTTCACTGGAGAAATTTTGGAGGTCACAAATCAAGAGGGATTTCAAGTCTTTCACGTGGTGCCTCTGAAGCACAGAGTACATTCTCTGGACATGAGGACAGGCGGCGATGTACCTTGCCAGTACAGGAAGGGATCTCTCCTGTCTGCTGGCCTAACCTTACTTGGTCCTCCGTTGGGAATTTCTGATGGAGATGATAGAATGAGAAAACTCTGATCAGCCTACTCCTCCAGGTAGATTCCCCCCACCCCATATAAAGAGCTATTTATCTTTCCTCATATTTACCTTGTTGCATTAAATGGAAAGCTTAGCACTGTAAGCAAACAATCTCTACAATCTGTGCTCATGTTTTGACTTTTCCCACCTCCCTCAGCAGTACTAACAGCTAGAGTTGTCTCCCATGATGTGGAATCAGTTTCCCAGATTTCCTCACCCATAGGAAAGACCAGATGTCTGTATTTGGGAGATAGTTGCTAAATACAGCCCCTTTCCATCACACAGGCTTTTCACACTGTGCATGAGGAATCAGTGAAGCACAACTGGGATGATAATGATGAGGTGGCGTTATTTTACTGAAAGAAATTTAACATGCCTGCCATTGATCAGAAGTAGCTTTTGTCTGAGGAGAAATTCAGTGACTACTGTTGCACAGTTTTGCAGAGTAAGACACAGGAGATGAGGGCAAAAGGGAGTGCTCATTTCTTTTTTGTGGCATCGCTCTGCTGGTGCAATTTCAGCTGCAGTCAAAAACAGGTTTGTAAAATGCTGAGCTGCCCTGTGTGTTCCCTGCTGTAGCCACCTTCTTTCTACACAGCACACAGAGAATTTTAACTAAAAATTTGCTTTTGTTTTCTTGATCCAGTGTACTGTTTCCTCCAGATATTATCAGAACATTAAAAGTATGACGTCAATTGTGGTTCCAGAATTTCCAGTATGAAATGCATCTGCTGGAGGTTTTTATTTATCTTTTGTCTGCTTTTGAGTAGATTGAGCCAGATCAGTGTTTAATCATGATTAAGCCCATTGTAATCTCTGTTCTTTATAAAATCCCTCTCCGAGCAGAGCAGGTTGTTTATTTGTGAAAGGTTATCCCTAGGAGCTTTTCAGTGTTTGAAAGAGAGGTGCTGTTTTTCATTTGCAGGGGTAAGCATAGGCACATTGCATATTGCTTGCATGGATACAAATGTGGTTGTGTGTGCATTTGATGTGATTTTATTTTTTAAATGTAGCAGATGTGTATCCCAGAAATGCAGTTAGTTCAGGACTGAGTCTTTGTGTGCATATTTTTAATTGCCATAATCCTTCTGTACAGTGTGAGCCCCATCTTGCAATCTTGCTTTGGGCTGTTGGTTAAAAAAGATCATAAGGCGATTTGCAATGAATGAATTAGTTGCTGTAAAGGAGTTGTATTTACTGCCTGTTCTTAAACCTATCCTTTCCAGAAGGCAGTTGGCCCCTTTGAAAATCAAGTACATTTGGATGTCCTCTAGAGTCAGATAAGGAAACAGCAGTCTTGCTTTCAGAGATCAGGAAAAGGAGATGTCAGCTTGGCCACTGACTCAGTCAGAACATTTGATCAGTTTCTTTCAGCCCTGTCAGTGCCTTATTTTTCTGCTCCCCATTTCTAGAGGATAGGTGGAGTCAAGTCTCTGAGCTATGGGATGGACTTCTGCATAGTCCATCAGCTGATGTAGGTCCTCCTGCCCTCTTCCTTCAAAGCCACCATGGAGTTAATGATTGACCACTTAGAGTAAAAGGAGATTATTCCAAATCATCCCACTGATTTTGCTTTAATTCTTTTTCTCACCTTAATCCCCATTACTTTACCCTTTTGCTTTCCCACACCTTCCCTGTATTTCCCCCTCTCTCCCTTGTGTTGCTTGTTTACCTAAGTGCAGGTAATACTCAGGAATACAAAGTATTCATTTTTTCAGACTTCATCCCATGGGGTCATGAAGTCTCAGAGTGAAGGGAAGAATAGGTGTAATTGGGAAGGAATAATTTTTGGCTGAGTGGAGCTGCAAGTGATGTAACATTTCTTACTGAATGGGAGGCTTTTTTGGTATTATCCTATCTACTAAATTGTCTTAGGAACACTGCAGTTGTACTGTGTTTGCTTCTGGCCTTTCATATTTTCCTCCTTTTTGTCCTCTAGAAGGGATCTAGATGGCTGGAAGTTTAAGGACATGTATTGGTGGACCTTACAGTTCTAGCCAGGTCCATGATGATTTCAGTAGCTCTCTGCAGGAGGACCTATGACCACTTTGTCTTTTCCAGGCCCCTCAGCTGCGAACTGTCATCACATGGTCAGCAGCATTGGAAGCACAGGCTTTCATCTACTAGGATTTCTGGTGTCTTTGATCTTGGCTGGATTTTTTTTTTTCTCTGTAGTTTTCTCTTCTGTGATGATCAGTGGACTTCAATAAACAAAACACTAGAAGCCATGCTACAGACACCACAGGGAGCTACAGAGAACACAAATTCTCTAAAATGCTGCCCTTTATGAGGTGCACCGCCACAGGTGCCCTCTTCTTCCCTAGAGCACTGCTCTGCCTTTCTGAGCAGTGGTGGTATGGAGATTCCTTGTTACAATAGCTTGGCACTTCTTGTAAATTGTCTGGTCTTATCTCTGAACATAAGCCAAATTCACCCAATAGTGAAGCCATTCTCTTCACTTCCAGAGCAGGGAGAAACAGAAAATACGTGTTTACAAGTGCTGGCATGTGTTAAGATTTGGTTGTGGATGGTAGAAGTAAGAGGGGACCTAATCAGTCCTTTTTCCTGGATTTCTTCTGAAAGATGGTAGAAGGCAAAGCAAGTTCAAAGAACAGGAACAGTTTTAAATAATCAGCAATTTGGGGAAGAGTGTTGTTTGGTTTTGTTGCATTTTTTTTCCTTTTTAATATATTGACAAAGCAGCAAGGGTGTTTTAGTGTCATACCAAATAATTTTTGATAGTAATGCATGTGCTCTCTATGGGAAGCCAGAATCCATGGCATCTATTAGAGCAGAACTTTGGTCAGGGTTCAAGGACAGTCCTGTAGACTCTGTGGAGGTCATGCTAGTAAGTATGGGCAGAAAAACATCTATTGTTAATCAGGCAAACTTATAAATAAAGAATGAGCTGTTTCAGAGAGGAATCGGTGTCAAATTGGGCTCTTTAAATTAAGGGCTAGAGCTATGGAAAAAAAAAAAAGAAGTATGAGATTTTTTTTTTTTTTAAAGGTAAGATAACATGGCCTAGTGCTAGCAGCCTGGAAGAGATCCTCCAGATAATAAGCATTAAAAAAAGGTAAAAGAAACTAGGAGGTGAGACAGATTTAAATAACTTTACAGAAGGTGGCACAGTGTTCTGTAGGGTGGTGTAATCAATGCCTGAAGGAAGAATAAATATTTGAGGCTGGCAATGGTTGTGAGTCATATTAGATGTTTCTTTCTTCCTTGTTTTTGTCTTCTTACCATGGGAAAGAATGCTTGCTCTAAGCAGAGATGTAAATCAGTTGGGGAAAACAGTAACACTAACAGTAGGAAAGAAATGAAGCCACAAAACACCCAACTCACTTACTATTACCTCTAGAAATTAGTGAAGTTTTATCAGGAGAATGGAGGGAGACCTAGTTATTTTACATGCTTAAGCAGCTTTCCTTGATTAATAACATTCAAATATTGTGATTTCCCTGTTCTCTTTCAGTTTTATTTGTTCTTCTTTTGTATTGGCACATTTTCCCCCCTCCTCTTTTCCTCTGGCTGAAGCTGGTGTGTGAATCAGGAGATTGAGATGATGGCAAATCAATATAGCTTACTGGCCAGTTTGTTTGGGGTGATTTTGATCAGTGAATAAGATACTGTTTCATATCACTTTTGTATCTCATGTTTCATTGGATGGTTTTCTATTTGCTTTCTATATTAAGGTCTAGGTTCTGATAAACTCGTTGTCACCTCCTGCGCTCCTGGTAGTTACTGGGTGAGTAAGGTTGTACTCACAGTGGTGTCATTTTACACCGCACCTCAGAAATCGATTCCTGGGAAAATAATCGACCCAGGATTAAGCATAAAAAACCAAAGCCCAACCCCCTAACAAAACCCAAAAAAACCTCCCAAACAAACAAACAAAAAAACCCCCAACAAAACCCCACAAAAACCCCACAACCAACAAACACCCAAAACCCACACAAACAAAACCAAAAAAAAGATGTTCCTAGGAAGCCATTGACTCCTGGTTGCCCAGTACCTGATATCCAGTCCAAATTAACACATAGTTTAGGTCTCCAAACAACTGCTGCATGGATGTTGATGAAATTTGTGATTCTGTGATTTTAGCACAGCTACTCAGTTGAGCTGGGTACTGTTTTATGACAGCATAGTGCAAGAACTCAAACACTCAACTCTCATAAAACCAGCTTTATAAAAAAGATGTCCTCATAGTCACCAGGGCTTCTTTTTATTCTTCTTTATATCATGTCAGTCCCCTTGGCATGTCATTATAGCTGTTAATGATTATAGTGCCTATTTATGAAGTATAAAACATTGTCTTGAAAAGACTTCAGGAATAAATTTGTGACCATCCTTGATGACCTCTTGAGCCTTAATTTCTGAATTATGTTTAAAATAAAAAAAGTCTTTAGGAGTACGGAAAGAAGTAGTCAGGAAGTGTCTTCTGCCAAATGAGTCTGTCCCATGAAGTACAAGGAACAAGCTCAGCTTGTGAATGGGAACATTAAAAATTAAGAGCCCACTAATGTTCTACATGGAGGCCTGGTAGATACAGCTGTCCTCTTCCATAGGGAAAGGGCAGCATAGATTTCTACCAAGCACCTATGTAGACACCTTCCCATTAAATGGCAAACTGGATGAAACATAGTGAGTATTCAATTTTGACAATAGGCAGCTGAACATCCCATAATTCTTCACTAGTGCCCCCAGCACTAAAAATGTGTTAGTGGAGTTATTGTATTGCCTCTTTCAGTTGTTGTTTTGCTGCTCTGCACCAAAGGTTCTTCTGTGTCTTCCTTTTGAAGATCTATAAGAAGACGTTGTTTGTATAAATAATCACCTTTGTTTCGGATGAAGGTAGGAGAACAGGCCAGTGAATGATCTGCGTTGTTGTCCTGGGAACACAGTGTTTAAAGGCAACCAAAGAACTGGGTTTATGGGCTACAATCTGTTTTTTTAATCATACATTCAAAGATTAAGACAGTAATTTCCTCTTAGATATTACAGAAAATTAAGCATTTGGGTGGTTGTGGTGAGCTATAATTCTTCTGGGAGGGCAGTGTAATAATTCACTGCTAAGCTTTTCCAAAATAAGTACTCAAAAGGGAAAGCAAGTAACTTGGGAGTGCACACTTAGGCTCCTACCACTTCCCAGTGGATCCTGTAAAGCCTGACTTAAGAAAAAAAAAAAAAAAAGATTTGATTCCAACAAGTTCATATAGGAAACAAACCGTCACACACTTTTGATAACTGAGATAATGTTAAGCTTATCAGCACAATTATTTCCCGCCCATTCCCGCAGTACAATGGGTACATTGAACACAGCAGCGGCAGGAGAGGGGCACGTGTCCAGCTGGATCCACATCCATGGGCTGGTTCAAAAGAGAGTCAAGCTCATGAAGGGGCTCAGATACCTGATGTGGGAAACAATGCCTTCAGTTTGAAAAACTTTCCAATCCTGCCAGGCATCATTTAGCTGCTGCCTAACCCCGGGGTGTCTTAAATTACAGGCTCCTCTGACACTTTGCTGAGCAGTGCCTCTCTGCAGACATGGAATTACCCACCTCTGAAGCAGGCAGAGGGACTGGACCACTTAGTTTCTAGCCTGTGTATAGATGGGCTTGAAAAATGATCCTTCCTCATCCTATCTCCTTTGAGAAGCTCAGTCCTGGAAGTTTCCTTTTTTAAAAGTACAAAGCTTAGAAGTGGCTTTTGCAGCAAAGCTGGGAATTCAGGTCACCACAAGGCTAAGGGGGGTGAGGCTGCAGTATGGTAAGCGTTTGCTCTGTGGTCCATAACATAGTGTCTGGAGCTGTCATTCAGGAGCTGAGTGAGAATCTGATCTTCAGAGGAAAGAAATCCTTCCTCTGTGGGTGTCTGAATGACTGGTGTGTTCTTTAAGAAGCAGAAGCAGCACATTTTCCAGGAAAAATTGAGTCCTTCTTGAGTTGAGGAAGAAGCCATAGGTGCCTTCAGAGGGTCCAAGCTTTGGGACCCCAATTTGCACATTATCCCAACAAATGATCTTTGCATGTCCATAGCACACAAAGGTATGTAGAGGTGGTGACTGTGCCTGTGGGTCCTGTATTATTTCTGAAGAAAGTTAAGGGATTAATATTTGTCTGTGCTGAAGGGCTCTGCCTTGCTTTCACCTCTCACAATGAGTATATAGAGCTTCTTGAAGGGTGAATTAGATAATGTTTGTGAAGAATGTGGAGGGTAGCAAGAATTTATTTGGTCATGAATCTGGATGTTTTGGTTTAGTTCTAGGAACAACAAACCAGTACAGAAAGGACAGGAAGGTATCGCCCCAGGTCTCAATGACCCAGTACAAATAGGACATGCTGGCATGGCCAAAGGGGAAGATAAGTTTTCCAGGTGTCAATCTATGGCCTTTGCCTGTTCAGTGAATTGATTCTTTTTTTTTTTTTTTCTTCTTTGTCCTAGAATTTTTCTCCCAAACTTTTAAATATTGTAAAATTATTTTTTCTCAGCTGTAACATCATTGTAGAATTTTGTACAACATGGAGAAATAGAAAATGTTTTCTATCACAAATACATACATATGGCTAGGACTGAAAGTGATTCCCTGAAGGGGGGTTGCTCTCCTTTGAAAACTTATAATTACCTGCCTTTCAGACCCCCATCTGCCTTTGCCTAATATCAATACATGAACAACACAAGCAGTAAAGATTATGCAGTCTTTATTGAAGCCTTCCTGAAAGGGACTAGTTGAATGGGCATGTGAAAGATGTTATAACTTAACGTAGGGTCACCCCAGTTTTCACATGCTACTTATGTGGAATGGAGTTGGTGAATGCACCCCCCACAGCAGGGGATGCATCTCCTTCTTGTGTGTGTGTTTTTCAACTGTGTTGCAAACAGGAAAGGGATATGCTTGAGAGAAAGGCAAACAAGCAATGGAGGCCTGAGACAACATTTTTGTCAGTGGGAAATGAGATCCAGTGATGAGTCTCAGTTTCAGGCTTTAACCATAATAACCCTTCCTTCCATGATTTTACATTTGGTTATAGGAGAATCCAGATGTCACTGAAACACCTGATGCTCCTATGTATCCCCTTCCTGAGTTACTCCAGCCTGTGGGAAGTGCATTCAGTGTTACCCAGCTGCAAAAGTGTGCTGAGCCTCCTGGCCCTGCTGTGTCTTTGATCCCCTCTTGACTTGCCTTGCACTGTCACGTGTGCCTGCACCAGGACAACAATCCTGAAGCCTCTGACCTTTCCCTATACCTACCTCACTAGCCAGTACAATAAAATACAGCACTCCCAAGTCTCTTCATCCCCCAACTCTGCTTTTCCTCCTCACAAACATGATCTAACAAAACATTCTTCTTCTGGAAGTCAAATCAAAATTTTGCTCAAAAACCAAAGGTGTTGATTTCAAATTCTTGGAAATATTTGCAGTGTTTCTGCTCCTGGCTTTCTGGGTCAGGCTTCATTAGGGTGCACCAACTGTAGCTGTGTCCTATGGTAGATTGGATTTGGATTATGGGTGTTCAAGTCTGCTTTTTCAATTCGAAATAAAAGTACAGTCCAGTTGGATGAATAAAGAAAGGATAATGTGAATTTAATTTTTAATTTATACAGTACATAGGGATGGATTAAAAATGAGCAGTGCCAGATGGTCTCATGAAGCCACTGTCAACTGTGTTGTATCTTCTATCTGAAATATATTACATCATGTTTCAGGATGGGATTTTTATTGAGGAGTGTTTTGGGCCTTCTCCTCAAGTGCCACGGCTTAATTTACAAGGTCTATCTTAGAGTTCCTCTGTTTACTCTTCCCAGATGCACCAAGTCCAATACTGGGAGATGTTCTTTAGTACAAAACAGCCCTTACCTTAAAGTCCAAGTATCTTTCCCCACGGAAAGACAAATCTTTGCTAATATGACACCTCCACATAGCAGAGATGATAAGGAATTTATAAAGTTTCTTACTCATCTCTAGTACTCACTAAAGCTGCTCCCTCTAGTGCTTATTAAAAGAAAAGTAAATGTGTATATGTGACGTCTAGAAAGGGAATATTTATTCTCTTGCTCTCATCTCTCTTCTCCATTAAGGGGAACGAAGATCACCTTTGCTTTGATGAAGCATGTAGTTGTTCACCTCAACTGCAGTGCCCCTTTGGCCTGGCAGCATCTGTGGTAATTAACCAAAATGGCCATTTGTTTTGAGTGCCTTTCTGAAGTTCAGGTGATGATTACTGTGCCTAGATGTACCACGCCACAACAACAGGCTCACCCTGGAATCTCCTCCTCACTGCTCTTTCTCCCCTTGCACTTCTCACAGCCTCTGCTCTGACTCCAGGTCTGAAACAAAGGTATCCTCCAAAGACCAATCCCTTGGCTAATAAGAAACATGTAATTTATGAAACCCGAAGGCATTGTTTTCCTGGCTCACATTTAGTTTCCTTGGGGTTTAGGAGTAGCCCGTCTTCTTTTTGAGCAAAAGGTGTTCACCATGAGGGAGGTCACTGGCTCAGGGTGGTCCCCAGAGATGGTATTAGGAGTGTAACACTTGGCAAACCAAGATGTTCAGCATGGAATGGTGTCATCATCTGGGAGGGATGACCCTGCTGCAAAACCGGGGCTGGCTGCAGAAATAGCACCCCAAAATAAAACACAGAGTAAACAGGGCATCCTGACAAAGAGATGATGGGAGCTGCTTGTGTGCAGAACTGCAGAGTGCTCTCTGGCAGCTCTGCTGGTGGGCAGAGTTACTGCTCTGGAGGAGATCGAACTTCACGCACAAATTAGATGTTCTTGCAGTGCTTGGAGTACCCTGGGGAGGCAGGTAGGTGTGTTAGGAAAACTGTAACTCCCTTACAGTCTCCGGCATGTGCCAGCCCAGCATGTTTTTTTCCCTGCTCCCAAATTAGTCCAAGGCCCCTTGCCTTAACTTCTCCAGTCACTCCTTAAATGTGCATTTCTCCAGCTTCTTCCAGCTGCCCTCTCTTCTTTTCCAAAGTCAGTCATAAGTACCTGTCTCTGCTTCTGGACAGGCAGGGAGGGACAGGTGCCAGCCCTTTATCAGGGTGGACAAAGAGCAATTGCATCTTTTGATCCTCCCTTCTTGGGAAAATGACGTGTTGCTGATCAGCAAATTCGACAGGGCTTGTCCCAGTTCCTGGGGTAGTGGCTCTTTTTGGTGCCTTGCATGCCAAATGAGGTCAGTCACAGAACTGCATACTCATTTTTAGTTGGGGAAGACCTTTAATATCATTGAATCCAGTGGGCAGGTAGTTACCTGGCACAAGGTGACCCCTCACAAGCACAGGCTGCTCTTTGTTTGGAGTATGCCTTGGAGCCTGGTGCTGCCATGTTCCTGCTCCCTGGGAGCACTGCCTATCCCACAAAAACCAGCACCCAGCTAGAAGAGAGACCACAGGGCATCTGTGTAAATAAGCCCTGGTGCTGTTGGTCTCACGGTGTGTGTGTGAGCTTTGACTTGGTATGTGTAGGTTGTAATGAAGAAGCTGATTGAATTTCAGGAAACCTGCAGCCTGAAAGGCTCTAGAGAAAAACAAAACTAGAGCTTTTTTCCTTAGGAGGACTTCTTTTGGGGAAGAAAATAAGTTGTTTTGATTGAGATTTTAATTTTGATTTTTCTTTACCACTTGAAGAACTGCTTCTCAAAGGGGTTGGCATAGTTCTAACTTAGCTTTGCAGAAGAGGAAAGGCATTTTTTTTCATTCCCAGTGTGGACTAGGAGCTTGTCTGTGTATTTTTGCTGCATGAGGGAAAGTGTAATGTTGGTTGACGTTGGGTTTTGTGGGCAGAACAAAATGATTTGAAAAATGCCATTCTCACTTCAGCAAAAAAACATGACCCCAGCAAGTATGCTGTCACAGCTTCAAAATATGTGTGCCTGTAAGCCTTGGAAAATGAGTTCAGATTGAAATCAGCTGCTGTAGGCCAAGTTCTCCATAGCTGCAGCCGTACCCAGAATGGGCTTTTTTTTCTGAACAAACCGTGTAATCTTATTTGTCGTCTTTTTGTTTGCACGAAGTCAAATCAAGGCCTTAAAAAAAAATCAATTTGAAGGAAACAAACTATTCAAACTAGTCGACTGCAGATGCTCTTTTTAATAAAGTGATGGTTTCTGTAGGATTTATTCAGTCCTGTCATATGCTTTGTGCTGGCTGGACTTTCCAGGCAGCTGCAACCTAGAGATAAGTTTTCTGTCAGGTTACAGTTGAACTCCTAATTTCAACAATATCTTTGTTTTTCTGATTTAAGCAATTTAAGTGTTAGAAAACTCACTGACCAAATCCCCTCTGTTTGAAGACTTCAGAATGGCATCAGAAGTGGGTAATTATTGCCACCGTGATTTATCATATTAGCTAGGGTAGCACCTGGTGATCAGCTGAGAGCAGAGCTGCGTTCCCAGGCTGTGCAAACACCCTACCTGCCTCCTTGTTCTGTAAATCAGCCCAGCCCCAGCACTGCCTGGAGGTACATAATGGGCAACAATGTGGTATGTTAATGTGGCATCTTGAATAAGAACGCCCAGCCGACCTCTGTTCTAAAAGCTGTGCCAAGCGTTTTCGCTTCAGGTGTGTGGCCAAAATGACTCTTGGTTTTCTGAGGCAAATAAGGCTGCCTGGGTTGTGTGTATCTGAGAATCAATGCTTACAGCTTCAGCCTGCAGCATGCTGAACTTGCAGACGAGGGAGTCAGTGAAAGATCAGGATTTGACTTTAATTTCTGAATCAAAAGATAAAATAAACATGAGAATAACTATCCTATCATTTTACTGATATCCATGTAGGAAATATTTATATCCATGTAGCTCTATAGCTCTTCAAACCATGTTAGGCACGTCCCACTGCAAAGAGTCACTGTGCACATGAGGTTATTGTTTGCCTTGAAAATCCTTTGTTGAATTCCTGCTTGATCTGGAGGGGTGTTCTGGATCCAAGATTTTGTCCGAGGATCTTTCTTCACTGTGAAAGCCTCTGCATTTCAACCCAGTTTCTCCAGTATCAGAAGAAAATGATGCATGGTGGAAGTCCCTGTTGCTCTTTCACAGGGATGACTTCTTACTAGCCCCTTTCTCTGCAGTCAGAACCTCTGCCACAACCAGGGTGCCCAACTGCTGCCTGTCCAGCCAGAGCCTGCCTGGAGCTGACATCAGTCTTGCAAAGGACTCTAGCTCCTGTTGAGCCTGATTTTGAAACCCCTGACAAAAAGTGTTCCATATTGTCCTCACCAAGGAGTTTCAGATTCCAGATTTTCGAGGGTGGTTTTTGTCATTTATTTACTTTTATTTCAATCTCAAGGTGTTAAACAGGCAGACTCAGGGGCTCTCCACAGTGTCCACAGTTCTGGTATCCCTGAGCTGCTGGGCATTAGGATGCAGCCTCTCTAGCTCTGACCATGTGCTTGGACACATAATGGTGTCCAAGTGCTGTGGCTGTTCAGCAGTGACCAGGAAGAAGAGCACCTCTGGGAAGCATGAGAAGGACGTGCTAGAACTGCGTGCAAGTGTGCAGCTGCTTCCTTCATGCACGGAGGAAATCAAGTATGTGTCCCTGGCATAAAGTCAGAGGAGACTTAACCCCTAAACTCCAGCTATTGGGCTTGGCCTACACCCTTCCTCTCATGTTGTGCCAGTGGCTGTGTCGTTGGAGTGGGACCAGCCACACTACTGGGGCCTCCTGCCTGCAGGAGGATTCGGCAGCTGTTTGTGAAGCCCCCGGCAGGGGTGGGATATGGTGCAGTCAGCATCTTTGGAGACTGCAGAGAGAAAACCCCTTTCCAATCAAACAAGTAGGTCTGGAGGAAAAGAACAGGGTCTGAGGGAGAAATGTTCTACTTGAAGCATTTGCACTGAGTTATTTTAGTTTTTATTTATCTTCAAGTCAGGGGTGAGTCAGTCTGGGATGTGGCTCAGACCACCTCATTTGTGAACCTTCAGGGAAGGCAGAGAGCACAGGCTGTGCTCCACTGTGCCTCTTACCAGTGCTTTACTACACACTTTATTTTGCAATTTTTTTAAATCCCTACAAGCTGATGTTATTTTTTTCCCCTTTCCTCTCTCTCTAGTTTTGTATGGAGCTGAACCAGCCGACGCTGCCAAACATCCGCAAGTGGAAGGGCCCTAGAGGATGTTGGAAGGGTGTCGTTTCCGAAAAACCCTCAGGCCAGCTACACAAGGTACGTTAATCCCCAAGTCTGAACTTTGGCTTTGCTTTTTTTTACCCCTTCTAACCAAGGACATATTTTGAATGTTTAAGGCAACACTTTTTGCAAA
This sequence comes from Coloeus monedula, assembly GCF_965178545.1. Classification (NCBI taxonomy): domain Eukaryota; kingdom Metazoa; phylum Chordata; class Aves; order Passeriformes; family Corvidae; genus Coloeus; species Coloeus monedula. Next base: position 48,089,214 of record NC_138781.1, read on the forward strand.
TCCTTTCTGGCAAGGTTTGCATTTCTTGTTTTTTAAGCTGACTGTTCCTATAGCTTTTAATATGACTTATGTTTTGGAAGAATTGTGTCACACTTGCAAGGAGGAAGATGTGTGTGCGTATTTGGTGTGTGTGTATTTGGGGGAAGTGGATAAAAGCAGTACAGGTATATAGATGAAAAGCCACGCATTTTGACAAGGAAAGAGTCCTCAGTTTTTCCCCTCTCAGGCTGCAGTACTTTTGACATTTTTTGTGCTAGTCACCTGAGCTTGCTCCCTGGTGCTGCACTGGCTGGCATTTGGGAGGGCTCCCCATTTTGCTCATTTGCAAGTGAAGAGCCTGCAGAGGAGCTGTGCAGCTTGCCATCCTCACCTGGAAGAGTTTACCTTGTGTGTTCCCCAGAGTCCCCGGCACAGGTGTTTGAAATGCTGTGGACTCCATCTGAAATCTGCACCGTGCTGCAGTGTGCTTTTCCCTGCAGCATCTTCTGCTCTGGAAATATATATAAATATATATATGTACTGCAGGGAGGTACTGATTTATTACGGTGGTGACAGCTGCACCTGCTACCCTTGACAATATTCAAGGTAGGGCTGCACTGGGCTGGACATCACTAACAGTGCCCAAAAGCAGTTTCTCCCAAGGGAAATCTCTCTTTTTCACCCTTAAGTGTGCTAATGAGTTTTCAGAACAGTGTCCTCGTCTAGCTCAAGCCTGTTGTTGCTGAACAGGGTCATTCTCGTGGTGCAGTTATTGCAGTGTGGACGTTGTTGTGGGTAGAAGCAGGATCTGAGACCTCTCATGTACCAAGTGGTGCCTGTCAGTACTGGGGCAGTCTTTAACAATTTATTGATCCAGTATGATCTATTCTGAGCACTGTTGTAACTAAATATGTGGCTGCAGTTGTGTCCTGCTGCTTAGAATCCACATTTCTTTATTTTGACTTTTCCAAATCATGTTGCATGACTGTTAACTGGTTTTGGACTGATGTTTTGGGAGGTGCACCTCCTTTTATTGCCCTTCTGAGAAAAACCCAAGAATGAGGGAAAAAGAAACCCAAACAAACCAAAACCCACCACCTGAGCAGCACAAGGATTGTACTCTAGCTAGACAGACACCAAAGGTCAAGAAGGGTCTGGAAAGATACAGAGTGTCTGAATGTGTCTAAAGTTTAATACAATTCACACTTAATTGCAGTGCAGAGTGCAAATGCCCTTCAGGACGTTTGTATTCCTGGCTGGAGTTTTCCTTTGGGATCTCTTGTTAGGCCAGATCATTAAAACACTGAATATAAATAGTTGTGCAAAGTTGTCAAAGTTGTTCTTGCCCCTTTTTTTTTTTTTACCAAGAATTATTAATAAATGTCTCAGAGTTCCTATGTTAAATTCAGAGTCTTTAGTCAGTTCTTTCTTGAGCTATACTTCCAGAGATAACAATGGCAGCTTTGAATACAGGCTGAGTAAATAAAAATGATCTTCCACCTCGTTTTACAGATAGGGATGTAAGGACAAGTGGTTCTCAAAATTATGGGAGAAATGTGCAGCCAAACTAAGAATAGAAATTTTATCTACTTGACTCTTCCTTCTAGCTGCTTTAACAGGAATCTGGCTCTGCTGGAGAACCCTCCACTAAGCCAAGAAGTCTCTTCTATTCCTGGGGGTAGTTAGTGAGTCCGTCAGGTTTGGGCACCATGTACACAAATGCATGAGGTTAACACAGTGTAACCCCAAGAATACAGCATCTTTGGCACAAGCTGATTTCGGGATGCTCTGTAGGGCTAAATAACACAAAATGGTGGATGGTGCTTCCAGCTTGTGCTTCCATGCATTCTGAGCATTCCAACCAGGCAATGACTTTTGACCACCATGCTGGTATGAAGTCTGGAGCCTGGAAATAGCCAACAGCTGTTGACAGCAGTTTTATTCTTCCAAATCTTTTCCTGTAGGAGTTTTCAGACCTTAGGCTCCTTACTGGTGGAATAATTTTGTCAGTATTTTAAAGGAGAGTTATCAAAGGAGCTACCAAAGAATTTTAACCAACCTTAATCCTTTCAAGGCTCTTGGGAAGTCAGCGGAGCAGTTAACACTTTTTTATTGCAGCTGAAATGGAGAAAACTATTCCTTGCAATGGATTTAAGTATGATTTGCTATGGGAAGTGGGTTTGAATGATGCCAAGGAAAATGGTGTCTGGGTGATGGGAGAAGAGGCTGACAGGCTTTGAATTAGATACTGCTGCTGGTGCGACCAGCGTAGACAGCTTTCTGAAAATGCCAATTCCACATCATGAAGTAATCAAAAAAAAGCTCATTCAGGATCACAGAAGCAGAGCTGAAAGGAGCAGAGAGCTGAGCATGAAACATTCCAGCTGGAAAAGAAACAGAGAAATTGACAGGGCTGAGAGGTCTAGACCAGATTTCACACCAAGAGGCTGAAGGGGCCTGGATATTTTTAGGTTGTGGGTGAAAAAAGTCTGTGAGATGGTGTCAAGCCTGGGGAGAATGAACAACTGTGCACAGCATCATCCACTGCAAGCCCTAGCAGTCACCCAGTGAGACCTCAAGGCACCAAGCTCATGGTTAGACAATTAATTGTGGGGGTAAAGAACTACCTCATTACTGACCATGCTCAGAGGTATCCAATGCTGTGCCTGGAGCAGGAGGAAGGGAGGACCACGTCACCCAAACACGCACACGAGAGGCAGCATCCTTCACCCTGCAGTGGTCTTGTACATGTTCTGCCTGTAGGAGATGAAACAGATTATTAAATCCTTGGCTTGACTGGAGCAGTGCTGGATTTAACTGGGTATCAAATAGCCAGTGTGCAGGTGTGAGGGGCTGGGAGTAGCAGAGTGATGTGTGTTTCAGCTTGGCACACTCACTCTTCAGTGAAGCCAGTGGAGCTTCCCAGGAAGCATTACTCCCACATCTGATGGGAGTCTTGGCAGGGGTGAGATGAAGAAGTCTTTCCACTTGTCCTCTGTATCTTCCACTGATAGCCCAGGAAGCTGTTTCTCCTTTATGCTTGGGCACAGCCAATTGGGCTTCCTGCCCTCAGCAGGCACCATGCCTAGATATAGATATAGATATAGATATAGGTATAGATATGGGGCTACATTTGGGCAGAAAGTTTTGTTTTTACGATCTTATGACTGGCATTTCTCTTTTTCTTTTTTAATTCCAGGGAGTTGAATATTCTGGTTTCCTCTGGGATACAACAGCTGGCATTGAGCTGAAAGATGCCTCATCACAGGAGACTGCACAGACTAATGGCAACGGGAGGCACTCATATCCTCATCCGTATCTTGCACATTTCAAGGTAACTGCCACTGCACCAGTCCAGCCTTGCAGAACTTTTACTAAAAAGAATTTGGCTAAGATGAAAAGAGATACCGCCTTCTAGGAGATAAAAATTTCCATGAGCCTCTGACCCACCTCATCGCTGTCCCATGGCTTGGTTATGGATAGGTGCTTAATGCACCTTAATACATGTGGTAGTTCATCACAGTCAGTCCTTTCCCTTGCTCCCGTGGGAGCAAACCCTGGTGCAAGGGAATATTTGAAAACCTGAGGGTCAGTGGATTCTCAATAGCATTCACAGCCATTGAGAGTGTGACAGAAGTCACCAGTCACCTTGTTTGGCTTTTGCCAAATTAACACAGCAAGGGTGAGGTGTGTACCCAGCAGCCTCCAGGCCACAGGGCTGGGATTCTTGTCAGTGCCACAAAGAGGGATAAGTGCAGGGAGAATGGAGATGGATTTTACAGATATATATCTATGAGTATATGAGTGTGTGTATGAGGCACAGTGCTCCAGTGAGACTTGGGCTGGCCTATCTTATGTTGCTGTCACACTTCAGAGTTTCCATTTTAAAGCTTTTTCACTGGGGCCAAACCTATTTAAAAGAACATCATCACTTTTGGAACCAGTTCTTGGGCATATGCTGGAGCAAACATATGAGCAGAGAGAGCCCATCTCCACACAGGCTGTGATGAAGGGGTCCAGTTTGGGGAACTTGACATCTCTGGTAATGCTTTGAGAGAAACATTAATCAAATAATTATTAATGAATAAAGTATTAGTAATTAATTGATTATACAATTAGGTCCAAGTGATTCCCAGAAGGTAAACAGGAGATTGCAGGGAGCCAACAGCTCCTTTCAAGGTACATTAAGTTTCTTGGTTAGTCTCTGTAACGAGCTGGGGCTAATCACAAGGCAGTAGTAATTAGCCCCTGTAATGACCATGACATTATTTGTAGCTTATTAACAACTGGTTTTGCATAAACTAATTTTCATAAGCAGCTGACTTCTTTCTGCAGCTGTGGTGAAAGGAAGCTGTTTGCTAATGCAAACCAGTTTCCCCAGAACTGAGAGGTTATCAGGTTATTGCAAACAAAGCTGCAAAATGCCTTCTTCCTCTTCCTCCCCACATGGAGACATACCAAGACACACCACATACACAGCTGTGTGAGTCCTACTGCCCCAGATGTACTGCTGAAAGTACTGGGAACTGGCACGTGGTTTTGCATTGTGACCTTCCATTCCCTGCATGCATGGCATTGATTTCTCCTCCTTGCTCCCCCAGGTTGGAATGAATGATCTAACTGTGGTTAACCTTCACCTGGCCTTGCCCCCCTCGGCAGGAGACAATACTGGGAAGAACCACGACAGCCACAAACTGGCAGCCTGTGCACAGACTTTGCAGGAGACTCTGAAAGGTAGGGCAGGGGTGTTCCTGCCAGCTATCACATGCACACAATCTAATCCAAAGGAATTTTTAAAAGAGTAAAATTAGTCTCAGTGAGCATTTCAGAAATATCCCCTCACAATTGTCTTTACTCATATTTGTGCAATGCATAGCGTGACAAATGTGCTTTTCCCTCGCTCATTGTTTTACAGTCTTTCCTAATTAACACAAACAGCACAGGAGATCCTACTGGCTTTGACACCATTTTTTCAAATTAAGTTCCTTCTGATTCTATGCTACTGTAACAGCAAGTTCTGCCAAAGGAAAGAAAAGTCACCAGAGCTGAGAACCTATTTTAAGTGTTTTGTGGAACTAACACCTACCTGATATCAGAGCAAAGCTTAATTATTTTTTTTCTTCCAAGAGAAACAGGTTCTATATATTTAATTTTTTGATAATTGGAAGCTCTTTGGAAAACCCAATGCAAATCTGCAGATGATTGCTAATGAGAAAAGAGACCAAATCCTGCCTTAGTACGTGGATGTAATATGCAGAATAGTTTTGTTGATTTCAAATAAGTTGCTCTGGCTTTACACTGGGATGAAATGACACCAGAATTTAGACCTGAGCCTGAGCAATGTAGTAGGCAGCTGGATTTCTTTACTTCATTCCTATGAATTTGCTTCTTACTTTGAAGCCTGCAAATTACGGTCAATTTCCTGTGAAGCAGAACAAAGCATTTTAGATTCTAAATGTTGCTGCTCTTGTTAAAGGAACAGAAAAATCTAGCCCTTCATTTACCACTTAAGAAAGATGTGAAAGGGTTGCAAGGTTTTACATGTGATGGTTTTCAACTTGGCCCAGTTCAGCAAGGTTGATCACTTGGAAGCATTAATATCCCTCTTGTATAACTCAAGAGGTATTTGCAGTTTTTCTGCGTGTTCTGTTGTTGTTCCTTTTGAGTTGCAGAAGCCAGTCAGAGCTATTTTAAGAGCTACTGATTTAAGTGTTTGTCCATGTACTTTAAAATTGGAAAGGATGAAGATAAACAAAAGGATCATTTGTTTAATCCCCAAAGGCTGAACTGAAACATGGGATAAATGTGTAGCTCTTCTGAAGTCAACTGAGTTGCACTTCCACTGCATCTAAATTTAGACTGTTGGTGTTCTCTTTATTTCATGTTTTAATTTTCATATGGCAGGCACGTTACTGGAGCATGCTTGTTCTTGGCTTAGTCTTTCACAAAAGAAGAAATTCAGATTCCTCCAAACTTGTGGGGTGCAGGTGTGGTCTCCTAAGCAAATGGTAGTGCACACATGTGACTTTGAAGTACTGAATTACCTGAAAAGGAGTTTCATGCTTAAAATTACCAGCATCCTTCAATTTCTTCCAAATCAGTCCACAAAATATGGGCAGTAAGGACTGATTTGTCTGTGGGTACTGCAGTAAATTTGAGTTTCTCTTCTTATTTTGCTAACAGATGCCTGTTCTATTACCTTTTATTCTTACCAAGAGGCATGTGAGCATTTGAGGAATATTGTTTACCACCCACAGCCTCCTGTAACACAGGGCATAGTACCCCACATTTCTCCCATTAGATTGGTAGTCCTGGTTCCTTTTTCCCTCTCTTTTTTTCTTTCATTAGTACTGGAGAGACACAGTTGCTGTTGGCTGCTCATAGCCAACTCTTTGCAGCAGCCCTTCTGTCTTCTCTCAAGAACTCCACCAGTTTGTCTGCAGTGTGGTGTCCATGGGCAACACACAGATGTTATTCTGGATGCCCTGCTAGTGGATGGATCCAGGGACCAGGGTGCTGGATGGATTGAGAGAGTCCTGAGGAAAAGAATTTGCAAGTGCTGGTGGATGAAAAGCTGCACATGACCCAGCCATGTGCACTTGCAGCCCAGAAAGTCAGCCTCATCCTGGGCTGCATCAAAAGCAGGGTGGCCAGCAGGGTGAGGGCGGGGATTCTGTCTCTCTAATCTGCTCCCAAGTGACCCCACCTGGAGAACTGCATCCAGCTCTGGGATCCCCAACATAGGAAGGACATGGACCTGTTGGATCAAGTCCACAGATGGTCTGTGAAGATGATCAGAGGGCTAGAGCACCTCTCCTGTGAAGAAAGGCTAAGGTAGCTGGGGTTGTTCAGTCTGAAGAAGAGAAGACTTAGGGAATATCTTACTGCAGTCTTCTAGCACCTGAAGGGGGCCTACAAGAAAGCTGAAGAGGGACTTTTTACAAGGACATGTAGTGATGGAACAAGGGGGAATGGCCTTAAACTGAAAGAGGGTAGGTTCAGATTAGGTATTAGGAAGATATTTTTTATTGTGAGGGTAGTGAAGCACTGGTACAGGTTTCCCAGAGGAGCTGTGGATGCTCCTCCCTTGCAGTATTCAATGCCGAGTTGGATGGGGCTTCAAGTGACCTGGTTTAATGTAAGGTGTCCCTGGCCACGGCAGGGGGGTTCGAACTAGATGGTCTTTAAAGGTCCCTTCCAACCCAAACCATTCTGTGATTCTGTGATACCTTGTCCCATGTGGCTTGGCCATATTCCATGGGTTATCCATGCATCAGGCACTGGGCTTACAAGACTTCTGAGAAATGGTAAGGAATCCTCTTAGCAGCCAATGTAACATCACATCCTTCTCATCATATGTGTGTCACTCTGTCCAGGAAGGATTTGGGTGTTTAAGAGTCTGCTTAATTCATGAGGTAAATTATCCAGGGCATGGGAAAATCAGAGTGTGTCCTACAGATGTCCCCTTGGCCTGCCATGAAGCAAAGGAGGGTTTCCTGGTTCCTGCAGAGAGGCAGATTTCAACACTGCAGACTTTCTGCAGGCACTATCAGTCCCTCAGCTGATTGCCTTGGCACACCAGAGCTCAGCCACTGCGGCACAGGGCTGAGTTACGGCTCTGCTTTGCTTTGCTGGCCAAGAGCCACCCACAGGCACTGCCAAAATTCACTGGTGCTTCAGTGAATTTGAAGATGCATTTGCAAACAGACCAGACTGTTTTTTCACCTGAGGAGTTTTCCATTGACAAGGACACGGTTGCTTTGGGCCCAGAGGGTGTGAATGTGTGTAGGAGCACTGCTGAGAGGTCATGAATGGGACACATGCCTGGCTGCTGTGGGCTTTGCCAGCATGTCCTTTGCCACCATGTCCTAACACATGGAGGCTCTGGGTCCTTGTGGACAGTACAGTCTGTGTCAGGGACCTTTGCAGCAGAAGATTGGTTGGTAAGAGAGCTCCTGCTGCTCTGTCTGTTGAGGAGGAGGAGGACCAGATTGCATCAGCTGAGGAGCCTCTGGCTCCTAGGGAAAAGGAGAATCAAGCCCTGCCAGTCTTAAATTCATTTTCTCCAAAGGAGGAAAATCACAGCACAGCACCAGTAGCATTGTCTTCATTTACTGTTTTTCCCTCCATCTGATTGTGACTATGGGAATCATGACTGCAGTTTTTGATCAGTTATCATTCCTTACTATGAGTAAGGGCATTTCTTCCAGAACTTTTGCTAAGTTTGGCTGAGAGCCATTGGGGCTCATCCACGAGACCCCTGAGAGCTGCAGCTGCTGTGGGCAGCTCTGCTCCCTGCCTCTGCTGGGAGGCCCAGGGGTGTCCAGTTAGACAGGCAGGATCCAGGCGGGTTCGCTTCCTGCCCTTGCACGGCTGGATGTCTGTCAGGGTCTTGGGAGGCAGACAAGACACGAAACTGCAGTGCATGACGTGCATGATGTTGTTGTTGCAGGAGCTGGCAGAGGTGGGAGCAGGGCTGAGAGTGAGCCAGGACAAGGGGAAATAAAGTTGGTGGTTGTCTAGAGAACTGTTTGCTTGCTCTTCCTTGCTTAGCACAGGGCTGCCTGATGTATTCCCACTCTGTTGCAGTCGGAGGAACCCTAGAAGCTCCTGTCAGAGGGGAACTAAAAACACTCCTTTCTCTCCCCAATGGCAAATTGGGTTTCAGCTTCTTTAACATGCTCCAGCCTATTCTGTCTATCAACTTTACACTTTGATTTTATGCTTTGTTATTCTGCATGCAAAAGTTTAAATGAGTGAAGAATATAGTGATTCCCTCCCTGGGCAGGGACTCATCTTACCTCCTTCCAGGCACACATCCAAGTGCTGGGTCTTTTATCCTCTGCTATTTCTAATCTGTCCAGAATGGAAAGGTTAAAATTTTCAGTCAGTTAAAATTTTCATTTGTAAGTATGGTGGGGTTTTTTCATAGACTTTTCATGTACAGGAGATAGGCTTGAGGATTTGCTAAGGAAGCATGAGTAGTTCAGGATAAAATAGAATAGATTTTGTGCATAATCAAGATGCTGCTGTTAAGATCCTGGCCTCTCTGTCATTTTTAAACACCAAGGATGTGCTCCAGAGGTTTCTGTAATGGCCTTTTCCCATATAGGGTGGAGATGAAAGCATGGAAGGAGCCAGGTGGTGCCTGGGCCATTTAGCAAGTGTTAGCACTGAAGGACCAAAGTTAAATTTCAGGCTTCCTGGTCTTGCCAAGCAAGAGATCTTGCAAGAGATCTTTGTCATGAGATGCACACAAAACCACCAGCTCACAGCAGGCAGGGTCATCCCATTAGACAAGAACTGGCTTTTCTTTTTGGGTTCTGATGGAGCTTAAAATAACTCAGGTTCAGATTCAGGTGGTTTTTTTCCTTCAAAGGTGGGAAGACTGCTATCATGAATGCTTTATGGAAGAATATTTAAACTTCACATTATTTACAATATGATTTGTGTCCTACAAAGGGTAGAGAAACCACAAATAAACGAATTCATTGCCCCTCTGCATCTTAGCAAGCACCATGTTTTGAAGTAAGTCATATGCCCTCAGTCTCACTTGCTCTCTTGCCCCTTCCCAATTCATCTTTCTTGCAATGCAAGACAGGAGTAGATTTCGTTGAGCTTGTGCTCCCTCTCCTGGATAGCGACTTCTACAGCAACAGCAAAAAATGAGGAGGTATACCCAGAGCACCAAGTATGGCAGAGGATGCCATCTGTCCACCTCATCCCCTCTCACACTTCAATCCCAGGAAAGAAAAAGCTTATAGGCTCTTCATAGTTCACTTTTCTGAAGGCAGCTTTGGGATAATTTTTTTTGTGCATTTGTGCCTCCTTTCACCATCCTTCTCCTTCTCCAGTGCCAAGTAGTGACGTGGCAGCATCTCTGGGCAGCTGTCAGCATTCTTCAGCTGTCTTCTCAGATATTTCTGGCAGTGGTTTGAGATGGGCACTGAGGCATGTGCTTTGTCCTCTTATCCCAGGGCACAGCTGGCATGTCTGCATCCACATCTGTGGGGCTAGGAGAGCACACGTTGGGGATATGAAATTAGGGTCCAGAGTCTCTGTCCTCATTCATTAGGGTTGGAAACAAATTGTAACTGAAGTCATTTTCTGATCCAAGTTGAGCAGTATCCCTTCAGACAGCCAGGCAAAACAAAGTTGCTGTAGTCAGGGAGTGTCCGCGTGGTTTCTCAACTCATCTTCTGCCATCAGGCTTGCAGTCTGCTCCTTGGTCCTGTTCCTTGGGATTTCTTAAATACAGAGGTTAGAATGAGCACTGCACTTTTGGGACTGTGGTATATACCAGCATAAGGCTGCGTCTTCCTGGGTTCCTCACAAAAGTGTCCTTGACTCTTACAGAAAATCTGTTTTAAAAAATGTCAGCATAGGTGAAAGCCAATAGGTGTTTCTTGTAGAAAAAAAAAGAAAAAAAAATCTTAAAAAGGCACAGATTTCTAAAAACCTCTGAGACTACAAATGCTTGTCTTTAAGTTTGTCACTATTAGGGAATAGCAGGGAAAAGACACCAATATTTGGACTTTAGTAAAGCTTTTGATATTGTCTCTGACTCATCCTTCTGGACAAAATGCCCAGCACACAGCTGGACAACCACATTACGTGATGGGTGAGCGACCAGTTCACAGATCAGGCACAAAAATCACAGTGAATGGGGTGACATCAGGCTGGCATCTGGTCACTAGTGGGGTTCTGCAGGGCTCCATCTTTGGCCCAGTTCTCTTCAACATCTTCAGTAATGTCTTGGATGTGGGACTTGAAGGAATACTAAGTAAGTTTGAAGACAACACTAAATCATGGGGATCTGTCAACTCCCTAGAGGGCAGACAGGTCCTGCAGACACCTCGACATATTAGAGATGTGGGAAGTTACCAATCATATAAAGTTTTAATAAGGGCAAGTGCCAAATCCTGCACCTGGGATAGGTCAGTCTTGATTGTGTGCATAGACTGGGGAATGAGGGGCCGGAGAGCAGCATTGTGGAAAGAGACCTGTGGCTCCTGGTTGATGGCAAGCTGAATGTGAATCAGCAGTGCCCTGGCAGCCAGGAGGGCCAAGCGTGTCCTGCGGGGCCTTGGGCACAGCATTGCAAGCCAGGGAAGGGATTGTCCTGCTCTGCTCTGCACTGGGGCAGCCTCACCTTGAGTATTGTCTGCAGTTTTGGGTGCCACAATACAAAAAGTACATTAAGATGTTAGAGAGTGTCCAAAGGAGGGCCATGAGGATGACGAAGGATCTGGAGGAGAAGCCATATGAAGAAGCAGATGAGGTCACTTGATCTGTTCAGCCTGGAGGGGACTGAGGGAAACCTCATTGTGGTCTTCAACACCCTCAAGAGGGGAAGAGAAGGGGCAGGTACCGATCTCTTCATTTTTTCGTGACCAGTGACGGGACCTGAGGGGAATGGCACGAAGCTGAGTTCAGAGGAGGTTTAGGTTGGGTATTAGGAAGAGGTTCCTCACCCAGAGGGTGGTTGGGCACTGGAACAGGCTCCCCAGGGAAGTGGTCACAGCACTGAGCCTGACAGGTTTCAAGAAGCGTGTGGACAACACTCTCAGGCACATGGCGTGTGTGACTCTTGGGGTGCCTTGTGCAGGACCAGGAGTTGGACTGATGATCCTTATGGGTCCCTTCCAGCTCAACATTTTCTATGATTCTATGACTCTGTGATAAATAATATTTAAAAACAAGCGTCAGATGTGTACTGGCTGGTTTTATTGTCATGAGGAGAATGGCCATGAGTATTTACTCAGTGAAAAAGGCTTTGAATAGTATTTCTTTCAGGAGTTCAGAGTACCATCACTTTTGTTACTCAGTATTTGTATTTTTCCTCTTTCCATTTATCCTCTTGTACTTCAGTGATGGATGTCCATTCTTCCCATTCTTTTCTATTTTTCTGTTTTCTAGGAGAAAAAGATGTAATAATCCTTGGAGATTTTAACCAGGCCCCAGACAGCAGCGACCATGACATCCTGAGGAAGGAGAAGTTCCACCACCTGGTCCCTTCCAGCACATTCACCAACATCAGCACAAAGAACCCACAAGGGTCCAAGTCGCTGGATAACATCTGGATCAGCCGGAGCTTGAAAAAGGTCTTCACAGGTAGGGTTGCTTGAGCGAGGCTGTGTAACCTGTAGTTGGGTTGGCGTCGTGTGTCCGGTTTGGGCAGTATCACTCAACCTTTTTCCCTGTGATTCTCTTTGATGCAGGCCACTGGGCTGTCGTGCGAGAAGGGCTTACAAACCCATGGATCCCCGATAACTGGTCCTGGGGTGGGGTGGCTTCAGAGCACTGCCCTGTGCTTGCTGAATTTTACCTGGAAAAGGACTGGAACAGGAAGGAGGTGACGCGGAATGGGAACGGGGTGACGGTTGAACGCAACGACTCCCACACTAAGCACGAACGATGACGTGAATTTGAGGGTGCCTCTTCTGCCACCCAGGGAAGGCTCTGGTCGCTCACGACTCCATGGCAGAGCAGGACTGCCTTCCCCTCTCCCTCCTTCCTGCTCTCTTCCCTGCACCTAGAAAGCATCAGCATATGATTTTGGTGGTCCTGGCTTTGTGCCCCTCCTGGACAGTTCTGGATGGAATCTCATGGCAGCAGAACAATCTGCAACTTTTTCCAGGGACACAGTGGACATTTCCACACCTGGAGATTTGGATGAGAATTGTACAGAAAATAAAGTGTACTTTTAATACTGTACAGGGTTGTTGCTAAAATGCAGCTGAGCAGGGTTTTGCTGTGAGGGGGAGGTGATGGTTATTTTCCTTTGCCTCTTTGTAAATTGAGGTAATAAGAGAGGCCCCAAAAAGAGGGACAAGGTGGACATTCTTGGCAAATTGCAAATGCTATTCAACACTTGTAAAAACTGCTGGAGCTGGTCCCTATGTGAGCTGCAGTGAGACCTGAGTGGTCCCTCTGCCCCAGCCTGGAGAGACATCATTCCTCCATAGCCCCTTATAGGCACCTCTCATCCTTTCCTTCCTCCTTCCTTATGCTCCTGACAGGGTCATTGTGCCCCAGAAGAGCTTCCTGGAGCTTGGCTTTGTCTTTTTGTTAGGTGCAACGTTCAGTGTTGGGTTTTCTTCCCACACAATAGTTTTCAGGAGCTGGGAAACCACCAACTTGTCCCTCTGCATAGCCTGGTCCATTTCTCCAGTACCCTTTGCCTTGCTCCCTTTTGGGGATTTCCCAGGAACAGCCCTTGTCCTCTGGCCCTGCAGCTGGCATCAGTGAGATGTAGCCACGGGTCTTTGTCTAGGAGCTGGTGTTCTGCGCAGGGCTCTGCATCGGGGAGAAATGGGCTGTGCATCAGTGGGAGGTCTATAGATGAGCCCATTTTCATGTGATCACTGCAGGGGCTGGCCCACATGATGGACCAACCTCTGCCCATTGACTTTTTTAGGGGCTGTCAGTTTCCCCCTCTGGCAGACCAGGCATCCTTTTCCTGAGCCTCACTGCTGCATAAGCCTGATTCTCTCACCACAACAGTACAGCGTGTGGTCACCATGCCTATGGCAGGGATGGGGGCTGCTGCCAAGGGGGTTTGGGTTCTGTGCGTGTCCTGGGTGGGAGCAATTCAGGCAGCACCCTACCACGGCAGCACTGGGAATGGAGCATTGAAATTGCCACCTACATGAGTTTTTTCATGCAGAAATTAATAACCAGTGACCTAGAAGGGAAACGTATCAGGACTTCAGCGTCTGCAAAAGAAGCAGCTCGAGTGTGAAAGGTGCTGAGCTGCCCACTCACCCAGCACCTGCTGCTCCAGGCTGCAGATGACCACACATTCTGCTGCTGAGTGGAAAAGAAAATTCTGTGGCATGGCTCACTACTCTTGACAGCAATGCCACACCAAAGGAGATGTTGTAACTGAGGGTTTTAGAGTAAAACAGTATCATATTCTTGCAGTATTTTTATTATTTTAACTTTCTCAGATATCACCTCATTTCTAACGACTCAAAAATAACTAATTTTTCAACAACTAAATAAATTTCCATGCAAACACACGCAGTTGAACAGCTTTTCTGTCAGTATGCAAAACTAAACCCAGAAAAAGCTGGCATAGCCTGGAGTGACTCTCAGACTCAGGGAGACTTCATGGATGTTTCAAGAGGTTAAGTGAATAACTAAGAACTCAGAGCATCAGATCAAAAATGTATCTGTAGTTGCTCAACATTCCCTGTTGAAAATGGGAGGTGCAGGTATTTATCTCTGATAATTAAAGAAACTAGCAGAAGATCTTGGCTCCAGCTTTCATTCTGGATCCTTGCTGCAGCTTTGTCCTTTTCAAACAGGCACAATTTTGGTGCCCTCTTTTAATTTGACCAGCACCAGATTCCCCAAGAAACTCTCACTGGATAACTGCAAAATCTAGGCAAAGATGCAGTAGAATTGCCTTAGTCAAATGAATATTACATGAGGTGAGGGGCAGTAAAATTCCCAAGAGCACACTCACTCTCTTGTACCAGCTAGTGTTTCTCTGCTACTAATACGTTTGGAGGCTGTAATTATTTTATAGCTCTAGAAGTAAAACTTGGAAAGGCCAGATTGCATTTATTCTGCTGTGGATGTATGTGCAGAGGCACCAAAGCCTAGAGAAGCACCAGCAGCCCCCTGTGCAGGTGATAGTGCTCACAGCTGCAGCAGGGGCCCTTGCTTTGGCTGATGAGTTGTGTGTTAACAGGGACTGCTGGTGTGGGAAATGAGCTGAGCCTCCTTCATAGCCCATGTGGGAGCTGTAGGGAAAGTTAATGAGGCTAGTCTGTAGCTCAGAGGTTCCTCAGCCCAGTGGAGAGCTCTGAAAAGGTTATTACTTGGTGGATAAAAAGATGCCTTGGGATAAGATGTGAGGAAGATAGAGGAATTGGATGCCTATAGGTGGAATTCTGCCTCGCACAGAGCATCTGTATGAGGTATGTGCCTGGTTACTTCATGTTGGCTATCAGCAGTGCCTCACTGTGGTCTCACTGGTTTTAAAAAGCTTGCTTTGTTTGCTCTTTGTGGTATCCTTGTAGGAGGATGAGATGGTTGTGAGTCTGATGGATTTTGGAGTTCCCAAGAACATCTGTTGTTTGAACATGGTTGTTCAAAAGCTGAAGTGGTGGCTGTGCTCCTGCTGCCCCTGCGGGAGTAAACCTGAACAGCAATTTTATTTCAAGATGCTCCTAGTGGAAGCTCTGCTGGCCCAGCTTGCTGGAACTTTAATGCCCAGGCAGTGCCAAGGAAGGCAGCAACTGAGGGGGTACAGAAGCAGCGAGCCTTTCTTACAGAAGGCTGGATACACCTTACACATCTTGGGGTCCCTTCAGGAGCCCAAATTTTGTGAGGCAGGGTCCTGCTTCATTCACCAATGGCTACAGACTGATTTGGTCCAGGTTTAATTTTTTGTAAGGCCTGTGCAAAGTGAAGGTTTTTGGGGATTTTTCCTGCCCACTGCACATGGAGCCTTGGCCACTTCCTTACAACAAAGTGCTGCCTCTTGTCTCCTGCTGACACATGCCAGCCCCAGACCTCGCCTGACCAGGGACACGGTGACAGCTGATGCACAGCACATGGTCCCTGCGGTGGCTGTGGTTGGTCAAACCTCACAGTGGTGGCTTCTGCAGGGAGCTCACTGGTCCTTCTGGCAGCAGGGGTGGCTCCTGGAAGGACATGTTTGAGTTTCTACCTTTTAGCATCTTCTGGAAAAAGCTTAAAGCAGCACCCAGTTCACCAAGGCTGAGGTGGCCATGTCTAGCGTTTAGCCCCTTGGCTCCTCACAATGAAAGCTTTTAAATTATTCTCAGCCAAATTATTCTCCTTTCCTATTTGCTCTGACCCATTTGCTTTATGGAAAAGCCTCTGCTTTGTGCTGTGGGCTTCTTAAAAGAACTTCCATGGCAAGTGACCATTTGGTCACTTGACTTTGCAGTGTTGTTGCACTGCAGTGTTGCAAGCCATCTAAGAAAATGGAGGTATGATATAAGGGAGTTTGGAGAGTTGCTAAAAACCTCTGAGGAGCAAACACAAGTAAATAACTGTCCTGGAGATGAACTTCCAAGAACCAGGTTGTGGCAGCAGTAGGTTGATAAACCCTGATGCAGCAGGCAGGGGTGGAGGCTTGACTGTACAAGCTAATCAGCCTTGGTTGTGGCACTTATGAGCCCTCATGGGAGTCAGTGCTCAGCATTCTTAGAAAATGACAGAAAAGGGTCAGTCCAGGGGAGTTCAAGGTTTTCCTGGACCTCTAAGTGCTGCCTTCTGAGATCAAGTTGATTTTTGGTTCTTGAAAATGGTGTATTGAAGGAGCATGCTGGCCATGGGCAGGAGCCAGATGTGATGGGAAGCAGAGCTCCTGGGACAGCAGCTGCTGTTCCCTGGGAGCACAACAGGTCATAAATTTAAGCACTCAGAAATTGGGTGGAAATGTCCCATGTTTAGGTTCTGAGCTTTTCCTTAGCTGCAGGAAGCAAGGCAAAGGCATGCAGGCATCTCCTGGCCTCTGACTTTCACACTTTTGTACAGAGTTTCTAGATGGGAAAAACTTTATAGGAGGCTTATGTTCTTTGTTTTTCCTAAGCAAAATGCAAAATTCTCCCCCATGCGAGGAGTCATACTGACTGTGAATCAGGGCTCTTGTGGGAAACAGCCTGCAGCAGCTTTTTTCATCCCCAGAAGAGATGCAGCAGCGGGATCCTGTGAGTTGGCTGCTCTCAGGGTGATGGGAGGGCCGTGCCAGCAGACTGCACAGCTCTCACTGTTGCCACTCAGCAGTTCTGGGTTGTATCCCACATGCCACACAGCAGGACATGACCACAATCGTAGACAGAGCCCTTGTCTGCTTACCTTTTTTTTAGGTTTTTAAGCCTTAAGTAACTTTTACCTCCATATCTGGAAGTAAAAAAGCTCCTTTGTAAAATCGAAGTAGCTAAAAGGATTTACTCTAAAGTACCAACAGGTTACATGTACACTTAGGAAATATGTTGCTGGATGACCCTTTGATGACCCATCCATCTGGCCATCTCATAACCTGGCATGATGTGATGTTCCCAGCCTGAGGGATGTCCAAATATCAGCTATGTGAAAGGCCTCATTTAAAAAGAAAAAAAATGGAATGTGCACAGACGTGAACTGCAACATTGCTCAAACTTTGTGTGAAAACACAAGGGGTACTACCAGCACCAGGCTCTCAGAGCATTTTCCCACCAGTTTTTAGGGAGTGGCCTTCATGGAAGCTCTTCCTTCAGACCTCCTTACTCCCTTGTCACTCTGTAGGCAAGAGGGGCTGCCTTGCAGCTGGGTGCTCACTTTATCTCCCCCATTCCTACTGCCTGAAGTTCTCAGCAGGCTCCCACGAAGGTCACTCACATACGTGCCTAGCTGGGCACCTTGGTACTCTTCCACACCCTCCTTTGGAGAAACCTTAACCTGATTCCTTCAACTGGAGGACTGTTGTTCCTTTTACTGACCAAGGGTGCTGAGAGCTGGAGGAGTGTGGGGTAGAGAGGCTGGGAAATGAGGAGGGATGGAGATGAGACAACGGATGCAGGAGTGAATCACTGCTGGAGGCTTCTCCACGTGGTCCTGTGTGTCTGGTGACATATCTTGCCCATATCTGGAAAAGCTTCTTGGCTGAAAGCTGTAAAATAAGATCAAAAATACAGGGGACCTTAGCTTTAAAATACTGCCAGGAGGAGAGGAAGAAGAGGTTGACTTACAGATCACCTGCAGATTTTTTCAGTGGGTGGGAGTGAATTTACTTTCTAGGCTCAGAGACTCATGAGAGAGTAGTGAATATATTCCTTAGATAAAAAGGGATGTGAAGGACTAGGATTTAAAAAAAGCCATCTGATGGATGAGTGCTAGAGACCAGGACAAAAGTCAAACAGGACAGAAATAAGCCAGTAACCTGAAGAAAACAGCCTGACAGTTCCCTTGCTCGGAATCTGCCACAGGATGGAAACTGGGCCCTAAACTATAAATGTGAGACCTTCCAAGTGCCAGTTTCAGGGCACTGTTGGATGCCTGAATGAGCCCAGCTTTGCTGTATTGGAGTTAGCTGTGCAGTGGAATCACACAGATCCAGTGGAGAAGGTCCCTGTGGGAGGTGTCCACCGCCCTCTGACCCTGTGGGATGGCAGGAGTACCGTGGCCTCATGCCAGCCCCTCCTGTGCCACCATCTGCATCTCTCTCGCCACTGATTTTTTTAGGTATTTTTTTCAGGAATTTTTTCTTTTCAAAACCATGTCTATACCAGCTGACCCTGCTCATTCATGAGAGCCCTGTCTGTGTGGTCTCTACCTCTGCTCTTTCCTTCTTCACGCTGTAGCCAGTGCAGTTCCAACTTCAGCCTCAGTTTCTTCACTATCTAAAGCTGAAATAATGCTGTACTTCACCCTGCATGTCCATAGACACCTCAGGAAAAGATGTTTAAAGTCTCTCAGAGACACCGTGTGATTGGGGAAGATACAAAATATTTCAGCAGCAGCATAAAAAAATTTAGACAACTTTTATGGGAAGGGTAAGGCTATGCCTTGAAGGTAATCCTGATGACATCTTCCTGTAATTGAATCAATGTAAAGGAATAGGTTTAAAATTCAATATCCAGATTTTCTGGATTTAATCTAAAATAGACTGTGAGAAGTCCATAATTGGTCAGCAAAGCCAAAATAGATTCTCCCTTCTGTATCTTAAAGACAGACAAACTCATTTTAAACAGCATACTGAAAAAACCCTCTAATTAAATTTTTTGTTAATATATTATGAAAATTAAGACACTTTTAAATGACTATTACCTTGAAAAAAACCAACAAAATAAATAAAGGACAAAAAAACCCCAAACAAACCCAAAGAAAAGAATTGTTCCAGCTGTTTCCTTTTGCCTTTCTCTTGGCTTAGATAAGGTCTCACTCACCTTCCATTCCGACTCCTGGGTTGCCAGATTTCCATCCTGGTTTCCAGCATAAATGATTTCCATCTTTCCCTCCTTTCAGAGAACCTTGGTGCTTAAGTTGCTCCTGGAACTGCTGGCAGGGCATCCAGCTTCATAAGCCTGGCACTTTTTTGCAAGTGCTGCAAAAAAGCTTTCAGAGCTGCATTGGTCCTGCAGATCACCTGTGACAAATGTGAGATTTATTCAGTACTGAAATACACCTGCTCAGTGATGGGTGAGTGTTGTGTTTCACCCTGCTGATACTGTAGAAGGGGTATCTGGGATGCAAGGGAGAATGGTGGTAATCTGGGAGCCTATGAAGGGAACAGATTTCAGGCTGTGTTTTCCAAGCTTTGTAGGAAGGGAAGGGGAATATGGTGTGATAATACTTAGCAGTCTTGCAAGGCAAATCAGCAATTGACTTCCAAAATATTTCCATTAAAAAGAACCTACAACCCTTAAATGTTATCCTTACTTATGCATGAGGGAGCTGAGCCGATGGGACTCCCTGGAGATAAGTAAGCACATTTTATAAAGTGAGAGGGGAGTGCTGGAATGAAGCAGCAGGGGAGAGGGGGTTTGGGGGGGTGGGTTAAAGTGTTAAAGTGGAACACTTGGAGTTGCCATTTCCTGCATGGATGGTGCTGAGAGTTGCATCGCAGCAAAGAGGGTCCAACGCTGCCTCAGACCATATCCTAGAAAAAAGGAAGATAATTTCCTCATGAGCAGCCAGGCCTTCTGACTGAGCAGGGAGAGCCATACCCAGTGTAAGACTTCAATAGACACTTTGTGACTCCAACCCTAAGTGATGTTTTTGAAAACAGTCAGAAAGGCACCTCTTCTGTACACAACATAGCATGTCCAAGTTGCTGTAGAGCCGAGGCCATTGGAGAGAGTAACCCCCTCACACAACAGGATGTAACGCTTCAGTACTCTCATCTGTCATTATTTTGTCTTTATTTGTAAAAGTTGTATAAAATGCCTTTCAAAATTGGTCTGGTGAAACGGGGAGGCTTTTCCAATGCTGACCAGGTTTCTGTATAGGAATAACATAGCAAGACATAGATACACAGCAAAGCAACCAAGCCAGCCAGCCAGGAAGGGCTGCCAACACAGCACTGACACCATGAAACTGTGCAGTGATGTGAGCTCACCACTGCTCACCACTGCTGTTCACACACTCTATCACAGAACTTCAGTATCACAACTCAGTAACCAGCCTCTTCACAGTGAAAAACAAAAATTCAGGAAAATTTACAAAACTACACTTCAAAATTTGAAACACTTTTACGAAGGAGGAATGACGTGTCTGATGCCAAAAACAGAAGCTGATAGCTTCGCCTATTGCTACATATTGATCCTGACCACTTCCAGACTCCAAACTTTGCACCAGGCAAATCTACTTCTAGAATAATGAAGAATGGAAGTTTAATGGCACCTACTGCTTTGCAAAAAAGGTGATGCAGGTCTTCAAATGAAGCAAAAAGGCCTGTAGTAGTGTTTAGGGCTACAGAGTGGTAAAAGAGTCAGGCCTGTAGGCATGGCATTTTGTGGTAAAAGAGTGACTGGCACAGCCTCCTGGTTTTGCGGACACATTACGGGCGTGCATTTAGATTATAAGATGCTACTGCTGTGGGAGGAGGAAAACCACTTTGCTTATGTAGAAGTCATGGGAGAAAGGCAGGGATCTCTCCTGTCAGAATAAAATCAGTCCAAAACTGTTCCTTTCTTCAAGGACTGTCCCTTTTGCATACCCCAGGGTCAGCAAAGTGAGCCAGATTTTTCCATGGTGTAGTTCAAACGATCCCTGCCCAGTTAACTCCAAAGACAGCTTTTGACTGTAATCCTTGGCTTGACTTCAGTCACATGTGGCTTTCTTGCTGTTTCTGGCAAAGGAGCCAAAACCTGGAGCATGTGTGTGCATGACTGACTGCAAATGGTTCCTGTCAGGCTGCTGCAACACCGTGTGTACTCTGCACACCTCTAAAACAAAGCTGGGCAGGCAAAGTCCCCAGTGATCAAACTAGACAGCCTGAAGGAGGGAAGGAGAGAAAACAGCATACAGAGGCTGAAAGGCTTTCAGCTCCTGAACAATACTGACAACACAAAATTAAGGCTGCTGCAAGCAGTTCTCAGTCCCTGCCTTGAAAATAACTAAATTTAGTAAATTATGCTTGTTGAATGCATTTTCTTTTTCGCAGCAATCAGCCAGCCACTGCAAACAACCTGCAATAGTATCTGAAAGGCAGCTGCTTTTATGGGATTATTCGTAAACCTTCAGACTTCTTAGCCAACCATCAGTTTTTCCTCACAGATTTTCCTATGGATCAGAAAATGTGTTCTCAGGATTTTACTGTAATGTCTGGTAATGTCCTGGGTGTAAGACAAGGTTCCATTTGTTTCATTAAAGAACAGGATAAGGGGAGGGGGGATACTGTGGCTCAGGTCCATGCAAACATGGCGTGGAGGAAGCCTTGGCTCCATCTACTCACCTTATCCTATGCCAGGCCTGTTACCAGTGGGCAAAGCAGCAGGGTAAGAAGGGGCAGAAGCCCTGTCCAAAGGCTCCCACTAGTTCCTGCCCAGCCTCTCCAACCACAGCTGCTTCCCAGGAGTTCAGAGGAGCCCTAGTAAAATGCTGTCTACTAAAACAAAACCGTTTGTCAGAATACTTAAATACTTTGCCTCAACAATTCCTTAATACTCCAGAATCAGAAAATGTAGTTTATGTAGTAAGTCCTCCTGCATCATCTAAATTATTCATCATGTGACTAGAGAAAGCTCCTTGCTGTAAGGAGCTTTCTCTCCTTTGTCTTGGATATAGCACCAGTAGTTAGAACAGAGGTAAAGATGGTTCAGAGTGGTGCAGCACTTCTGTTGGAACACAGGAATAGGGCACTTGAGAGTCGTCTTCTCTCCCCCAGTCACATCTTGTTTCTGAAATGAGCTCTGCAAGCTCAAGCTTGCTGTAATGTGGGGGTACTGCTCAAAAATGTGACCTGGTCCTCTGTAGGCTCAGGCGACCCAACGAAGAAGTGAGTGTTGCCTGCTGTGCTGGATCATGGCCCTGTGTTCCTGAATTTATTTTGAACCATAGGTCATGAAATCACAGTTTTGCTCAATCCTCCTTCCAAAACGCTGCCATGTTGAATTTCCTAGACAGACTATGCTTGCTCTCAAAGGAGGGAGGCCATTCCCAGAATTCAGCTTCCTGAAACATGTACTATACACATAAAGACGTGGAATGGTGTAATTCATGGGAATGAAGGGGAAAGCTTTGCTACCTGTTTACAGTCATTAAAACAGCAACCCCTAACTTTTTTTCTCTTTTTTTTAAATGATAATTCTCTCCTTAAAAAAACCCCTGAAACTTTTTGTAACATTATGGACTTTGATGCTGTGGCACAAAGACCTGCTTCTGTGCACTGTTTTTAAACTTTCTGTTTTCATTGCAATGATGACTAAATGGGAAAGTTATGCAGACAGCAATGCAACATAATCTACCCCAGTTCTATTGCTATGAACCGTGACAGCTATGACCAAAGATAAGGCAAACAAAAGTGAACTAAGGGGGAATTTCTCCTCTGTCCCCTTTCCTCCAGCTCTGAACCTGGGTGGGAAAAGGCAGTATATTACAAGAGACAGCACTCAGCACTATACCAAGCATACAAAACAGAGTAGATGATTGGACAAATCACTGCAGAGGAATTTCTAAGCCAAATTTTACAAAAATGCACAATCCCTTTTAAAAATAATCAGTATACAATCACAATGCAGAAGGACATAAAGGGGCTTTTTCTGAATTCCACATATTCTGGCCACTCTTCCCTCCCATCTCTCATAAGTCCCTTCTTGCAAGCTCTGGGAAGTTCAGCTCTACATTGTTGCACAGTAAGTGAATAGTGGTCTAATACTGTTAATTTATGAGATCCTGGAGCTCCTCATCAGTCAGCTCATTGACTTCCATGATCTTTTTCAAGTGTTCCATGTACCGGGCATGGTCTTGCAAGAAGTGTGGCACCCTCATGTTTTCAATCACAGCTAATCCTTTCAGGCGATCCACATCCTCATATGAGATCTGTAAGGAAGGACACGGGTCAATTTAGCAGTACAGTCCCGTTGCTTCTCTGCTGCTGCTATAAATTCTCTCCTGTAAATGAGGAAATATTTCAGAGCAGGGAAATTTAAAATCTTGGAGAAGCCTTTCAAAACATGAGCAACTGTCTGCTTCAGTGAAAGATGCAAAAAAAGTGTAATTTTAGCAAATGCCTTCATAATTCCTGATTGTGCTTTTGATTCCCTCAGTAAACAGACTTGTAGGAATGTGAATGAGAATCATCTACAGCAGCTGCAGGAATAGAGAAGGAAAGAATGGAGCACATGTAAGTCCTGGAATGTCTTCTCAACAAGGCAGAAAGATTTACACGAGAATAGAAACAACACTGTGCAAAAGACTAAGGAACTAGAAAGGGAGTGCAGAATAGGCATGGCACAGGAAGCAGACTTTGGGAAATGCATAGTGCCAGCTGACCTGAACTCTGCTGTTTCATTTTCACTAGTAAATGTGCTTATGCACAGCTAAATGAAAATGCATCTCTACTAACTAACTACATGAACAATACCTAAGCATCCCAATTTTAGGGGTTTTTTTTGTTTTCCCCATTCAGTAGCAGGCTGGAGACGGGGTTTGCCTCATGGCACCAGAGCCCTCTGGGTATGGGTGCTGAACTCTCATTTTCCAGCTATTACAGGACCTGATAGCTTTTTTTTCTAAGGAAAATGGATATTTTTATCTTCATAGTCTTATGATTCTAAAAGCTAGGACTTCTAATTGCAGTAGCTCATGAATGATAGTCCAGAAAGGATGAATGCTTTGGCTCGGCACAAGCTGCCATGGAAGCACAGAACAGGACTCCTTGGGCAGCTGTCCAGTGTGATGAAATTTGTGTGGTTGTCACTTTGTCTCCAAGCTGTGTGTTCTGGGCACCCTGCAGACAGCAGCATATGCACTGGCAAAGCCCACCAGCCTTGCTGTGCTTATTAACTGGCACGTTCTATTTCTTCACAGGAGGTTTGTGCCAGGTGGCTTGAGTGGAGCCTGCTCCTTCCAACCTTTTTGACCCATGTTTCTTCTAAGGAGCTGAGCCCTGCACAGTCTGGCTTCCCTGGAGGCAGCCTGCCCTCTTGGCAGGTGATGGTTTCTATTCAGCAGCATTTAAAGTGCACATGAAGGATTCACCAATGTGCAAGGGTCCTGGAAGGGCTTTCTGGAAAGACAGGACAGTGTAAAAATCCAGATGCTAAACCTGATCCATAGAGACAGGTGCGTATCTCAGCGATGATAATTGGAGCAAAGTCCACAAAGAAAATCAATTTGCATCTGCGTACACAAGTGTGCTTTTCTAGTTGCAAGGACAAGATGCACCCAATTAAGAAACAAATATACACCTATGCCTAGGCTTATTCAAGTCACTAAGCTACTGCTGATTGAAATCATGTGGCTTTACACCTAATTAACTTACTTAGAAGTGGATACAGAGGAGCTGTACAAAACCAAATCATCTCCTTTCAGTCTGGAGACATAGCATCACATGCAATTAAATTCTACCTCTTTTCCTCCCTAAAGAAAGAAAAAGGATCCTTCCCCCCTCATATTTATGCTCAGAGGTTTCTGTTCCTGCTGCAAACAAGAAACATATATCTGTAATCTGAGGTATGGTTTCAACGGGATGCGTTTCCCCAGTCCTTGCAATTGGTAAACAATGACCAAAGTTGACATCCTGAGGAGATCAAAAACATAATCTCATCCTATTGTGGAAATGGGTTGTTTTCTTTACCACATGTAAATAGTCATTGCACTAGATAAAAAACTCTGAGGCTAAAACAGGCTTACTTGTGCTCATATGTTTCTTGGGAAACACAATAGTGGGTGGTATTGCGCTGCTTTACTTTATAAAACTACGGTAGTTATGCTGTACTGAAGTGCACCCAATATCTGCATTCTGTTTCTCTTCAGTATTACTTGCATGCAGTCACCACATGGATGTTCTGCAGTGCTTCCCACATTTGATTATTTCCTGTGAAGTTTTAGAACTGCTCCTTTTAAGAAGCATCTTTTCTCACATTTCAAGTGTTTTCCTTAGTCACTTCTAGGTAGGTTGAACAGCTTGCATGTATCCACACCACACTCTTCTACACTGTAAGTAATGTCAGAAGCAACAGGAAGGCATGACCTGGAGGACGTGCCAGCGAAGCTTAATACTCCCTTTGGAACAACCTGATCCTCCTATTCCACCCTAAAAAAAACAAATAAATCCCCCATTTAAAGTGGTGATAAACCACTAGGCTGGATCCCAGTGCAAGTTTTATACTTGTCTCTTTCATGAGACTATAGGGAGATATTGGAGCGGGCCCAGTGAAGGGTCACTAAGATGATTAAGGCACTGGAGCATCTCTCCTGTGAGGAAAGGCTGAGAGAGCTGGAACTGTTTAGCCTGGAGAAAAGAAAGCTCATGGGAATCTTGTCAGTGTGTATAAACACCTGACGGCATGGGAATGGGGCTCTTCTCACCAGCGCATACTGACAGGGCAAGAGGCAATGGGCTCCTGTTAAAATGCACAAAATTCCATCTGAACACAAAACACTTTTGTACAGTGAGGGTGGAAAAACACTGGCACAGGCCACACAGAGGGATTGTGGAGTCACCATCAGTGGAGATATTCAAAGCCCAGATGGACGTGGTCCAGGGCAAACTGCTCTAGCTGACACTGCTTAAGCATGGAAGTTGGACTGGATGATGCTGAGGGGTCTCTGCAGACCTCAGCTAATCTGTGATGCTGAGAGCTGACACTGTTCTGATACACAAATTTCCAGCTTGACTGCAGATGTCTGAAGCAAAAACATTCAGAATACATTTTAAGATCCCTTGATTTTAGAAGTTGTAAAGTCAAGCACTTATAAATTATCATGCTGCTAGAAATAAATTGCTTGTAGACCCCCTAATGTGGGAGCCATGCAATGTGGATCATAGTGCAATCTGTAATTTTATGAGGAATGACTTAGTATGTTTTTCAAGTGGCCTGACAATCCTGCAGACTCCCTGAAGAGAGACAGGCATAAAGCAGCAAAGGAACAGTGTGTGTGTGGAGTTAAGCAAGCTTAAAGCAAAAGGAAACTTCAGAGAGAAAGTTGCAGGCTTATTTGACAGTGTGATTTTATTTTCAAAGCTTCCTGACTTGGTTCAGTTACCTAAGTAGCTCTTGCTTATCAACAAGGATGTTTTTGACAGTAAAGGGAAAACTTAAATGTGGACCAAAACCCCCTATCATAATATGCCACTTCCCTTTATCACCCATTGATTGCTAAGTAGGCAGAAATGTTGGTATACCAGCTCTAAATTCAAGCTCACTGTCAATTTGGCTCCCTGTTTATGTGAGTATGAATCCTGCTTTATGAACTGTGAAAGCTTAGCAACCCAAGGATTTGGTTCAGGAAGTGTGACAAAATTTCTGCACTTCTAAGGATGATTTGGAGAACAAACAAGCCATGACAGTTAGAATGGACCGAAAATATGTTCGGTGAATGTAGAAATACCATTATTCTGGGGGAAAAAAACCCTCATTTTTGAAAAACACCTGCCATCAGTGAGAGAACTTTGAGATGAAATACTCTTTGTGGTGAAAGGGGGATGCATTAATGTCAAATAGTTCATTTTGTTTTCTCGTAGGACCACCACCTTATCTAGTACCTGTCTTGTTTGGCCAAGGCAGTCTGTTGTGCTTCAAGTCAGGTAGTAACCCATAAAGGGAGGAAAGTCTGAGAAATATGACCATAAATCTTAATCTGATAAGTGAAGAATGAGGACAAGCTGGTAGAAATTTTTAGGACTTCAAAATACTTGCAACTTGCACAATGTAATTGAAGGTGCTATACAGAGCAGAGAATTCTAGATCAAAGTAAAACCAAGCACAATGACTCATAGGTTGTTACAGGCAGGCTTGCTGAAATAATAAAACTGTACCCTTGGGAATAATGAGTTCAGTCACCTTTCCAAGAGCTGTCAGAAGATGGAAATCAATGGACTCCCTGTATCTCAGGATTCGGAGGATGCCATCCAAGTACACCTGGTCCTTATTGAAACAGCCTGAAAGGAATGGAGAAACGTTGCACTCTATCACTGTTTGGTCAAGGCATGGTCTCAGAAGCCATTAAGAGCAGAACAATTTTATTTTTAAAAACTAGATATTTATATCCCTGACTTTGAAAACCTTTCCAAAAACTAGCTAGAAGACAAAACCCACTAGCCAGTAAAAGAAACCAAACACAGAAGATAGTGCCTGTGAATAACCACAGGCAACATTACATCTGTAGAAAGCAGGTCAAACTGTGAATATGGATTTTTTCAAAGTTTTGCATTTACATTCCACTTCCACTAAAAAAAAGAATCCTTTACTGATTCAGCTTGAAGGTCTCACTCATGAGCATTTTCAGCCTTATTTTCCTGAGACCCCGTTTCAGAAAGTGTGCAGTCTCATTTCTCCCTTTGGCAAAGGTTTTACCGTGTGACATGATTAAGGAGCTCTGTGCGTGTTCTGAAAGCCTCCCTGAAGTACAGAACCAGAGGAGACAAATAGGGAACTCACCTGGTTGTGAAGTGTCAGTCCACCCTCTCTTGGCCCGTACGCAGTAATCCCACCTAGTATTGGGGTCCTTGACAAATTTCCCCACGTCCTGGAAAAGCTGACTGAAGGACATTTGGCTGGCCTGGTACACTGTGTAGTAGAGCAGGGCAGCTCTCCAAAGAAAAGGGTCTTTGCGGAACAGGACGCTGTGAATGCTCGCTAGCCCCTCTTCTGTAGGGTTGATTGGTTTTAACCCGTGTTTTCTACGACCATTCCGGTTGCACCAAGGCTGGCTGTTGTTGTTAAAACCCCGAAAGTAGTGAGTTCCTGAAAAAAAAAATAAAAGGAATTTGGCACCTAGAACAGTAGCATCCAATGATTAACAAAAAATATAAAATATATAAGGAGATACCCATTTCAGAACACTGAGCTGGCAGGACTGGGCACTGGGGAAAGTGACAACTTTAGCCTTGTCTACAACAGAGAATTTTGACAGAGATATTTACACCATGCAAATATTCACCTGCTGACTGCAAGTGAAATTCTTGAAAATGCCTAAGGAATGCAACTATCAGGAGAACTTGACTTTCTAAATCTGTGGAAAGGAATTTTCAGAAGTGTCTTACAAGCTGAATTGTCTCTGGCATAGGATAGGCATAGTAGGGAACAGAAGGAAGGAAAAGCAAAGTCAAAGGGCAGAAATGTTGCCTCCTGAAGGTGATTAAACAGCACTACTGCAGCCTTGGAAGATGCTGTGTCCCTTACAATGGGATTAACAGTAGTTCTAGGCAATTGCAAGGCTTATTCTTCAGTTAATATTCAGGCACTAGCCAAGTTTATCCATTTTTTACGTGTTTCATTAAAACAGATGCACTGAAAAATTTGTAGAAATTTTCCACAGGGCTGGGCCAGCCTTGTGTAATGCAAAACCAAAGCAATTTTACATCTCAGTTTAGGGATCACTGGATAAATTCTTCATAGCTAAAGCATGCCTACATTTGCAAGCAGTGCAGCGTGACAGGAGCAGGTTTGCAAAGTGACATGGCTGGAGCCAAAGTTGAATGGTCACACTATTTTTGTTTCCTCTTTTGGTTTTTTTTAACTCCAGAGTAGTTAAAAAAAAAAATTGCTCTCGTGAGCAAAACGTCCCTGAGCAGTGACAGCACAGAAGGTATGCCCTGGAGCAGAACCTCTGGGCTAGCATCATCTGAAAGGATTACTCTTTGCTTGCTCTAAGATTCCTTTGGCATGGGAACCTCAGTGCAGTAAGTGGGACTAGCTGGTAGGCTTACTTCAAAAGCTTGCTCTGGCCTAAAATGCTAATGTACATGAACCCTAGGAATCCTTTTACTGCATGCTGCAGTAATAAAAAGGTTTCTCCTTCCCTTTAGCACACCTCCAGCACGAGTTCTTTGGATAGGGATGTTCCCTCTTTCAGTATCTGTCCAGTGCCTGGCCCATCACTGTGAAATAAGTAACAATGCATGCAAGTACTCCCCTTTGCCTGCAGAAGGGATGTCGTGCTCATACCAATTTCGTGTCTCAGCATCCCCTCCAGCCAGTGCTCTCGCGCAGTGGAGACATTGATAGTGAGAGTGGGGCGGCCGTTCACCACGGTCATGGAGGCTCGCGACAGCAGGTCCTCCGTGAGATGGACCACAATCTGAAGAGGAGAGAGTTCAGGTAGAGCTGAAGGAGCTCTCTTCTCGTTCCTGTTCCTGCTTTTTCCTCTGGCCCTTCCATTATTTCACTTCTCTTTGGTCCCTTGCCCTCCATAACTCTGTCTTGCGATCAGCAATCACTTGAGGGACTCTGCTGGCTGAGTTTATCCTACTCACCTGTGCTACAGACAGAACCTCAGACCTCAGTGGGGTGGGCTGAGGGTG
Source organism: Coloeus monedula (assembly GCF_965178545.1). NCBI lineage: Eukaryota > Metazoa > Chordata > Aves > Passeriformes > Corvidae > Coloeus > Coloeus monedula. Next base: position 48,118,630 of record NC_138781.1, read on the forward strand.
AAGCCAGACCAACATAAGACTCAAAAATTTAATATGGCAACACTGACTAGACTCAGAGGGCAGGGAGCAATTGCATGCAGAATAAATTAGAGAAAATTACAGTTCTTGAACTGGGTTGAATTATCTTAGTATTACTGAGAACAGAAAAATACTAGGTAAGCACACATGAATTGACTAGGCATCTATATAATTAGCTGTCTGAAACCATTTCAGTTGCAATTTTAAATCCACTTGAATGAGAGGGGGAAGCACTGTGTACTTTTTTCCTGTTACATGATGCAGACTTAGTAAGATTATTGAAATACTGGTATTGTTTCATTCTATACAACAATATAGCACTTGCTTTCCTGTTCTCTCTTGGAAAATTGGTAATCAAAACAAAAACTGGGAGAGAAGGAAACTAATGCATATTGATATATTTTATCTTCAAAAAGCCCTTTTTAAACCAGTGACTGAGAGGGAAAAGTGAAACTCTCTTTCTTGAAGATTAAGCACCCTCTTCATGTAAAGCCTAAAGAAACAGTACTGCTCAGTAGAGTACAAGGGAGAGTACTTAAAAGAAAGATCACTTTTTTTAGATCCAAAAAAAAGGACCCAGGGATCAAAGGTATGAATACAACACTTCCCTGTATTCAAAACTGACCATTCAGCTTTAAGTTCAAGAGCAAATGGTCAGTCCCCTAAAACTTGTATTTAAGAGGCAAGAAAAATAGGTAAATCCCAAAGCATTTAGATTTAAAGGGCAGGTGCCACTTAGCTTTATTAAAACCCCTTCAGCTGGAGAGAGTATTTTCATATTTTAGACTATCCTGTATTAACCCTATTTTCACAGAAAAATAAAGCATTTCATTAAGAAGGACATGGGCTGCTGGATGAGGGTGTAGGATCCAGCTTCCATGAAGTCAAACCAAGCCAAAAATGAAGAGGGAGATAGAAGCACAGGAAACATAGAAGCACACCAAACATAGAAATTTTTTCTGCTTGCTCTAAACTGTAGTTTATTAATCCCACTCTTAGAAACACAGGTAAAGTCTGGTTATCAAGTGTCAAATCATAGTCTTGCAAAAATGTGTGATGAGTTTAGCAGTTTCTCCTAATAATATTATGTTTACCAATTAAACCTAGTTTCTGGGAAATTAATTTTTATTTCATGATTCCAGACTCCTCTTGCTTACTGCCAGTGATCTCATCCAAGTCTTTGTCATCTGGTGATTTCATTTGGATCAATCCCTTTTTTATACATTCAATTTCATCTGACTTTTCCAAGCAATGTCATGTAACTTCATCAAACTGGTCTTTTAAAATCCTGAATATAGAAAATAAGTTTTTTTCACAGGGCTCTAAAAAATTAGATGGTTAAAGCCAGGAAAAAACAGCACTCAAATGAACTCAACAAGCCAACCTCTTTCAGACATTTTTATTCACTTATGTCACTTTCATTTGTGTTGCTTCTTATAAATCACTCTCTTGGGCTGCTGCTTATTTTTTTTGGCCTTTTCTTAACTCTTTCCTTTGGTGTAAATAATTTGATACAGGAGAACGGATGGCAGAACTGATGAATAAATGGAAATGTGCTGGTCTCCAAGTAGCTGAAAAAAGGAGGGAAGGAAGGGTGTCGTTCTCGGGTACTCCCAAAAGAAGCGAATTTAAGAACAAGCATATATGAATCAGGAAACAGGCTCAGAGAGATGACTGAAGCATTTACAATGAATTTGTGTCGTTTCAATTGTTCAAATATTAGACTGGGCATAGCCATGAGAAAAGCATGATGTAAGGAAAATTCTTGGAATTAGGGAGGAAAGGCCTCCCAGAGGGTCTCTTGGGTCCATCCATGTGTAGTGTCTAAGGTCTACATAAGCGTTTCTTCCCTGATGCAGTGCATGCCTTACCTCACCAAGACAGCCTTCTTTCACCATGTATTTCCTGACATGATTCCAGATGCGACTTTTGGTCAGCAAGCTGCCTCCAGTGGCCTGTTCAAATTTTTCGTAGCTTCCGTATTTCTGCAATGTCCGCTTCATAATATTAATGGACTATGAAATGAAAAAGCACAGCAAATAACGCACTAAGATCCCCATGTCAGACTGGCATGTGTATTCTTTCTCTCCTCTCAATCCTTTTTTTTTTCAGTTTAAAATCCTTTTTTCTTAACTCATTGGCAGTCACTATCAGGCTGTACTCATTTAATACATGCTGACACACTCTGCAATGAATTTATACCATCTTCAGACGTACATTAATGCCAAAGTACTGAAAAAAGGTTCAGATCAACTCATCTTAGACCCACATACACCAGTGTGATGATTAGATGATTATCAGTCTAGTGAAATAGTACCAATTTTCTCTTTAATTTTGGCAATGTTGCACAACTGCCTTGTAAAACAGACATAACAGGTCTCCAGGACATTTGCAGTTTGACAGCATGTTTCTTTTTATGTTTTTCCAAATAATTTGAAAAAGATCAACTATTACTGTCATCTTGCTTAATTTCTTGGCATTTTCTAATTTAGGAACATGATTCATGAACTATGATTAAGCAGATGTGTAACAATATTTTTAATGATAATACTTCTACCAAAAATGTCTCCTTACAATGTATCCCTTGTACCATGGGTGTCTGTGTCAGAAAGGAGGAGAGAGAGCAGGAACTTTATTTACAGAACTTTCATTTAAACTTTTCATTTAAACTACAGTAGTTCTTTATAACCCCCCAAAATGAAGGCCTATTTCATGAAATAAATAGACTGGTATCAATGATTCTCTTATGTATTGCTGCTAGAAGAAGTCCCTTGTAGGTGCAAAGCTTAGCATGATGCCCATAACCTAAATATTCCTACCCCTTTCCCAGGAATTTTATCCTCAGCCAGCAGCCTGAACAATTCATGGTAACAGTTCTTCAGTTTCCTTTGCCAGGTGCCAGATCCTTAAGATATTTATGTTACCTACTAGTTGTTTGGTATATCAGGTTTCTATGAACAAATAAATAACTTTATTTGTTCACTCTGGAAAAAGTAATCTCTCAATCAATCTTCTAGCATGAAATTTGTCTTCACAACTTGCTGATATTAAATTTCCATTAAGTCTATAAGATTAAACACTAAGTACCCACTCAAATTCTAGGATGCCTAAGTTCATTCGAAATGAAATCCCAGAGGACTCTCCTATCTTAGCTGGAGTGCAGGTGTTTTCTAAAACCATCTCATCACAAAAAACAGTGAGAAAACAAGCACTGAGTACACATCAAACCTCCTGCTTGGCTGGCTGTAGCAGCAAACTCCCTGGAGTGGAGACCCAAGTTCTAGCTCTTCCTGCCTGCCTGTAGGCACCTTCCTGGGCTGTTCAGGATTTCCCTAAAATGCTGTGAGACACTTGAATCAACAGCACAATACAAGCAGCAGGTTTTCAGACATAGGACCTCCTGAAAAAGTACATACCCACTCTGGCCTCTCCTACTTCAACCTGATAGAGTTCACAGCTTCAAGGGGAAACTTCTTTATGTGCCATGCTAGGTAACCCATATCCTGGCATTCCAGCCACATCCAGATAGGTGTTGCAAGTTTGAACTCCTGCATACTGAGAAAGCCATTAAGTTTAAGCCTCCTCATTGCTGAACAGATATTCAGAAATTACTAAGAAGGGTGCTCACCCCTATCACCTTTTCTCTTGACTCTGTTTCAAGTGAAACAGAAAAACGTCCCAAAAATTCCTTCCAAGTGGGCAGGTGTGGCTCTGGAAGCACTGAAACAACAGGGAGAGCCATCTCTCACACACAAATCTCTGGGGAGTGGCAGATGGCCCTGGCACTGAGAGGAGCCCCATCCCCGGTGACGTTCCTGGTGTTGACACTTACTGCCACAACCATCCCAGTTGGGAGTGGTCCCTGGGGGGAAAAGATTTGGGAAATGTTTGGTTTCCAGGCACTGACTACAACACCAAGCCCTCATTTTGGGGTTCTGCACCTGTCTCCAAGGTGAGATGACTCAGTCAGGTGTTGCAAGAACTTGATGGGAAAGGGGAAAATCCAGACCAGCATGCCAGCTGCTGCCTAGTGCAGCATCCAACTGTGAGCTTATTTTCCAGCCTCCAGGCCAGCAGAACACTGGTACTGCTGCAGTTCCTAAAGCTAAACTGGAAACTCTTCAGCAACAGGTAAAAAAATGGAAGAAAAGAAGAACTATGTGGCTGTACCAGGTTACAGGTTAGGAGTAATAATTCCTGTTCTTTTCAATCTTACCTAAAGGTCTGCCTATCCCTCTGATCACTACTAAAGAGTGCCAGAAGAAGTAGCAGTCCCAAGACAAGCCCCCCTGCACAGCAAACTCCCCTGATGCTCAAGAAAGCAATAACTCAGAAGCGCTAACAAGAACAAGGCAAGCCTGTTTCATTGACTGGTTTAGGTTATGGTGGTGTTGGCTTTTTAAAACAAATTATTTACAGCCAAGCAGGTCTCTGAATCCCAAGTCACCCATGGTCAGCAACACAGCTCAGTTACTTGAGAATTATTGTAGAAATATGTACTGATGAGACTTCTCCTGAGTAGTGTGAGGCAAGCAAGTCAGAGAAGAGGCAAGCAAGTCAGAGAAGGGGCTCAGTGATCTAGGAGTCAGCCCCCTATTTCAGTCAGCTCATACATTCAGAAGCAGCTCTGCTGCAAAAGGGTTTCAGTCTCTGCTGAGATTTGTAAGACAGACAAGGCAGATGCACACCATTGGTCTTCTTCCTGCATAACTTATCTGCTGGAGGGGAAGAAGTGTCCAGGGTGCATCATTAGGTAAGAAGAACACTAAGAAGTACAAGACTGAGCTTGATAGTTTAATCAACAGCCATAAAATGGTGGCTGTTTGGGTCAAGAGGAATGAAGGGAGGAAGATAAGTGCAGATTTTTGAGGCTAGTCTACTCAGGCTGTAGTATTTTGAGTTTTATTCAGTGTTTGTAGGGGCTTTTCTTTTGCATGCTTGTTCTTAGTGGTACAAAGATCACTTTAAAGTAATTTAGAGCTGGTAGAAATATTTTTAATTAAAAATTTTTGAATGACTTTGTAAAGAATTAAAAATTAATACTCACTGGGATTTTGTACAAGACTGTGTTCTGAAACCTATCTTCCTACTGTGGTACCACGAGAAGTGATCTATAGTCTCCTCTAGGGGAAGAGAGAAGTTTGTGTCAGACCCTGTGAACTTATGCCACTTGGATGGCCTGATATGCTTTGTGTTATGTATTAGCACACCCTATCTATAAATCCTGGTTAAGAAGGGAATTTGTTGCTAGTGGAGAATGAAGTGGTTTACAATTAAGTGGTTTTTACAGACAGTGTCATGTTCTTGAATCTTCCACATGCCTAAACTGTGACATCACTTAGACACAGCAAGGGATTACTCAGTGTTGAATCCCATGTTGTTTAGCCCTCCAGCTCCACCTAAATTCCTTCCCAACATCTGATAAATTTGCTAATTGTAGGCTACTTGTATTACTGCCTTAAAAGGTGTCACACAAACACTTGCAATGTGGCATAACTGGTTAATTTATTAAGCCAAAACTGCTATACTCTTGTGAGTACAAGGGAAGAGGATGTATAACTCTTTCATGGGGGGATCACTCATTCAACAAAATGGTTGGGGGTTTTTTGTTGGGTTTTTTTTTAACATATGTAGAAATAGAATTCTTGCTGCCTTGTACAATTCAAAGAAACAGGTTACCTAAAATTGCAACTTGCTGATTTGGTTCAGCAAATTGAAACTGCTAAGTTCATCTGGTCTGCAAACACTGGGAACAACTACTTCTAAGCAAGTATTGCCACCTCTAGCATCTGAGTAAAAATAACAAACACTTTGAGTGTTAAGAAACTGAAGTGAAGGACAAGTAGTTTGAGCCAGAAAACTTTTAGAGCACACAGTTGCTGCAGTGACCTTGAAACACGGTGATAAGAGAATTAACTTCGGTAATATCAGATAACGTTAATCAATGTGAAAAGTGCAAATCTGCATGCTTCTTTCTATTCTCAAGTTTATTTCCCTAAAGGCACATATTGTGTGACTCATGAAAAACCTTATTATGAAGAAAATATCACAAAGTAGAAAGAGAGAAACAAACAGAGTAAAGTACGAGAAGAAAGACACTAAAATTAGCATTTTTCAAATGTATGAATAACTCAAAAATGTTTTCTCTATGTCTGTGAAAAGTCAGTCAATAAAAGTGTTGGACTGTGCCCAAGGTTTAAAAGCTTTGAGTTAAGTAGAAGCATGGGGTAAAGTGGGTGCTCACAAACCTGTGTGTTCCCCACTGCAGCATTGCTGAGTTAGTGGTTTGCAAACCCTCATTGCTCTTTGCCTTTAAAAAAATAAATAAATGGGGCAGAGTGTGGTTTGTCTTCCAGACATATTTCAGTAACACTATATTAACCAATTTCACAGACATGCACAAATGCAGAAAGGGTAATAAGTAAACACAATCTGTTTTAATGTCCTAGCAGGCTATGCACAGCTGTGGGTAAAAATATTTTTGACATGACTGAAAAATTCTCTAAAATTCTGAAATGTCAGGTTTTGAGCTCATTTCACTTAAGCATCCTAAAAGCCCCCTATAAAAATGGTGGGTTCAGTCAGTAAGAGCTGGGTTTACAGCTTTTTACTCCTAAAAGAGCAAGCGTCAGTTGCCATGAGCACCTTTTGTAGAAAAAAATAGGAATAATTCTGTTCACAGATACCAAGGCTTTCTAAAATAAGTGGAGCAATAAACAGAAGCCAAAAATGTTTCAAAAAACCCCAACAAAACTGAATTGATCCTTTTTGTAGCAAAAAGGATGACTACACACAGTTGTGGTTTTTTTACTGCAGACCCAGCTCTTGATACTGTGAGTACTTTTTTTGCAACTGCAGTCATCCTTTCTGAACTTAACTTCCTTTAAGATACCTACGTGTTTCTTCTGACAAGTAAAATCCTTGTGGAAAAAAAACCAGAAACGAAGAAAAAGCAAGTGCTCCTACAATACTTGCTGATTAAAATTTTGATTAATGCTGCTTTTTCTGGATAGTAAATTTGCATGAAATTAAATTCAAATTTGCGTGGAGATGAAAATTTCTAAAGCTAGTTGTAGATAAAAGAGAGAGAGTGACACCTGCTGGGCTTGGAGCTGTGTTAAAGCTGCTGGTTTGGGCATTTTTAAGTGCAAGGTATTTTTGTTTGGTATTTTTAGGAGCTAAACTTTGAATACATGCTTTTCTAGTGACTCAAACTAAGTCTTGTGAAACAATTTACATCTTCCTTGTTAATCGTCAGAAATACCATACTTCATTGAATATTAAATCCTTTATTGCCTTTTATAAAGTTGTTACAAAGCCTTTATTTTTCCCATACTTTTTATGGACAGGAAAAAAAGGTAGAGTTACAAATCAGAATAATATTAAGGAATCATTCATTATTAAAATATTCAGTATTTAGTCTTAGGGGTTTTTGTTAAAAGAAGGGTAAACCAAAGACAGCCTTGCTCCAGAAAATCATCATGCATAAAAGGACTTTTAAGGCTCTGCTAGCCCACACTGAAAGGGATCATGTGTATTAAATTTGGCTTGTCAAATAAGTAGCTGTTGATTTGCTGTCATCTATGTTGCTAATATTGCTAAAAAAATCAAAGGAAAGCCTATTAAAAAGCTCTAGTCAAGGAGCAGTTTTACTTGATGTCATTACAATTTAGTTCGTTGTTTAAAAGTATGGAAGAATATTTTAAGAATAGAACAGCTGTTCTCTTTTCTCATAAAGAAAATAAATTTTTAATGAAAACCCAGAAGCTGAGTTGTTAAAATATACAGATATTTTCAATGTGAAAACGGAGAGTATCGATACAATGAAGTAATGGGCAATAACTCTTCTGTGCATTCTTGGATTTAGAAAAAGAAAAAAAGTTAGTCTGCTTACAAGTCAGGAATCAGTTCTTAAAATCCCTAGTCCTTTTAATTCACATATCTTTTCTGCCAGGAATTTTAGTTTTAAGTGAAATATTCATATCACAAAGAAGTCAAACTCATGTAAAGGCAAGATGTCTTCCCAAGTTAAGTACCACTTGAAAACATGAGAGTTTAGAAAAGCAGAGTTCTCTGTTTAGAAAAGCTTGTCAAACTTAAATAAGATTGAAACCATTCTAAAACAAAAAATCCTCTAAACCATTTAAAAATAGCAAAAGTGGGAAGAATACTGCTTCTGCTACTATATAGGTAAGCACTGGGTTTTGTCACTTAGGTCAAAGTTGAAAGTAAGGCTTTTGTCACTGTTGAGGTTTTTTTGTAACTCAGACAGGAAGCCAAGGCAGTTACACAGACTGGGAATGTCTGTAGCTATATTATCAGTATGGCTGCATGTTGTGAAAAACCAAAATTGTCTTCTTAAAATTTACCTCTCTCTGGAATGGAATTTGGCTGTTGCTTGATTGAGTCTAATGTATATTCAAATACCCTTTCAAAGTTGATTAAAACAAGGAACATCAACATATGCTTATTCAATAACGATGACCTCAAATAATTGCTATCCCCTCCCAATCCCTGCATCACCTAGAGGACTGGCAGGATTTCTGTGCTGCCTTTTTCCTCTGCCTGTTTAGGCACTGTATTTTTCCTGTACTGGACTCTGCTTCATTGCCTAAAAAGCTTTCTTGATTTAAATTATGCTTCATGTAAACCCATTTAGAAGGAACCATGCCTTTGAAATCCTGTAAATTTTAGGAAATTTTAGGAAAGCTTAAATTTTTTTAATAAAAAAGATTTTATTTCAGTTCTACTAGTGCATTCTCATCTTTGATGCATTTTTAAAACAGCAGGGGAGAATGAATGATTTTATTTCAGTTCTACTAGTGCATTCTCATCTTTGATGCATTTTTAAAACAGCAGGGGAGAATGATAAGGAGGAATTACTTGCTATAAACAAAGCCAAATATCATGTAGGTATAGGAAAAAATAATCAGTGGAAAAGGAGGGAGAAAAAGAAGTAACTATACCTGCTTAAGGAATCTGTCAGATGCATGGCTGTGCTTAGCTAACACATTTGGCAGAGCAGGGTTTTCATACTGAAATTGAGGATTGTACGTGAAATCTGAGTTGAAAAATTTAACCTTCTCTTTCTCCACATTGGAGGGCTTGATTGCAGTCAGCAAGCAGAGTTTTTGGCCAGAGGCATCGCCTTCCTTCCCGTGGCTTTTTGAGGACTGGGATTGCTTTGGCTTTGTCAGATTAGAATGCTTTTTAGTTCGACTTCTGGGCCGCGGGGGCAGCCCCGCGGCGCTCCCTGCGGCCGAGGCGCCGCCGGCAAGCCTCACGCTGGTGGCCCCGGGGCCAGTGACCAGGAGGGGCGGCTGCCGGCCGGGGCAGCACCACCCTCCGCCCAGCAAGGGCAGCGGCACCTTGATTCTGCGGTGCTCGCTGCCCCGCGAGGTGGACGAACACCGGGTGGTTTTCCTGTGTTTCTTGTGGTGGGCGGATGACTGCTTTTGTGTGTGGTGTTTCTTCTCCTCTTTGCTCTGCAGAAGGACGTTGTAGCTACTGGTTCCTGTTGTGAAAATGTCCTTAAGGATCCCAGAAGGTGGATGCTGGAGGCTGTTTTCATTATTAATGTTCAGCTTATGAACTTCCAGACTCAGGAGTGATTTCCTAGAAAGCTCTGTCTTAGGCCAGTGAAGTTTTTCTGCATTTAGGGGGAAAAAAAGAAAAAAAATGAGGACAAACTTGATTTTCACAGGGATACTAATCTTAAGGACTCAAAGCTGCAACATAAAGGAAACACAAAATGTCTTAACTGCAGTCACATTACACTAATCTTGACTTCTAGGCATAGGGGAGAACTGAGTGTGTATATCACTTCTGAACAACTAGACTGGGAGGACTTGTAAGGTCCAGCTATACAAATATTTTATGCTTGCATCTCCATGCACAACTACATTGCTGGCAGCTAAGAACTAAGTTGTTTAAAAAAAGACTCTGCAGGGCTTCACGAACATTTACTGCTACATTAGAAAATGTATAGTTTTGAGCTGATTGATCTTTATCATGCACGGAAGGCTTTCTGTATGCATAAAGAATAACTTAAAACATGGGAAACTGTATAGGAGCATGTGAGCAGTGTTTACAGTGAAGTCCCACAGGGATCTGTGCTGCAATACAAGCAGTCTGGTGTGATCTCATCTGCAAAATCTGATTCACAGAATTTACTCTCAGAAAAGGGTGAGAACATTGGAAAGGGCCAGCCACAGTGAACAATTTACAACAGCGTATGGATAGTAATATATGTTTAAAAGACTTCGGTTTCACGTGTTCAGTCTTAAAACAGACAGTAAGCTGTGTTTGAAGAGGAGAGAGAAGAGAGATCAGCTAGTTACACTCCTGAAAAGCCTTAAGACAACACTGGTTATTTCATCTAATCAAAGTTGTTCTACAGTAACTGCTGGCTTTAAAAAAAACCACTTTAGAAGAAACACTGTAAACTAAAATGAATGCAAAAAGCAAACAAAGTTTCTTTAATGAGTGAACCCTCCTTTCTTGCTCTGACCCCTGGCATAGCCTTCGGGGGAGACTGGTCCCTGTTGCAGAGGAGCTGCACGGAAAAGTCATTGAGGATTAAAACTGCATTTAACATTTGTGCTGGCTTGTTAGAGAGACGTGACCGCGCTTCACTGGTTCTGACCATCCCCTCCTCTTGACAGCCAGTTCCTCCTAGAACAGTAGGTGAGCTGAGACTACAGGTACAAATATATCGTGTCACGGAGAAATGTTTCCTATTTCTGTACCTAAAACAAAAGGATTTGTGGAAGAGGAGATGTGGCTGGAGCATGATTAAAGCCTGCAAAAGGCATTTGAGCATCATCCCACAGTTATACATAGCTGAGCAGTAATTGCTTTACATACAGTAATTATACTCTGAATGGAACACTAGCAAGAGATCATTAAAATGCCTCCAAGGCAGGGAAAAAATCCACAGTGGCTTAATTCCAGCTTTATTTTCACAGTAAAATTAGGGTTTGCTCCCGACATAAGCACTATGCCAACGCATTTCATGCTGTTGGACCTCTGTCAGTTCCATGTCAACCTGTGCTCTTCAGTTCTTCCGAACACCCTGTCCTAAAAACAGATTAGAGGTCCTATTTGCATGAACATATGAAGGGTGATCTGCAGCCTGAGTGTTTCCTCCACTGGAAAGAAGAGAGATAGAAGCATTAGATTATTCTCTTTCACTAAAGCATGTGTATCCTGTGGAAACTCAGTTTTCTTCCATGGTAAGTTTGTAAATCCCCTTTCTATGCTTGGCACAGAACGTGCTCCTTGGCATTCCTGTTCAAATTCTGTCAGATCATTCTCATCACATACATGACAACCTGCCTACATGGCTTATCTTGCTTTCCCATGAGCTGTCGTGGTGAGAAACCACAGCTCCCCATCACAAGGAGAACAACATCAAACTAAATACATAAGAGAGATACATTTTTTGGACAACAGAATAGGATGACCACTCTCATATTTCTTGGCAAGTATTTGAGATTGACTTCAGACTTGTATCAACTATTACAGTATGTGAATCCTTACTTTTAAGAAGGGTAAATGAAAACTAAGGTTTCCAGAATGTTTGAACACATATTCAATTTCTGAGCACATGACTTTGCTTAGGTAGACAAAACTGAAATTGGAAATTATACAGCTACTTCTTAAAATATAGACAAAGAAATAACATCACACTAGAGGCATTTACACTTCACCTTCTCCAACACAACCTTCTCCAACTAATCAACTTCTAAAAGCCACAAAGAATATAGAAGCCTTAAATTGCTGCTATAATGGAATAATTTGAACTAATACCACACATGTATCTATGAAGTGACAAATAGAAAAGAAAAAAATGGAAACTGAATTCAAGGAAACAACTCAAAATGACCTTAAACCACCTATTCCCTCCCCCAATGCTTGTGTCAATCTAATACCAAAAACTCATGACAGCAAGCTGTCAGAGCTAAGAGGTACAGTCGGCCAGTAATAAATGCATTTATATGTAGACAATTGCTCAACGTTGTAAGTCAGAATTCTGCTGGAAGTGTCACAAATGGTGGTTGAGTGCTGAACATGCACTGGCAGGTTTTACATGCACATGGCTGGTATCAAAAATAGTTGTCCCCAATCTGTAGTTACTTTACGAGTGCAATCTTGTAGCAAAGTGATTTTTCAGCTGCCAAACTAAGTGTTGCTGTCCTTAATTTTCTTCTGATTAAAGGATACCGTTCCATGCCTATTTGTGCTGGAAACCTAGAATCAACAGGTAATCCAGCAAATCTGAAATATTATAATAGATAACAAAGCAGTTTTCACAGAAGTCATATAACTGCTGTTCTAAAATTTTGTAAAAGTCTTCTGAATATCATTACGAAATAAATTAGAAAATAATATTTGAGACTGTCAAATTATGTTGCAAAGCACCAAATTTAAAGTTCTTTCTCTAGAACATTTGTTTAAGCTATAACATATTTTAAACTCACATCTGTAAATCAGACAGCATCAACTAAACTAGGAATATACTGTCTTCTAGCAAATTTGACTTACTATGTCCAAGAGTTTCCAATTATTAGCAATGCCTGGTGATTGAAAAAGAGGTCTAATATTCTGAATATAAAACAAATTCATTGCACCTCCTGAAAAGCTGCTTCAGTATTTCAAAAAGTACTGAGATGCCATGCTGCTAAAAAGTTGCCAGTTGTAATGGATTATCAACCCGGATTAATTGCTTGGATTGCTTAGCAGTGATTTCCAGCTTTTAAATTCTGGATACCATTGAACAGATGACTGGAGATTACTTCTAAAAGATATGAAAAAGGCAAAGTGAAAACCACCATGCTATGACGTAACACCATCCTCCATACCAGGATACAGATATCACGCTACAGATCCCAGAGGTTTTATCTTTTGTATCTCATCCACAGGTGTTACACGTGTTCTGAGAAGTACAAATCTGAATTTGCTGACTTTACTTATTTCTGGTTTTGCAGTAGAAAACTGCCAAAGAACATATGCCCAGGGCTCCAGTTACCTTTGAGAACCTCCCTCATGTAATTTATGTACAAAGATTCTTTTCATTGTTCTTGCCTCCAGACGCTCAACAGTCAGAAAGCCACAAGTCCTTCAGCAATTAAAAAAACCCTGAAAAACCACAACAAAACTAATGCAGTCTCTTCCTAAAGATTCTCCATCGTGTTTACTTCCATTTATTTATATCTTGTTCCTTTCTGCAACAACACATTAATAAAAACATGGTCCTAGAGACATCGGTGAAGTATTACATGAAACAATCTGCCACATTTGCAGCGCAAGGTGATGTAGACATAAGCAAGGAGGGGACAGAAGGGCTGCTTGTCCCCCTTTTGTCACAATTAGGGTACCAAAGAACAGGAAACCCTCCTGTTAATGGCAATTTGGTCTGTCTTGGGCCAAGAGGGGCTCTACCCCTCTTTAGAGCCATGGTGTTCAGCTCCTGTTATCCCATAAGGTGGGCTGGCAGGGCAACCACCCCTGTGAGTCTAAAGAATCTCACAAGACAGCAGGTTGTGCCCTAGCCAAAATCCCATCCTTGTCAAGATATCAGTTGTAGCTGGCAGTACTGGACTTACTCCATCCTGCAGACACAAGTGTATTACATGTCACAGAACAATTCAAAATACCACAGGCTTGATTTTGCAAAAAGAGGAGTTTTACCTGTAACTTCCATTTATATACAGGTAGCTATTCCAGAGACACAGCAGTACTGGAAAAGGGATGGAGTCCAAGACTGCTAACAGTGAATACGTGGGAACCACAAATCTCATTATGATTCTGCACTAATGAAACACTTCACATGTATAAATTGCATCCCAGTCACTAGCCTTGAACCTTGCACTATTGCAGACACTGCCTAATCTTGTCAGAGATTATTTGTTAGAAAAAATGTTAGATTTTATGTTATATTCAGGAGCCAGATTATTGGTCTCCATCCTTTAGAAACTGATGGATTGAGCTAATAAGTCAATAATACGCGTGGTAAAGTCCCAGTGTATGCATTTTTCTAGACTTTGGAGAGTGTTGTATAAGTACCTTCCTCTAGGCTACAGGGCAGCAACTATCCAAACAGCTTCCTAAATACCTGTTCCATAGGTGGAATGAGGTTAATGACAGGTATTTGTGGGCACAAATCTCTCTGTCTGGCTAGCCTTACTCTAAACTAGCAGACAGCTCCTGCAGTTTCCGAGCAGCTGTCACTCAGGTAATATATGCACAATGAACAAATCCTTTCCAAACTGCACGTGTGACTAAGGAGCTTAGCAAACATTTTCATGGAGGACTTTCTCCTGTCCTAGGAATGTAATGGTCTGAGCCACTACTTTTGTTTTTCAGATTACCATTACCATGCTAGAATATGGTTGAGTTTCTTTTTGCTCAAAATCAGAAATTATTTCAAGGCTGACTTGAATTTTCAAATTTATAAGAAGGCAAATAATGTATGTGATCTATCTACAAGCAATAGTTAAGTCTGAAACTGAGAGATGAGAAAGAACTACACAGATGTGACAAGTAAGATTCCTCCTTTGACACACTGTGCAAAGGTACAATTACATTACAAAGAAATATTTATCTCCAATATTCAGACAATTAGAATAGACTCACAACACTTTGTAGTTTATGAGCTCTAGACTGTATGGTTTGTGTGTGCAGAGGGCTATAGAAAGAATATTCTGAAAAAAAGCAGGCAACATAAACCTGTAATGTTCCACTGCCTCTCAAACACTACAGGCTTATATTTGTGGCATAACATAATCTGACCAGAGTCCTATCCTCTATTTCCTCACCGCTGCAAACACCTTTAAAGTTTAAAAGCACTCCAGTTTTGAACAGAAGCTGTCAGGCCACCTGAACTAGAATGTACTGGAAGCTCTGTCTATAATGACTGAAAATGGTTTAACAGTAGAATTAGGCAATGAGTTTTGTAAAAACACTGACACTGAGTTACTTTCTATTTTCACAAACATCTTAGTTATTAACTTAGTTATTTCCCTGTATATTGGGAACTTCTACATTTAACCTAAGACTTTTTTTTTTCCACAAAAAATATCCACCTATTTACTTTCCTCCTTTAAAGGTGTTATCTGTCATTCAGCTTTTAATTCTGAGCTTCAAAACCAAGGGCAGGTTTCAGCCTATCAGCCAACTTGTATATCTGATTCATTAGCTGCCGGGGTTTGTAAGTAGCTCTGGACTTTATAGGACTGATTGGCAGTTTGGATTTTCTTCTTTAAAATGACAATGCTATTTGAGATGGACTCTTTCTACCTTTAAAAAAAAAAAAGTATGGACTGACTTGTGAACAGTTTCCTGCATGTTTGCTTCTACTATATTGAAATACAGTATTATGTAACTGACTCCAAATTCGGGTCCTTCAAATTAAATTACATGGGCACAGTAATAATCAGTAAAAGTGAAGACTTGGCTCTAATGAAATCAAGCAACAAACTCCCACTGATTTAATAAACTCAGGATATAAGCACAGAACACTGATTTATAGGCAGACTTGCACAGGACGAAACTCTCATCCAAACAGATCTCTGGCTTGTTCTACTGCAGCACAGGCACAGTCAGGAATATTTGATGGAGGGATATTGACTCAAAATAACTATCTTTCATGAAATCTCATCCTTTAAGATTGCAGTAGCTATTGCACATCTCCAAGGATGCTCTGATCAATCCCATGAACTGTATTTCTGTTTCCATTATCAGAAGTAACACTCTAGTCATATCCATGCCCAGATGGAACAGCATATCAATTATGCAGAGAAAGAGTAGCTGTAAGAGATCTTAGTTATGATTGCAAGGGTACTGAACGAGGGCACACTAAGACACCTCCAGCAGATTGCTTGTAGATAGATTTCCCCATGGCAAAGTAACATTGGCTTGAGCAGCTGAAGTAATGACACATGAAAGGATGTCAAATTTAAACAAGGAGAACATCTGTTTTGAAGCAGCAACTGTATTGTAGGTTTTCCTGCATTCCACATGTACACAGCACGGAGGGGAGCGGTTTTGTGTGGCACCTGTCTATATCATCGTTATATAGTCATAATAAAGGTTTTTATACACGCATACTATAAGGATTTGTTAACTTCTCTGAGGACACAACAACGGGTAGAGCCAAAGCGTATAAGACACCAGATATAATCAGCAATAGTTTTATTAGCATTCTTCCTTGCATGGTCTGTCCCTCGCTCCGGCGGAGCGGGTGTCACCTCCGCACTCCCCAGTGTCCCGGGGCAGGGTCTGGGTCAGCAGGTAACACGCTCACTCCTTATATTCACCGGGGGGGCTCCCGCTCCTGGAGCCAGGCAGGTGTGGAGCCCCTACCCTCGTCCCCAGGGACCAGGTGACACCCCACCGACACCCGCGGCGCCGCTCGGGCGATGCTTCCCCGCTCGGCAGAGAAGAGCTGGCGGCCCGCCGGCTGCCCCGGGCGCCGCGGGGACCGCGCCTCCCCCGCTCCCGGTACTCACCGGTGACACAGATGGACTCCAGCATGGTGCTCCGCCCGGCAGCGCCGCCGCTCTGCCCCGCCGGCTGCCCCCTGCGCGGCGGGCTCCTGGGCGGGGAGCCCTGAGGGGAGGCGGCAGGGAGGCAGCGCCCGGCGCCGCGGGATGTGCCCGCGTCGCCGCCTCGGCGGATCCGGGGAGCGCGGCTGGCCCCGGGCCGGCAGGCGGGAGCCGCGCCGGCAGAGCCCCCGCCCGCTCGCCCGCCGCTGCAGACTACAAGTTCCGGCGGGCTCCGCGCGGCCCGAGCGCTGGCGGGGGCGGGGCGGGGGGGCGCTGCACCCTGGGATCTGTAGTGCAGCGGCCCGTGTCCCGGGGCGCCACCCCGCTGACGCCAGCAGGGAGCATCAGCCCGCCGTATCCCACCGGCACGGCTGGCCCCAGGTGTCAGCAGCATCGGAGAGGCTATAGCGCCAGCATTTGCAGGAGTCTAGCGAGCATAACTCACGCATAGTGCAGCGTTGCAGTCCTCTGATAATTATCAGCTACCATCATCGCTGCAATTGGTAATAGTTGGTGTGATTGGTAATTATCTGCTGGATCTGTGGCAAGCAGAGGAAAGACTGCATGGGACAAAGGGTGCTTAGCAGGATATGTGCCACCCTGGGAGATGGGTCTCATGCTCGGGGGTATCCCATGGAAAAAGAGGAATTGCATCAGGGCAACGGTTTAGGGCGATAACTGATGGTTATCATACATTGATAAGTAGTAAATAGAATTCAAAGTAGAAGACAGACTTTATATTACACCCTCCTGTCGCCTTACTTGTTGTGCAATCTGTTGCTTTGCTTGTGAAACCTTTCACTCCTTGAAATACAATCTGTGCATTTTAAAATTGAACACCAAATAGGAACAAATTATTTTATCTTAGCAATCATGGCTGTGTAAGCCATTGATGTAGGCACGGTGTAGGAAGATTCTGTACTCTTCATGCAGATTTAAGGGCATTACTGAAGTCGGATTACACATCAAAGCTTTTTACTGTGTTAATGATGCATTTACTTTTTTTAAACAGCCAACTCTTATTGGAGTGAGCAATTTAATTGAAAGTGACTTACCAGCACAATAGTGCTTAACATAGATCATGTGAGCGTAGTGATCTCCCAGGGAGCGGAGAGCAGGGAAGTTGTGTGCTGCTTTAGTTGAGTATCTTAAATATCTGCCACCTTCCCTCCCATCAATAAATCCATATCTGCAATGTCTCTACACAAAGACTCCCTCCATAGCACTGTCCAATAAGATCTGGCTGTATCATCAAGTAGCAGTGGAGGAAGTTCTACAGATCACAACTTGTTGATAATTTAGGGAACCCCTTTCTGTGTCCTAGCTGGAAAAATTTTACTGAGCTTCATATCATTCTTCACAGGCAATAATTAAAAAACAAAAATAAGGGTTTAAAGCAAATACTTTCATTTTATTTTCTACTGCCTCACAAACAGTCAAAACCAGGTACTCTTAAGACCAGCTATGAAAAGACTGAGGTGTCATTTTTCTCAGTCGGCTAATGAGGAGCCAGTGCTGAAACACACTTCTACCTAGCTGACAAATTTGATGTCCCTTTTAACTTAAATTATTTGAAGAACCGAGAAGATATATACTCTGTCAACATGTCCAAGTTTAACCTAAAATAGCCTCTAAACTATTTTGCTAACAATGTAGCATCTGGAACTTGTAGGCTTGTCTCCAAATCTCAAATTGCAGGAACTGAATAATCACTTTTAAATTTAGAGAGACAAAGCTATCCCTAATGGGTTAGAGTTTGCTTGTGATACATGGCAATTACAGAAAAAAACCTCAAAACCAGTGAATTGGTTCAAGCACTGCAAATAATCAGCACAGCTGATGAAGAAATGATAGACGACTGCTAAAATATAAAGTCAATGTACCATTTTACCATAACTTCCCAGTGGTTTTGCTGCATAGACCCTGATTCTCCTTCTAGAGATGCTATTCTTTGGAAGCCATAGCAATGAAATCAGTAACTATACAGATATTTTTATGTATTTTACACATCTACCCCCTCTCCTTGCTCCATCCAGTGAATGCCTTCTCTCCATCTCTTTCATCTCCTGCCTGCTTCTCCCTGGTGTCCAAGAGTCCTTTTTCCCTGAGTGCTTGGGCACTCAGTGACCCCTGAATCTGCTGCCTCCACTTTGCTTTTTTTTCTTCCCCTGCTAGCCTTTTTCCTTTGCAGGATGGTGTGAAGGTTTTTTTAGGTCATACTAGCTCCTGGCTGTAGCAAGAGGATGCCAAAAGCAATAGCAGCAGAAGGCACAGAGGAGGGATGCTAAAAGACCACCTGTCCCTGCTTTCTGCTTTGTCTCTGGGCAAACTTTGTCACTTTTGTTGATTAAAAGCGTGACATGGAGAGGTCAGTTGAGAAAAACATTACTGAGTATCTCATGACAAAAATGCTACACATACACATATATTTATAAAAAATTATTTTTATCTATATTTATATCTCTATATCTCTATCTATCTATCTATCTATCTGTATCTATAGTGTACCTCTAGCAGTTCTGACCTCAAAGACTTCTTAGCTTGCAAGTCTGTCTGGAAGGACAGCGGGGGAAAAAGTAAAGCTACTCTGTCATGAAAAATTTCCTGGAGGCTATCAGTGAAGCTGGCACTGATCACATTGTAGCAAGATGAGGGAACATAGGGACAAATTGTGATGTTTAGATGAGCTACACTGTGGAATAGAGTTTAAATGACACAGTTTCACAGTCCAAATGGATCTGTATCTATTGTAAGGAGCCAGAATTGAAGGTGACACGCATCTTGTATTTCAGCTTTAATGTAACATTACTTCCAGAGATAATTTCAGATTTACCTGGTCATACCTTCAGAGTTAATTTTATATTCATCCAGTTAAAAATACTCCAATGTCTTGCATGCAGAGGAGTATCTTTATAGGAATATTAGCACCAATAAGCTCTGCAATGTGTACAGTCTGGAAGAGCAGTGACACATTTTATTGATCTCTGTATCACTCAGAAGCTAACACTGCAAAATTCCAACACATACATGCATATATAAATGCATATGTATAGATGCATATATAACTATATATGTGTATATGTGCATTTGGATTTTAAATGTGTGTGTATATATATATATACACACGCACACTTGTTTTAACATCAGTTTTATTTGGTTCCTCCCTCATATTCACACCATCTTTCTGCTACTTCCCTATGACAGCAAAGAATCACTGATGAGCTATGAAAGCTGAGAATGAGAGTCCTTAACTAACTCCGCATAATTTGGCACAGCTTCAGGCCCTTCAGAGTGGCAAGGTCAGCCTTCTCTCCCTGCTTAATGACTCTTAGCTGGCTGAGTATCTCCTGACCAAACAATTTCATTGATCAAGTGACTCCAACTGACCGTCCTTCCAGATGTATTCTTTCTAGAAACTCCTTCAGAAATGTCTGACATTGCCTTCTGATTCCAGCTGGGTCCTACACTCCTAGTACACAGCAAATGCAGCACAT
This sequence comes from Coloeus monedula, assembly GCF_965178545.1. Classification (NCBI taxonomy): domain Eukaryota; kingdom Metazoa; phylum Chordata; class Aves; order Passeriformes; family Corvidae; genus Coloeus; species Coloeus monedula. Next base: position 48,138,689 of record NC_138781.1, read on the forward strand.
GCTTGTGGGAGCTGCTTACTCATAGACTTATTCAATGGGACTGCTATTTTAAGATGCACAACTTGATAGAGCTCCAGTATTCAGATTGATTTATCCACTGAATTTGTTCACGCTTTATGCTGTGGAGGCTCAAGACCATACACTCAACCCAACAAGGGCAAACAAAACATAGGCAAACTTTGCAGTAAAGGGCAGAGAAGTGAAAGCAACGTAAGATCCTTGCGACGTCAACCTACGAGTGCAGCTGACTGTTGTCTGCTACCATATGAGGAAAGAAATATGGGCATCTATTGTATACTCACAAATGCACTTATACCTACTAATGAAAAAGAGGCTGCTTTCCTATGGCAGAGAAGTGGGCTATAAAAATATAATAGTCACAGTAAAGCATGCACCTCCTTCAGTATGGACTGATGGACCAACTCACCCCTCTTGACCTTTCCTCCTCTAGCCATCTGTCCACTTCTGCAGCAATGCCTTGTCACTACAGGGGTCCTTCTGAGAAAGGCAGGGTGTTGCCTTTGGCAGCGGCAGGCAGGACTGGCAGTCAGCCCGAGCAAAAGCTGCCTGCCGAACTGCAAACACCAGCAGATGAATCAGAGGTACCTTGCTGTGGCAACACAAATACCAGGTATCAGGCAGCACAGGCAGCACAAGACAATTTGCCCCTGTGCTGGTTTTGGCTGGGGTAGAGTTAATGTTCTTCACAGTGGCTGGTGTGGGGCTGTATTTTGGATTTGTGCTGAACACAGCGTTGATAATACAGAGAGGTTTTGTTATTGCTGAGCAGGGCTCACGCAGAGCCAAGGCCTTTTCTGCTTTTCCTACTGCCATGCTGGCCAGGAAGTTCAGGGTGTGTGGGAGGCTGGGAGGAGACACAGCCAGGACAGGTGACCCAAACTGACCAAAGGGACATTCCAGACCACCTGACATCATGCTGAGTGCATAAAGTGGGGGGAAGAAGGAGGAATGGGGGGATGTTTGGAGGGATGTTTGTCTTACCAAGTCACTCTTAGGTGTGATGCTGGAGATGGCTGAACACCTGCCTACCCATGGGAAGCACTGAATTATTCCCTTGTTTTGCTTTGCTTGTGTGTGCAGCTTTTGCTTTTGCTATTATGCTGCCTTTATCTCAACCCACAAGTTTTTCTAGCTTTTACACTTCTCATTCTCTCCCTGATCCTGCTGGTGGGGAGTGAGCAACCAGCTGCATGGGGCTTGGTTGCTGGCTGCAGTTAAACCACAAATGGCACCAAAATGACAATGTATTAAACATTTGTACTTTGTGCCTTTTGAAGTTCGCCAACTCTTTTGTGGTGCTGGGATAATTTCAGTTGAAAAGCAGTTTTCCTAGTAATGCATTGTCCTTTTTGGCTGATCAGGTGAGCAGTTCACTCTTTCCTTAAACAACCTGAAAAAAGCACAATGTTCCTCTCTCTATTGCCATTCATTTCCTTATCTTTTCCTCTTCCACTTTGTTTATTTGATCCTATTTTTTGCTAGTCCAAGCTATACAACACTTATAAAATGAGAAGGGGATATCCAAAACCCACAAAACACTGCCTTAGCAGCTTTTTAGAAGAAGCAAGTTGTGCAGTAGTAAGTGTGAGTACAGGGAGTTTCGGGGACAGCTCTCAGCTGCACGCTGGGCCCAGCACTCTCCCACAGCAGGAGCTCCAGTGCTGGTAGCAGGGGACCCTTCATAGCTGACATCAGTGGGCAATGACCCAGTAGCTGTGGAAAGAGTCATGATGTACTTCTTCATCAAAGCATTTCATTTCATGGGACATCCAGATTCTCACACTTAGGACAGGATCTGAGGATCTGAAGATTTTGTAGACCAGAAGGGACATTTCCTGATCTGGAGAAGATGGTCTTCTGGTAAACTCTGTTTTTAAGGAGAACCACAGACTCAGTGGGGGGCAGAACCCAGGGTATAAACTCACTCTCTTTTTCCAGTTTCCAAGTACATGCCTGGCACTGCTACTGAGCCTTACTTTGCAGATTCCCACATAGTTTGTGATGTTAAATGGGACTGTAAAACAGCTGAGGATATTTTATTTACTCCATGAGGAATAACACCTTCCAAGTGGTATCAGTGACAAGTTCAGCCAATGGAAATAGGGTTTAATAGTGTTGGGGAGAAGCATAAGCCAAACCAGAGATATTTTCAGACTTTATTCACCTTCATCTTCTGCCTGTTTTTGGAGAGTCCCTGGCTACCACTTTATCATGGTGTTAGTAGAGTCCTAGAGTTGGAGCTGCAGCATCTCTGAGATGGGGACAGTGCACGGCAAACACTGTCTTACCTTCTTACAGATCTGCCAAATTCAAGAGATTTTTAGATTAGACATATAAGAAGACAAGCTGCCCATACCAAGCTGCTTGCAAACAGCTGTTAGGGAGCAGCAGCTCTCTCCATGGCCCAAGATCTGCACCATCTCCATGTGGGCTCTGGCTTGAGGCAGCCAAAGGCCCTGGAGATGTAGAGAGACGTGTTCAGAGTTCTCACAATTCTCATCACCACGGGAAGAATGAAAGAAGAATTATTTAAATTAACCTCTTGGCCATTTCCATGCCCTTCATCTTCTTTCATGCTTTATTGTAAGGTGAGGCAACCCTTCGTTGTATCACACCCAGGCATTCAGTGACACTGTGTTTGTACTATAGACTGCTAATTCAGGTTTTATTCCACCAGATGCTTCTGTCCCTCTCATTAACGAAGAGCCATGGTCTTATTTTTATATTCCATTAGTAAGCCTATTTTCTGTGTCATAGCAGTTTGTTAAGCAAAAGCAGATTGAAATATTAAGGATACTTACTCATCTCTAACACATCCTCAGTGTAATTATATATGTAGTTTGTACTGAAGCTAAGGGACCAGTGTCCCTCATGAGTATGTGTGTGGAAAATATCATTTCAATTACCTTTATTTAAATTTCAGTAGAAACATCTGTTTCTTATTTCAGATATGCATTTTTTTTCCAAATGTTGAAAAAGAGATTTCCAAAGCAAGACACTGAGCAGCCTAAAATCCTGTCCAAGTAGCACCCTCTAGTGTAAACATGCTACTTTTGCAGAAAGGATTTCATGATACTTTATGGCTGTTTTTTTCTAAAGAACTGACATAGAAAGTGAAAAAAACTACCGTGAACTCATGTAAAACCCACTTCATATCCTTAGATCTTTCCCTATTGAGCAAAGCATATAGGATACACTTAATTTGAAGCACCTATTTTGGTTTTAAAAACTTTCAGGTGATTTTGTAGGTAACATTCTTGGCCTTCCTTATAAATAATTTATTTTTATGTGTGTCCTGTAGTTTCATTTATTTATTTAAAATAAGATGGAAAGAGGTCAGAAAATTATCACCTGTTAAACTTATAGCCTATTGAGTCTTAAAAAAAGCTAGAGCTGATAGAACACTTTTTTTTTTAGTGAAAAATGGTTTCTTAACAAGAATCTCCTAATTTTTCCATTGTTCAGAAAATTATTTCAAGAATATAAAATGTGATACAATTTGGCTGGTGAAACTGCTGATGTGATTATGTGATTACTCCATTTGCACTATGCTGCAGTTGCAAGCAAGTCTCAGGTACTGAGACATCCTGGTCTAAATTAACATCGTGGCACTTAAGTACTCTCACGTCCTTTGCTTCAGTTCAGAATTTTTATGTCAGCAAATGGTACATCTGTACCATAGGGATAAAGAAAAGGGGGTATTTTACCTTGAGACAAAAGAAGGAAGTCTCATTCTCCTTCTCCTGTGTAAATCAGTTAGGAGACCTAAATGAACAGTCGTGAGAAACTTTCTGTGATTTAGCAATACAAATGCAATATTATACTGACTGAAGACAATAAATCTTTTGAGAGTGCATGACATGCAAATATTTCTTAACTCCCACAACCTTGTAAAAAAGCAGAGTTCAACCACCCAGAGATCTTTTTCTGAAACTGAGTCCATTTGACAACTTTGTTGTTAACGAAATATGTTTGTCTCATTCCTTGTTTCACTACTTCTCAATTTTAATGTATCTTCTTTCTTTTCTTCTGTTTCTTTCTTATCATCCCTTGTTATTTGCTATTTTTCACTCATCTTGTTTTACTTCTTTCTCCCCATAATCATAGAATCATTAAGGTGGGAAAAGACCTCTACGATCATCGAGTTCAACCATTAACCTCTAATGTTTTTGCTTTTCCCTACAGCTTTGATTTTTGTGCGATTTTTCCTTCAGTTGCTCTTCATATGAGAGCTTCTGTAATATTTTCCCTCAGCAAGTGTCCACATCAAAGGATTTTTCCCCCAAATACACTTGTCAAGGCAGAGTAATGAATGAATCCTTTTGGTAATGGAAAACACAGTCCCAGGTAAAATTACACTGTAACGGCTATGGGGTCTTGCATTGTTTTAGGCTGGGTGAGCTGGTTATGAATTTCCTATATTCAGACTATTAGGAGAGAGACTTGTGGTCTGAGCATTGCTAATTTAAATCCATGTCACACATTGGGTTACTCACTCATGAAACCTGTCTTGTTCCTGACGTAAATATATTCCTTTACTGGATAATGTCAGCCTAAATTGCCTCTGTGATTATCATAGGAGCTGACAAAAGCAGTATAATCACCTTTGACTTGGCTTAGAGAACATATCCTAAATGCTGCCCATCAAAATGTTTTTGATTATGAAACATTTGTAATAGAAAATACAGATTAATCCAAACTGCAGCGTTTTGCCAGACTATGGATCAGCCCTTCTATTCGCTCTTTGGAGGTGAAATTGCCTTTTCCAGGCCAGCTCTCTGGCATGCTGGGATATTCAAGAGGATTTGAGAGCACAATTTGCTCTTCATTTCAGAATCACTGAAAGGATGGATATTATATTCGTACTGCTCTTCTGTAGTGCAGGATTCCCTTATTACAGGGGTCCTGCTGAGGGGCCTGTGAAGAGGGGAATTTCTTACAGCCTGACTTCAACTTAGACATAACGAAGACACAGAGTCCAACCTGTACCACACATCCTTCAGGATCCACTGGAGGCAAAAAAGAAGGTGGGCCAGGGGAAAGAGATGTCTTCAAGAAGCTCTGCAAGGGCTGTCTCCTTGTCTCTTCCCCAAGGTTCTTTCACCTTTGTTTGAAGTCATGGGGAAGAATTAATTCTAACGGGACTATAGTCCAGAAATTCTGATGCACAGCACAGTGTGCTAGGCCACACATTTGCTTCTCCTCTCTGTGGATTGCCATGCAATCCTACTACTAGGTGGGAAATGGCTATCAGAATCATGACAGCTCTCCAGCTGATTAGTGGAAGAGTGGATTTTTTCTGGCAAAAAACACTTCCTGAAAGTAAATTTACACACCAAGGAATATTACACTACTCTAATGCACTGTATTACAATGCTACAGATTGAATCTGCTTGCAAGGACAAGATAGGTGAGCATCGACTTTCATTTTGAGTTATTAAACAGCGAATAAAAGGAAATTAGAAGACGGAAAGTAGTAATTTTCTCTAATTGACAGGATTTTTCTGTGCATCAAAGGAAGCATCTTGCTCGTCTTTCCTTTGGAATCAGAATTGTGAATTCAGTTTCTCAGCAGAAAGGAAGTTTTAGGAAATATTCTCTAAGGATTACAGAATGGAGCTACACAGTGAGCTATACTGGGATTAGCATTTTCAGTGTCAATATTTTAGATTTCTGATTGTACTGGTATTATAAGGAAGCTAGAGATAAAAACACTCTGGCATGTGTTCTGCCTACTAGTTAAAAAGTGCTCCACTCTTATTAAAGTGCTAGTGCAAACATCTGTAGCCTTCTGAAATGGAAATACACCCCTGAAAACAGTCAATATGCATTACAATTTTTGAAGGAAAATTTGGGAAAGTAAAAACGTTCTTCTTGCCATGTTAAAAAAAAAAAAAAAAAAGACTGGCTGCAGTGCACAAGTTCTCCCATGAAAACTGCAAGCCAGCAAAAATTGTTCCCAAAGTGCTTCGTATTGTGTTACTTCTTGTTACAGAAAGAATTGTTTTCATTAGCTTATGCCTGGCAAGAAGACATCTTAAACCATATCACGTGAGGGGAGGAGACAGTGAAGGGCGTGATTCATAATTTTTGAATGCAAAAGTCTGACATAAAATATAAAGCTGTTAAACAGGCAGAGGTGGCTCATTGTTCTGCTGGTTTCACCTGGCATACTTTTCTTTCCGTCTTTTTCTTCATGCCTTCACATTGCGAAAGATCAGTGGATTTCTTTTTCCCCATAAGTTGCTGTAGAAATAGTTTTAGTCATTTATTTAAAAAACATGTAACTCCAACTGAAAATTCCATTGCTAAGGGCTGTACCCCCACCACTAGGCAGACAACAAACCTCATTTCTATAGCACAATTCTTGAAAATGACTGACTTTCTTTGGCTTCTTAGAGTGATAAAAGGGATACATTTACTGTCCACTGGTTTCCTGGAAGACAGACATAACTCCTTGACAAGATGAGAAACTAAGTATTCAATTTATTTCTAGCAGGACCTCAATGAATCTGGATTGAAATGATGAAGAATTTATTGGCTCTGTAGAGAGCAAAAGGAAAGGACATTTGTCACATATATACTGCATTGATTTAAGCAGTTATACACTCCTAGGAGTCTCCATTTCATTTTTCAGAGTAAACTGTAGAGAAATATATTTTCCAAGAAATATATTGCACAGAATAAACATCACTATTTTCCTCTTTTTTAACAATGATTAGCACATGTCAGTATTATGTGCACATCATTATGTACACAAACAGAGCAGCCGCCCCCACTCTGTCGGCCCCCAGGCTGAGCATCATGTGCTACACTGTGTCATTTGAAAGACACCAGCAATGGAAATGCACCAAGCCACATTTGGAAATGCACCAAGGACAGATGGAGCTGCACCATATAAATCCCACAGACTCACATGTAAAGCAGAAAGCACGTTTCAATTGCAGTAATTTGGTATTATTAAAAGGGCTCAAATTGTGCATGACTTTTCTTCCTTTGAGATAGTACGAGAAAGAAAGGATCTAATGGTAATTCTATGTATTTTCTGCCAAGGACTTTGAGCTCCATATTGGCTATTTTGTCTTCTGGTGTTTTCGTGCACTGATTCTCTACTGCTCCATTAAAGGAATGTTTCTGTTGTTTACCAGTGATAGCTAAACCTGGTTTTTCCTGAAGGAAATAAAGCCTGTTCCTTCTTACCACTGAACAGGCTGGTTCATAGATTATGAATGAGTGACAAGTCCCATCTGGTAAGTCCCAGTTTTCTGCCTGGTGTGTGAGCAAGTTCTGACGCTGGACCTCAGACTGCTCCAACCCATGTTTACCTGAGAACAGTGCAGAGATGTTTGTTTGCCAGAGTGTCTAATATTGAAGATTTCTTCAGAAAAGTATTATTTGATATTGTAGTTTTAGATTCCGCTGCGCACTGATGCCATGCTGTTTGTAAATAAGACATTGGAAGGATTTTTTAATGAGGGACAGTTAGAAGAGTGTTGTTTAGCAAGGCAAAGTAAAGGCTGGACAAAAAGACTGCTGCATATAAACAATCAAAGAGGCAAGAAGCACAGCACTGGTGAAGAAAGGCATTCATGCAAGGTAATGAACACTTTTTGCATACAAGCAAAAAAGTATAAAGGGGTCTCAATACATATGGATAGACTGGAAATTTGACAAGGTTTATTCACTGGGGCAGTCAAACCTATAGCAGCCTCCCAAGGGGAATGGCAGATATGAAAAAAACCAAGCTGTATTTGTGATTATGCTCAAAACATGTATGGGAAGGGAGTTTGGGATGGTGCACGGATAGCAAGGTGTGAACCTCATCAACCAGTGGGTCTCTGCTAATTCTCCGCTGAGAAAGGTCTGCCAGTGAAATGGTGCAAGGGACAGCTGTAGGAAGTGGTGGGTGAGGTTTCCTGAGACCCACCGGCTGTAGTACGAAGAGAAACTCAAAAACCATGAGAAGGACCAGTAAGTTTCACAGCTGCACTGGGTAAGTATCCTCTCCATTTACTGTGTCACATAAAAATCATGTTTTCCACTGACACCTCCATGTCAATGCCACGTGAAAAATTCATCTTCCAGGCTCAGGGCACACTCCTACTGAGCAGCTGCACCAAGATGTGTGGTCAACTGGACACTATTGCTCTACTTGCCTGTAAAACAGGTGAAAGCCTTTTCTTTAGAAGAGGGACTGCCAGTACGGAAGGTGAGGACAAGAGGACATAGTCTTTAAGCTGTGCCAACGGAGGTTTAGGTTGGACATTAGGAGGAATCTTTTCACAGAATGAATGATTAGATATCGGAATGTGCTGCCCGGGGAGGTGGGGGAGTCGGTGGAGTCCCCGTCCCTGGAGGTGTTTACGGAAAGACTGGAAGTGTCACTCAGTGCCATGGCCTGGTCGACAGAGTGGTGTTCGGTCACAGGTTGCGCTCGATGATCTCGGAAGTCTTTTCCAAACGAATTCCGTGGCAGAGCAGCCACGGCTGGATGGACTCCGGGCACGCAACACAAGGAAGCCCTGGGCGGCAGGCCCGCACACAGGGTCAGACGCAGAACGCGGGGACGCAGCCCGCGGGACCAGCCGCGACCCCACGCCCAGGGAAGCGGGATCGCCCGCCCTTCCGGCCGCCGCCAGCCCCTCAGGTCCCCCCGCGCGGGCGGGCGGGCCGGATTGGGCGGTGCTCCTGTCAATCAGCGCCCGCGTGCGCGCACCGCCCCCTCTTCCCGTCGTGCCCGCGCGCGGCGGGCGCTGAAATTCAAATCCCGGTAGCGGTTGGGGCGGGGGTTCGGCTCTTCGTGGGCGGCCTTGGCGAGCGGACCCTGCGCGAGCGGCGGCAACGGCGGCACCGCGATGGACCCCTTCACTGAGGTGAGGGCATGGCCCGGCCCGGCCCGGCTCGGCTCGGCTCGGCTCGGCTCCGCTCCTGGGTCGTCAGCTGGGGAGGCGGCGAGTTGTCAGTGTCGGGGACCGCAGGGAAGGGAGCCGGTTGGGGTCCGAAGGGAAGGGAGCTGCTCCTTGCACCGCGCTCTCCGGGCGGGATAGTTGCTCCTGGCTGAGCGCTGTCAGCCACCCTCGTCCTCGCTCGCGGGGGGATTTGCGGGCTTGCAGCGACCCTCTTTCCCGGCAGCGGGGAGACCCTCGCTGCCCCGCCCCGCCTTGCTCCTGCCGGTGCCTCCTCTCCCGGAGTCGCCCGGGCGCTGTCAGATTCTGCCGGGAGAGGACAGAGCATGGGTGATTCGCGCAAGGGCTTGCGGAGGAGAGGCCCTTCCCAAGGCGGGCGTCTGCCTTTCATGCGCGTCTGGCAGATAAGATTTTCAGCGGGCACGGGAGGGACCCCGGGAGCAGATGGGAGCGCTGTTGACGCACTCTGTGCCTGCCATACCTAAAGGTCGGATCATAAGTCTGCCCAAAGCGGAGACCATCTGATAAAAAAATGCGTCCTATTTGGCACTGTTGCCACCTGCGACTGGTCATATTCGTTGGTAGGCACAGTTCCTCTTTTTTTTTTTTTTTTTTTTTTTTTAAAAGCCCATCAGTTGTTAGGGTGCATTGGCTGTGTGTGTGCTTAAGTTATACAGATGCAAAATTGTAGCAAAATGAGGAATTGATCACCTTGAATCTGTCTGAAGGTTGAAGGTTTCTTAAAGATGCTGTGCTTTATACTTCTGATTTCATGTCAGAGGTATAAAGTTTTAAAGCTGTCTTGTGACGGCTTTGAGAAATGTCATAGTAACAAGGGCCTTCAATCCACAGCCTGCGTAAATAAAACCTGAACTACGTAAAAAAAAAAAAATTCAAATCAGATACAGTGATTAAATACTCTCTCCTCCCCTTTTAAACAATCTGTTTATCAAACTGACATGCTTCAACTAATTTGAATGCCCAAAAAAGGTGACTGCACAGATCTGATTTTAAAAAGATGAACGTAAGGTGTTCATCTGAATAGATTTACTAAAAGTGTTATGCCAAGGCAGTTCTACCCTACCCCCATGTAAAGTTTTGCTAAGTGTAAACATCTAAAACCTTCTTCCTTAGTTGGTAGTGAGTGACATGATCCAGCATGTCTTAAATAAACTTCAAGTTCAGGCTACTGAATCAAGTTTAAAATGGTTTTGCATACTGGGAGATATTCCAACCTCTACACGCCCTTCTTGTACATAAGCTAACTTTGAAATGCTTTGAAAATGACCAACTGTGAGGCCGCTCCCCAGAGTAAACTTCATTCAAGTGCTAGCCGGTATTGCAGTGTGCATAAAAAGTCACCTTATCAAGAATACTTCTGCGGTGGAGGACATTCCACTGTTGTGTAAAGTTCTGACCAATGTTAGTGTCCTAGTATTGAAGTTTAGTCACTTTCCCCAAAGTTCTGTGAAAAGAAAGCCTTTTACCACCTATTTATGTTCTGTGGTTTGTGTTGCTATTTTTTTTTCTTTTAATATAATCTTGCCTTAGTTTAACTGTTTTCAGATAATCTTTGTCTACAAATTACCATGCTCTATTACTTGCAGGGACCTGGTGAGTCATTGTAACTGTTGATTATGTAAAACAGTGTAATTTGAGCCTTAATTGGATGAAGCATACTGTTAATTCAGTGTATGCTGATCCCTTTGGCATAGCAAATTTTGTCTGTGTCTCAGTGAATTTAAGCTCAAATAAATCTTTCTGTAAGATTCAGTGGGATGCTTTCAAATGAGTTCTGAAATAATGTTTCTTTTGGTTAATCTTGCAAGAAAAAGCTAATAACCTTCTGAATTTCAACCAAATTATTAATTCAGATTGCACAGAGGAGATGGTGCAGTGGGTGCTTTTTCAGGATCGCAAGGAACATGCTGATTGTGACTTTATAGCTGATTTTGTAACTCACCTTTCTTGCACAGAAGGGTTTGTTAGAAGTAGTCTAGGTTATTTTGTACTTTGAAGTAGTTTTTACCATTCTTAGAGGCAAGTATGGTTCCCTAGCATGGGGGATGAGCAAAGAGAAATAAGCTATGCAGTTGTTTGGGGAAAATTTGCAAATGTGAGGTTTGAAGTTAACTGTTCCTTCAATTGCTCCCTTTGCTCTATCCGGCTAGTAAAGCAGGGTAATTAGAACAAATTCTTGTAATCATATATGGGCCTGAGTGTCTTCTCGAATATGTACTTTAAAACATACTTTTGTAAAACTGAGGTGGTCCATTAACATTTGAAGTTTTTTTCTGATTTTTAAAAAGTGCTTTTGTAACACAGTGATCCTCTGATTTTGACTTAGTAGTCTTCAGATTCCTTGATGTAATAAAGTAGGTAATGCTCTCACGCACTTCATGTGGTTCTTGGGGCTGTTCTGTGCAGGGTCAGGAGCTGGACTTCTAGTGGGTCCCTTCCAACTCAGGATATTCTAGGATTTTAGACTTCTATGATACTCTGAAACTTTGTCATTAGAACAGTTGGAGAATGTACTTGGAGAGATTACCCTGTTGATGAACTTGGAAAATAATCCTCTAGTTGTGGAGTGTGGCTTACTCATCGTGTGTTAACAGCACCGTTGGAATAATGGCAGTTGCATGGAAAATTCGAGATGCAAGAAGCCAATAGGAGCCGGAGCTGAACAACAGAGGCGTGCATTCTTGGGAAGTGACATCTCATTTGTAACAACTGAAACTCTATTTTGCTCAACTAACAAAACAGAAAGGAATGTGACTCTATTTGAATAGAACTGTAGGAATACTGTTCTAAGATATGGTCAACTTTTTGCAAGAACTGTTAATTTAACTTGCCTTTGGGATTTTTTTTTTAATGTGGGTATTATGTGTGCTTTGTAGTTCTGCATTTTGGAAATAAGGAAAGCTGACTTGGGAACACAACTAACATGGAACCTGCATTGAAGGCACTCATAGCATTTTATGCAGTGTGGTTTGGGATTTTTTTTTTTTCCAAATTCCTTCTCTTCTGTGAAAGTTAGCAAAGCTGAGATTTGCTTTCACAAAAAAACTGTTGAGATTGACATTCTGTTTGTCCTGTGTTGCCCTACAATGGAACATTGTTTAACACTTCAGCCTTAGACAGTTAAAAATGTGAAATGTGTATTTAATTGCTGTGCAACAGGACAGATAATAGCTGGCACAGTTCTCACAATAATTTATGTGCCACCAAACAAGTGCAGTTTATATGCTTCCCTTTAATGGCCATTAGTTCAATCTCACAATTTCTTGTCTCAAAGGACCTTAAAACCTCGATCAAAAGAGTAATTAAGTATCCTTTAGGTGTGATCAAACTATGTGATAATGACTTACAAGTGCTATATTTAAAACAAACAAACAAACCACAGCCTATTTTAAACTTGAATACTGGAAGGAATCATTTTGTACTAGTGTGGAACATTTACTAAAACAGCTATTTTGTATTGAATATAATCAGAGTACTCAAATTTCCAGTGGGCAGCAAATGAAAAAGAATGTTTTTATATAGCTTTATTAGTATCTCTTTATATGTTTTTCTGCATAGAGATAGCTTAATAAACAGGCTATTTATCATAATATAGCTAGCTATATCATCAGTCTATTCTTAAAATTTAGGCTTGAGGCAAAGAAATTCACCTTTTGATTTAGGGGGTGTAATAACAATTTTTTTTTTTTTTAAATATTGACTGCCATGCATTTATTTGTTGAACTTTTTTACGACCTCTTGACAATTGCTTCAATGCTGTTTATTTTGTTACAGGGCTAGTGCCAGTCAGGTGACTTGACCAGATGCTTTAGCAATGTGTCAGAAAACCCTACTAGCAAGACTTGACAGATCAAGACTGTCATATGGTGATTCAGGATAAAAAAAAAATTACTTTCAAACATTTCTGATGACTTTGGGGTCTATAGGAGCCCCTCCTCTTTAATTTTGCCATTGCTTGTGTCTCTCTAGCCTGATTTTCTTTCAGAGCCAAGCTAGTTGGAGACAATAGTTGATTTAATGACTGAAATTTGGAACCTACCAGCTATATATGCTAAACAGAATTCCACCGTCTTTTACTCTGAGCCATTACTAGTTAACACACTGCAGTCTGTGGTAACACATGACTTATTGATCACTCAGAAACTCCTCGAAAGAACCCGTGCCAGGCGAGAGAACCTGCAGAGGAAAATGGCGGAGCGGCCCAAGATGGGGGCGAGACCCACAATGCAGACCAAGAGAGCCAGAGAGCCTTTGGCAGACACTGGTAACCAGACACCTCTTCCTGGTGATGAAGGTATTTTGCAACATATTTAATAAAGATTGTCTTGATAGAAGTCCCATTTTCTTTCCAAAGGGAAAGTGAAACCACTGAGCATTTATCTTAAACTAAACAGTGATGGATGCAGTTACCTGGCCACTAGGACTAGCTCGTGTTTAGCTGGACCTGAGAGCAGGTGTGCCAAGTCATTAGTAAGCTATTTAGAAATAATTGTGTAGTGCCAAAGAGAGTGCCTTGTGCTTGGTAGATTTGGGAAGGGCATTTTTTTGGGAAGCGTATTAGGGTATTCATAAACCACAACTTTATTTGCACTACAGTTTTGTATTGTCGGGAAAATATTTTAGATTTTTTGAATACTAATTTGCTTGAATACTCTTGACCCATCCAGTAAAACCAGATACAAAGCCATCACCATCAAAGAGGCTCTGCTCAAATGATACAGAGACTCAGGCCTCTAGTTCGGAGAACATACAACCAGTTCTTTCAAGTTCCACAAGCCATGATTCTCCTCAGATGACTTCAGAATCACATGAAACTACTTCTAACAGAGCTTCATTGGTCCAACCTCTTGAGAAAGTAAAACCAAACACCAAGTCAGAAACTTCTGCAGCCCCTTCAGTCAAAACACGTATGCAGAAGTTGGCAGAACAGCGGCGCTGCTGGGATAGTGAGGGTATGTTTCACTTGTTAAGCACCACTGGTGTCTCTCAGTGTTTATTGATGATTATGTTGGCTAGAATAAGATAATTGTGTGTGTGTGAAGGTTAATGTTTTCATAAAGAGTTCTAAGACAACACTAAGGCAGGCATGAAATATTGAAGCTGTTGTCTACAGCTTAATTTTAAACTTTTTTTTCCTCTACTAGTCTGATGCCTTGCTCCTCACAACAGTGACATAAAACTAGTAAACTGCTTGATTAAAAATGTTTAATTTGATTAGTCTCAATGCCTCCAGGGATAGTAGTTTGATTCTGCTGATGGCAGGAACATCTAATTGTTGATAAACTCAATATATAGTACAATGCAAAAGACGCAAATATATCTCAATGTATTTTGTTAGCGAAACAAATGTGCTTTCCTTTTTTTCAGATCCCTCTGAATGTGTTCCTCTGTCTCCTCTCCAGTCAAAAGATCTGTCTGTTTCTCCACCTAAGCAGAGATCTAATGCCCTGACAAGTGAAACCCCTATTGGGAGAAGAGGCCGTTTAGCTAACCTTGCTGCTACTATTGGTTCCTGGGAAGATGACCTAAGTCATCCATCTGCAAAGCAAAACAATGCACAAGAACAGCCTGGCACTACTTGTTTATCCAAATTGTCCACTACAAGTGGAGCATCTGCTAGAATCAATAGTAGCAGTGTAAAGCAGGAAGCTGCATCCTGTTCTCAAAGGCTTGTTGAGGCTTCTATTAATAAACCAGCAAACTCAAAGAGAGCGGTGAGTGTCTGATTTAGTTGCTGATTAAAAATTGATTTGAGTATTGTATTGGGGCGGACGAATGTTAGCACATAACTGTTTAATCTGGATCTAAAGATTTGGTGTGAGTCATCTTAGTCTATTTACAACTTCTGCTTTATTGCAATCCCACATGCCCTTTTTTAATAGCAGATATGAAACAGCTTAGCATTCCTTTTATTGAGACTTAAAGATGAGAGTACTTATGTGTTTTGTCAGTGTCAATGTACTTGATTGCTGCTCTTGACCATCAGAAGGGGGACTTGTTACAGAGATACTGGCTTTCACTCTGTAACTTCATGTAGTTGATTGTCTGAAATCGTAAATATTATTGCTGTACAAAGACTTAATCAGAATGATGAAATTACTAGTACCAGACACCTATTGTTCAATTTATGCCATTTCTGCAATGACAGTATCTGCCATGTGCATTCATGTTTAGAGAAATGTGGGAATATACCTGAAATAGCTGGCAAGAGCACCTGGAATCAAATGCTGAAACAATTTGAAATACTGGATAAAAAAAATCTATTAAAAGCTTAACACCTGGCTTTTTCTTTTGTTGAAGGAATAGATGTATTAGGTGATAGTATGATATGCAGAGTGCTTTCATCCTTTTTCCTCTTGAGAAAATAAGAATGTAAGTCTCTTTTTTTTTTTTTTTTTTTTTTTTCCTTTTTCCCTTGTTGAGGATCCAAACAAATTTTTACCACAATCCTCAAGAGTCACTGCTTCCTGTTCTAAAGAATCTGAAGTACAACAACTGCCAACAGAGAATCTCTGCAGTCCTCGGAAAACTGAAGATAAACAGCAAACAGCAAAGTCAGCTTTGCCTCAACCAGTTCAGTCCAAAGCAGAGCCAGTCAAAGGAACACATGTGCAACTTGAACCTAAGGGTAAACCCACAACACCAGGTAGGCTGTTTTTCAGCTTCAGTAAATATTCATTCAAATTAGGCCTATGTGTTCTGTGTTGAAAACTACATATTTAAGAATTTAAGGTACCATACCAGATAATACCTATTTCCAGCTGTAACTTGAATAAAATGCTGATGAGTTCTGTGATAATTGTTGTAAGTTGTACAGCTTCTGTATTTTGCAGGGGACATTTTCTTGGACATGGTTTTAGTAACTCTTAAGAGCAAAAGCAGCCTAACATGTAAACTGAAATTTTTCAAAGTTTATTTCAGATTGTTGGATACTGTATGTATCCATTCAATATAATGTTAAGAGCCAGCATATTTAGAAGAAATCAAAGCTTGGTGCCACATAGGTGCTCTAACTTTGTGGTGTCTTTATTTTCAGTGGTAGCACTGATGTCAAAACAAGTGAACATCCCCAGTTTTAAATTCAACCGCTTATTATGTCAGAAATCTGGACTAACAGCTTGAACTCTTTGAAGTGATGGCCAGAAAAGCAAGTGTTCATCTTTAGATATGGTGACAATAAAAGACAAGCTTAATCAAGTAGGGTGGATGCCAAACAATATATCTGCCTCATATACAAGATCGCTTATTTTCATGAGAGATACAAGTGGGGCTGGTTGTGGAGGAAATTTGGAAAAGGCAAATCAGTTTAAATAACTGGTGTGTTACATGTGGACTGTAGTAAGAGACAGACATCTTCTTGCTCTGATTTACTGTTTTATTAATATCAGTGTTATGATTTGCACTTCAGGTTCAGTTTGTATTAAGTATAATGGAGTAAGAGCTATAAAGGAGACAGCTTAATTGCTTCTCTGGGAACCTTTGTCAGGATACAAAGTTGCAGTGATTATTTTTGAGAGTTTCTTTCAAGGCAAAACAATTGTTCTTGTAGGGGGATCAGGAATTAAGCCCTTCCTGGAACGCTTTGGGGAGTGCTGTGAAGAGCGTAGTGCACGCAGCCCTGCTACGAATACTCCGGGGTGCAGAACACCCATTGTTACCCCAAATACAAGGACAATCCAGGAGAGGCTTCTCAAACAAAATGAAAATTCCTCTACTGCCAGTTTAGCCCTTCAACTTAAACAGGTATGAGTTGTTACATTCATAGCTAACTTATAAGCTTGGGGAAGGTTATTACTGTTCTGCACCTACCTGAAGAATCTGAAATTTTGTCGCATCTTAAAGCTGTCAGGTTTTCTCCCATTTCCCTTCATTTCCTTAGGAACGTGAACGAGAACTTGCATGCCTTCGTGGCCGATTTGATAGGGGCAATCTGTGGAGTGCAGAGAAAAGTGACAGTTCAAAGAGGAAGCTTCCAGAAGCTAAAATGGTAATGTGTTACCTCATTAATCAAGATAAGATAGTCTGGATTGCTTTAACATGTTCTGAACACAGGGTTAGATGTGGAAATGTACATAAGAGATAAAAACCTATGCTTTGGGAATGCCTGGGGTGCACAAGATGACTTGTCAAGTGATTTGTATGATTATTAAAGAATTACTAGATTTTTTTACCTCTTGTAGAATTAACTAAGACAAGTGATACTGCGTTGAGCCAATTGATTTATTTACTTCTTGACAATATTAAGTGTGGGGGTTTTTATGTTCTATAACTGCAAAAGCAAAAGAGCTCCTCATGCAAGCATTTAATATTTACTACTTCAGCTAAATATCTTAGATAAATAAATAGGATACTGGATAGGCAACCTCTTTTTCCTAGCAGGTATTAAAATGTGGTTTTTTTCTGGTGGTTTTTTTTTTAGTCACTTTGAACATTACCACCTGAATGCATTCTGTTTTTATTCTTGCCAGGAAAGCCAATCTCAGACTAGTCCAAAACATCCTCCTGGCTCAGATGCCTCTGCTCTTGCATCATCAGAAGACACACCAGCAGGTGACAGGCCAGCAAAGTCTCCCAGTGTGGAGTCTTCAGGTGAGTCTCAGTTTGCCTGTGACTAGTGCTGTACTGGAGCACTGCACTAGATATTCATGAGCAGAGAAAAAGGTCAGTAACACCGACGTGTGGAACTGGACCCTCCTTTGGTTACTGATTGTCTTATCTAAGTCTTCTCATATGATAGTAGTACTCTGCACTCCTATACCACTTGGAAGGATGGCAAGGCAAGATTCTCTTTGGTTTTTAATGGGTATACCTGTGTTTCAAACTTTATTGGAGGTTAAGTGTAGGGAAGTGAATGACAATTATCAGTTACAGATTTTGTCTATTCTGTACCTGAGTATCCAAATTTCCACAAGAATCTAGTGGAGGGAACATTTCCCTTGTCAGTATCCCTTTATGATATTAATTATTATGGTAGGACACATGAAAAGAATTTTGAGGTGCTCCTGACATCCTTTCTGGTGTTTACTGAGTGGAAGAATCTTCAACTCTGTGAAACAGGTGTGAACTTAGTTAACACTCTTGGTAGCCTGTTTACTTGTAAGGTCTATCAAATGTCCTTCTAGAATAATTGGGTTTGCATGCAGTGGTTTCTGTGTAGTGGATTTTTTTTTGTTTGTCTTTTTAAAATTCTCCCTTTTTGCTTTTGAGTGGCTGCACTCCACTATGGTCTCAGCATCATTTCTTGTGGTATAAGTTTCAGATATAAAGATATATAAAGATTCTGATTATAAGATAGAAGTCTAGATGTACACGTTGTGGAGGGTATTCTAATGGGGTTTTTTTTATGTGTGGCTAACTGGAATATTTAATCTCTTGGTCTTTTTGTTAGTAAAACTTCTAAAATTCAGTAACTAAAATAAAATTTAAAGGCTAGACATAATACTTCTTTTCTTTATAAAACCCTTAGATACTTCTAAATGTGAAGAGGCTGATAAACCCAGTCCTCTGAAGATTGCTGAGTCAAAGAGCCCTGTAAAAGCGATGTCTGTCTCAAAACTTGAACAACTTGATGAGAAACCAAAAGGTTTGTATTGAGTAGATGAGTATTAATGACTTAGGTCTCTGTTGCCACTTGTCTAGGACAGTGTTGATATCCTTCAAGTATGAATAATGAATTCACCATCCCTATGCTGATCCCCATGTGTTTTGTAATGAGGTTTATATAAAACAAATCAGGAAAGTTCTTTTATCATACATAACCCTTCTCTCTTGATGTTCAAGTCATCAAGGAATATTAAAAAGTTGATATTAAAAGTTCATTGGGAAAGGACAGAAATGACTGCTCTGCTGTTGGACTTGCAGTTAAGCTTCAGATGCATTTGAAATGAAAAGGTTGAAATTTGCCTAAAAGGTGCATCTTTTTATTCTCTTACTACATTGATTATGCAGTATATGTAAAAATAGTATATTAAAATAGCCACAGAAGTGTACTTTGGGGTTCTATATGCCCGACTATAAGAAGTGCTTTTTAATCAAGGTTGCTTGAAAAGCAAAACGAGTTTGCTTTTCTGTTTGTTTAATGGGAGTCTTGATGCTACTAATATATTTAAAAATGTCACCCTTCAGATGAAGTATATGAAGGCAAAATGCGTGTGGATGATGAGATGAATAGCTCAAAAGTGATAAATGAGATTTTTGAAATTCTTCAAGAGGATGGTCCAGACATAGAAAAGCTGAAGAAAGAAATGAGCATGAGCCTGGAAGGTGAAAGTGATGAGGATGAGCAGGAAGAATCACTGAATATTTCATCGATGTCTCTGTTAACCCCTCTAGTGGAATCTGTTGGTTCAGAGGTGAGAATTATTAGGAGGGTGGGGAAGGGCTTGTTTATCACACAGAGAGGTACAATTTGCTTGTGAGCAGTGATATTTTGTAGTATTAGGATATGTGGGCTAAAAAAAGTTACAAATTATATTTTGCTAATGAAAGCATAATGAGGCAAAATTATTTTTCTCTGAAAACAGTGTAGCATATTGGATTCTCTGCTTAACAAGTGGTCTTCTGCTAAATCAAATCTGTTACTAGTACTGGATTTGCAGTGGTATCCATGCATTCAATGGAGTTGACCACAGATGAAAAATCTGAAGAGAAGTACTTATGTAACTACTGATGTGGAAACTAAAGGTGGCATCTCATCGAATTCAATAATCTGTTGGTGTCCTTAAGATAAATAAATGAACTTGCTCTATATCCATATTCGTAAAATATCATCTGTTAACTAGTATTAAGCAAATTTACTGTTTATGTGCAGAACAAGTAAAGGAGAGAGAAAACAAATAATAATGTGAACAGATATCTGTAACACAATGTTTTCTTTTCCTCAGGCCTTTGGCTCTCCTTCTAAGTCAACTGGGGAAGGTAGCAGTATCAGTGATGTAAGTCTGAAGTCTGAGAAGTTCCAAAGGGCTAGAGTTCCCAGGGCAGAATCTGGAGATAGTATTGGCTCTATGTCAGAAGATCGCAACCTTCCTTATAGGTAATAAATATAACCCCCTGCCCCTGGTTCTGTGTACAAGTTATGACACTGGCTTTTTTAACTCATCTAATGATGCATACTGCTCAAATTACAAAACTCAGACTACAAATTAAGCTTGTTTTGCAAGATCTCAGTTTTTATCAAGAACTGTGTAGTCTTTTATGTTGCTTAAAATCAGCTCATAGAATGCTTTCTTTAAAGCCATTTTGGCAAGTTGGAAAACATCAATATGTAATACATATCCATGAATATATTAAAAAAAAGCTTGGCACTCCTGTGAAACATTTTGTGGGGTTTCCTTTTTTAAAAGTGTCGATGCGTACAGATCCCAAAGATTTAAGGAAACTGCTCGTCCTTCAATAAAGCAAATCATTGTTCGCAAAGAAGATGTTGCTGCCAAACTAGAAATGAGAAGAAATGGCCCATCTGATCAAGTCAATATCAAAAAGAAAATGCAGGTATATAATATGCCTCTTAAAATCCTTTTTCTTATCTACTGTTTCCAAATTTAATTGCCCCTGTGAATGTCCAGTACATTAACATACTGCTTAGAACTGCAAAATTAGGTTGTTTCACATAACTATGTAGTGGTAGGCCCATCTGATCAAGTCAATATCAAAAAGAAAATGCAGGTATATAATATGCCTCTTAAAATCCTTTTTCTTATCTACTGTTTCCAAATTTAATTGCCCCTGTAAATGTCCAGGACATTAACATACTGCTTAGAACTGCAAAATTAGGTTGTTTCACATAACTATGTAGTGGTAGGGAATGATAATGCATAATTTGAACAGGTAATGCTTCTCTTAAAAGATTAGTGTTATAGATTAAGTCTGGAGAGAACAAGCCATTATTTTGAGAAGGAGACAGAATCTGTGTCTTATCACTTACTGCCTTTGAATTAGGTAGAATTTGTAACTACATCTTTCAGTAGGTAATACTCTGATCTTTACTGGTGCTTTGTTCATCTATATTGCTGAATTTCTGGTTAGCTGCTGCTTCCCCTGGTGAAGGGAAGACTAGACTGGATATGGAACATAAAATATTAGTCTTTCTCTCTTCACCATACCTCTGAGATCAGAAAATTTCTGCTGCAATGTTCTTTTGCTGAAGTAACAGTAAACTGCAAGGTTTTTGTAGTTTGATATCTAAAGGATCTGATTTTCTTCTGAAGCATTGACCCCAAAAATGCTCATCTGGAGGCATTTCCTTGTTTGAATGCAACACTAAATCTCTCTTCTTGTTAAGTGTTTTTACTACTGGTTTACTCTAGGAGTTGAACAACGAGATCAACATGCAACAGACAGTGATTTATCAAGCCAGTCAAGCTCTGAACTGCTGTTTTGATGAGGAACATGGAAAAGGGTCACAAGAAGAAGCAGAAGCAGAGAGACTTCTTCTCTTCGCAAGTAGGTTTTTGTACTCAATTCTAAGTTCAATTCTTTGTAATGAACATTTCAACAGTGTTCATAATTTCTTCCCCATGCATTTATTGTGTTACATTGTGGACATTTTTTAATAGTTCTTCACCTGGAAAAAAGAACAGGATAGCATCTGTTTTGTCTCAGCTCTTTTTATAGGCAAGAGGACATTTTTAGTATCTTTCTTGACTGTAATATTCCTACTATGCTGTAAAATGATTAACATTTAAGTTGCATTTTACATACTTACGGCAGAAAAAAAATTGTTCAGTACTTTTTTTTCTGTTGAACTATAATTAATTTCTTCATGCAGCTGAGAAGAGAACTGCTTTATTGGAAGAATTGAATAAACTGAAGAGTGAGGGACCACATAACAAAAGAAATAAAGCTGCTTCTACATCTGCTGAATTTGCTCCCTCCAGGGGATCTGTTTCCATTTCAGAAATGCGTCTACCTCTAAAAGCAGACTTTGTATGTGGTACAGTTCAAAAGCCAGGTAAAACTATCAAACGAGCTTTATTTCTCTTCTCCTTCCTCATTCTCCCAACATATATTTCTGGTTCATTCTCCTTGGGTTTTGTGTGGGTGTTTTTTTTTTTTTTTTTTTTTTTTTTTTTTTTTGTCTTCTGTGTTGATGTTCTCAGGAATCTAGGAGTAATGAAAATTTAGCTATGACATTCAGTTCATCTGCTTCTGACTAATTTTTCAGTGTTTCAGTGAAAGCTGATGTGTGGTTAAGCTGGCAGACCTAAGGAGTATAAAGAACTAAGATTGTCTGCTGGATCTGACTGCAAGTCCTTCCTCTCCCTTTTCACGCACTGGTTCGTGTAGGTCCGGCTTGAGATGCCCCAGGCAGTAAAGCAGTTGCTGTGAATCCCATGGAGACAATTTTGCCAGCTATGCTAGTAGCATAAAGAAAATTAAAATGTTTTAAGAGTAATTTTATAAGCAAGTCTTGACTGTAACTAAATGTTTTAAGTGGGGTGAAACAGATGTGCTTAATAGCAATGCAGTACTTGGTGATTTTTTTTAGATACTTGGAGTCCTCTGGCTAACCAGATAATCTGATGTGTACTTACAGAAGCGGGAAATTACTATTATGTAATAATACTGAGATCTGGAGCAGAAAACATGGTTGCAACTCCATTAGCAAGTACTGCCAGCTCTCTGAATGGAGATGCTCTTACTTTTACTACAACGTTTACTATGTAAGTATAAAGAAACTCTTTTGAACCAGTTTGAACTCTGCTGGTGGAGCATGCATAAAAATGTTTAACGTCTTAGTCATAAGAATGTCATATTCTGCAAAAAAGTTTGGAGAGATTTTGTGGTATAGCTATTTCCTTCTTCAAAAAATAGCTGGAAGGCACTTCTCTCAGAAGAGCAACCTAGACTTATTCTACCATCCATCAGCTATTTTAGCTCTTGTTTTTTCTACCTTTTGTTCTTTTCTGGAACACCTGCAATGACAGATGGATTGCTGTGCCTGAGATGTGTTTTTCTCTTTTGCAGCAACTAACATTTTATATAGCTATTTGGTTTTGGTATCTGGAAAAACAGTGCTCTTACAATTATAACTTCAATGCTCATATGTCAGCTAAATAGGTATTTTAAGTTCAAATGGCTGTTTGTTAGTAAGGCTTCAAAATAAATAAACAAACTCCCTTTTTAAAGTTCAGTTGAACTGGAATTTTCACTTAAAGAAATTTACTCAAAAAACCCAATCTGTCTCTAGAAGCATGTGCCAGCAGTGTGCTGAAGGGTGCAATCTGAGAAATGGTAGATGCACTTTATCTCCCCTTGTCCTCCCATCCCCTTTTCTTCTCTGAGTTCTGGAAAGTATTTTTAAATAGTAATACACTAAAACCTTCTTGCTCCTTGGACAGTTATAAGGAGTAAAAGGAGGGAAGAAGTAAAGAGTAACTTAAAACCCAACGAAACCAACCAAAACAAACAAATAAAAAAACCCCAAAACCCTGCCACAAACCAAAACAAAAGCCTTTTTGCTTCAGTTTAACTTGTTTTCATTTCATCCCTTTTAGGCATGATGTGTCAAATGACTTTGAAATAAATATAGAAGTTTACAGTTGGGTATGTATCAATTCCTGTCAAGAGGAGGTGTAAGGGAGAATGATGTGCTGTACTTTCTTATACCTTTTTGCCTTACAGGTGCAGAGAAAAGAAGTTACAAGCACGGATAAAAGGAAAAAGACAAATAAATCTAAGGTAAATGAAACCTGAAAATCAGTGTGCTGTTTCAACAGAAGGTGCACTAGGAAAACTGACTAATAGTCTTAGACAATCTGTTGCTTCCTTTTACTCCCTTCTTGGAACATCTGCAATGACAGATGGATTATGGAGACCTATAGGAATTAGTAGATTGGACTTGCAGCACTTGGTTGAATCTGAAATATATTGGAGAGGAAGGAGAAGTCTTACTAGTTCTCCAACATGCTATGCTTTGCAGACCTTTATTTTACTAGGTGTGGGGCCTCCAATAGTGATTTATTGCCCGTTTTCTCTACTTCATTTAAACTACGCCAGTTTAAACTATGCCCTACCCTCGAGTTTGATTTTTCTTAAAGGTTTTATTGATTGACTAAAAACTCCTCTTTCTCCCCAGTACTAAGTAAAAGCCCTAGACACTTGCTTTTTAAAGCAAACATTGTTTTAACAAGGGTGTACATGTCAAGTGTTTGTGCTTTATTAAGGATATGTTTCCCTAAACAAGCCTTTCTGGAGGTGGTTTGGGTTTTTTGTGGTGGTTTGTTTGTTTTGGGTTTTTTTGGGGAGAGGGTGTGTGTATTTTTCTTCTTTTCATTCTAATAGCTAGAGCACACAGTGAATTAATGGCTTCAGGTCTGATTTCCTCCTTGACAAGATATCGGTCACTTAGTAAAAACAAGAAACTTGAGTGTCTTTCAAAACAGTTGGAATGAGTACTTAAATCCCATGTCTGCAAGCAGAAATAGGAAATTTCTTTATTCTTTGATTTGGCACAATGAAAGCCTCCCATAGTGAAAGCTTCCACCCATTCTCTAATAAAAGTTTCAAATCCAGGGCTTACTTCCCTCCTGTGCTGTAGTTTAAAGGAACTTTTACTTGAAATGGAATGGTTTTGTGCTACTGTAGGTAAGTTGCTGATATGAGGCTATAGGTTTGCCAATGGCATCCTGTATCTGCTTTTCGACAAGCTGCTTAGACTTGTCTTTCAGCGTCAAGAAGAGATGAGCACATAATTCTAATTCATGTTTAATATAGTCTCATTTAAACTTTGAGATTTTAATTTGAAAATAACAACATATAATAGCAGTATATTGAACATACCCATACTTTTATTGTTAACTCTTACCTTTAGTAAGTAAATGTAACTTTGAAATCCCATTATATAGGTAAAAAGGCCTACCAAGATAGGTTTTTTTAAAATATTCTGCTCATCCTAAGGTAATGCATGCTTTAACTTTTCTGCAGTAATTATCTCTTTGATATGCAGCATTTCTTCCACTGAGCTATATTACATCCGGTCAAAACCCAAGACTTACTCAACACCATGAGTACCCATTCAAAATTTTAGATAAACCTTCAGTAGTTTCACTGTCTAGTTTTCACGCTAAGGTGGTGGACAAGTTCAGTAGCAAATGCATTTATCCTCTTGTATTCTTTTGTAGGTTATTACTCCAAAGAGATTATTAACATCTATTACCTCAGTAAGTATGAATGTAATATTGTAACAAGATCTGACTATGATCCCTTCCAAAGGCTGTATTCTCACACGGATTAAGGCTGTGCCCATAATAGGTTCTTTCTATCCCTTACGTAAGACTCCATAAATTGTCCAGTTTTCTGCCAAAATTTTCTGTCATCAGCTCAAGAAACAGCTCTGTTACACATGTAATGCCAAAAGTATGCAGTTACTGTACATTTATTTGGACTTTCTTTTTGATTTTTTTTTTCTATTTGGTTGGATTTTTAAAAGTACTTCAAATCTAGTTTCTTTCTACCTTAGCTTTGTCTTCTGTAGAAACTGTCAGAAGTACTTTTTCACTAAGCTTTTATTTCTCTCTCTTTTTAGAAAAGCAACCTTCTTACTCCAGGTAAGTAAAGTCTAAACATCTTATGTCAGGATGAATAATCTACACTTGCTGTCAAAACTAGTATCTCAATAAATAATACTTGTAACATACAACAATTTGTGAGTAATAAACACTAAATTTGTTTCTATATTTGACTGTTGATGGGGAAGGACAGCATCTTTGAGTGTTTTTCTAAGTATATAAAAATGTTATACACATCTCTGACTAAAGTATGCATACTTGAGCTAGCTTTAGCAGAAATTGCAGCAATTAGGAGCTCATGAACTAAATCTGGAATGTCTACCATGCTGCTGCAACTGGTAAGATTCCTGAACCTGAACTATAGTGTGTGTTTCTGTTGATGTAAGCGCAAAGAAAAGGCGTACAATTTCTGGAAGATTGCAGTGTGTCACTTGAAAAGACATTACGAGATTGAAAAGTCACATTCCTACTGCAGGGCATGTGTGCTTTGTAGTGTGCCTCAGCATGCTCTCCATCCCCCTGAGAGGTAAAATGCTTTGTTTTCTCCTTTGTGGATATTTTCAAAGCTTGTTTCTGAAAGAAAAGATCTGCTGAGGAGGAATGGTGTGTATCAAGATTGTCTCTGAATGTGCTGCTGGGCTGCTGTGCAAAGAGTGCCTCTCCTGGAGTACTGAGTAGGGCATGCATACAGTAGTGCAAATAAAGTACTTTTTTAAAGCCTTGCAGCATCCTGATTGTGTGTTTTGTTACAACCTCACTTCAACTTTTCTCCACAGCCATGGCAAGTCCAGGTGGCCCAAATGCCATACGCAGTACTAATTTCATCCTTGTTGGATCCCACAAGTTATCACTGTCTTCTGTAGGAAATACCAAATTTGCACTGGACAAGGTAATAGAAATTATTGGTTACTAATACAAATGTAACTGCATACTACTAGAAAAATAAATGAGTCTGGGTTTACTTTTCAGGTGAAAGTACCATCCTAGAAATGAAACACGTATAGGTTTATAGATATTTATATAGGCACTTAAACTTTTTGCATAGTTGTTACTTTTACATTTAATTCATATGATATTATACATTTGTGAGATACAACAGAGATGTACATTATTATGCCTGATGCTCTTTCATTTCTTAGCTCAATAATAAGGTATGGTTATGCAAAGATAATGAAGGAATTTGATTATTGATTTGCTTTCACTGACAAAAAATTGATGTATGCAGTTGGCATCTCTGTATGTGGTCTTCATATTGTTGCTCCTAGTCTTGCAGTTATCACTAAAGTGTGTTTTAATGATAATGAAGTATTTGAAGTTTTCTGCAGTTAACTGACCTAAAAATTGCCATTTGAATATATTTAGGAATATGAGGTTTTCCTTTCATTTCCCAATTAAATTTGTAGAAACAAATTATCTCAATTTTTCTTAGAGAGAGGTTTTTTTTTATTATTGAGTTTTATACAATTTGTTCCTTGTATAAACAGAATGTTTATTGGCTTTTGCTATGAGAAGTTTAAAAAAATCCATTCTTACATTCACTGTAATCTTGTACCTTGTAATATCTATTACCTAAAATCTATTTTAGTAGGTGTTTGTGCCAGCAGCTATCCTAAGCTAACTTAAATTAATTCAAATGTTACTACAGTTTATGGTACTAAATCACAGCTTTAGCTACCCAAACAGCAGTGTAAGTGTAACTTTCTTTTTTTTGGCTAATCAAGTCTTATTGTGATGATAATGTTATTGCAATTACAGCTTCTGATGAGAGATGAGAAAACAAGAACTAGTTGTTTGTGTATAAGCCTTAAAACAAAATATCCCAATAATCCCAACTTGCTTTTTAGAAGTTTTACTTTTTGTAGATAGAAGCAGATTCCTTTACTGAAACAGCTGGCAGAACTTAATAGTTAAATTGCACTGTTGTTATGACGATGTGAATTTCAGAAGTAGCAGCTTTGGTGCTTTGGCAAAAATGTTCCTCTTACCCAGAATGATACCTAGAAATCTATGTTTAGCTTCCTTATTGGAAACCCCTTGTTCTTGGAGTTAATGGAATCAGCTTTCGCATTATATTCAGCGTTTTAGGTTTGGACTTCATTAGCTTACACTGTATGACAGGACACTGGACTGGACTAGTGTAACGTAGCAAAAGCACAATGTTCAAAAAGAATTCCAGGGAAACTATTACTTGGTTAATTTTTTGCAGGTGCAGTCTTACAGTTATCAGGCAAAAAGGGGAATTCTTATTAGTAACTTTTTGGGTTTTTTTGTTAAATTACTACCTCAGTAAAATTTCAGTTTTGACTTGGCCTATGGCTGTACCAAACAGCTGCTTTTTAACTTGCTTCAAGCATTTCTAATATGGAGCAAACTCATGCCACAGTGGTTTTTTTTTAGTTTCATTCCTCTCTTTTATGTGTACTGTTAAAATTCAGGGTAAAAAGGACCAAAATATACTCATGTGTAACTGTGTCCTTTTCTTGTAGACCATAACTTTACACTAATTGCATTGAGCATGTTTCTTTTTTCCCTAGATAAATTTTGAAGGGGAGGAAAAAGAACTGTTTGGCTATATGTTCCAGGACAAGGTTGCTATGATCCTTTAGTTTATAACTTAAAATAGGAACCTGCTTCCTAGTGCATGTTGCTCGTGTCTGTCTGGCCTTTTTGCAGTTTTTTTTTTTTTATTCTTCTAAGAAAATGCCTACAATGATTTACTAACTAAACACAAGAAGTTAGGAGCCTTTCAGACTTCCAGAATTCTACCCCTTGTCTTTCACAATAATAAGCATGCTGCTAGAACTCAGTTATTTACATTGCCTAGGGTTTTTCCTTAACTAACATGTGTCTCTTGTTTTCCTAGATCATTAGAGGAGGGTGTTTATTGCTTCAAAACAAATTGTTGTGTCTCTTAAAGATCTCTAGCCAGGAAATTTGAGCCAGCTTCTTGATGAACTGCACAGAACATAGAACCGGCTGCTGTGCTGATAGAGAACCAGAGAAAAATGTCTGGCAGCCTAAATGTTGGTTTAACTCAACTTGTTGCTGCTGAAGAAAATTAAAATCTCTCAGGACCTAAATAATCTTGCTTCTTATTCTATTGAAACCTTGTTCTGACAAGATGTATCAAGACATTTGGTTTTTTAAGCAAAAAGTTTTGAAAATACTAAAAATGTCAAAATGTGAGGTCCTTATTGGTTCACAGATGTTCACTTAAAATATTTTGGTGTATATGGTTTTGGCTTTAGAAACTATGTGGATTTACATCCTTAACAGAAATATTTTGTCCTTAAACTCTAAAATAGTTACATCTAATTGATAGTTTGTGTCCTGCAGAAGAAAGTGTTTTAGATGAATTTTCATGTTGTCTCTCAAAATTAGGCAAGCGATAATTTTAGTACCTATCATCTCCTATTTTTAATCAAAAGTCTCCTAAGAAACCAGTTTTTCAAATTCTTGAGTTATCTTGAGTACCTTTACAAATAATATTGGATGACAGTTTAGCTGTCTTTCTGTGGTAAGCACCTGAATGACCACACCAGAATGTAAGATAGCCTAGTCATGGGCTTTAGTTTTTTCTTCATCTAGCTGGATATTTGTCAAATTGCTTTCTTTCCATCACCTTTAAGCCTTTGAAAGAGATGTATTGTTAACTAGAACTCAATATTTTGTCATTATGTATACAGGAGGGTGTTTTGAGGGTACACATAGCACCTCCTCATAGTACATAGCTTTAGTAATTAGTAATGGTGTAGGCTCTGCAAAACTGTGTTGTGTTTGTTAAACAACCTCTTTGCTTTGCCTGTCACATAGTTCTTCACTGGTAAACTTGATAATTCATAAACTGGATTCTTCCTTTTCTGACTTAAAGCTTTAAGGGGATGCAAAACCCATAAACTTGAAGTGGGGAATGGCCAGATGTCCTTGAGGCCCTCATTCACAAATGGGTTTTACTGTGCTTTGCTAGGATCATATGGTATTGTTCCCTGGTGTGTAGCATGTAGGGTAATAGCTGTCTTTGCTGATAAGCTGCATCAGTTCTGGATTCTTTATTTTTGTTATGTGGAAGTGTTTTACTATTTTTTACTTCTCAAGTGGTCATGGAGACTCCTACCCGATGCTTAGAATTTTTCAGTGCTATACAGTTCCTGTTGAGTACAGGAGCAAGCCATGCATGCTGAGTTAGTTGAGTACATCTAACATGTAAAAGTTATTTGATCGCCTACCTGTGCATGTGTATTTATGTCTGGGAGGAAGCTGCAGGAAGCTGGCAATTCAAAGGTGATCAATTTCTAACCACAACACCTATTTTGGTGCTCTGCAGGATTCACTGAGGCCCACAGAAAGGAGCACTTTTAATTTGAGGGTTACTCCTGTTCATTGTAACTACTAGCAAAATTTAGTTCCATTTGATTGGCACTGATTCCACGGTTCTGAAAGCTATTTTGTTACTGTGTACACATGCCTTTGCCTATTCCCTGGCAAACAGTTCTTTATTTGTATTTGAGTAGCATCATTGACCTTCCTGGTTTTTCTAGTAATACAAAAGACCAATGTTTCTGACTTTTTGTCAATTTCTTTTCAAGATTCTTAACAGTGTTGCTTATTCAAATTTTAAAAAAAATATTGTATGTAGAATGCCCTGCAGGTCATCATTTGCTTGTTGAATTAGCAGTTTGCCTCAGTTTCTTTGAGGTGGGAAAAAAAGAAGGGATGTGGTTTCATGGGGGTAGTCAAGGTAATGAGGCATTAAGTGTGGAGGGACTGGGGGAAGCTCAAAGGCTAGACCTTGTTGTATGCTCTTCCTCAAAACTCTTGACTATCAAATAACTGTTTAACTGACCTCTGGTACAGTAGTTATCTACTATTTTCTTTTTCCAGTGGCAGAAGATAGGACTTGGAACCTTTTCTGTTAGAAATTACTTAACACATGTCTTTAACACCTTGAGTGCCAGTTAAGAACTGTTTTCATTACTTTTCTGCTTTCTAGGTTTTCTTTTATACAAAGATTTATCTGAGTAGGCACTCCTACATCAGTATCTGCCAAAAATGCTTATGGTATCCAAGTACCATTCCTGTTTAAGCTCACGTTGATATTTTCCAAACAACTTGGTATCAAACTGAGGCAGAAGCTTGAAGGGTGTGGACTGGTGCCTTCTGTTGTTTCTAACCATGCTTGGAGTGCCTGTTTTTATAGCTAGAGTGCATGTTTATGCATATGTCCTGAGCAAACTAATAAATAATTCTTGGAAAGCTTCTAAATGAACTTGAAGCAAAAAGTGATTATTACTGTCTCGCTTGAGTCTGACTGCTTCTTTCCAGCTGAAGATCCTAAGATCAAGACAGTGCTAACATCTTGGTGCAGGTGGCTTGCTTGAACTGGTAAGACTGAGTTGAGAGGTGTCAAAATTAAATTATTGTTTTACTTTTTGCAGGTTCCCTTTTTGTCTCCTTTGGAAGGTCATATATATTTGAAGTTGAAATGCCAAGTGGACTCTTCGGTGGAGGAGAAAGGGTTCTTGGTAAGGTATTCACTGTATTCACTTCAAACTCCTGCCTTGGAAATTACAGGTCCTATTAAATGTGGTAATGTTTTAATGTCAGACCTGTGTTTGAAGCTTAAAACTGGCTTGATTTTTTTTTTTTTTTTTTTTAAATCTCTGAACCAGACCACAAATGTCTCTTAGTCTATACTCTAAACATATCTACGTTAAAGTTACCTTTAAGAATTTGTGTATCTCTCTTTTAAGCACCTATTTATTTGTTATTTTGAACTTCAGTTAACCTTCTCTTGTTAAAATCTGTGGTGTTGGATGAGATTTTAATTTCTATGGCAGAAAATGTTACAGAACTCTTTGTGTGTCTAATAAAAACAAAAGATTGGGTTTTTTCCACTGTGTTCACAGCCTTTCGAAATGAAGAAGAAGCAACAGTAATTTTTTTTTTTGAGAAACATCTTGGCAGTTCTCTCTAAAACTGCGCCTAGAAAATGCAGCTTATACTTGGGCCTAAGAGCTGGAAGTGTTGAAATGTCCACAAGATGGCAGTAAATGTGCTACAAAAATGAAGCATTAACGTTTGCTGTTATTTGGTGTTTCCAGAAATCACGATTTTTTTAGGCTCTTTTCAAACACTGTTTTATGTCTCCTTTCCCTTTACATAATTGAAGTTGAACAGATTTCATTAGATGCAAACATTTCACATGCTTATGGTATTTGCTGTCCCATGTTTCTCTGTACTAGTTTGAGAAAGTCCATATTTTCTTCTACTACACAATATGTAAAACCTGAAGAATGGTGTACTTGCATACTGAATTTGTTCAGAGTAAGGGTTTGGAAACTCTCTGCACCATTGAAAATTATAATCTGAATTGTGAAGAGTGAGAATCACAATACACACATTAATTGGAAAAAAAGTTCTGTACAAGTTCAAGAGGTATCAGGAATAGAAGTCAGATACTAAACTGTCCATTCCAGTACTAAGGAAATGGGCCTTGAAATTGACAAAATCCAGCATCCAATAAAAGAACTGCCAACACAAACATTTGAAAATCAATTTCTAATTTCCTTTGAACTGACTGGACTCTCCAGAGTGTGGCCTCTTGGATAGCTGCAGGTTTTTTAATCCTGATTTGTAAGTCAAAAATTACTCAAATATCTAATAATAATAAATTGTTATTTGAACATGTTTTGTGAACCATTCATACTGTATATACTATAAATAATCCTTCTTTATCTTAAAATAATGGGAATGCTTGCCACCATCAACATGAAAATCTGGTCATTTTAAATAACAGTGATAGGTGCCTTTTAGCAAAAGGCTGCAAACCTGAGAATGATAGTGTGAGCTCATTTTCTATGCCATCTGGAAAATAAATATACTGTCCTTAGAAGCCTCTCCCAGTACAATTTTTTTTTCCTTCTCTTTCCTTTAGCCCTATGAAGGATTGTGCTTACAGAACCGTTCTGGTAGAAAAATAGTCAAGTACAGACCAAGCTCAAGGTCCAATATTACCCCATTTAATTTTTTTTTTTTTTTTTTTTAAGACTATGTTTGAAGATGTCAGTGGGTTTGGAGCATGGCATAGGCGCTGGTGTGTGCTGTCTGGAAATTGTATCTCCTATTGGACATACCCAGATGATGAAAAACGAAAGGTAATGCTGTTTTATAAAGCTTAAGTCTAAAGTTCTATTGTACCCTACACAAATAGCTGTTCATTTTTAAGGACTGTAATGTGTAGGCTTAAAACTGGTAAAGCATGGGATTCAAGCTCATAAAGCTTCCTTGGGGAATGGAGGGGACTCGTCTTCATAAATCTGACCTAAATCGGGGCACACTAAGAAACTGACTGCCCTGTCTAGTGGGAAAGGGGGAAAAGTGATGGAAGATCCATATTTAATTTCCCCTTTAGTCTTAAGGTTTTCTATTGTGCTCATCAAATCACTAATTATTTAATTGAAATTGATTGGACTTGTCCAGCTTAATAAGCAGACTTATCTAGTTGCCTTAAGTTTGAGACAAAATGATGACTAACACTTAGTATGGTAAAGAGTTAGAGTGGGCAATCCTTGTATATTGCAGAAGCATAGCTGTAATTATGGACTATCTTATTTGAAGTAATTTTCTTCTTGCTGCTCCACATTGTAGCTGGAACTGGTGCTGCTTAAGTGGTTCTCACAGAAACCTAAGTTCTTGTTGGGCTAATGGGACAAATCAGAGGTTCATCTGTCACTGAGGTGAACCTTCTTGTCTCCTTAGTGTGTTCCGGCAGTGTACTAAAATGTTCCCAGGTTCTTTTAAAGACTGCTTTCAAGAGGGTTTTTCAGACTCACTGAAGTTATTTACCATTAAACACTTTCTTGTTTATTGGCAGAACTTTCTTTCCCAAACTCCACAGCAAACTCTGGTCCTTTTGGGTCTTCTATGCCAATCCAGATGCCTGAGTTTAGTTTCTTCCCTGCTAACAGAGGAAGACCATATGCTGATAGTTGACATTGCCAAAATATATCAATGTACTTTCTCTCCCTGCCAGGAGAGAGGGAAAAATCTCTGCCTACTGTAAGAGAAGATAGTAAAAAAAAGTTAAGTTAAGCAAGAAGAAGGTTCCTATTCTGCTTTTGTCTGCAAGGAAGAAGCTTTGGTTTGTTTTCCAGATTCTGTTCTTGCAAATCTTCTTAACTTGTTTCACTATTGTTCTGAGAAAGGGTCCAGCTGTATTTTTGTGATCTACAGAAATATTAAACTTAATAAATGCATCCCCTCACCCCTACTATATCTGTTCCATCATGCAGAGATAGATGTAGCTTGTAAATATCTGCATAAGGCCATGATTACTTTAAATTGTGGAAGGTTTTTTAAATAAATTTCTTACAGCTGCACATATGTTATCCTTTTGCATGGAATAACTGACCAAGGGAAGGTGCGTTCACTTAATATTGTCAAAGCTGTCCAAGCATATGTTGTTCAGAATGACTCTTGATTGCAGTGTTCTTGACTGATGAACTGATCTCACTTTCAGCATCCTTTGGGCCGGATAAACTTGGCTAACTGCACTAATCATCAGATTGAACCTGCCAACAGGGAATTCTGTGCTCGGCCCAACACTTTTGAACTAATAACTGTCAGACCTCAGAGAGAAGATGACCGAGAGACTCTTGTCAGCCAATGTAGAGACACACTCTGTGTTACAAAGTGAGTGCATAAAATCATGGAGGTTGTGGGAGGCTATGGGACATGTGGGGAAAGGGTATTTTACCTCCTGTGATAGCTTTAGTAACGTAAGAGCTTTACAGCTTTGTCATAATGATGCAGAGATCATTTAAATGCTAAGATTTTGGGGTGGCACTTGAACTGTTTTGTTCACTTTTAGTCCAAACTGCTTTCTAGAAGTAGAAATGCCACGTGGCTTGGTAGCAGGATTGTGGAATGTTTGACTTCATTTTTAACCCTGCTGTTTGGGCTTCTATGGTTGATCAGCTTGAGATTTATCACAATAACTAATTGGAGATGGAGAATAATCCATGGGGTTCCTTGCCTTCTAGGAACTGGCTGTCTGCTGATACTAAAGATGAGCGTAACCTTTGGATGCAAAAACTCAACCAAGTCCTTGTCGACCTTCGCATGTGGCAGCCTGATGCCTGCTACAAACCTACTGGAAAGCTTTAAACTCTGGAAGGGAACTACGCAAGGAAAGCATTGAAATGAAAATGTGGGAAGTCCTCTGGGTCACTTATGCTTTAAATTTGAGAGAGTATTTAACATTATACAGGACTATGTTATGCAGTATTTTTATTTCACTTAAAAAAATTTTAAAACCTTTTTACTTTCTAGTTTTGAGTATGGTAGGAAGCAATTATTTGTTTCTAAATGTGCTAAATATTTATATAACTCCTTTTTTGGAAGTCTTCTAGCTAGCTACATTCTCTCCTTTAAACAACTAAATTATTGCAGGAAATCACACTTCAGGGCAGTAAGGGAGGCACTAGCTAGTGAAAGACAAGCTTTTTAGATAACTCAGCTCCCTGAAAGAAACAATAGCTCAAAATACTCTAACAAGGATGCTGCTGAAGCACAAGATTTAATGTTGTAGCATTTGTTGGGGTTCTTTTTTAATGATCAGGCATAAAAGTAACTAGTCAATTTTATTCTACAACATTCAGTATAGATATTTCTGCTTACACAGCATCTTTGTGGTCAGAACAAAATGCACAACATATTCATACTACTTTTGCAATTTCTCATACAAACTAGTATGGATAGGTGCATGGCATGTACACTATGTGATTTGCAGGTGGGGAATTACGTATGCAGTATATTGCACTTTGATAGAAATGGAAGGTCTTGAGTATTTTTGTTAGGACTGTTATCTAAAAAATAATCAAACAGAAAAATTTAGGTTTAGGGTTGTATACATCAGTATTTCCTGGGACTTGTGGTTTTTACAAGCTGGAATTCTCTATTTGAGAACCAGGAATAGGTTAATAGGTTGTAAAAGTGCCTTTTTTTTGTTTTGTTTAATAAGAAGACTTTACAAAGCTGCTATGTACCAACTAATACTCCTCTGGCTGAAAGAATGGGTCTTCCTCCCCTTGATAGACGTGTCCACAAATGCATATAAAAACAGTACTTCAGAGACCCATCATGAAAATGGCAACATTTCTCAGTTAAAACTTGCAGATTTCACAGCTTTTCATTGAGCATATTGAAATACCAGCTCATTACTTCACTAGAAATGCAGTAGTGGAATACTTAGGGTTGCTATTACTCTTACATATTCACACTTGAAACACTAAATTCTGTTAGCTTATACTGTTTTCATCCTACCCCTTTTGTACTTGCTTTTAAGTCTTGTTTTCTTTTCTGATGTCTTTAAATATTTCCAAACTATGTATTGAGATTTATTTTATTCATTTAAAATAAAAAATAAAACCCTTCCTGCTTTTTTCATAATGTTATCTATGCATTTGAGATACTAGTCTGTAGGCTGAAGAAAAGCTGGACTCCACACAGTATTTAAGGAAGGATTCTATTCTGTACAGGTATCCCAAAATTTCACTTGATGGTGTGTGAAGCCTTCCATGTAGCTAGCACTGAATTTTGTAGTGGGAGGCCAGATTGTTCGTGTGCAGCAGCTCTTCAAATATGAAGAGGAGAGATGGTTCGTTTGTTTTTTTGTTGTTTTTTTTTTTTGTTTTTGTTTTGTTTTTGTTTTGTTTTGGGTTTTTTTTGGTTTTTTTTTTTTTTGGTGACAGTGACATGGCAGCAGAATAATGCAACAGGGACAGTGCAAGAGCAAATTTCATCAGTGGATGTGTGGTAGGCTGTCTTCCTAAACTTCCAAGTGGATGTTAAAAGTCATTAAATTTTGAATTATGAAAGGAGTCCATAGAAAGATGTTACAAACAGAACTGGGTGATATTCAAGTGAACATTTTTATTTAGGCTAATTGCGCTATTATCTCTTGTAGAAACCAGTCTGTGTTTTTCACTGCCCAAGATGAAGTTCCCTTCATAAAGGAAAGGTATAACAGGTGTTGTTAAGTTAGAAAAGCTGACCTGTGTGGTGAGTTCTGGGCACAAGCTGTGAGTGGTGAGGACATGGGCTCCTGCAGCCAGCAGAAGCATGGGATGCAAGCTCAGCAGGAAGCCTGCATGTATGGCTTTTCTGGCTGGCACTGCTGGGTGCCACCTCCTCCCCTCCCATGTTCCTCAGCTCTTTTAGGGCTTTGCAGTGAAGGAGTTTGCAACAATGGTGACATAGTTTTTCCATGTTTGAAGCAGATCCTTTGTGAAGAGGCCAGACTGTGTGAATTCAAATAGCTTCAGGTCACTTTAGATGTTCTATACCTCAAAAAGAGTTCCTACTGTCTGATTTCATGCAAAGCTTTAAGTTTTGTAAAAACTGTTTGCAGAGTAACATCAAGAGAACCTTCCCATGTGCAGAGTGCTGGACCCAGCTAGTGACATAATCCCTCCTATCTTCACATGCTCTGACTCTCCCCAGAAAAGACCTTGACAGACCATTCCTTCTAGAAATACATACTGCTATTAAGTTTGAATTGCATGGAATTATAATTAGCTTTCCAAGAGAAACGTTCTGTTTCTCTTTTCCCCATGCATTTGTCACCTTCAACCACTCCAAGCACCAGGAGACAGTTAACCTAATGGAATAGACTAGAATTCATACTTTGTCTCTGCTTTAGCATAAGTAAGCTTTTTCTGCAGCATTTTTTAAATATAGGACATGTATTTTTAGTGTGGTATGGGTAAGTGATTGATGGTGGGGGTGCAGATCTTCAGCTGTTTTTTGCATTTGAAATAATAGAGAGATTTAGTGGTTGTAAAAGCTGATGGCTTAATAGTCCTGAAATTCATCTTTCTTTGCAGGTTGATAGTTACTGCATTAGTTACAAATCAGGTTTCTGCATGCAGCCTGGTTTGGAGCTGCAGAGCTCACCTTGAGGCATGAGGGCACGTGCTTTGGGTAGTGTGCCTTCAAGCAGGGGCAAACCCATTCCTTGGTGTTTCTCAGGGGCCCTTTATCTAGCATGGAGGAATTCTACTGAGAACACTTGGGAGTTTTGCTTTGGGATTCAGCTATGGAGGTTTCAGGTTGTCTTTGAAAAGTTGTTCTAATTTTTTAAGAAATCATTTTATCCCATTGTTCACAAATTCAAGAAGTTTACTAGTAAGAAAGTCTGTAAGAGAAAAATGCTTTGCTTTAGGCAATGAAGCTTATTTTAGCTGAGGAGATTTTCAGTTTTACTACTTTGTAAAACTCCTAATTGGTGTTATTAAATCCCAACCTCAAATGAAATACAATAATTTGCAATGAAATTGCCTTGAAAATTAGGCTTCTAAACATGACTCTCTCCCCCCTTTTAATTGCTATGCTTCTGTATGTTGATGTAGAGGAAATAATCTGATATTCTGTAATTATTGCCTGTGCTGTACTTGGTCTGTAGTAAAAACATGTGGATGCACTTGTTTCTGTTCTTGTGTTGTATTTAATGAAAGATAAGAGTCCTGAATAGGTAATAAAAAAATAGGTGTTTTACCTGGCCAGGGGACATGGAATATTATTTTGTTTGAAGAGAATTTCTAGAGGAAGCAGGGAGATTTCCTTTTCCTTCTAATGCTAAATAGTCTTCCCCAGGCATGCCTCTCTGGAGTTGAAAATATATTTCTTGGGAGACTGGATATTTTGGTAACATCTAAATGCCTTGAATGAATTGGGGCCTTATTAACAAGTATCATTCAATTAAGGAATGTATTCCCTGTTGGTTTCCTAAAGTAGGTGACTTAATATTTACTTAAGTGTTAGCAGTCATCCCATAGGAATTTCTATCTTAATTTCTATCTTAATATCTTAATAAAAGACTGTGCTCTAAAAAAGGCACAGGATTTAGGAAAGAAAGGATACATGCTTCAATCAAAATAGTATTAGCCAAGTCATCCCCTGCCTGTTCAAAATGCTGAGTGGCTGCATGTCCTACAGCCAGGCCCTCTCCTTGGGTTTGGACCACAGCCCAAGAGCTGCCTCATGTGTGACACAGCCTTGTGCAAGGGCTGTGCTCAGAACAAGGGGCAGAGTGACTCTACTTGAGCTTTGGGCTGCCGGGGTGGGTTTTAGTCATGTCATATCAATGCTTGCTATTTACCAGATCTCTTCTGCCCGTAATTAATGCCTTTTTATGCTCTCTGATCCCTCCATCACCAGTAAGGTTGCAAGTAGGGTAGAGCTGTCTATAATTTTTAAATATTTATTTATTTTTCTAAGAGCATGGGATAAGCTCGTGAAAAAACACAGTAATTCTCCATCTTCAAGTCTGCCTGTGAAGTACGGGCTGCCCAGTATTTTCAGTGATTCCCTCAGCCATGCCTGTAAAAGACATAGGACTGGGCATATTGTATTCCTCGGGAAGCAAAAAAGGAAAGATACATTACAGATTGAAAAAGCAACCTGCTTTGAATACATGAAGTGTTGTCAACTTAATATCTTATTAATGGGGGAAGAGAACCTGTGCTCAGTCAGCCTGTGCTGATGCTGCCAAGCACATCAAAACTGTAGTGCCTTGTTATTCCTGGCACACTTTAATAAGCAAATAGCAGCTAAATAATGTATTGACAGTCAAGGCAATTACATACACACAATTTATAGCAACATAATGAGTTTGGGGTCCCCTCCTCTCCTTTTGGGATCAGATTAACTGTTGAAACAGTACAAGTAGAAAGCCTAGAAATGTTCTGCAGAAGGAAAAACAATTAGCTAGAGGTAGGAGTTTGCTAAATACGGATAAAAGAAATACAGATTTTCAAACAAATGGTCTAGCTGGCAGCTATCCTCTGATTTTTATTTTTGTAGCTCCACAGAAAAAGCATAGCCTACTTGTGCAGGTGAGATACAAACTGGAAAGAATGCTCTTGTGTTATGTCCGCTGCTACTGGCTCTGATAACTTCCCTCCGCCCTTTTTTTTGTGTCTTTAATCATCTTGACTCGTGGAAGTGCCACCATAAATTGCGTGAGGGCTCCGGCAGTTTGGAAGTCAGTGTCCACCTTGGTCTTTGAATATGGCTTCAATCTGGTCATTGAATGGATTCTCCTTGCCAAGCACTTGAGGCCACTCGTGTAGTGCCTTCTGCCAGGTAATGCCTGTTCCAAGGGCTGCAGCAATCTGCAAACCACAAATGCTATCAATTCCTTGTGCCTCTACAATACAGTCATTTCATGCCAGAGTTTAGAAGACCCCACCATAAGGACTGCCCAGTATAACCATGGGATGGACTGTAGCCTACAACCAAAGGAAAAAAAACATTCCAGCTGCTTGACCAGGGCAAAATCCTTCTGAG
This sequence comes from Coloeus monedula, assembly GCF_965178545.1. Lineage (NCBI taxonomy): Eukaryota > Metazoa > Chordata > Aves > Passeriformes > Corvidae > Coloeus > Coloeus monedula. The sequence goes on from NC_138781.1 coordinate 48,178,497, forward strand.
AGTAAAAATAGTATTAGGGCCATATGTCTGCACCTCCCGTCATTTGTCTAATAATGATAGTCTGTCTCCAACCACTTCCAGATGCCTATGGTGTCTAGTGCATAAACTGCTATGCAAAGGCCCTGAAATCTGATTTTTATTTTTTTTCTCCCATGAAACATTTTGAAAGTATGTCAAAAGCACCGCTTGGGTATAATGCATAAAGCTCTTGCAAGTCCAAAGGAATTCATGCTCCCAAATGCTTTTGGTACTTCTAATAAATGTTCTCTGTGCTCTCCTGGGAGGAAACCACAGGTGATGAGGAAAAAGAGGCCCAATTATTTCTAGTTTCATAACTAACTGTGTCTGATGCTCTAAGTTTGCACCTGCTACTGGGTTGTCTTCAGAGTTTTTTCCCATGAGACCTGTAGAAATGGTAGAATAGCTTTTCTCCTCAATAGCAGTCTCACTCCAGCTTTCACAAAGGTTTTTGCCCTAGAAGTTATGTGCCAAAGAGAAATCCTATCTGCTGTACTGGCAGGGCGAAAAACATCAGTGGTAGCAGAAAGGGACAGAGAGAAAAGCCTGACTCTCCCTTATCCAAGTTTTCACACCCTGCTAGGCATTTTTGTTATACTCCTGACCTGCGGTTATATTTGGCCTATATGGGAACTTTCTTTTCAACTCAAACTTTTCAACACACTGATATTGACTGCAATTATGAGGATTAAATAAGGCTAACAAAAGCTTTTTTTTTGGTTGCTTTTAAGGGCCGAGGGGGGTTTATGGAATCAAACTACTTGAATACTGTTGTTTCAGAGTTTGGGAAGATACTGGAGCCTTTCGGGAATTTTTATGTGCTGCTTTTTTAATCCTGTGCTTTAAAAGAAGCTGTAGTGATGGCCTGGAAGACAAAATCTTTCTTCTTTTTAAGGGCTCACATACAAAGAGAAGCATTTGTGGGGTGGAAGCTCTTAGACTCTGGTCACTCAAAGTCTTGTTAAGCTAATGGAGGAACGGGCAGGAGAGAGGGGTAGTAGAGATTTGTGCAATAGAGGGTTTTCTCCTGGTTGTAGTTTGTATTGTGACTAAACATGTTATTCTGGGACACCCTATGGCAGCCAGGAGGCTGAGACCCATCCCTGTCAGAGTGGTCCATGTTGGCATGCTAGTCTCCAGACCTCCTTCATAAACTTCCCTACACCTTCCACGGGTTTTAGCAGGATGGGTGGTGTTGATTAATTGGCTGGTTGGGTGGTTGGTTTAAAAAACCCTACTGTCTTTGCATGGTGCACCCTTTGCAAAGGTATCACTGGACATATGCTCTACAGTGTTCAGACTAATGCTGAACTGTAATTTAGGGTATATGTACTTAAACTACCCTATATTTTTATCTGAATTAGATTCTGTCCACGCATAGTTTCTTGATGTCCCAATGATTTCAATAATTTATTCTGGATGAGTAGTTTAGCACAGAGAAGGGTTTGTGATTCTGGAAATTGCTTTCTTGCAGGTCTTTTTTAAATTCCAAAATTCTTGTGCTTTGAGACGCGCTATAATTTTTATGAGCTTTGCAATTATTTTTTTGTTGTTGTGAAGATGGCAACCCCTAAGCAAGTTTTTAAAAGGAGATATTATCCATTCCTCCCAGTGCTCTGGGTGACTGCAACTGGGAGGTGGCTGTGTTATTTCAGCAGCTTCTGGCTGTTTTCCTTGTCTTCAGCAAACAGGTGATAGGCATGATTCTCAGCAAAGTGTAAATACCCAACTCATCTGATATGCGTCACTTCATCTTTTCCTCTTTATTTCTGCCTGGGATGTGCTTTGCTATGACTTAAGGAAGAAAAAGGGAGAAGCTAATCACACTCAAGCTGTGCTTTCCTGCCTGTATATAAACATTAAGAATCTTCCAAGCGTCTCAGGTTCCAGTTTGTGATGCTCAGGGCTTTTGCATTCTCCCTGATACCTTCATAAAAGCAAGAAAGGAAGCCATTTATGCAGGATCCTGTTGAAATGCATGGCCCTGTCATCCAAACAAAGCAATCGACTGTTCTAGAGGGAAGTGGTGTCCTTGAAGCCATCTGGCATTCATAAAGATTTGCAGTGAAATTTTGTAGTAAGGAGGAGATGCTGAAGAAATTCCCTGGGCTCCCTCTATAGTCACTGGGAAGAGAGAGACAGATTTTTTCCCAAGGACAACCAAGCTGAACTTTGGGGAATGGTGTCTCAAAAACAGCTCTAGAGGAAACTTGGGAGGACTGAGTGAATCACTTTGATTTTAAGTGTCAAAAGTAAATAGCGTGAATTTCTTCTGCCTCCATCCTGCGCTGCATGTTTTGGAAAACACTTTATGGAGGCAAATTTTAACTTTGAAACTTTAGTGGAATGCAGTTACGCCAATTATGAGTGTTTTGTTTCCACCCTCCTGTTTCGAAACTTAAAAAAAAACATGCAGGAAACCCCTTTCCTCACAAGAAATTTACAGGAAGGGAATGTGGTTCTGGGCACAGTGAAACAAATTAGGACTTGGTGTTTATCCCATCTTTCAAGATTTTTAAATATAAAATATTGCCTGGAGTAGGGACTGTGGGCTAGTTTTTCCTGCCTGCCTAACCTTTCTGCAATGCATGAAAAACTGCACTAGCTCTGATGGCACAGGGTGAGTGTGGCCTTTTTTCTTTTCTCTTTTCCTTCTCCTTGCAACGTATGCAAGCTTCAGTTAGAAAGGTTCAATTCCCTCCCACACCCCTCCAGAATGTCTGGACCTCTGGACTCCTGGATATACACACTGACACCTGCTTCTGCCATGTTTATACCAGCGGACAACCTTTTTTTTTTTAATTAAAGAGACAGTGGATAAACAGCAGGTGAAATTTGGGGGCTTACAGTGGACACCAGCTTATCCTGCCCATTGCTGTACCACAGTGATTAGGGGTCACCTAGTGATCACACTTGCCAGCTCACCCTTGGGGTGAAAGGGGCACAGAGAGTGGTTCCTTCATCCCAAACTTCAAAATTTCTCTGCATTGAAGGCAAGAGCTAAGGTGTTTATGCTTTCCTTGGAGTGCTGCTCAATTCAAAAATTTGGCAGTATTTGTCAGGTGCTTCAAGATCTACAGAGGGAAAATTCAGCAGAAATGCCCTGGCTAGGTATCTTATCTGTTGTATTTATCAAGATGCCTTTGAGGTGGGGGGAATAGCTGCAGGGATGGAAGAAAGAGCCTCTGTCCACTTGACAAGCTGCATGGAATCAATCCTCTCCCGCTAGGCAGCTCTATTTGCTACAAAAACCATACCTGGCCAGAGGCATTCATGTCAGGAGAAAGCAAAACTTTAAATAAAACTTGTATGAGGAGTGAGTGAATTATTTATCATCTTCCTTAAGCATACTCTAAAATAGCAGTTCTCTGCCCACACTTCCCCTTCTATTTACTAAAGGAGTCACTCTTTTGGGGCAGAGTGCTGCGTCTCACTCCAAATAGTGGTATGTTGATAACGGACTTCTCCACTCCAACAGGAAAAGAAAAATGGATTTAAAATGGTGGATGTTTGGATAAGGCTAATTAATAAATCCTAGGAGGACAATAACTCACTTGAAGTGAGGCATATCTACAGCTGGCACCTTGGCTGTAAGGGAGAATGTACCTATAAAAGCATTAACGTCATCCTAACAGCAGGAGGGAGAGATCATAACCACTGCAGGATGCCAGGTCCAGAGGGAGTGAAATATGGCAGTGCTTGACTGGATCCTGGAGCTCAGCACTCTGGGGGCTGCAAGTAGGGTTTGCAGCTGTCCTTCGGTGTCCTTTTGTAATTTTCTTTTGGATAAGGAAGGATTCTGTTAAGATAAACATTTGCTGCCTTCAACTCTGTGCTACCTTGCAGCTGCTGGTGGGATACAGGATGTGGGCAGGAGGCTGGATGAAAAGCTGTGATATGGCAAGCCTGGCTCCCTTTGTGGCCTGGTCCTGGGGGTTATAAGAAACCTAAGGCCAGCCTCAGGGAAAGACAGGAAAATAATGACAGGAAAATAATGCCAAGAAAATAATGCAAAAGTTTCCATTGCACTCCAGACTTCATATTGCACAGTTTCCCCAGATGGCAGAGGTGGGAATGGGGTTTGTTTTGTCACTGTTTTCACTCTCATTTCATTTGCTGAGTTTTCTCTAATTGCTTCCTTGCGAAAGGCCTGCAGCCAAAAATCAAGGCACACTTTCTCCACATCCCCAGGCTGTGAGTTCATACTTTCACGCAGCTGTCTCCTGGTACTTGTGTGGTAGACAGGCAGGAATTTCTGCTATGAAGGAGTCCCTCTTCAAACAGGAGGATCTTTTAATTTGGCATGGCTAAGCAAGGCACTGTATTGGCCCGAGTGACTAACATGGGTGTAAAAGATAGCACCTAAAGCATCTATTTTGCCTTTGGAGTTCTCCCGGCAGGTCTCCCCTATCTGAACTGAAGCACAGTCAATGGAGAAGCTGCTGCAGTGCTGGAATCCATCAGTGCTTGCAACTCGCTCCCATTGAAGTGCTTCTCCACTGACTGCTCTTTCCCGGTGTGGAAAGCGGCCTCACATTGGGTTATATGGAGATGGGGCTGTGGGGGTCAACACATGCAGGGCATTAGCTCACAACATAAAACTGGCCCATAAAATCCTCCCATGATCTGGAGCTACCAAGTGGCACTGCCAGTGGCTGGGCAGTGTGGTGGGGTTTGCTTGCAAAGGAGACTGACTGCTGCTTTCCTCTGCACATGTGTTTGAAACCTGCAGGTGGTGTATAGAAAACTGGTTTTGCTTGCAGCTGACTGCAGAACATGCTCTCTCCACATTTTTTATAGGGTCAGAAAAAAACTAATTTGAAGTGAGCATGGTGGGAACCAGGCAAGCTTACACTAGATTATTGAACCCAAGCAAGGACTTACAGTGGAGCAGCTGCTTCTCCTTCTTTTATTTATTTCTGTAATAAGCAGACTGTAAACCTTCTCCTGCCACCTGTTCTAGGAGGCCAAGCAAGCAAGTGAAAACGTAATAATATGTAGCTGCTGAGCATAAGCAATTTAAATGTATAACTTCAAAAAGGAATCTTTGTTCCAGACTGTGACAGGGAAACCTGCAGCCTCAGAGGCTGCAGGGCAAGGGCAGGGCTGGAGGAGACCTGTCTGGTTTTTGCAGTGCTGCCTTACTGTCCTGATCCTGCACAACTCCCACGGGTGTTTGGGCAGGCAGCTGGCCAGCCTAAGTGGTGAGGATCAGTTTTTGCGCATTAAGACCTGTTTGGCCACGATACTGGTCAGTAAGGGGAAAAGGCAGAAGACCTTGCAGGAGTCAGAGCAGAGTGCAGCCATCAGAAATGGAGATATCAGCTCTGGGGATACAGCTGTCATTTAGACTGGCCTAAGAAGGCACCTTGGCTTGTATCAGCAATGGTGTGGCCAGCAGGGCCAGGACAGTGACCGTCATCCTGTACTCAGCAACTGTGAGGCTGCACCTTGAATCCTGTATTCAGTTTTGGGCCCCTCTCTACAAAAAAGACATTGAGGTCCTGAAGCTTGTCCAGAGAAGAGCAATGGAGCTGGAGAAGAGTCTGGAGCACAAGACTTATTGAGCAGCAGCTGAGGGAAAAGAAGTTTTTTAGCCTGGAGAAAAGGACACTGAGGGGAGATCTTAGTGCTCTCTACAATAATATTCTTCTTATGCTATCATCTAACAAATCATCAGAGGTTGTGATGAGGTGGGGGTTGGTTTCTTCTCCCATGAAACAATTAATAGGATATGAGGAAATGGCCTCAAACTGCACCAGAGAGGGTATAGATTGGATATTAGGAAAAATTATTTCAGGGAAATAAAAAGGGTTGCCAAGCCTTGGAAGAGGCTGCCAATGGAAATGGGTGCATCACTGTCCCTGGAGGTATTTAACAGGCTTGTACATGTGCTGTTTAGGGACAGGGTTTACTGGTGGACTTGGCAGTGTTAGGTTAATGGTTGGCCTCCATGATCTTAGAGATCTTTCCAACCTAAATGATTCTATGACTCTCTCTCTTTTAAAAAAGACAGATTCCCCAAACCTGCATGCCTGTGGCATGCCAGCTGGGTGCCAGGGGCAGTAACGGGCACCAGCATCCCACCTGCTCCCACATCCCGCCTGCTCCCACCCATCTCCTGGGGCTGGGTTTTACCTGGCTGGGGTGGAAGCCATCAACTGGTTCGATCAGCTGCCAGGGCTCACCTCCCATCTTGCGCCACTCCTCAGCTGCTGCAAAGAGCACAGGCAGAGGGGTTATCACCAACCAGTGAGCACGGAGATGCCCACCCAGAGATGTACCCCCCTCCTCCTCAAAGCATCGCTGGTATTTTTAAGCACACAACAGCTCTGCGTGAAGATTATGATAATTCACATAAAGTTGTCAGAGCCAATAGTGTGTACAATCCCCTCTCCTTGGGGCAGTATTTAAGCCTTTATTGTTATTTTTTTCCTCTGCTATATTTATGCAAGGAAGCGCTTTGAACATAAATGATCGTAAAACAATTCACTTTCCTTCCCAACTAAGATGGATGCTGTAGCAAGTAAGGCTGTAAATTATTTAATACTGATTTAATACTTTTGCATTTCCCATGTTAGTTGCATCTTCAGCAGTGCAAAAGAAAAAATAGAGATGAAGAAAACAGTGCTTTTTAGGGAAAGAGATGGTAACAGAATATTCACATGGGCTGAAGTCTGCATGAACAGACTGTCATTTTTGATTACTTATCTTCTGAGTGGTCTTTTTCAACTCCAACAAAATAACCTTTTGAATTGCATAAGCGTGACATTCAATGCAAATGATGCTGTGCTGTAAGCCCTGGAGCCATTAGAGAAGCAAAAAGCTTTCTCTCTTCAAAAAGGGCTGTGGAGTGATCAAACATGGGACTAGTGGATATGGCATTAACAGACTGTAAATTCAATAATTCCTTTTATAATGACAGGTTGAGAATTCTTAATAGCATTATGCAAGCATCCTGTCAGGAGGAAAATGTTCTCCATTCAAGCACCACAGTTTGATCTGGGCTCACTGCTGTTTTTTGGACCCTGGTTATTGTGTCAAAAAGTGCTGTCTGGGTCCCCACGCTAACTCTCATTCACAAAGAGGTGATATTCCTGCTTTGACTATAAAAACCCACTTGTGATGCTTCAGACAGCGCCCAAAACCTGTTTCAAGACACGGGGCTTGTAGGTTTGTTTCAAATTTACAGTATGTTGGGGACAACACATATTTACCTTAGATTACTCCATACAGTGCGCATATAGATGCACAGTGAACTCACCTAACTCCTTGTAGATGATATCCTACATGGAGTATGAGGCTGTATACTGTGCTTTACTTTGTAGAGAGACTACTGTTCCAGTGCCAGAAATAGCAGAGGAGTAAGTAAGATAAGTAAAATTTGTATCAAGATAGGTTAATTTACACTGTTATACCTGACCTCAAAAAATCCTAGAATAGTGGAGCAAATAACCACCAACTGAGTATGTCCAGAGTCTGTCTTAGAAATGCCTGTTGCCTTGTCTGGACGACACCAGAGCTTGCTTCTATCCACACCAAGGAAAAGGCATAACAAGCAACCCCTATCCTCCTCTTTATTGCACTGCTTCATAAAGGAACCACTAATTTCTTCAGTCAAGGTCAACATGTGGGCTTGAGTGTCCATCTGAACCTAGAATAAATGCTAATATGCTCAAATTTTACTGGGAAAAAGCTGGGAGCTGCTATGTACATAAATATGCCCAGGTCAGCCTGAAATCAATGTACTCATCACAGTGTTTAACCACTGCTAAATATTTGATGTCTGGAGAGTTTCGGGGAGGATTTGCTGCTTGCTTCAGAAAGAGACCAGAAAAGTGGGTCAGTAGCCTTAGCTGGCTTTTGAGCACACTTGCGATCTGACAGCTTTCCTGACGGCTTGTTCGAATCCTTGCCTCCAGGGCTGCAGGAAATTTTGCAAAGTGTCTTTCAAAGCTGATGTTTGTATATGCATGTGTGATTTTGTTTACTTCATTTATTTAATGCGATGTAATCAAGAACAGCAAATTATATTAAGATGTTTCCTTTTGTGAAAGCAAATAAATTAACTAAAGTTAGTAATTTAACTTATTAAAGTAATTTGCCTACCCAGCAGGTAGTTCATTCCAAGTCCTAATGACTTGTTAAATATTAAGTAGCTGAGGCAAAAGCTGCCAGGAGGCTTGGACACCCTGAAACTCTGTGCTATGAGAATG